>NC_086171.1:16505559-17117306 GCF_023053635.1 Elgaria multicarinata webbii
GAATGAGAGGATCTTGATTCAGACTCCTCCAACATGTATGTATATATGCATTATTTATTTATTTAAAACATTTATTGACTGCATTTTAGGGCAGAAGCTCTCACAAGGCAGCTTACAACAATAAAATACATAAAAACATTTAAAATATTAAAAGCAATAAAAACATAATCGCAATAGAATAGCAATTAAAAACAATAAAAGCAGCAAGGACAACCACAGCAGCAATAACGGCACTCATCATGGGAAGGCCACAATAAAATAAAATGTTTTTAAGGCCGCCTTAAAAGCCTGCAAGGATGGTGCATGGGGGACCTCCGATGGGAGTTTGTTCCAGTGTTTGGGGGCCACTACAGAGAAGGCCCTCTCCTATGTAGACACCCGCCTAATTGCTCTCACAGGGCCACTCTTTCTGAACTTAAAGTGCAGGTAGGCTGACATGTATATTGGTAAGCCTGTGATGTAGCAAATAGCAAGCCTGGAACCTGTTTAATTGCTGGAAGCAGAAACTAGGCATATACACAAGTTAGGGGTGCTGGGGGGAGTGGGGTTGGGAGGGGGAGAGACAAGCTTCTTCATTACGTAATTATGTAGCCCCAGTCAGAACGAGCGTGTTGCTTCCCATCCACCACTCTGCAAGATTCCTTTGAAACTATTTATTGCATTTATTAAATTTCGTAAAATAAATTCCTTTAGGCATTTTACAATACAATACTTTAGCAACTGACTGAGAGAAAGGTTTGTTGCAACTGAGAAAAATCCTGGTTCCTTCCTCTGACACTTGGGAATGTGTAAGACCCAAGCAGGCAGACACACATGAAAGCTTGGTTTATCTGAACCAGACCTGTGCTAAGCCACAATTGACACATCAAGAATGTGATTTAATACTAGACCTAAGTATAGTGAGCATAATATAATAAAGGATAGTCCGGGTTGAATGCAACACTGTTGTTCTGGAAGGGGGGCAATTGCCTCTCCCTCTGAAGCTCTGTGTGTCCTCAAAATCTGCTTTTCATGCCAGTAGACTTCCATTGGTGCAACTTCAGATTTAACCTTAAATATTCAGGGGCTCCCTGCATACTATTTTTCATTATATTTTCCCATGCCCCGATATGGTAAGCATTTAAAATTTAAAACAATCGATATATACTTTGCTTTCTGAATTATACTACAATTTAGAAATCTAGGTTCTCTTCTTCCTGTTTAATGTCTTTAAAAAGCATTATCAATATTTATGGGGTGTAAAATTGTTGATTGGTAAAGCCAAACATTTTCAAACATTTTAACAGTATTGTTCTGGTGCAGCTGTTAATACTTTTACATCTCTGTGGGGGTTTCAAAATATTTCTTAATTCAATTCTCATTGTCTGTATAACAGGGCTACAATATAATTAAAGCCAGATGTTTTCTATACATTATTCCAAATATTTGGGCACGCCACATGTCAGCTACGGAGAGAATGCACAACTATGAGGTGCTTTTAAAAACACAACATATTATATGAATGAATAATGGACTGATCTCAGTTTGGTCACTGCTGTTCTTCTGTTTATGTGACAAGCTTTCAAAGTAAAAGAATGGGCAGAGCCTCAATACGGAGAGCCACGTGTTAGGAAAAGCACCTCTTTTTGATGACAGCTCTAAGAATTCGTTCACATATTGCATATATCCTGTTTATGTAACAGGCCTTGGGCTCCTAATTGGAGGGTGCCTAATTTCAGCCCTCAGCAACATACTCACAAAGCTTTCAATGATTGCTCAACAGTTTTAGACAAAAAAGCAACAGGAACCAGAATGACACAAGTGAAATGACCCTAAACTGATCGGGATGGCCACTGGGCCATCCCTTAGGCAAAAGGGACATTCTGGAGCCTATGACATCCTCTTGAGACCATTCCAGACAAAGCTGTCCCATGAAACATTCATATGTATGGACAGGTTCTTGGCTGGCAAATGTTTGACCTTTGTCACAAGGAGTGGACTTTCCCCCACCTCTTCCTTTTCTTGGGCTATGAATGGCCAGTGTCACTAGTTCCTAACTCGCAGCAGGTTTTGTGATTTTAAAAACTCTTACAATTTTCAGCCAAGCAACATGACATTTTAATTTAATTTTGATGCTGCTGCTTCATAGGCATTCATTTTTGTTTTGTCCATAGAGTTTGGAGGAAACAGAATTGCTTTACCCCTATTGCCCAAACTCAGTTGTATATTAAGATTTATTCAGTATTAACAAACAACTGTCAAAATTACGTAGCTAAAAATTCACAGCAGTATATTTGGGTTGAAAATGTCACTTATTTGAAAAGTCTGGTTCAGGGTTCCCTCCAGTTGCTGTCTACAGTTGAATTCATACATACATAACACAAATTGTAACCAAAGAGGCAGGGTGGGATTTGTTATTTTCATTGATTGGGCAGTATATTTATTTATATACCACCCATTAGCCAAAACTCTCTAGGCAGTTCACAAAACAACAAACTTAAAAGCATAAAATGCAGTAACATAGTAAAACATAATATAAAAGCCATAAGTTTAAAACAGAATGAAACTAAAAGCATACTAACACTTAAAAGAAACCCTGAAGAAACTACAATAAAAAGGGTTTTACCTGGTGCCCCAAAGATAATAATGTAGGTACCCAGTAAGCCTCTCGGGAGAGAGCATTCCACAATTGGGGTGCCACTACTGAAAAGGCCCTTTTCTTATTAGCCACTTAATTTTTGTTTTGTCCATAGAGTTTCGAGGGAACCTCATTTGCTGGGGGGACCTTGGGGACCAGGCAGGTATATGGAAGGAGACAATCCTTCAAGGAACCTGGCCCCAAGCCATTTAGGGTTTTGTAAGTTATTACCAGCAGTTTGAATTGGGCCAGTGCAGAACATAAAGCACTGGTGTAATATGATCAATTAGCCACTCCCCATTAACAATCTTGCTTCTCTATTTTGGACCAGTTGAAGTTTCTAGACCATTTTCAAAAGCAGTCCCATGTATAGGGTAGCCTAAATAAGATTTTATAGAATTGCAAGCAGACGTTTTACTGTCTGAATGAGAAGGAGAGTGGGGGCCAGGTCAGGGAGGCAAGTAATATGCTGGACTAGGCTGAAATATAAATAAATAAATAAATATTTCAGAACTCATCCATAGCACAGGTTGAACTGTTTCTGGTTGGACTGGATGGATTCTGTGAATACAAGAGAGGCTGATTGAAGACACTCGGGCTCATCTGAATACAGCTTTGAGTCGAGGGAGGGAGGCGAGACTGTTTTGGGGCTGCAAGTACATGAGATCGAAAGGGAGGGAAGGAATCACATGGGCAAAACTGAGTGCCAGAATCCAAATCCCCAAGAAATATGAGGTCACATTTTTCATGTTGACTCTTCTTTCAAAGATTAAATCTACTTAAATTTATATCAGAACTGTCCCTCAAACTCAGCAGTATGAATGGAGCATGTTGCTTTGGATTCTGTTCTACACACCTCTCTTAAAAAAAATCACAGATTGGTTTATCATAATTTACATAACAAATGTTAAATTTCCTTGTGGCAAGCAATATCCCATTTTATAAAAAGACAGAGCTACACATAATATAGAACCAAAGTGCAATTTGAGATGGCTGGAATTGTGGAAGTCATAATTAGAAGGCATTTTTAAAATGCTGAGCTTAACTTTTCGATTTCTTGCTGGAGAAATCTAGAGCTGAGAATCTGATTTATACATTTGCCTTAGAATCTTTCTTCCCAGGTAGCACGTAATCATTAATATGCTTTCTTTTTTATTTATTTAGAATATTTATATACCGCTCCCCATTGAAAAATTTTGGAGCGGTGTACAAGATAATTCTTGGAAAATGGAGCAAGTGCAAACAATTTTAGAAAACCGAATTTTTAAAAACCCTATCCATTTTTCATTCCTGTACTTTCTAATCAAATTATACTCCAGTAGCTAAGTTGGAAGCGTTGCTCCAATGTGTCTTTGTTCTAATTGAATAATATATGCCACATGCCATAGGGTCTCCATTAGCTTGTTCACTGTATTACTTGCAGTGATTCCCCAAAGGTGAGGCCAGTTTCCCTAAGGCAGCCTTTCTCAACCTGGGGCACTCCAGATGTGTTGGACTGCATCTCCCAGAATGCCCCAGCCAGCTGGCTGGGGCATTCTGGGAGTTGTAGTCCAACACATCTGGAGCGCCCCAGGTTGAGAAAGGCTGCCCTAAGGTATCCATGAGGTTGCTTAGGTAAGTGTATGGATGCTACTTGCTAAGAAGTCTGATCATACATCTTTCTTAGATCAAATGTGAGATGGTCAACTTCCTCCCCCTTTACAGGAGGCTGTATTGTCTGAGGGTCTCATGAACTAGTAAGACGGATCTGCAGTAACAAATATAGGTGAATAAGGAGAGAACCATGCAGCCCAATCGTTTATAGAGCCCTGTGAGTCTAATTTGTTACTGTAAGGAATGACCCATTGTCTACAACAACAGTTCCCATCTCTTAGAGGAGAGCAAGAAGCCCCTGCGCTTCTTGGCTGTGGACATAATGTCAGGATGTCTAAAACACAATAAGTTGGTTATTGACAAAATGCTTTTGAAGAAGCACACTTACACTGAATATGTGCTCAGGCCCACAACTGTGATTAAAGGGTTTTGCTGCCAAGTAGTATGTCTTGGCTAAAGCCAATTAAGTATTTTGGAGCTATTTATGAATAACAGAACTAGCTTTATAGTTCTCTTTTGATTTTCTCATGGGAAAGTAATATAAATGAGAGTGATTCCTCCCAGTTGGATTTCACTGTTAGCAATGCAAATCATGCCGAAATTGTACATAATTCTCTTCCAAAGGAAAGGAAATAGCATTTCAGTAGTTTTCCTCAGTGCCTCATTGACTTATGGTGGTATACAATTAATTCTGTTAAATTACTCTACCAGATGGAAGGTTACATTGTGTATGAAGTTAATTAGATTGTGCTAGTTTAATAACTCCCGACATAGAAGAACTTACCTTAAAGTAAGCTTCTTTTAATCAAATTTCTTAGTGAGAGCAAATCTTCTAATGCTGTAATTAGGAAGCATTTTCCTCCCCACCGCAACTTGATATTTATTATCTTTGTTTCATTTATATCTCACCTTTCCTCCAAGGAATGCAAGGCCCTGTGTTATGCTCACACCAATCCTGTGAAGTTAGGCTGAAAAAATATGCATTTATTTATTACATTTCTGTATTGCCCCATCTTGTGATTCACGCAGTGTCAACCAGGTGGCTTTCATGGCAGAGTGAGGATTTGAACCTAGGTCTCATTAAGTCATTGTGCTGATAACAAGCTTGGATGTCACAAATAAACAAACAAAAGCAACAGGCAGCACTACATCAGTTCTATGTACATGTACTTGGCAGTAGAGATTGCAGTAGGAGAAAAGTGATCACTTTTCTTAATATATTCCAGAAAATTATAGTATCAATAACAAACTGCTGCATGTCAAAATTCATATAGAAGTAGGTACCATGATCAAATTTATTAACAAGGGTCTTTACATTCTTGCGATTTTTCCAAATGCAGCCTATAGCATTTGGAAACAAAATGTAACAAAATATTTTCATTTTGTTTCCATCTTAAGTCATGACGAAAGGCTGCTTTCTGAAACTTGGGTTTCCTATATTTGGAGGCTACGCATCTTATATGCATAGCCTTAAGATGAAGAATTTCCTCATGATAACTACACTGTCTACTGCTTCCAGACCAACTTCTCAAAGAGCTGATCTGCAATTGGAAGAAGCTATATTGATTCAGAGTGCTATTGTGTTGATGAGATCTTCGGGAAGCAGCATCCTATTATCTGTCTAAAACTCATCTTCATAAAACATTTGTTTAAACAGGACACTTTTTGAAAAAAAACCATTTACTTTTAAGGAAAGAAAGACTTGTTTGAAGGCAACACTTCTTTGACTCATATACTAGAAGGTAGATATTAAGCGTTAGGTGAAACTGCTCAGAATTTCAATGTTTGACTTACACTTGCATTGCCCTCAGAGTCAATTGTCCTCATTGACATCATCAGATGGCTAAATTGTACTAACTACATAGAATGATGATGTCATCCAACATTCATTGGGTGGAATCATCCATGTGATTGATACCTAAAAGATGCTACTTTCTAGTTATACCAGCAATACAGTAATACTTTGTACCAATGATCCAACTGCACTCAATTTGCTTAGATCACTCTGATTTCAAATACTTTTGGAGAAGGAAAACAATTTCTCTGTACTCAGTCTATCATGCCCCCTTCGTCATATTTTCCCTAAACTACAAAACTCTGACCCCTGTCCTTTCTCTGTAGGTAGTATGCTGCGTCCTTGATCAATTAACAGACTGATCTTTTGGAGAGTTAGGCATGCCTACATCCACTGAAAGCAATGGCGGGGTGGCAATTGCTATGCCTGGACTGTCTGGTGCTTAATTTACTTAAGGGACAAATAACTGATCTTAAAAGTTGCTGCTCTTTCCAAGTTCCTTCCTAAACTAAAGGTGCGCTATATCTTTCCCTCAGAACTGCTTTCATTTGGGGACCAAACCAGTTAGGTTTTATGATGATGCAGTGAAAAGGCAGCCACCACTCATGCCTCTTTAAGCTGTAGTTGGATTCCTATACGGCAGATCTCAGTTTAGCAGTTTTCTGTCTTGTAGCAGGAAGAATGGTCTGCGTCAGCCATGTAGGAGGAAGTTGACAGCTACAGTTGGTATGGGAGAAGGCTGAGTTCTGAACCGCATCCCCACAAATAACCTCATACATGGCTGGAGCGTGAATACAAGGTTTCTCCCCATTCTATTGTGCATGACTTTTCCTGGTTTTCACAGTTGCAGGGTGGTTAATATGCCACAGTGGCTTGTTAATTATCCTGCATGGGCCAGCCACTTGCTGCCCAGATGTACATAATTACTCTCACTTGTGTGGCTTGTTGTGACATCTGAACCCGGCAAGGTTGGGTGGTTAACAAACCACCCAACAACCCTAAAACAGGCTATGGGTTCTGCGTGGTTTGTTAACCACTCCTACCACCCACCCTTACCAGCTTTGGAGCCAACAACAAACTTTTGCCAGCCGGATAATTATGAAATTCCAGCCAGCATACAACCAGCAAACTCAGGGCAGTTAACCAGCCACCATGGCTTATTAAGCATCCTGCAATCATGTGAACCAGGTGTTACATTCTTCCAAAATGTCTCAAGTGGCTACAGTATATGCCAAAATTCCAGTTGCAATCTTGCTTTTCTACATTTCTAAATCACGTTTTCACAGATTTGCTCCCCAGGGACTGAGTGCCTCTGGCCTTCTGGCAAGGAGGATGGCAACACTCTCCCTCGGGATCTCACTTCCACTGCTGTTTGGAAAAGTTTAGAAACAGCAGGATTATCTCCTGCTCTTTAAAAAGGCTTCTTGATATCCCAGCACAAATTGGAGGCATCTGTGCTTCAACCCCAAGCCTTCTATACCAGAAGTATTAGAGGAGGGAACAGAGTTAGTGCTGAAGATGTGTAGAGGCGAGCTAGTGAGCCAAAGGAATCTTTGTGGAGCCTTGTTCTGAATGATATCCACGTTGCAGCTGGCCTTCTCACAATATCAAGGTGTTAGTGTTTATGGGAAATGATTGTACTGAATTCCAGTCCAGTTTTCCTAGGGTTTTTGTTTTTGTTTGTTTGTTGTTTCTCGAGGGGATATTGTAGGTGAACTGTTTCTGGAATGCATCCAGTGAAGGTTTTAATTCTCTTTCTTTCAGCATACGCAAGAGGTCTGATTTCTGCCCTTATTGTAAAATAGTTTTCATTTAAATAATGGCACTTTGTCTTTTATGCAAGGGGTTCATCTTTTCCACTGTTAGCATAAATTCAGACAGCCGCATAAAGGCTCTCTTCTCTGTTTATGCAATTGATTGAAATGCAGAGTGTGATGGGTAGGTGGTTAAAAATAGAAAGGCAATCAAGCAGCTGGGCATGAAAACACATTTAGAGGCAAGTGGGACTTCTCCCTAGTGAATGTTGAAGAGCTTTTTCTTTTGGCCTGGAGGATTACTTCACATTATTCAGGCATCGATATGGAAATCTACAGTTGGGGAACATGGAGATCTATAAATAGAGCATAACCTAAATGCAAATTGAGTAAATGTCAGAGATGACTTCACTACCAATTGTAATTATTGTCAGGTGGATTAGGGGTTGAAAGCAAAAACAGTGAAAATGTAGTCTTATTGCATGTTGATAGGACAATTTAAAACTTTATGGGAAGGGGGCAGAGCAGGTATTCTTCTTGAAAACATTAAAACAGAATTGTGAATTGTGATGAACCAGAGCAATATGATGAACTAGTGAAATGGAGAGTGTTTAAAAAGTCTAAAATCATTTTGGAAGGAAGGTGACCAGCTTGATGTGTAAGATCTGTGATTGGATTTCCCAATTACATTTTCTTCTATTTAAAAGCAGACCTGTGGGTGGGAGGTTTGGCTTGGGGAGGGGACATGTCACTGGTGTATCCCTCCCCCCGCCCCGGCTATTTCATCAATGGAAATCCCCCCACCGAAGCTAGTATGAGTTATAGTAGAGGCAAGAAAGGTACGCATATTGTGCCTACCTTTTTTATCCTCTGCTGTTAGGGAGATGGTGCAGCTAGCATCACAATCGTGATCCAAACCCCAAATCCCCACTTTAACAAAATAAAAAGATGTCAAGAAAAAAAACCCCAGATTTCCTTTGTCCCATGTAGTTTGGCCCTTACATGAAGCAGGAATCATACTAAAAGAGCACCATGCAAAATAGTCCATAACTAGAGCAAAATAGCTCTGTGGAAGCTGTTTACCCAACAAAGGTCTGGAGAACATATGTGGTGGCGTCCTCTGATTTACCAGATATAGCTGCATCTTCTTCCTCCTGAAGATCCTTGCCCCTAAATAGACCCTTCATGAGTATACCCTGGATGAAAGGATCTTCTGCCAGCCACACAGGTACACCAGTGACAGCTCTGAGTCTCTCACCTGATCCATCACCACCAATACTCTGTTGAGCCATGAGCAGAGGAAGAAACATCTGGAATCACAGCTGAGTTCAGGATAGGATTGAAGGAGTTCTTGGAGACCTCAGGCGAAGTACCTTAAGTTGCCAAAGTTTCTGTAAGAAAGAGGTATGAGGAGGTATCAAACTCCTCCTCCTCTGAAGCAGTCTCCCCTCAGCTTGGGCTCATGTCTATTTGTCCAGGAGCCTGACAAATAGACATGACCAACACATTGCTGGCTAGGATTTTAGAATACTATATATCTACTCAGCAGTTTGTAAGATGAGTGGGCTCTCTGAGGATGGAGGAATCTTTCACATTGATCTGTCTTACAGAATGTTGTGAAGGTGAATATAGTAAAATAACTAAAGTATCAAGGGATAGATATGAAATACAGCCAGACTTTATGTTTTCAGCCATTGCTTCTTTGTCCCAGAATGCTAGCTGTTATCTGATACCTGCAACACCTACCACATTGCAATTTGCATTTTCTGTTTTGAGACTAGAACTAAACTGCAGACTTTATGAGTGCGACATCTGGCCTAAGTTTTGGACTTGTTTGTTCTTCCTTCATCCCCTGTTTTTTGTACCACGAAGCCTGGTGAAGAATTCTGGAAAGCCAAACACTTAAACCATCTTTTCTGGAATTTTGATTGGTCCTAACAAAGGTATTGCTCAACTGTGGATTTTGGATTTTTCTCTCTTTCATGGACCAATACAGCAAACTTTGTTTTGAGTGTTTTTGTTTGTTTTGCAAATTAAAAAACTACAGAAAGAAGCAGTATTTGAAAATGAAATCCTACTAAGTGGTTGACATGCCAACTTGTTTACGATTTAAGGAGGATGATAATAGTCCATTATTCCCATTGATTAATACACCTACCTACAGTTTTCTATTTTGTACTGATAAATTTTGTTGTCTGCATTCCCAGCCTCAGAGCCCAACTTGAAAGTTCGCTCCAGGTTAAAACAGAAGGTAACAGAAAGAAGAAGCAGTCCTTTACTCAGAAGGAAAGATGGAACCGTCGTCTGCTCATTCAAGAAAAGACTGTTTGAGGTGACAGGTAATGAAGGACTGGACCCTGTCCAAATCTGTGGAAATATGAATGTTATAACTGATTACATTTATTGAGCACCATTATTTTATGGAAATTTAACCAGATTATATTGATAAGTTAGAGAAGCCAACTCAAAGGTTGCATTGCATTTTTCATGGCCAAGGCCATTTATGCAATTAAAGCCGTAGAACCATCTACTTACTCGGTTCCTCTGAAATTAATGAAAATTCATATATTTGCACACTCAGAGATTGACACAAAGCACCTTTTTGATTAGGAGAATTACCAATGATCTTTCAGTAGCTCTCACCAGCTTAATTGTTTTGGTTTGGTGTGATTTTTTAAGCTGTGTCCTTTTCCAAAGATTTCTTTGAAAGAAAACATCATCTAGTGATAACTGAAATGTGTTAAGTTTCAGACAGATGGACCAAGTAAACAGTGGTCATCTTTGTTCTTTACCTATCTGGAAAAATTAACACTACATTCTTTAAGATATGGCTACATTTATTTTGATAAGCAGACTGATTTTAAATGAAAGTATTTAACCTATAGATAATTTGGAATATTCTCAAATCAGTTTTTGATGCTCTTGCTGATATCCTTTGTATTAAAACATATTGATTGACTACTTTGCGATTAATTATCAAGCATATTTTTTTCAATCTCAGTAGAAGGATCTATTAATAATTTGGTGCGTTTTAAGTTTTTTTAGGGAGGCAAAAATATATAACTTATGAAAAGGAAAGACACAAGAAAAGTCTGAAGAAAATAAAAGTCGAACAATATGAAAATCTTTAGTCTAGTTAATATTTGATAGTAAAGTATATTTATCCATGATTTGGATCCAGATGTAGTATGACTAGTATTGGTGTGTCTGTACATATACGCACATACGCACACACAGGCTCAATTCAGACAACATAGAATGATAGAATCATAGAATAGCAGAATTGGAAGGAGCCTACAAGGCCATCGAGTCCAACCCCCTGCTCAATGCAGGAATCCACCCTAAAGCATGTTTCTCAATGGTGGTTTTAGAATTCCGTGGCAGAGTTTTTACATCACCGTTGAGAAATGTGTTGTCTGGCGGGAAAACTCCATGCAACGGCGGAGGGGTTTTTGGTGGAAAACACTCCATTATTATTCCTGCACAACCGTTGTGTTGTGTGTTAGGTTCTGTGGAGTTTTCCCCATGTCTACAGAGTCACCAGGCAAGAGCGGTAGAAACCCTGGGCACTCTTGCCCAGCATGCCTCTATCAGCATGGGAAATAATCCCCTCCTGGGAAGTGCTTCAGCGGCTGCCGATCATCCTGTCCCTTGGTGGGGCAGAGATATTTCCCAGGGGCTCCCAATATGTTCCCAGGGATCTCCACGTCCCTTTGTCCCCCCACCCCACAATCCATGTGGAGAGCGGCACAAGGGGATGGAAAGAGCTTACTTGATGCTCTCAGGAGAGGGCCCAAGCCTCTTCCATCCCCTTGCACCAATCTCAAATGCATCACAGGGCGGTGGGGTGGGGGGCAAAGACTGTCTCCCACGGCTCAAGATGTATTGTCAAACCACGAGAGATAGCCTTCCTCCACTTCTGGATCTCGAGGTGTGGCAGATGAATATGCTGTACTCCCCCTGAATGTGACAGGGGGAGAAGGGCGTCTCCTTCCGCATCCCAAGATCCACAAAGGAAGGCAGGATGTTTCTCCTGTCTTGACGATAAACGTCAAGCTGTGGGAAATATCTCCCCCCACCTCCATGCTGCGAATTATTTGGTGATCAGGTCAAGAGGATGGAAGGAGAGCATCCATCCCTTCGACCCGATCTCCAAATAGATCATGGCACGGGGGTGGGGGGGGGAGAAACATCCTGCCATCCTCTTAGCGCAGCTACAGCAACCTGCAGCAGGGTGTCCTTACTGAGTGCGTCATGCTGCAGATTGCTTTAGCCACACTGAAAGGAGGAAAGGGCGGATGGATCACTTTTCCTCCAAGGAGCAATCCCGGCACCCCCCTTTCTCCCTACCGCAAAGGCTGCGTCTGCAACAGATGCACCGCGCCTGTCATTCTAGCAACAAGCAGTTGGCTCTTCACTGCAAAATGGATCGATCCGCCGAGGCCATCGCCTTCTTCCTTTGGGGGATGGGTCCATTTTCCAGGGAAGTGTGGTGCCGCCACTTGTTACTGGGGCATCAGTCTTTTGGCTCTCTCCTCCACTCCTCCCCACCCCATGGAATGGTGATGCCCTGATATGCTAAGCAGGAACCAGCGCCACCAGTCGGTGGGGAGTGTGGAGAGTGGGGGGAAGAGAAGACTATCCTACACTGTGATAGTCTTCTCCACCACACTGACAGCTTTTACCACAATGCTTTAAATCGACATTCTACAAGTCCACACTGCTCAGTCCGTGGGTGGACTTCCCACCGAAGTGTTATCCAAACGCGACCATACCCTCACCCTGTGTATTAGGCTAACTAGTATACATAAACATCCATGTATATGGGATATGTAACCATAGCATTATATAAAGTATTTATTTATTTCAGTTGCTGTCCACCCATTCCCTAGGGCTCAACACAAGTAATAACTTTAAAAACAGAAGGCAGTATTTTTTTCTTTAAAAGAACATAAAAGAACCATTTAAAATGTAGATTTCTCAAAAATTACCTGGCAATTTCTTCCTCCTGTATGTCCCTCCCTGTGATATATTGAAACCAAAGGCACCATCTTAACAATATTAACCTTGTGCCTGATTCAGGAAGCAAGGAATTTTTTTAGAGAAGCACTTGTGATAGATTCCACCAATTATGCCTTTATAATATAGCTTGTTTTGCAAATAGACTAAGTAAAATTCACATGCGTACTGCAATTGAAGGTATGAATGGTTCTTTAAAAATACTTGATAGCAATCCCTACAACTAATATAGCAGGATACCTTTAAAAAAAAAGCAGGGTGAGGTGGGAAAATAGGCAGTAGCATAAAGAATATGTGGGAAATGAAGTTCTCTATTGACTTGCTTTTAGTGATATGATTTGCATCAAAACCATGGTAAGATATTTCATCCTGAATGGCCACATGACTCTAAGTTTAGCAATTGTATCTTCCTTGGCTACATCAAGAGCTTTCACTGGTATCCATCCTTCAACAATTGTGTGGTGTTTCAGCGAACTACAGTGAAAGCTAGCCTTTACCCTTAACAAAACATGCCAAATGTTCTGCAGCACAATACATTAATATATAACCATTAAAATGCTATGTTTAAGATTTCTAAGTTTCATGCTTTCCCCCAGAGTTCACTGACAGAGATTCACTGCAAATGAGGTATTGTTTTTTATTGGTTACTCATATAAAGGCCAGTTCACAACTGAGTCCTCCAGGGGTTTATCCAAACAGCCTAGGAATGGCAGCAGGCCTCATGAATTGATGACATGTTATCTTGACCTTTGAGAGTCCAGTATCTCTGTCATGCTGATCTCTCACAGAGGCAGCAGAGAATGCAGGCAAAGGTACTTCCTTTTCCTTTACTCATTAGGAACTCCCTTTCAATATCTTGCTTGCCACTGAGAAACTTGTCATTTCTGAGGTGGGGGGGGGAATATTGCCCAAGTAATAAAATGTGCCTTTTGTGTGTATCATGAGGAGAAAGGTATTAACTCTTAAAATGTATAAACGAATACATTGTACATGCAAGTTATTTGTCGTATGCAGTTGATTGTAGCGGATATTTCCTAATTACTGTGTGTGCTTATTTTTATTCTCCCCTCCCCCATAGAATCATCAGTCAGTAGCAGTTCTCCGGGATCTGGTCCCAGTTCACCAAGTAATGGTCCTACTGGAAATGTAGAGAATGAAGCCTCAGTGTTGCCATCTAATTCCCAAGCTGAGGTAAGAGCAGAATCATTTCATTGTCCTGGAAATCATTTCACTAACAAGGTTGGGACCAAGTTCGGAGGGCCCTCAGAATGCCCCTCCATTGCAACATAGGGCAACCCATCCGCTTCTATCCCCTATGTTTCCACCAAGTGTAGAGGAAGATGCGTGGCTTTATCAGTGGATGCGGTGGGGAATGGCTATGGCAGTCCTCCAATATATGCCTGGCAACCGCCGTTATAATTTCCCACAATGCCTTGGAGGAGGTCTTGGAGGGACGCCAGCTTTTTAATGACATACTTGCCATACCTACTTGCCTCTGCAAATCTGAACTTTGCAGATACGCCTTGTGAATGATGGTCCTTTTTAAAGGCAGGGGAAGAGTATGATGGTGGGAGGAACATGTGAACAAGGGATGTTAGAGGGGAAATCACAAGTCCATTTCTGCAAGTCAACCTATGCCACATGCACCATCTTTACACTTTCGTTGGTAGGTGTAGCTGCGAGGTCAAAGAAAGCCAGATACAGCCCCAAAATAATATATGTAAACATACCCTGATAGTTATAGAAAAACATGGACTTAGGGCAAAATACATCTGTGAATGTGGAACTAAAGGTCATTTCTAATAGTACTGAGCAAATCTTCAGGATGGAGCAAAGTGGCCAGATGACTGGCCAGGTCCTTACTTAACTTCTGTAAAGGGTTATTGCGGTCGATTAGCAATATTATTGTAAATGTGGGTTGAGTTGAAAGTTGAGTTGAAAGTGAAATAATTACGTTAAACTGGATGGTTACATTCAAGTCATATTCTCAGTTTCCTAATTTTGTTGTGTAGAACAAAACATTAAATTTGAAATCTAAGGTTGCAGATGTTTCATACTTCACAATGACAGGTAGGTCAATTTTAAACAAGGCCACTGATGCTCAAGTAGATAAAATTATGATATCTAGCTGTAAAAAAAATGATATAAATGTGAATCATAATTAAACAGAACACTAAATAAAGAATTCTTTAATATGGATGTCTTAGGGGCATGCAAGCTTTTAGTAGGCAGAAAAAAAGAAAAGAAAGCCTAGAAATGTAGCATGTAACCCCAAAATATACAAAAGCTGATATATAACGAGAGCTGCATACAATCCATTTAGTCTAAATAAACTGGATTTAAGCCAGCTTAGTACTTTGACTTTACTGAGTTGTGGTTCAGGCTGGCAATTTCCTGTCTGGTTAAATGTATTGTTTGTTATCCTGCAGTGTGTACTTTAAAGCAGCAAAATAATTTGGCTGGTTACTCTGGTAGTTTATGGTAGCAAGTGATTTATTTTTAATTATAAATGCACTACTCTTATGTAATCTTATTATAGCACAGCTGTGAGGGAACCCCCTCCCCCGAATAAGTTACAATTGTTACCAGCTAGTAGTGGCAAGTTTGTTCTGTTAATTACTTAGAGGAGTAATTAACATGGCTTGCTCAGATGTATACCTTTACACCAGGACAGTATCATTTTGCTTGTAGCAAGTATATTCTTGCAGCCTACAAATTAATACATAGTATGAATCTCCAAACACTAAGAAAAATGGTATCAAAGTCAGTACAAGCCTGCTTAGATTTTGGGTTCAAACACATACTGATGAAAATAAAAGTGACCTTGAAGGGTCAGTAGCTGAGGTAAAGGAGAAGAAGACTTCCACAGCTTTCATGGAGTATAGCGAATGAAAATATTTAAATTTATCAGAAGGATTAACTGGTTACGGGTAGGTTCCTTTCGGCTCAGTTCAGAATCAGTTTGGTATTTATGAGCTTTCTTGACAAGCATACTGAAAAAGCTTGTTTGTTTTCTGAGAGCTCCCTCCCAGGTCATAATATTGGCACAGGTGTGCTGATGGTTGGTCCAGTATGCATGGTCATTATTACATTGCCTTCCGAAAACTGTACTTTGGTTTGGTACCACAATTCAAACATGCCATTGTATTAATGTAGCAAAGCAATATTTTTAAATTACATGCCAGTATTAAAAAGTACAGATAGCATCACTGTAGACAATGATTTATTACTGACATTTATATACCACCTTATTAGCTAAAAAGCCATCAAAGCAGTGTAAAACAATTTAAACCCTTAACAGAAAAAAACCAAAAAACACACAACCAAGAAAAACATTAAAACAGTTACATAAGTTTAAATAGTGTCTTCACACCTTTTTAAAAGCTGGAGCCGGGTGGGGGGGCAATCATAGTTGTTGAGGGAGTTCATTCGCTCCATGATAGTTTCGTTGAGAACCAGAGACTAACATTTGAAAAATTCTGTGCACCCACTTACAAAGGGCATGGCTTTGAGGAACGGGATGGCTGAACACTCACTGAACATGTGCAGAATTTCAGTCAATAATTGGAGACATAAGAGAACTTCTTGAGGAAATGACAGTGGATCTATAATAGTAGGGGTGGGAGAATGAGCAATGTTCAAAAGTGCTAGGATTCTCTGAACATAGCCTCATTCTAAATTACAGTTCACTCTGCGCGAATGGGAGAATTGCGCAAATGTACCCAAATTTGTGCAAATCTCTAAATTTGTGCAAATTCCCTTGATAAAGTGGATCTGATTTGGTCTACTGAGAAAATGTGTACAAATTAGGAAATTTGTGTGAATTGAACTGGAAATTAGGAAAGACAAATGAGAGCACACGTTTTGACAATTTGCAAATATTTTGGTAGACACATGTTCACACTCACCCTCAAGGCTTTGAATTCGCATGCTTTGTGAACAAAAATGAATCCCTGTTTAATGTATCCCAATTTAATAGGTTAGACTGTTACATGCTAGACAAATTTATATACTGAACCAAATAATTCATAATTTCAGTGCAATCACTAGCATTAACAGTGATTCTTTTCACTTCATGAAAGTTGAGAAGAATGAGCTTATAATGTAAGGATTCTTTATTTAGTCAGCAGAGAAAATGTCCAGTGAATAGTTAGGGACAAACAAAATAATTATGTTACACTATAACGGTTAGCATTTAATGTTCGTAATCTTTTCAGAACAATCTTTTCAGTATAAACACCAACAGGAATTAACACTACCTATGCCAAACCCCTTTACCCCTAGTAATGCTTAAATCATAGGAAGCTGCCTAATCTAAAATTAGGTTATTTGTCCATCCAGCCCAGTAGAACTGCTCAGACTAGCAGGGTCTGTTCCAGCAACTGCTACTGGAATATGCTGGGAATTGAACCTGGAACTGTTTGAAGGCAAAGGATGTGCTCTTCCTCTAAGAACTTAAGACGAACCATGTTGGATCAGACTAAGGGTCCATCTAGTCCAGCATTCTGTTCATATAGTGGCCAAATAGCTGTTGTCCAGAAACCCACAAGCAGGACATAGTGTAACAGCACCATATTACCCATGTTCCCCAGCAACTGGTGTACATAGGCTTACTGTCTCTGCTACTAGAGATAGCATACAGCTATCAGAACTAGTAGCCATTGATAGCCTTCTCTTCCAGGTATGTAGCCAATCCTCTCTTAAAGCCATTCAAATTAGTGGCCATCTTTGAGATATCAATCCCCCCAATCAACAGATTGGAGGTAAGAGATTTTCAACAGGGACTAGAAAATCTGTTATCTCTGATCAACTGTGGATGGGAGTTAATAGATGTTGGTTTAATAAGGATAAGGGCCAGGACCATGTGTAGAAGCTGGTGAGCTGGATGGAAAACCTCTGTGGGCTATATGCAGCCCAAAGGCTGGAGATTGCACTTCCCCGTCTTCAGTACATAGACAGAGTTCTTCACATAGTGCATGCTAAACTATGGAATTTGCTACCACAAGACATAGTAATGTCCACAAATTTGGATGGCTTTAAAAAGGGGTTAGACAAATTCCTGGAGGAGAAGACTATCAATGGCTACTAGTCTCGATGGCTATATGCTACCTCGAGCATCAGGGATAGTATGCCTATGTACACCAGTTGCTAGGGAACATGGGTGAGAGCATGTTGTTGCACTCATGTCCTCAGAAAGAGACGAAGGTGCAAGGTGGGTGAGCATCCAAAAAGGGAGAGAAGTCTCAAGATGCTGCAGAAAAAAATATTGTATAAAAGCCCGATGTGTTTTGGCCTCTTTTTTTTTTAAAAAAAATATTTATTTATTTATTTATTTAGCACCATCAGTGTACATGGTGCTGTACAGAGTAAAACAATAAAATAGCAAAACCCTGCCGCATAGGCTTACATTCTAGTAGAATCATAGTAAAACAATAAGAAGGGGAAGAGAATATACCAAACAGGCACAGGGTAGAGTAAAACTAACAGTATAAAAGTCAGAACAAAATCAAGTTTTAAAAGCTTTAGCAAAAAGAAAAGTTTTTAGCTGAGCTTTAAAAGCTGCGATTGAACTTGTAGTTCTCAAATGTTCTGGAAGAGCATTCCAGGCGTAAGGGGCAGCGGAAGAAAATGGACGAAGCTGAGCAAGGGAAGTAGAGACCCTTGGGCAGGCGAGAAACATGGCATCAGAGGAGCGAAGAGCACAAGCGGGGCAATAGTGTGAGATGAGAGAGGAAAGATAGGAAGGAGCTAGACTGTGAAAAGCTTTGTAGGTCAACAGGAGAAGTTTATATTGGATTCTGAGGTGAATTGGAAGCCAGTGAAGAGATTTCAGAAGTGGAGTAACATGGTCAGAGCGGCGAGCCAAGGCCTTCTTCAGGGGATTGTCATAATGTCTGCAGAACTGATTAACAACAAATTGTCTTGTGCTGGCGACTAGATGGGATGTATTGAAGGCAAGACTTTTTGTGCACTCATGTCCTGCTTGTGGGTTTTCCATGGGCAGCTGCTTGGCCACTGTGTGAACCGAATGCTAGACTACGCGAACCCTTGGTCGGATCCAGCATGGCTCTACTTATGTTCTTAGAGCTCTATATCTCCTTAATATATTATTAGAAAGAGAAATATTTCATAATGAGAAAATGCAAATTCCTAGCTCTCATAGTCTGATCATCACAGAATTGATAAGGGGCATATCTTGACATTTTCACTTAAGAGTATACTTTCTTGATGCCATTGCTTGTTTTTGCTGCTGCTGCTAGTTCTGTTCCTACTACTATTTCACATTAATTTATTGCCAATAGGAAAGGCAGGTATTGTGTATATTATGGCTATTATTTTGACAGATCTACTGTTCTTATGATGTTATATCTAACATGTTATATCTAATGTTATATCTAACATTAAAAAAACATTCTTGCAAGTATCAATGTGCACATAGTGATTTAATATAATATTACTATGCAATCTTTTAAAATTTCATAATGCTTCTAAGCAATAATGCTGAGTATGTAGGTAATTATTGTCCTTTTATTAATCCTGTACACAAATGCCTGCTTTCAAGATAGCATGCAATTACTATTGCTTATGGTGGTGTTGCACTGCTTTAATCCTATTGATTTCTGTGGAAATCATATGTGGTTAGACATTTGCAACATTGCAACCTATATAATCTTCTGATTAAAAGAAAGAAACAACATAAGGGAAAGTAGTTTGTCAGATATAGGGCTAATGGGATAATTTCTTCAGGTCATTGGCAGGACAGTAACCTCTGAAGACTGGAAGGCCCAGTTCAGTCTCCAACAGTGACTTTTCCTAATAATGAATTAATTGTGTGTGTGAACTCTGATCCAAGGGGCAGGCTTGTGACCTCTTCACACTGATAAGTAGCTTCTCTTTGGCCCAGAACAACCCCCATTCCCTAAAAGGCTACATTGATAGCTAACATGTGGTGGTTTTGACTCATAATCTTCTGCATAGGGTTCCAGGAAGTTCAGACTGTGTAGAATTTCAAAACAGAGACTGATCCATACAGCAGCGTGGTCAGCTCAGAAAGATTAATTCAGATAAGAGAGTATGCAGTGTATGTTAATTATCTTATTAATCTTCTTGAGCCTTAACTTCTTCAGGGGAGATTCTGCTACATGTTCCATGTTTGGGGGCAAAATAATGGAATAAATATAGAGCTTCTCCATAGTGCCAGAATTAAGCAACACCCTTCTCCAAGTTATCTCACGGTCCAGTTTGTAGGTTGCTTATTAAAATCTATTTCGTGGTGGAGAGAGAACAGGCTTTTAAAAATGATGTTATTGTTGGGATCTTTAAAAAAAGTCCTCTCTTCGCCATTGATCTGTATTACATGGTACTGTTTTAAAGTGCTATTTTAAGGTTTGACTGTTTTAAAACTGTAGATCACCTTGAGTAATTGCTAGAAAGGCATTCAATTTATTTAACCATCATCACCATCATTTCATTGAGTGCCTTTCTGCAATTATAAATAATAATAATAATAATAATAATAATAATAATAATAATAATAATGTATTGGAGATAAGTATTGGAGATAAATATACTTTGGAAACTGGTCCAGACCTATTAGCAGCATACTTCTTAGTATTTTAACTAATGTGGCTTCAGTCTTCAAACAATATTTTGCTATTGAGGAGCTCACTGGAATTCCAGTCAAGTGGAAATGGTGTGAACAAGTTGGAGAGTACATTGCTTTGTAACTCACACATTTGTGGAGGGAAGCACATCTCTGTCCTGAGCGAAATTCCCCCCAACTCCGCCATCAGATAGCAAAATGGAAATAATTTTCTGAGCTCTTACAAATGCTGGAACACATTTGCAAGCTTTTGTTTTGTTTTGTTTTGTTTTGTTTTGTTTGGAGTCTTCTGGTCTTGCGCAAGTCTGCAAGATCACCTGTCCCTTATTTAGCAAAGTATCCACCTCTTGTCAATGTCCTCTGCTTCAGTGCTCCTCATGCTAGTGAACCCCTTTTGTTTTTAAAGTCTGCCTCACATTAAACAGAAGTAAACACATCTACCCCACAAAGTGCCTTCTCTTTTACAGCTGTAGGTTACAGAGCAGTGAGTAGTGTCATAAAAATTATATAAAAACGTGGCAGAGCAGTGGAATGGAGGGCAAAATTGTGCAAATCTCATGGCAGACCAGTACAAAGGAGGGGAGTGTTGTGCAGAATTCCCTGCAGTGGTCATTCGTTTCTGCACTTTATGTTTTAATTAAAAACAAACAAACTTGCAAACATGTTCAGGACACTCTAAGATGTCTCATCTTCATGATTCATATGAAAGATTTATTTATTTTTTAAAAAAGAAATCCATCCTGAGACTGAGAAGGGATAAGGGGAAAAGGCGACAAATTCAGTGGATCAGTTAATCAACAAAAACTCATGTAATTAATCAGCTAAGATTTCTTTAGATAAGTGACTGAATGTCCTTCTTGATGAGACATTTGAGGAGATGGCAAACTCCTCAAAGCTAAGGACACTTGAGGATTTTGTTTGGTCTGCATTTCAAAGTGAACTGACTTGACTAATGTGCAGAATGGAACACAGTTATTTGTCATTTTTAATGCTATTCTTGGCTCAAAATGTATGGAAATGTGTATAAAATGCTTATTTAAATATATAATGTTTTGAAGCATATACTTTGCAAGAAAATACATTTAGAAATGCATGATTTGTGAGAAAATACATGCAAATTATGTATTTAAATATGAATGTTTGTGCAGATTTTTTAAGAAAAAGAAATTGCAGATTAATGCAGAAATAGGATGGAATGGATTGATGAATGAACACCTGCAAAACTGTCACAGACCGGAAATCAACTGATCCATCCATTTGTACTCAAAGCAAGGGATTTTGCCCTGGGGAAAGCCATATGCTGCCTGTTCATGCAACCACTACACTACATACATATCTACTCTTTATTTATTTATTTATTTATTTATTTATTTATTTATTTATTACATTTTTATATCGCCCAATAGCTGAAGCTCTCTGAGCTCTCTTCTCTCTTGCAAATCCCAGCCAGAGGTATTATTATCCTTAGTGCCATGAGTATTGCAAGGTGCCCCAAAAGATACTTCAAAACTGGACCTAAAAATGCTGGAACCACTGACAGGGATCTTAGAAGCTGAAACTGCTCGTTTCCATTTATGACTCCACTCAGAAACGTCATTATGCCTGTAGTTATTATTATTATTATTATTATTTATTTATATAGCACCATCGATGTACATGGTGCTGTACAGATAACACAGTAAATAGCAAGACCCTGCCGCATAGGCTTACAATCTAATAAAGTTGTAGTAAACAATAAGAAGGGAAGGAGAATGCAAACAGGCACAGGGAAGTGTAAACAGGCACCGGGAAGGGTGAAGCTAACAGTATAGAGTCAGAACAAACTCAAAGTTTAAAAGCTATAGGGAAAAGAAAAGTTTTTAGCTGTGTTTTAAAAGCTGTGATTGAGTTGGTAGTTCTCAGGTGTTCTGGAAGAGCATTCCAGGCATGAGGGGCAGCAGAGGAAAATGGACGAAGCCGAGCAAGGGAAGTAGAGACCCTTGGGCAGGCAAGAAGCATGGCATCAGAGGAGCGAAGAGCACGAGCGGGGCAATAGTGTGAGATGAGAGAGGAGAGATAGGCAGGAGCTAGACCGTGAAAAGCTTTGAAGGTCAACAGGAGAAGTTTATATTGGATTCTGGAATGAATTGGGAGCCAATGAAGAGATTTCAGAAGCGGAGTGACATGGTCAGAGCGGCGGGCCAGGAAGATGATCTTAGCAGCAGAGTGGTGGACAGAGACCAGCGGACTGATGTGAGATGAGGGGAGGCCAGAGAGGAGGAGGTTGCAGTAGTCCAACCGAGAGATAACCAGTGCGTGAACGAGAGTCTTGGCAGAAGAGACAGACAAAAATGGTCGAATCCTGGCAATATTATACAGGAAGAAACGACAAGATTTAGCTACTGCCTCGATATGAGGAATAAAGGAGAGCGAGGAATCAAATATAAAGCCAAGGCTACGAGTTTCCTTGACCGGAGTAAGCGTGACATCGTTGACAGTAAGAGAGAATGAGAGATGAGGAGAAGCTTTAGGAGGAAAAACAAGCAGTTCAGTTTTTGCCATATTGAGTTTCAAACGGCGATGAAGCAGCCAGGCTGAGATATCTGAAAGACATGCTGAGATACGATCGTGGACATCAGGAGAAAGTTCCGGAGATGAGAGGTATAGTTGTGTGTCATCGGCATACAGGTGATATTGGAGGCCATGAGATTGAATAAGTTTACCCAAGGGCAGCATGTATAGAGAAAACAGCAGCGGGCCAAGCACCGAGCCTTGCGGAACCCCTACTGAAAGGAGAAAGGAGGAGGACGAGCTGCCGTTAGCCGACACGCTGAAAGAGCGACCCTCTAGATAGGAGGCGAACCAGTTATAGACAGAGCCACAGAGTCCAAGGTCATGGAGGGAATCTAAGAGAAGATCGTGATCAACCGTGTCAAAGGCTGCAGTTAGATCAAGGAGAATAAGGACGGAATAATGGCCCTTAGACTTGGCAGTGAGAAGATCATTGGTGATCTTGGTAAGGGCTGTTTCAGTGGAATGCAAAGGACGGAATCCAGATTGAAAGGGATCCAGAGCAGAGTTACTAGAGAGAAAGTCAAGACAGCGAGAGTAGACCACACGTTCCAGAATCTGATTGTTACTGTTGTGGTCCTGCAGGTTAAAGCATTTTTCCCAAGGATGATACATTTGATTTGAGTAGACGCTCTTTGATAGCTTAAGAGTCACCAAACAGTAAATAATGTCTTAATTGTACACACTGGTGGCTAGATCTCACATTAGCTATCAAATCAAGGCACAAAAGGTACAAACATTTCTAATAATGAGTTAGTGTGTGTGTTTTAAATCATCATCTTGTCGATTTTTCCTGTATAATATTGCCAGGATTCGATCATTTTTGTCTGTCTCTTCTGCCAAGACGCTTGTTCATGCACTGGTTATTTCACGGTTGGACTACTGCAACCTTCTTCTCTCTGGCCTTCCTTCTTCTCACATCAGCCCGTTGGTTTCTGTTCACCACTCTGCCGCAAAGATCATCTTCTTAGCACGCCGCTCCGACCATGTTACTCCGCTTCTGAAATCTCTTCATTGGCTTCCAATTCACTTCAGAATCCAATATAAACTTCTCCTGTTAACCTTCAAAGCTTTTCACGGTCTAGCTCCTTCCTATCTCTCCTCTCTCATCTCACACTATTGCCCCGCTCGTGCTCTTCGCTCCTCTGATGCCATGTTTCTCGCCTGCCCAAGGGCCTCTACTTCCCTTGCTCGGCTTCGTCCATTTTCGTCTGCTGCCCCTTACGCCTGGAACGCTCTTCCAGAACATTTGAGAACTACAAGTTCAACCACAGCTTTTAAAGCTCAACTAAAAACTTTTCTTTTTCCTAAAGCTTTTAAAACTTGATGTTGTGCAGACTTCTACTGTTACTTTCTACTGTTAGTTTTTCCCTACCCTGTGCCTGCTTACCCTTCCCTGTACCTGTTGGCATTCTCTTCCCCTCCTTATTGTTTTACTATGATTTTATTAGATTGTAAGCCTATGCGGCAGAGTCTTGCTATTTACTGTTTTACTCTGTACAGCACCATGTACATTGATGGTGCTATATAAATAAATAATAATAATAATAATAATAATCATGTCATTGTTCCTCCCCACCTTAATAATCCAGCCTGACTCACTCTCTTGTTCTTTCATAATAGCTGTTGTACCATTCTGTACAGAGTGCTACTGTCACATTTGAGTAGGTGTGTGCAGCCGTGGTTTTCATGACAGCAAGTAATGCTGGGGAAAACGCCGGTTGTTATGACAGGAGAATCCTTTGCTAGTAAAAACATAAATCAGTAATGTAAATGATTACTCTTTGCTACAGCAGTTTCCTTCTGTAAAGCATCTTTGTCTCATTTAAAATCATCCTTCTGTAACCACTGATGTAGCAATGTGCTCTTGAGTGTCCTGTTATCCAAGCCATACAGCTAGGAAGCCATTTTTTTTAATGTCTTCTGAGGACACATTTACAGATATTTTTTTGCAATCATATTTTTAGCTATGGTGAAGAGAGGACAGGAAGGTTTACCTCTATCTAACGTGAGCATGGTGTTTCCTCTATCTGATGGGCTTCCAGGGACTGCTAGAGAAAGCATATTCTGAGGTGTGGTAGTAGTCCCCAGTACTGTTGGGTTTTGTTTTTTAAAAATGTGAAAGATTCAGCAATTAACTTTTATTTCCCACATAGATCAGGAGTGGCGAACTTGTGGTTTTCCAGATGTTGTTGTGCTACAGCTCTCATCATCTCTGACCATTGGCCATACTGGCTGGGGCTGAGTGGAGCCAGAGTCCAACAACATCTGGAGGTCATGGAGTAAAATACAGTAAAAATAACAGTACAAGGTACTTACATTTAGGGTTTACACACTTAAGTCCCAGTAAGCTCCATGGTACTTAACAGTGGATGTGCATAGGATTGCAATGTTAGTTAATTAAACTATTTTGATTGAAAAGATTAATCAGGCATCAGATTTTTTATATGATTAATTATTTTTAATGTAAGTCCTTACATATTGATGGGGGAGGACATCCTTAAAAGAGACATTCCTCTATCTCTCCTTCCAGGATGGAACCTCTCTTTTGAGTGCAAATTGAGGTGTCCCTTGAAATGCAAATAGCACCTTAGGAGAAGTGATTTGTGTTGGGACCATGGCGAAGAGAGAAAGCGTTAAACTTTCCCTGTCCCTCTCAAAGTCCAGAGGCTGCTCAGGCATCCCCTGCTAGTTACATAGCAACAAACAAAGTGTGTGCGTGAATTGTGTGTGCAAATTAATGCCATGTCTAGTTTGGCCCTGAGATGGAACCTATGGTAACATAGGAATCCTCTAAAAACAAAGGAATAATGCTATTTTCCCAAGACTATCTGTTCATTCATATGCAGATTTAATCTCTTAATTGGTTAAAACTCGTACAGTTAATCAACTCAGACTTCCTAAATCTAAGGACAGCATTAACTGTTTATTAAGTGCCTAAATAAGAAGGCACTGTACTGTCTTCCCAGAGCAGC
The DNA here is from genome assembly GCF_023053635.1 of Elgaria multicarinata webbii. Classification (NCBI taxonomy): domain Eukaryota; kingdom Metazoa; phylum Chordata; class Lepidosauria; order Squamata; family Anguidae; genus Elgaria; species Elgaria multicarinata. The sequence goes on from NC_086171.1 coordinate 16,531,466, forward strand.
AGTAGTGGCAGTAGAACACCTGGTGGACTGAGGAGAGGTAGATAAACGTCTTTCCATCTCTCCCTCTGCTGCCACTAGCAAGGAGAAGCGGAGCCAGCAGCCATAAGACTTGGACATTAGCCTGGCTTTATCTGATGCCACCCACAGCTCCTGGTAGTCCAAAAACAGCTTAAGTAAGGAAGACGCTTGTCTTTCTTGCCTTAGGAATGCCCTGAGACCAGCAGGATAACCATCTTCAGAAATACCTTGTCCAGTGCCTGGATGCAATTCATGGGATCCATCACTATGAAGGCAAGATTGTCCACCGATAAATCTGATTCTGTTTATTGTGAGTCACTTTGAGAACCATGATACTTGAAAATTGGTTTACAAATGGTGTGAATTATTATTATTATTATTATTATTATTATTATTATTATTATTATTATTATTATTTAAATACAAGGCTCTGCCTACAGGCAGAGTATATAAGAGTATCTAGTTAATAGCCATAAGTGGTTTTAAGAAACCTGATGTTGCACTATGTTAGATTGGGAGCAAAGAAGGCAGTTTCCCTATGTGAGGTGCAGAGTTATTTACTTATTTATTTACAATATTTATATACCGCTCCCCATTCAGACTTTCAGAGCTGTGGACAAAATCAAATAGAATAAAACACATTAAAAGTACATTTTAAAAGCAACAAAGTGCATTTGAGCTCTAGCTGACGTCCAGCCTGTTTCATTGACTGCAGTTCCCTAGTATACCAAGGAGCAGAGCGGGCTCTAAAGGGCTGGAGAAGGCACTCAGGTGCAATCAAGTCGATGGCCCTCCACATGTCACTGTTCCACAATGAGGCTAGGGCCTTGGCTGGATCACAAGCTCTCTCCACTGGAAAATCCCCAAGAGCATTTAGAGTTCCATTGGATTCCATCAGTCTCCAGGGGAGGACCATCTGAATGGGTCCCCCACCATTGCAGGAGGGGAGTAACACTGTGAGTTTAAATCTCACCAGGAAATGGTCCAACCATGACAATAGGGTTACTTGGATCCCTCCCCCCCCCCCAATCTTCAGACTACCCATCTTACAGCTTGGAGCAAAAACCAGATCAAGGGTATGCTCTGTTTCATGTGTTGGGCCAGTAACAAAGTGAGACAGACCTATGGTTGTCATGGAGGGCATGAAGTCCCAAGCTGGAGGTCCAGAGACGGCCTCAGCATGGAAGTTGAAGTCGCCCAGAACCACCATCCTGGGTTCCTCCAACACCACACTCGAGACTGCCTCTGCCAGCTCAGTCAGGGAGGATGCTGACAGCAGGGTGGGCAGTACACCAGCAGTATCCCCAATCTGGCCAAGCACCAGGTGCAACCCTTCAATGCCTGATCAAAGGTGTATCCCAGTAGCTTGGTTTATTCGTTTGAGTCATCAGGAGGTACTGTTTTTGCACAACACATTGGCATGCAAAACTACCTACCTGCTCTCTGCTTCTGGCTCTCCATCACCTAGATGACCTTAGTCAATCTGTGGGATTTTGCTTGTGGGGGGTAAGCTGCACTTCCACCCATACAACTCTACGAGCCTAATGCCGTCAGGTTTTAGTGTACAATTAGTGAACCGTTGCACATGAATTGCATCCAGGTTCCCTTGCTTACATGGTGACTGCTCAAAAATCAGTAAGAAAGTGTATGACAGCAAAAAGTGTTTCTTTTGGTGTTTTATTTTACAAACCATAGGCTGCAATTTGGAGAGCATTACATGGAGGATGACCATCAAAGTATTAATACTTCGTACAAAGTATTAATACTAATCCCTTGCCAGAACTGGCTAGAGAATTTCTGTTGGGAATCATGATCATATAGGAACGGAGAAAGCTACTTTATACTGAGTCAGACCATTGACAAATCTATACTGATTGTTCAGAATGGCATGCTATGAAGCTTTATTGGTAGGAACAATTAAAATTCACAGCAGAGACATTGGAAAATATGTCATTTTAAATTGAATATTAACAAGTAAATGACTGGAATGTGCAATTAAAATATATGGATGCTTGGAAACTTTGATTTAAGTGTCTTTAATAATCAATTGCTCATTCTTAAATAGTTGTCTTCGTATGCTTTCAATGTCAGAGATAGGAACTATATTCTATTTTTTAAAGCAAACATCACCCCCTTTTAAAGATTCTAGTTCATCCTTGTTTCTCTGTGTAAATGACACAATTTAATGATAGTTAAGCAAGCAAGCAGAAGTTTTCTTAACACGTTAAAACTAGTATAAATGGTCTTGTAGCGCTGCCCTCCCAATGTCCTTAACTAGTAGGATTCTTTTTTTATTATTGTTATTGTGATTATTTCAAGAGAGCATGATTAAAGTATTTAACATTGTTGGATATTTTCAAGGCAATTTTAGTTTAACTGGGCGTTAGTAAAATGTAGAAGCAGTGCACTTATTCCTGTAGCATAAATGTTAAGTCTTTCTTTTGTGTGTTTCCCTTTTACATTCTGGAGTTGGGGGATGGATGACATATATAGACTATTCTGTTATTATGTCGGTGATCAGTTTAGTCTCCAAACAAACTGTATGGGAAGGTTATGTTTTGGAATAACATCCTGTGTTTTTGTGCTGCCCAACTCTTTAGTGACAGTCTGAGGTTGCATTGTATTAACCCAAGGTATTTTCCAACGTTAATTGATATCCCAGGTTTGTCCAGAGGAAAATCTACAGCTCCCCACAACATGCTTGACAAGTTATTATATTTATTTTACTCAAAGCCTGAGTGCAGGGATCCCTCATGGAGGTGGTCTGTTATTGGAGTCCCATATGCTTTTTGTTTGGGAAGAAAGCAGTCACTGTGTCATACTGTTACACAGGGTATTCTTTTTCAAGGATGTTGTTCCCCTGAGGACCATATCATGCCAGAGTTCCGAAGTCTAATAAGACCTTTTGTAGCTCTTATTGTGTAAAGGGTCTGGGAGTGAGGCAAGAGTTAAACAACAACAACAGAAAGGTAATTTAAGAAACTGTAGTAGACCACATGTTGAAGAACATAAATGTCAGAGAAAAAAAAGACAAAACTAACCCTGTCATTATATTTGAAAACTGCAACAATCTTTACACAGATGTAAATCGGAGATCAAGATCAGAGATGCTCTAACACCACACATACACACACACACACACACACACACACACACACACACATTTTTTTTATAAATGATGCAAATAAACAGCTAAATACTATGAAACTTTAATGATGCATTTTCAGCATCCTTGGAGATATCCAAAGCATTCACATGATTAGAGTACTCGAGAAATGGGAGATCGATTTACCTAGTGATAGTGATCACTATTGTATGATGAAGAACTTCATGTGGAGCCCTGTGGTAACTTTGAAGAGTTGCAAATTGAGGGAACACATTCACAAGGCATGTTGCCAAGGAAATAATACAACCATTATAGGAGACTTATAGGACCTATTGCCTGTATAGTTGGCACACCCCAGTCACGCCAGGCCTGCACCATTTGTGACCCACCAAGACAAGCATAGTTACATTGTTGCCTGCAGAGTGCTTGACAACTTCCCTGAGTTTTTGCAATTCTGGGCAGAGAAAATAAACAGGAACTTCGTTGAGCGCCTGTTGGGCCACCATACATAGCTGGTGTGCTTGATTTTATTTGGTGGGACACAAAATATAGCTTCCTGCTCTCCATAAAGCCTAGCATGAAGATGTGAGACGCAGAAGGAGACAATACTGTTCTACTCATGGTACCTTAAAGTCTTAACAGTGAGGGCATTTCAGTGTGAGAAGCAAAATAAAGGCTTTGAGATCTTAAGGAGAGCATCCAACCCCCAGAAATTCCCCTACACCCTGAGTTTGACGAACTATATTTGAGAAATAATGTCCTAAAAGATATGAAGCCATTACCCCAAGTATTAGAGCTTTAGCGGAATACATGGAATTGTTGTCAGTGCAAAAGATAAATAATTTCCTTTTTAGTTCCACAGCACAATCATGGAAACAACCTTGGCTAATCAGGATGTGATCTTCTTTCTTTTACATTTTCTACAGCATTTGGTTTCACAACAACACATTCTCCTCAATGAGGAATCAATGAACCTTTTGAGTCTCTACACATCCCCTTCTTTGCCCAACATCACTTTGGGACTTCCAGCAGTGCAACCACAGCTCAGTGTAAGTGATCAATTTAAAGAGCATCTTCACTGGATTTGGCTATTAAGATGTATCCACTCTTGTATTCCATCACGCTCTGTCAGTTATTACTTCAAGACAAAGTTAAAATGATGCTATGTGGTTCCACTAAGAAATTCTGCACTATTATTATTATTATTTATTTATATAGCACCATCAATGTACATGGTGCTGTACAGAGTAAAACAGTAAATAGCAAGACCCTGCCGCATAGGCTTACATTCTAATAAAATCATAATAAAACAATAAGGAGGGGAAGAGAATGCAAACAGGCACAGGGTAGGGTAAACAGGCACTGGGTAGGGTAAAACTAACACTATAAAGTCAGAACAAAATCAAGCTTTAAAAGCTTTAGGAAAAAGAAAAGTTTTTAGCTGAGCTTTAAAAGCTGCAGTTGAACTTGTAGTTCTCAAATGTTCTGGAAGAGCGTTCCAGGCATAAGGGGCAGCAGAAGAAAATGGACGAAGCCGAGCAAGGGAAGTAGAGACCCTTGGGCAGGCGAGAAACATGGCATCAGAGGAGCGAAGAGCACGAGTGGGGCAATAGTGTGAGATGAGAGAGGAGAGATAGGAAGGAGCTAGACAGTGAAAAGCTTTGTAGGTCAACAGGAGAAGTTTATATTGGATTCTGAAGTGATTTGAAAGCCAATGAAGAGATTTCAGAAGTGGAGTTACATGGTCAGAGCGGCGAGCCAAGAAGATGATCTTAGCAGCAGAGTGGTGAACAGAAACCAACGGACTGATGTGAGAAGAAGGAAGGCCAGTGAGAAGAAGGTTGCAGTAGTCCAACCGAGAAATAAATAACTATAAGTTATTTGAAGATATTTTGTGTGTGTGCGTGTGTGTGTGTTATTTGTTTGTTTCTCATTTTAAACGCTTCTCACTGATGTCTGTGGCCTATATTTCAGCTAAAGTGACAAATCCTGTCATTATATTTTGAACCTCTGCTCCATAATAGTGTAATTCATTGGTTGGCAATAATTTAATAGTATTCAATTAGACTACATCTTTTGATATGTGTGACTGAACATATCCTTCTCAGTTCTTTTAAACAGTTTAATCAATTTAAGCTCAATTCAAAGTGCTGATTTTAACCTGTAAAGCCCTTCACGGCTTGGGGCTAGTGTAGCTGAATGAATGCCTCTTCCGATATGTTCCTACCCGTGCCCTGAGATGATCATCTGAGGCCCTGCTCTGAGTGCCCACATACGAAATTCAGTAGGTGGCTACTCAGTGATGGCCCCTAAATTGTGGAATTCCCTTGCTAAAGAGATCACTGGTTCACTTTTCAGTGCCAGACAAAGTCTGTTTTATTCTCTCCGGCCTTTTAAAAAGTTTACATTTTTAGTTTGCTACTTGTTTTACTCCTCATATTCTAAAGCTGATTTAAAATTGCCTTTCTCCATGCTGCCTTGATATTTCTATCCTGCTTTTAAAATGTTGCTGTTGACGCTGCTTTTAGTGTTTTGGTTTTTTAAGTGATGCTGTTGGTTTGATTGTGGGTTTTTTTATTTTGTATGTTGCCCGGAGAGCTTCAGCTATGGGGTGACACAAAAATGAAATAAAGAATTAATTTAAAAAAGTGCAGCACTTAACGGTTTCAGTAAACTATATTGCTAATTTACAGTCTGCTTTAAATAGCTGGAAAAGAGTTTTCCCTGCTTTAAGTCTTGGGATACGGGGGTGGAAATGTGGAGAAGAAGGATTTACCCCACCTGCATTTCAACTCTCTCACTCCAGCTTGGCTTATCTACTTTAGAATTTTATTATTGTAGTGAAAATAATGTAGTGAACCGCCCAGAGAGCTTCGGCTATTGGGCGGTATAGAAATGTAATAAATAAATAAATAAATAAATAAATAAAACATTTTCATTCAACTTACAAAAAAACTGGCCCTTCCACGCATTGAAGGAGTTCATGCTAGAGAAGACTTTTCTTCCCGGAAAAACATTAGAGTGAGAAGTCACTCTGCTTTCCTTTATAACTGAACTTTTAAGTGTATGTAAATGGCCAGAATACCCGCAGCAGCTTACATTATGAAATGTATGGCGCATGGGGAGGCAGCCATCTGTATTAACCTTCATCAGCAAGATTAAATACAGTATAGCCATCCTTCCACTTCCCCAAAATTCTGAGCAGCTACAGAGAGTAGCAAATTGTGATGGTCACGGACCCACCCACCCCTGCTTTCAATTCAGAATGAACTTTGCTAAAATTAATCCACCACCATCACCACCAATTTGAAAATAAGTCATATCATTTCCAAGCTCACTTTATAGTTTTGGTTTTGTTACACTCCCAATGACATCATCCAAAATGCAACAAGCCAGCAATCCCACCTCCAGTGCACTTTAGCTCTTCCACTTCCCACCTCTCCTTTTTACTTCTCACCAGACATGTTTTCCGGACATGTTTTCCCACCTGGGAGAAAAGTAGCTGTGGAAGAAGAATACAAAGGAGAAATGATAGGTGGTGAGGAAGGTTAAGTAATATCTCCACTTTGAATCATATCCCACCACACATGCACACCACTGGAGCAGTCTGCTGGAGCCAACCTTGCATGACCAGAAGTCCACTCACACTACGGGGCTTCCACTCACTCATCAGGATTTCCTTTCTCACAACTTCTCTGTCCTCTCCACCCCATTGCAGCCCCTATGCAACTCCAAATCTGCCGTGGAGCTTTCTCCAACCCTCTAGAGCAGATTGAGAGGAGGTCTCCCTTCTGCTCTTACAACGACAACATTGGATACAACCTCTCAATACCTAGACTGGGATCTCCACTCAATTCTAATCTTAACTTCTGTTGTGGAAATACTAAAATAGTTCCAAGTAATTCAATGTAGGTTTATCAGTCTTTTGGGGAAAGATTTTTAAAAAACCACAACAATGTCATCTTCATTTCTTAATATAGGCGTCATCACCATTCAAAGAAAAACAAAAGTGTGAGACCCAGACAATCAGGCAAGGAGTGGTCTTGCCTGGACAGTACAGGGGAAGCATTTCGTCACCTCCAGCCCCTCAGCCTATTGTCCTAGAGGGAAAGCCAAACAGCAGCCATCAGGCTCTCCTCCAGCATTTGTTACTGAAGGAACAAATGAGGCAGCAAAAACTCCTGGCTACAGGTAACTATCAACATGTTAATGGGATTATCCTTCATGCAGTGCCTGAATTGCATACAAGCACAAGAAGCTGCCTTATATGAGGTTGGACTACTTATCCATCTAGCCCAGAATTGTCTATTTTGACTGGCAGCAACTTTTCATGGTCTCAGGCAGAGTGCTGGCTACCTGATCCTTTTAGCTGAAGATGTCAAGGACTGAAGCTGGTTCTTTCTGCGTGCAAAGTTGGGACTTTTGCCCTTAAACTGTGATCCATCCCGTTTTGTCATTGCCAGCTCCCCTCAGAAAAACAAAAACAAACCACACTCACTGTTGCTCTGCTTTCAATTGAGAGCCATTCGGGTCTCTTATTTCCAGACCCAATGATTTACAGGATGCCCGCTTATTTGCACATACTGCAGGATTTAAAATATTATTCAGGGGAGTATGTAAACAAGACTGTCACTTCTGATTTTCACTTCATCAGTTTTTACTCTTATGCCTGCGTTGAAACACGATAAACCTAACTATGACAGGGCATTCTGTATCCAGCTCAGGCATACCCACAGTGGAGTTCATAGTCTTCTCCTGCAATACCCATGTGTCTCCATTATTGTTGTTCTTGTTATTTTAAAATGGAACAACATAACAGATCCCTTCATGTTATTGGTCTTCCTATTTGATGAGTGGAATGTCACTGGCTTGCAGGTGCAGTGCCTCTCCATCCACAGTCACCACTGGCCACGAAAGAAAGAGTGTCGCCCAGCTTAAGAGTTGCACATAAGTTACCTCGACATCGACCGCTGAATCGAACCCAGTCCGCTCCGCTGCCTCAGAGCACCTTGGCGCAACTGGTGATTCAGCAACAGCATCAGCAGTTTCTAGAGAAGCAGAAACAGTATCAGCAACAGATCCACATGAACAAAGTAAGTTTGTAATTCAAAGCCTAATACATAACAGACATGGTGATGTGTACAATTTGCATGTGTTTGAGAGAGAGAGAAAAGCCTAGATAACAGCATGTCAGTTCAGTTTAGAGTGAAGTATGCTTATATTAAAAGCACATCATTTAAAAAAAAAAGGAAAGGGAAAGATTGCCACATTGGTTGCCAGAGACGTTTGACAGCGATCTTGCAACAAACTGCAAAGCATACACTATTTTTCATTATTATGCCATTTAAATTAGTATTCTGTTGTATAAATAGATTATAAATAAAAAGATAATATATAATAAATAATCTATTATACTAATAGAGTATTAATTATTATTAAATAATTATTATTAATGTTATTGTTATTTACAATAGTTTATTATAAATGAACGATAAATACATAATATTTAATGCCATCTTTGTTAATATTAGGCTTTTTGTGACTTCTTAGAGTTATGAAAACATTTCTAAATAGCGATCACTAATTTACAATTGAACTTTTCGTTCTGCTGTTCTGAATAAAATAATTAAAAGTCTCTTGAGTCTGTCAATATAAAGCTTTCAGTGTAAATTGATTGAGCAGAGTTTAATTCTTAGCAGTTTAAATAATCGTAGTTTAAATAAAAAAGCAGATTAAACAATCCTTTTGCATATCTGTCCTACATTCATATTATTGCAGATATCACAACTTAGCCAAAGTCTCCCATCTATACAAGAACATTATGGTTACCAGTTTTGGAATAAGCCAGAACCTTAAACCAAGTTCAAACTATGTTCCAGAACTGGTAACCATAGTTTCCCAGTTCAAACAAAACATGAAACTATGGTTAATTGGAGACTTCCACATTGCATTCTGGGATGCTAAGAAGGAAGGAGGGAAGCAGCTTGATGCATTGGCATAAGGCTAATTCATATCTAAGCTTATTAAAGGAAGTTACCATTGTTCAGATGTGGCCTAAAGGTTCTCTGGGCATGACACTTCTTTGTTATGTATCATGCCTGACACACAATTTAGGTACACAGTAATAGGAGAGAGATAGCAGTTTTCAATCTTCAATATCCATTATCCTAACAATATAAAATCAGGATGCAAATATTTGCATGTTTAGACTGAAGAAATCTCTGCAAGGCTTTTTCTAGACTTTTTCTGTTTAAACATGCATAGAATTGTACCTTTCTGCCTTGTGAATTTTCCATTCTAAACTTTGGTAACTGTGGTGCCATCTTTTTGCAAAATAGATACAAGCTGACTATAACCATTAGAGCCAAGCTGAGACTAAATATTTAACTGCCAAAGTGTAATTGGTCTATGATATCAACTACCATAATGTTTTGAGTAATTTCATGATCTGCTCGTGGAATGACAGACTATTCTGTTGTGTATTGTATACACTACTTGGTGATTTCTACATCTACAAAGTGTTCTCATAAGCAAGCTATTTAGAGTCTACACACTATCAGCATTCCCCTCCTCCCTTTATTGCTATAGATGTGGCCAGCAATCACCTGAAAGAATGAAAATCAAAAAGCATGTTCATAGGCGAACCCATCTCACTAGAAAACCCTTCCCCCATGGGATGCTGATTCATTGGAATCTCTTAAGAATTCCCAACCAAATTAGAAACACAACTTTGAGTTTAAATACATAGTTTGTACAGTGGTTTGGTTATTAAATCTCATCTTAATTAGGAAAAATGAAGACTAGAGAACTTCAAAGTTCAGAGCTGATCCTTGCATGTTAACCCCTCTCAACTTGGGTGTTTTGATTACTCAACTTGGACTTCAGTTGGCTTTTCATTTACTATGTGTTCCATATGTTTAATCAAGATGGCATAGGTACATCTAGGAGTTTCCAAATTTTCAAAATATTTCACCTTCCTGCAATTGTCTGAACAAAAGCAAACTTTTATTACTGATTGAAAGACAGAATCTCTGTGATTCCCTCCCCATCCCACAAAGGGTATCCAGAATAAAGTGGTTAGCTACCTTCCAGGTTTTTCCTCAAAAGAAATAAGCCAGCATGTTATCTTGTATTTTTTCTTTGGCTTTCATGTACATAATTGTTTGTTTTACATTAGACCTACTAAGCCAAGTATAGACTCCCAGCCATGCATTATGGGCTGCCAAGTGCTAGAAACACCCCCTGGTGTGTTTTTTTTCAGTGCCAGGCAGGCAGATTTATTATGCCATAAGAACATAAGAAGAGCTATGCTGGGTCAGACCAAAGGCCTGTCTAGCCCATCATTCTAATTGCACTGTGGCCAATTAGAAGCCCATGGGAAGCCCATAGCAGGACATGAATGCAACAGCACCCTCTTGCTTATACTCCCAAACAAAGTCATACAGCCCTGCATGGCTGCTGTGTTTGCTCAGGAGTCTTTGGTGAGGGACCTTGCTTATTTGGACTTCCAAAAGGCTTTTGACAGTGTTTACCAGATCACCCCTGTCCACATGTTTATTGACACTTTCAAAGAACTCTAAACTGCTTTGCTAAAGCCATGTTGATTCTTTCAGCATGACCTGACCTTCTATATGAATAATTTTATGATTAATAACACTTTGCACCAATCTGCCCAGAACATTTGTTAAGCTAACGACCCTATAATTTCCTGGATCCCCACCCCAGGATCCCTTGTTAAAAATTGGTGTTACCTTGGCCACTCGCCAGTTTTCCAGTATAGAGGCAATCTTAGGGACATATATTTTTGTTACAAGATCAGCAATTTCACATTTGAATTCTTTAAGAGCTTTTGGATGGATGCCAGCTGGATCTGGTCATTTATGTGTTTTCAGTTTGTCAATAAGGACTACAACTTCATCTCTTGTCGCTGCCTTGGTTCCTCAGGTTCCCTTCCAGTTTAGGCACGGGTATTTGCCCTATATCTTCTACAGTGAAGACATTTGCAAAGAATTCATTAAGCTTCTGTGCAATCTCTTTACTCTTCTTTAACTCCACTGTCATCCAACAGTCCAACCACCTAGCCATTTCCCTGCTTCTTGAAGTATTTAAGAATATATTTTTATTGTTGGTCTTAATGTTTTTCCCATCTTTTATTGTCTGCTTGCATTTCTTTTGTGTCATTTTGTGTTCTTTTTTGTAGTTGTTTGGGAAAGACTTCTAGTTTTTGAAGGAAGCTGCCTTTTCTCAGTCCCAGGTGAACTGCAATACATACCCGGTGGACTACGTTAGGCTTGTTGGTTACAAATTTGGCAAGCTGTGTTATACGGTTGGATAATCTGAAAGACTTTCGGAATCCTGTTTTGGACAGGAAAATGAGATATAAATAAAGAATAAGATGGGTCCCAATTAATTTGCAACAGTGTTAAGTAATTACTTTAAAAACAAACATGTTTTTAACAATATACCAACATTACATTTGGCATGAACTTAAATATGCTCAGGCAAGAACTAATTTTGGCTGAAAATGATATAATTTTCTCACTTGTATTGAATATTGATTTAAAAAAACCAAACAAACCAAGCAATATTGTAATTTAAGGAGCCAATTATGCTGAAGTGTACAAATCATTTCTATTGTGATGCCCCATTCAGTAGACTTAAAAGTAGACTTCCTTAGAACAATCCAAAGCCTTCATATTTCTCCTCTCAACGCATTCTCTCTGTGTATTAGGCTGCAATCCTAACATCAACCGGAATCCAGCTGAGATGCTTCAGGAAGTGGCTTAAGTGTTTTTCCACTGGTGGAGATGGAAGTACTCCAGTGAGACACACTTACGTCACTGGATGTCCCTTGTCGAACTGCAGGAAAGGCAGAAATGACAAATTCTAAGTCTCTTTGTTTCCCTGATACGTCCTGGGAACCACTACCACTCTTCAGGGCTGATGTACTAAATTCTCTCTCATTGCAGTCAATGGGAAGGAAAAGGGGAAACTGCTGTGTCCTCTAATCCAGGCTGCAGCAGAATGGTAGGACAATGGATTTGGTGAATGCTCTGTAAGTAGATTCCCCCCTCCCATAAATGCAAGTTGAATTACTCTGCCAGTGACTTGCCCAACCATGCCTCTCTCTCTCAGTTTAGTGCTATGCAGTCCTTGCACCCAAACGTTAATGTTTATTGTTGGAAGTCCCTGAAGTAATCCTCTTCATTTCAGCAAGCTTTTGGCTTCCTTAAGTTGCCCTCCTCCTAGGACCCGTAAAGAGTGCTATCAAATCATGGGGCTGTTCAAACAATGCTTCTGTCCCTTAGGTGCTTCTGTCCCTGTTCTCCTCCCTGTGCATAGAAGGTGTTTATTTTCTTAGTTGTTTATTAAAAGATTTATATACTGCCCTGGAAGCATTGCTGAAGGATGGTATATAAACCTTTTAAATAAATTAATACAAAATATAATAGATTATAATATGTTAAAAATAACAATACATCCAAATGCCTGGGGAGCACAAACATCTTTGCCTGGTCCCCAAGAGATAGGATTGGTGCCAAGCAAACATCTCCAGGAGAGAATTTCATAAATGGGCTGTCATAGCCAAGAAGGCCCTCTCTTCTTGCTGCCCACCATGTCTCATAAGGTGTGGGCACCTAGAGGAGATAATGGTAAAACTGGGAAATCTCCCAGTCTGAACATCTCCCATGTGTGGTTCAATCAATTAAGTGATTGATATATTAAGTGACTGTGTGGTTCAATCAAATTTAACTATGCCAGGGAAACCACTTAAAAATGAAGGATAGAGTCGCACCAACATAATTTACTTCATTGCTGACAACAACAACACTGGTAAATTTGTGAACTTCAGTCCCCATCTATAAAGTGTGAATAATAACGAGAACAATAACAACTACCTGCCATGGCCAGCTCTGAAAAGCAAGGTACTACATAAACAAGAATGGAAAGTCTTTGACTGCACCCCTGCTAATCATGGTACACTTATATAAAATTATACTTCTGTAATATAATAGTAAAACTATGTACAGACTTTGAAAAACATGGGGTGTTACAGATCACCTTTGGATCTATAAGACCACTATTATAAGATCTATAAGAACACATCTGGAGTTTTCAGCATCCCAAAATTACAAGAATCAACCACATTCTTTCTTTGATAAGGTTAATACATTCCAGCTATAAGCCAACACAGTGATTGGAGTGATAACTAGCAAAAGCCAACATAGGCCAAAGGTAAAGGATTTTCAGGATTGTTTCCACTATAAAAAAGAAAGACACAATCAACTGGACTAAGAAGTTTGCATTATTTCCTTGTAGCAAGCGAAGATCCCCCATGGTTTCTTCTGTCATTTGTCAGAGACCATGTTTTTGATGTGGGAAACAGTATACCTTCTCATTGGAGTCTGACGTTTATACCTATGGGATGCACTACACTGACCTTCTCAAAACATTTTAGCTGAAATGCAAATTTTGACATCTCATCCAGAAGTCAGGGGAGAGTCTTGCCCTTGCTTTTGAAAAATAAATGTGTGGAAACCTGAACTGGGCTTCCCATTTAAAGATACTTTGCTGTTGCCAGATTTAATATACTTCTGTCCAGATGACAGCTTGTTTCCTTGTAGAGTCCTTTGATCACATTTTTTAGAACTCCATTCCGCCTAATAAAAGGGATAGAATGTCTGGCAACTCCAGTTAAACTAATTGTCATAGGTATCAAAAGACTGACTCTACAGTAGAACTCTTACTTCTTCTTTCCCCCCCCCTTTGTTTTTACTCCTGTTAACTATCTCTGCAAATAACTTAAAAGATGCCAGTTCTAGTCGCACCGTGTATACCAGGTTATCGGCATTCATCTGAGAACATTGATATCATGAGAAGAGTCCTGCTGGATTAGACAGAAGGCCTATCTATTCCAACATTCGTTTTGCACTATGGTCAACCAGATCCACAAACAGGACATCAGTGCAATAGCACCCTTCCACTAGGGCTCCCCAGAAACTGGTATTAGGCATAAAGCCTCTGATACTGGAGGTAATAAATAAAGCTATCATGACTAGCTTTATTTATCATGAATAAATAAAGCTATCATGACTGCATCTGTTCCCGCCACAGTTGCAGTCTTACTATTTTTTAAAAACCACTTATTCCACAACATCCACTGGCTTCAATTAAGTAGGCTATATGATTTGAGAACAATATATCATGACTGATGTAAAGTACTTCAAGTTGAGGCCCAAAACTATATTGTCATTGCAAGTCCCAGTGAAACAAACAGGCTATTGTGGTTTCTTCTGTTAGCCCGGGAAGGGCAGGAAACACCATAAAACCATGCCCCTAAGCTCATCCCAGATAAATGATCTAGATGGATGCCACAGTCAGTGGTATCAAAAGCGACAGAAAGGTCCAGGAGAACCATCAGAGTTTCATTCCGCCACCCACCCACCCCATCCATTCCACAGCATAAATAATCTACTAGGGTGACTAAAGCTTTTTCCATCCCAAAACGATGCCTGAATCCAGATTGAGATGGATCCAAATTATCAGCAACATCCAACAATACCTGGATTTGAGAAGCAACTATATATAAATTGTTTTAAAATTTGGATATCTAAATATTATGCTGTATTTTATTGTCTCGTGTAAACCGCCCAGAGAGCTTCAGCTATTAGGCGGTATAGAAAATAAAATAAAAATAAGCTCCAAGAATGGCAAATCTGAAAATAGACTATAATGATCAGTAACCATCGGATCTAAAAATCTACCCGCTGCTGTGCACAAACATTCTCCCCTGTTCAGCACAAAGATCTCCTAGCAGAAACCTGCCACCAATCTAAAGCAGAGCATAAAGCCAGATTGGGGCATAAATCACTCACAGACCCATCCTCTTTAAAATATGACAGCACAGTTAGTAGTTCATACTTCAGCAGCTAAAGTAACATTCCCATGCCCCATCAGGCAAATTGCCTCAAGAAACTTATATTCAGGGTCAGGATTGTGGAAACATTCAGGAGCTGTAGGGCTGGCCAAACAGACCTTGGAGTGATACTTGGTCTAGGGGGCAGGCAGATGCCGTCTGAATGCAATCCCCTTTCCCTGTGATGTAGAGCTACCTTTGCAGTGTAGTGAGGAAAGCCCCAGCACAGCCGCAATCATTGTAAATAAATAAATATTGTCAATAAATATTAGCTCCAGCTTGCAGTTGTTACAGGATCCTAAATTGCCAGTGCTTAGGACCAGGCCAGTACTGAGTAACCTTGAATATTTTCATCTTCAGTTGTTTTGCTGTGCTTAATCTTGAAAAACATTAGTGATTTTTGGTTAATGGAGATAATTTCTTTGAAAGAACGTTATTGAGGTTGAACAGGGGGAAATATGTTTTCGTTGGATAGACAAGCAGCTGCTTACTGCCACAAGTGGTTAAATGCGTGGACAGATTTGTGCATAATATTGGTTTTAGCTAAACTGACTAGTATGAATTATGTCCCTTAGGAATTTATGTCATGCTTTTTGGATTAGTTTGCAGACAGCATATAGGCCAAACTCATCTCTGCGCGGCCCTTTATGCTGCTCCTGTTAGGAGGTTCTTTCTTGAGTGCTTTGTTCTTTGCATGTCTCTGCGGCGATTTCATTTAAAGGGTCTCAGGAAATTATGGATTTCATGAAAGCTTACACTTCGGGAAAATACATGAAAAGACTTGCTGTAAGCAAAATCTATAATTTATATATATGGCTTGTGTTCTGTGGCCAGTTTGTTTACTTACTATATTCTCATGTAGAGTGAAGCAGGTACCGCTGCCTTTTGAAGTCCTTTCTTGGTTAGACTAATTTCTCAAAATGCTTCCTCTGCTGCTGCCACTGTTTACTTTGGCTTATGCATATTCCTTACGGTTTAATTTCCTGCAAACAAAAGAAATGAAATGGTTAGGGTTCCATTTGCTGGAAGCTGTTCACTAAACAGCTTTCTCAGTTTAAATAATTTGCAAATTCTGCTTTTGTACACTTTTAATCTACTCAGTAGTTGAAACATAGTTGCATGGTCATTATTAAAGTATTTATTTTTCTATATTGTAAGACTGTGGGCAGAGACCTGTTCATTTTGTTTTTGTACAGTGCTTCATATATTTTAGGTGTTTGCCTAAATAATAAATTATCATGATTGCTTGTGTAGAATACCCAAGGACCCCATTTCCACCCCATTTTGACCAGTAAAGTTCTTCCAAAGTTAAGCATTTTAAAGCTGTATCAATTTCAAAGGTAGAGTTAAGCATGCATTTAAATCTCTTCCATTAAAATCAAAGGGATTTTAAAATCCTTAAGTTTGGCTAGATCGTACCCTGTTTGTTTTGCTAGAAATGTAGAATGAATTATCACATCAAGTTTTCATTTAATATTTATGAATAAAAATTATTATGAGGGCCACATCATGGTTTTATATTGTTGTTGTTTTTGGTAGAAGTACAAGTTCTAATTTGAACATATTTCTTCTCAAACGTTAAGAGGAGCTTCAAAGTATTCTGTAATGCTGGCTAGGTTAAAACTGGTACTACTCAGCCCAGTCATCTTGTTACCTGCTGAGCAATATGACTTTAGCTCATGGAAATGGTCTGGCATTTTTTTAGAGACTGTTTAATTATATGATGAATCATAGAATCATAGAATAGTAGAGTTGGAAGGGTCCTAAAAGGCCATCGAGTCCAACCCCCTGCTCAATGCAGGAATCCACCTTAAAGCATCCCTGACACATGGTTGTCCAGCTGCCTCTTGAATGCCACCAGTGTGGGAGAGCCCACAGCCTTCCTAGGTAACTGGTTCCATTGTCATACTGCTCTAACAGTGAGGAAATTTTTCCTGATGTCCAGCCGGAATCTGACTTCCTGTAACTTGAGCCCGTTATTCCGTGTCCTGCACTGTGGGATGATCTAGAAGACATCCTGGCCCTCCTCTGTGTGACAACCTTTTAAGTATTTGAAGAGTGCTATCATGTCTCCCCTCAATCTTCTCTTCTCCAGGCTAAACATGCCCAGTTCTTTCAGTCTCTCTTCATAGGGCTTTGTTTCCAGACCCCTGATCATCCTGGTTGAATTAATCCAGATTATGTATTAGCCTTACATTACCTACACAAGGCTGCAACCTAGGCCTCATCTACACCAAGCAGGATATTGCACTATGAAAGTTGTATATAAAAGGCAGGAGCCACACCAAGCAGGATGTAGTGGTATGAAAGCTGGATATGGTATATGTCAGTGGGCCCCAACAGTTGTCAGCACACTTCAGTACCGCTATAAAGCAGTAGCCTGGCTCCTGTTTTTCATATACTGCTTTTGTACCACTTTCATAGTGCAATATCCTGGTTGGTGTAGATGAGGCACTAGTAATTTACTTTAAATCAGGAATGATCACCAGCTCCTGATTATATACTGATGTAAATGATTGAAACATTCAAGAGGCAGCATTCAAGAGGGGACAGATTCCTTACAGCTATCCCCTCTTCTAGTCCTTCCCCCAACCAGATGGTTCCTGGCGGCCTTATCAGCTTGCTCTCGGGTCTGGTGGTGCTGCTGCTGAATGCCAGGTCAGTCCAAAACAAAATCTCTCTCATCCATGATCTGATTGTGGATGAGGGGGCTGACCTGGTATGCATCACTGAGACCTGGGTGGGGGAACTGGGAGGGGTTGCTCTCACCCAGCTCTGCCCTCCTGGGTACTCGGTGCAGCACCAGCACAGACTCGAGGGCCGGGGAGGGGGGGTTGCCGTGGTCTATAGGAATACAATCTCCCTCTCTAGGCTTCCTGTTCAGTCGAGTGCTGATCTTGAGTGTCTGTACTGTGTGTTGGGTACTCGAGACAGATTAGGGATTCTGCTGGTGTACTGTCCACCCCGCTGCCCCACAGTCTCCCTGCCTGAGCTGACGGAGGTTGTCTCGGACCTGGTGTTGAGAACCCCCAGGATGGTGGTTCTGGGGGATCTCAACTTCCATGCCGAGGCTGCTGTCTCTGGAGCGGCTCAGGACTTCATGGCTGCCATGACAACCATGGGGCTGTCTCAACATGTCATCGGCCCAACACACGCAAAGGGACACACGCTTGATCTGGTTTTCTCGACTGGGCAGGAGGATGGTGATCTGGAAGTGGGGGAACTAACATCTACCCCCTTGTCATGGTCAGATCACTTCCTACTGAGGTTTAGACTCTCGGCGGCCTTTCCCCTCTGCAAGGGTGGGGGGCCTATTAAAATGGTCCGCCCCCGGAGGCTAATGGACTCCGATGGATTCCAGAGGGCTCTGGGGGATTTTCCTGCTGGTATGGCCGGTGCTCCTGTCGAAGCCCAGGTCGCTCTGTGGAATGCAGAGATGACTCGGGAGGTTGACACGATCGCGCCCAAGCGTCCTCTCCCTCTGAGCAGAGCCCAGTCAGCTCCTTGGTATACACCTGAGCTGAGGGCGATGAAGCAAGAGGGGAGACGGCTAGAACGCAGGTGGAGGAAGACTCGTGCTGGGTCTGATCGAACACGGGTTAGAGCTCACTATCGAGCCTACTCTGTGGCGGTGAGGGTGGCAAAGAGGCAGTTCTTTTCCACCAGCATTGCGTCTTCTCAGTGTCGTCCGGTGGAGCTTTTCCGGGTGGTTCGCGGCCTGTTACACTCTGGGCCAGGGCAAGAGATGGTGGAACCCTCGGTAGCACGCTGTGACAAATTTGCACGGCACTTTGAAGATAAAGTCGCTCAGATTCGTCATGAATTGGACACCACACTTAATGCAGCTCCACTAGTAGAGGTGTTCAGAGCGCCGTCCGGTTCAGCTTTATTGGATGAGTTTCAGTTAGTGAGGCCCGAGGATGTGGACAAGGTGCTTGGCCAAGTCCGTTCGACCACCTGTGTGCTTGACCCTTGCCCCTCATGGCTCATTACATCAAATAAGGAGGGGATCACCGGCTGGGTCCAGGAGGTTGTAAATGCCTCCTTGAGAGAGGGAGTGGTGCCGGCCTCTTTAAAAGAGGCGGTAATTAGACCACTCCTGAAGAAGCCTAATCTGGACCCGGAAGATGTTAACAACTACAGGCCGGTGGCTAATATCCCTTTCCTGGGCAAGGTGCTTGAGCGGGTGGTTGCAGGACAACTCCAGGCACTCTTGAATGAAATGGATTATCTAGATCCATTTCAATCGGGCTTTAGGCCTGGTTTTGGAACGGAAACTGCCTTGGTCGCCCTGTGGGATGACCTCTGTCAGGAGAGAGACAGGGGGAGTGCGACCCTGTTGGTTCTCCTGGACCTCTCAGCAGCCTTCGATACCATCGACCATGGTATCCTTCTGGATAGGTTGTCTGAGCTGGGAGTTGGAGGTACTGCGTTGCAGTGGTTCCGCTCCTACTTGGATGGCCGATTCCAGAAGGTGGTGCTGGGGGATTATTGCTCTGTGCCGTGGCACCTAAGCCATGGGGTTCCACAGGGCTCTATCTTATCCCCTATGCTGTTTAACATATACATGAAGCCGCTGGGGGAGGTTATCCGGAGATGTGGACTGAGGTGTCATCAATATGCGGATGATACCCAGCTCTACCTTTCCTTTTCATCAAACCCAGGTGAGGCAGTGGCTGTTCTGAACCAGTGCCTGGGCACGGTAATGGATTGGATGAGGGCTAATAAACTGAAACTCAATCCAGACAAGACGGAGGTACTGTTAGCGGGTGGTTCTTCTGTCCGGCGAGGTGATGTTTGCCCTGTCCTGGACGGGGTTGCACTCCCCCTAAAGGATCGGGTCCGTAGTTTGGGGGTGCTCTTCGATCCAGAACTGTCACTTGAGGCACAGGTGAACTCAGTGGCAAAGAGCACCTTTTATCAGCTCAGGCTGATATACCAGCTGCGCCCTTATCTGGACAGAGATAGCTTAGCTACAGTTATCCATGCTCTGATAACCTGTCGTTTGGATTACTGCAATGCGTTATACGTGGGGCTGCCTTTGAAAACGGTCCGGAAACTTCAACTGGTGCAAAACAGGGCAGCAAGGTTATTAACAGGGACTGGCCGGCGAGATCACATTAAGCCAGTCCTTTTACAACTTCATTGGCTGCCAGTCCAGGTCCGGGCCCAATTCAAAGTGCTGGTATTAACATTTAAAGCCCTAAACGGTTTGGGGCCAGGTTATCTGAAGGAACGCCTCTTCCCATATGTACCTACCCGGACCTTAAGGTCATCTACAGGGGGCCTTCTCCGTGAGCCCCTGCCAAAGGAAGTGAGGCAGGTGGCTATTAGGAGGAGGGCTTTCTCCGCTGTGGCACCCCGGTTGTGGAACGAGCTCCCCAGAGAGGTCCGCTTGGCGCCTACACTGTACTGCTTTCGTCGCCAGCTGAAGACCTTTTTATTCACTCAGTATTTTAACACTTAATTTTAACTTAAATTTAAATTTTACTGTTTTAACTCTGTATTTTAATCCTATATCAACTTTGCTGTGTGGTTTTATCCTGGTTGCGCTTTTTATACTGTATTTCGTAATTGTGTTTTAAACTGTTGGGTGTTTTACTGTGGTTTTAATTTTTGTGAACCGCCCAGAGAGCTTCGGCTATTGGGCGGTATAAAAATGTAATAAATAAATAAATAAATAAATAAACCCTACTTCATTAAAAAAAAAAAGTTGTCAGTGAGTGGAGAAGAAACAAAAAGATGGCAGCTGGTCCCTACACCAAACCTCCATACTGGACTTGAACCTGACCTCCAAGTATTAGGACAAAGGTGAAGTATGAACTAGATTGAAAGATCAATTTAGTTTTGATACATGTCAGTTGAGCATGTGTTCATTCATAAGTCTGTTCTGTGCCATTTCCACATTAATTTGCAATTTTTTTTAAAAAAAAACCCAACTATGTAAAGATTTGTATTTAAATACATATATTTTAACTTCTTCCCGCTCATTTATAAATATATTTATACATTGCTGAATGTATTTAGTCATGAAATATATATTTTCATGATACGAAGTCCATTGCAGCATTTAGAGAAGCGCAAAATCCAGAGGATAACTGTGTTCCAATTACCACATTAGTCCAGGAAGTGTAGGTCAGCTTGATTCGCTTTGAAATACAGGCTGAAGAGATTCCTCAAACATCCCTCACATGTGGAAGTGTACCCATGTTTGACCTGCCCACACTTTGGGAAACTGACCAGACTTCCCAATCATGTGTACAGGCCGTACATGCGCTCAGTTGTACACAAGTTGTACACAAGTAGTGGACTTATGTGCAGAGGTGGGGAGTGTGTGAGTCAGTATAATCCCTCCCACGCATTGGCCGAATCAATCCTGCTTCTTTTCCACACGCAGTAGAACATGACATAACCATAGGGGAAAGGGCTGACAAGCCCCTTTTCTCTGGCCATGTATCTAAGGCCTATATCATGCAAGATTTTACAATATGTACAATAGCAGGGTGTTAAATAGACATGTTGCATATCATACATGAAGTTCATACATGTATGTTCTTGAAATTTTGCTGCTTGTACCTTTAAAAAATACAAAGGAAGAACTTCAAATAATTTAAAATACATGTGGGAGGAGCATGAAATAATTTCCCTAAGGCTGTGATTCAGTACTCATTTACCTGGGAGTAAATCTCACTTAATTCAATGAGACGTACTTATCAGTAGACATGTACAGAATTGCCCTCTAAGGGCACATCCCTAACCACGTATGTACAGTTTGCATGTGACATTTCATGTCCCCCTATGTGTATCTTAAAGGTATAAGCAGCAAAGAATAAAGCAGTGTTGGTCCAATAATAAATGTTGCTCAGTTTCAAAGGGTACCATTTCAGTCACAGCTGTTGCATTTGCCTTGTTCTTTCTTTTTGTAGCTGTAGCACATGTATATAGGGTGACCATATGAAAAGGAGGACAGAGCTACTGTATCTTTACCAGTTGTATAGCTAGAGTGGCCAGATACAAAAGAGGGCAGGGCTCCTGTAGCTTTAACTGTTGTGATAAAGAAGGAATTTCATCAGGTGCTGCATGCATACAAATGACACCTACTGAAATTCCCTTTTCGATACAGGAACCCTGTCCTCCTTTCAATATGGTCAACTTACACGTGTTTGGCACTGCTGCACCCCTTTGAAAGGGCTGACCATGTTGGAATGTGGGTATGGCCATTTGGGAGTTGTACAGCCAGAGTGGCAGGTTGGAAGAGCTGCTGGCATCTCCTCCACCTACCCAACCACCCAACCACATGGTCACCATCTGCCCAAGGCTGTTCTACTCCCACTCCCACCAGCTTATTTTGATATTGCAGCCATTGTGTAAAAAGCTACCAAAAGTTGTTGCTGCTTCATTGGTGTTGTGAGTTTCTATTCATCTTTCTATCTACTTCACCATTAAGATTACTCTACCAAGCAGAGAAATCAGCCTTTTTTGCTCTTTTAAAGCTCTCTACCAAGTCACCAACCCTTCCACTGCATCACCACAGTCTTGTTCTACCCCAATTCCTCCAAGCCCAATTTATCTTCTCCATAGGAATTTGACTTTCTACTTGCCAAGACACAAGCCACTCCATGCCATTTCACCCCGGTGGCTCCATTTGGCGCTTTGGTAAAAGGTAGCCCTAATTCAGATAAGTCTTTCCAGTGTTTTCTCTTGTGCTTGCTTTAATTCCACAAAGACTGCCAGTTTCACAGATCTTTACAGCTGCTCAGAGACAAATAAATGCACCCCTAATTCCTCCCCCACCCGCACAAACAGGATTGCTCTCCAGTCATTTTTTCCACCACAGCCATATGTGTTCCTCCCCCTGAAGTTCTGATCTGGAGCTGGAAGCATCCTGTGGCATCTGCATGGGAAGGAAATACTCAGTTGGTTAAGCTCAAATGTTGTTTTTAAAATTCAGCTTAAGATACTTTAACTGGACTGTCATTAGGATTTCACCACTGCTGCGTAATAACATGATCTTGGGGAAATCATGTTGCATTTGTGAAACGGGAACGTTAAACCTGGTCTGTTTTTTTGTTTGTTTTTCAAATAAATGCACCTGCCTGAATACATTTACTTTTATATAGGTTTACAAAAAGCATTGGAATTCATTTAGTAACTTCATGCTAAAGTTGCTATCGGTGTTACTCTTTATGTGAAGTACCCCAGATGTCACACGAGGGTTGCAACATCTGCCTTATCAGGTCTGCAAGTATAGTGCTATAATGCATCACAAAAGTGAATGAGATCCCCACTTTGAACTTGAAAGCATGCATAAGGAGTACAGTGAGGAAATAAATATGTTTCCTAGCTGGGCTATAGTCTGGATCTCATTCTCTCTTGGATTCTCTTTAAGGGTAACCCACCTGATGCCGAGCAACTGGCACATGGAATGCTTTACAGATGGCCCAACGTCAGTGACTCATGTAGCTGTAGATGATTATCTGTCAGCCAGATGTTTAAGCTTGTATTTTTCAGCTAGCCAGTCAGCAGACAGCCATTCCTGGTGGCTCAGCAACAGATGTTTGAAATGTCAGAATATCTTGTCGATTATGAAGATAAGTAGATAGTTTCTTTGCATATTTGGTCATCTTCATCAGGTTTGGAAGCAACTTTGTGTGTATAGACAGAGGGGGGTTGTCTAGACCCTTGTTGTGTATTGAATAGCTTCATCATGAGGTGTACCAGAAGGGTCATCTCTATCAATAATCCCTTCCCAAATTAAGATAATGTATTTTGAGTGATATCTGTACCTAGGAAAATAACTAACCACCTTGGTACTTCATGGACACAACCCAACAAGAGTAAACCAATGCTTCATACCATTGATTTCTACCCTGGCTAATATATTGCTTCAAATGGTTAGTGAGCATGTTTAAACCGTGGTTATATAGCCACCATGGTTAGGAATGGTTCACACGACAAGCTATGCCATAATGTTTAGCTCAAAATGTTTAACCGCCGTGGCTTAGTGTGTCATCTGAACAGGGTCATTGTGATAAGGAATTTGTTACAATGAAGTCTGCTCTGCAATTGTTCCAGGTTTAGGAGAAAATAATCAGACAAATCTGGTAAAACTTCAGTGAAAAATCTTCTCATGGAGAAGAAACAAAAATGATTTTAATGGGTTCCAGCACTCTACTCGTAAATTCTTAAGTCTACATGGAGTGAATATAAACTCTGTTGTCATTTTTGCCTGCGACATGTCGATGAATTTGCTTCTATTGCCAACTCTTAAAAAATAACTTGTTGCAGAACTCAGAACACATTTCAACATTACATTTGATACCTCCTGCTGTTGCTGTTGTTTCATAAGTGCAGTAACTTTGTTCAGTGTACCAAGACCATTTTCATTCACATCTAATTTTATCTGGTACAGATTCATTTTAATTTCCACTCCAAACCTAAATGGTATTGGGTAAAAATAGTTTGGACATAGTAATCAACATGAATCCACAAGTGATAATCTTACATACTACTATAGATAAATTGATCAACCAGTGGCAGTTTGTTCCCGGCATGGTGCATTGGTATAAAGCAATAAAGAAGATCAGAGCCCACAGTTTTGATGTAAAGATACACAGGGCAGCCCAGGTAGAGTGTAGTGGGAATGCATAGCCATCAAAATGTAATCCTTCGGGAAGCCTGGCCTCATCCTCAAAAGGGGGATCCCAGGCAACATAATAATAGTATAACAAACAGAAGAATCATATGATTAGAAACTATAATAATCTAATAGGAAAATGGAAATCTGGTTTTAGATCCTCCCTCTGTTGCTGGCAGCTGATTACTTCCTGTAGCATCAACAAGAGATGACAAATGGATGACCGATTTTGGTTATCAGAGAAAAGCCAGGGCAATGGTAAGAAGAAACAGGTCCATATAATAACATCTGAATGAGAAAAAAAGCATTTTAATAATAGCAGACTCCCATATGTTTTGATTAGAAACATTTGATTATGCTGGAAACATGCATAGTAGAACTGCTTACAGGTCAGGGCCTCATTGAGAGTTGCATTAGTATGTATGTATGTATTTATTTATTATACTCTTATATCACTTAATATAATAACAAAACTAGGCCCTTGTACAAACATGATGGCCTTCCAAACCATGATGGCTTTCCCCACCTTTCTCCAACCCCATCCACTTATTACTGTATTTCTTCAATTCTAAGACACTTCCCCCCATATAAACATCTCTAAAAACAGGGTGCATCTTAGAATCGCGGGTGTGTCTTAGGGGTTTTTCTTTCTGTTGGTGGTACTGAAATTAGTGTGCATCTTACAATCGATGGGGTCTTACAACCGAAGAAATATGGTAATATAAATTATAGGTACATCTTTTTGCTAGAATGTGAGAGGCAGTAACATCCCAGTAGTCCTTAGGAGACCTTGTGGTGTTCTGTTGGTGATGCCAGCTGCCCACCTCCAATCCCTTGGTTCCATAGATTGTGATTGCTACTCTGGAAGTGGCTTTCCTGTTTCAAATAGGCTGTTGTCATGGTAAAGTTTCACACATTGTATATAACATCTAAGACTTACCTCCCACTAGAATGGGTGATTCTATCCTGGGTTCTCTCTTTACAGTTTTATGAAGAATCGTTGCTCAAGGAGGCTGATAGTCTATACTCTTAGCCAGACATGACACTGTTCACAGAAAGTTTAAAAATCTTGAGTCCTAGACAAAATTATCATCAAACTTTTTAAGACAGCAGTTTTGTGCTTTATGCTTCATTTTTCCAGCGGTATGTACATCTACTCAGAAACTGTATGCCAAGCCAGACACAACAAACAGCCACTGTGGTGTTACACTCCACAAGTCAGTTCCCTAATGTATGTCTGGAATTGGTAAGTCTGTGGTGCTTAGAATGTTGACCTGAGTGGGTGGAGTTAGAATGCCTTAGGAGGGGGAGGAGTGATATATAAGGGAATGACTGAGGGGATTGAGAGGGGCTTTTAGGTACTTTTTGAGTCTTTAGACTTTAGTGCTTTAGCTCTCTGCATGTAGAGTACTATTGTTCTGGAGAGTTTGAGGATCAGTGTATAGGGGTGTCTTTTGAGTGTGGTGTGCACATAGTCAGTTGATGTATATTAAACAATACTGATACTAAAGAAAGCTCAAGAGCGATTGTGTGAGAGAAAGGAAAGCATGTATGTGAAGAGAGAAAGGATTGGATGAGAGGTTTAAAAACAGTTTTGAAAGGTTTTATTTTGAAACAAAGTTTGTCAACCTTATAATAATTTTTTATTCAGTTTGTTTTAACTACCACAAAAATCCCACGTGTTTCTTTAGCATTTATCATCTGTAGTTATATACATTTAATACCCACTCTGACAATAAATCACCATCAGCACATTTAATTCATAGCGCTTTGATTTATTACTGAAATCCTTCCAATTTAACCCCTTTCTCCACATAGTTTGGAGAAAGGTGGTATTTGTCCCTCGCCTCAGGCTCCTCAAGTGGTGGGGTTTAGCTTGAGCAGGGAATGTCTGCGGCCAGGCCTGTTGTTCAGAGCCTGTGTCGTGGCAGCCACGATGTTCACTTTTGCATCATTCATCTTTTAAGTTCAGGTAAACACAGAGCAATAGAATAAGGAAAAGTGAGAACCACTTTGCTTCTGTGGTAGAAACTAGAGTGAAGTAAACAGAAAAATATAGGGGTGTCCCTGTCATGTTTAGAACAGTGGATACAATTGCAGGCATGTTACTGATTGAGACACAATTAAACAAATAGAATAAGAAAATTAAATTAGTTAACAGGATCATGTAAATAATAATCATTTTCTCTAACCATGGCTACAAATGTAGTTGTATATAAGCTTCTTGCATTATGTTATCACACACTTTGTTTAATAATTTCACATTATTCCACACAGTGGCACACTTGACTGTAGAAAGAAAAGAATATACAGCTAGTGTGCCTTCAGGGGACTTATAAAACAGATTATTTAAAATTAGTCCACAGACTATTTACATTTCTTTACAAATAAAAGGAAAATGTACTCATAATAGTAGAGGGACAACAGTATAGGGACAGGACTTCATGTTAAATGAGCAAAGTCAAGGATCGTCATTTGCAAGCACCTTTGGTCCAATTTTTAAAATTGCATTGCAACTTTCTGTTAATTTATCATAAAACTAGCAGATATAAAATGCAATTAACATTTAGAAATTAGAAGCTGCAACAAATAAAATATATTTAAAAAATGAGCCTGGTTTTCTTTTGTACATTATTCCCAAATGCACGCTCTGCAAATCTGTACCCTCAAAGCATGCTGAGATAGCAGGATCATTTACCCATGCCAACCCCTTGATCCTTACCCCAAGCCTCACCTCACCTTCACATGTTTTGTTGTAATGTATAAACAGTCCAGTTTTGAGGCATAAAGACTGTGTCATTGGATATACATGTATGCATCCTATTTATTTATTTATTTATTTATTTATTTATTTATTTATTTATGCATTTCTAACATGTCCTATATTTCTATATCAATAGATCACAATAATAATAAATATAATAAATACATAAATAATAAAACAATTCAGCATAAAATCACAACCCTATTATACTCATCAATAGTATAGAATGAGCAGTAATAACCTAAGCAAACAAACAAGAACTGGGTTTCCATCAGTAAGACACAAAAGCTTGGAAACATAGCCAGTTCATGGCACCAAAGTGTGCCCCATGTCAGCATCAGTCATGTCTCCAAGGGGTGGTCATTCCCTAACTGGGGTGCATGTATAGGACCCAGCAAGTACATTGTGGCAACTTTAGGATGTGATCTTGAAGCCTCACGTCTGATGTACACAGTTTGCTGAATGTGTGCATAACTCCCATTAGTATTTTTTTGTAATAATCATACAGTCCTCCGTGACTCCACTAGTATTGGAAGTTCTGTAATATCTACATTTCGTGGCCTCTGTAAAGAATTGTGCCAAGTAGATATTTCATTTTTTTTATTTCTATTTCTACTCCCTCCACCCATCCCCCTTCTGTGTTTCAGATGCTTTCTAAATCTATTGAACAGTTAAAGCAACCTGGAAGCCTGGAAGAAGCTGAAGAAGATCTTCATGGAGAACATTCTATGCAGGAAGAAAGAGCCCCCTCGGTTGGTAGCAGCATTAGGGATGACAGCAGTAGTATTTCTCTGGACGACAGACTGGGACAGCCACTGGGGGCTGTGAAGGTGAAAGAGGAACCACAGGACAGTGATGATGATATTCAAACTCAGCAAATGGAATCTGGGGAGAAAGCTGCTTTTATGCAACAGGTAATAGGCAAAGATTTAGCTCCAGGCTTTGTAATTAAAGTGATTATCTGAGTACTATTATAATAAGCATTTTGAATCCTTGATGAACATTTTTTCTTTCCATCCGCAGAGTTCAATTGAATTGCATCTTTTTAGCGTTCAGCGAATCTAACAACAGCAGATGTGTTCACACCTTAAGCATAGTGAAAACGTCCTTGTTAAATCAAGGGACACTTACTGCTGCGTAAGCCTTTGGGTTTTTAATAGAATTTGTATTAGCTCTAATGGATTCTGCCACATTAGTTCTAGTGAAATGGAACTCATTGTTGTATCAACTTATTGTGGAGATCAACTATTGCTGATCAGACCTAAGAACTGCTCTCACTCTCCATTTCTAAACTTCTTTGATATCACTCTATGTATGCTTTCATCGATTTGTATATAATGTACCATACTATAGTCCTAAACACTGTTAAAAAGAAGGGGATGCACCCCCTCCCTTGTTAGACAGGTACTGCCCCAAATATCAGTGGTCTGAACTTTGTATATAGAATATAACCTGAAGGAAACAAGATGGAGGGCAGGTTAAGACAGACATGGAATGCACTTTTAAAAAATTATGTTGATTTCCCCCCTTTCTGCATTCTTTAATTTTTTGCCCCATCTTCTTTTATCACTATCTTCATTTATTTCATGTGAAGATATTTGTCATGTGCAACATTGCACACCAGCCACATGCATGATAGAGCTATTTTTGTATTGGGATGGTGGTGGCAAGGAAGCAAATTATTAACATAGTTTCGTCTTTTCTCATCAGTTTATTGGTTCAATAGAAACTAAATGACACAAAAGCACATAATCTAGTATACAGGTTTACACGCTTATGCTAATAACAGTGGCAGGGAGACATATTTGTGAATGTTTCTAGCATCTACCATGGGGCCAAAATTTCCCAGTACGCTCCTCTCCTAGTTAAAAAGGCAACAAACCATTCATTCCAGAGTACCCCCATCAAAAACGCTGAGATTATTTTAGAATAACTGTAGCCGTGGCATACTTGGCTGATCCAGAGTCATGTGGATCACATGACCACCTCAACTACTCTGTGTGCCAAGTACAGGGGAATGCCTAGGCCTGATTTCTCTTGGGAAATTCATTGGTCCAACGATATATAAAAACGGAGGCCAGGTTGGCAAATAGTTTTCAGTAGTATTTAAACATTTACTAAGACATGCATGAAGTTGTATGTAGTTGTGCCTCCAGAAGGATCATACTCCTTTCAAATGCTATAAAATCAGAGCAACTCGGTATGCAGTAGAAGCTGTTGTTTATTTAAGTCATTGCTGTGTCAGGGCCCTGCTGTTTTCCTGCAGAAAAGTAATTGTGTGAAGGTGGACAGGAAATGCCTTATGGAAACAGGAAGTCCAAGTGATTCATGCACTTGGAATGTAAGAGGCGGCAAAGGGAAGCAGGGGATAGTATTTTATTCTCTGTTTTCTAAAGGGCACTCTATGAATTGATTTATTGTCAGAGAAAATAACAAAGGAAGTAGGGAAATTGTTAAGGAAGCTTTCCAGTGAAACATTTCCTTTATATTCCCTTTTGATATGTTTACTTTGTTGTAGAGGTTTACTTTTGTTAAGCTACAGAGTCATTGTATTAAGACCCTTTTAATATGGATAATCCAAAACTGACCTGAAATTCTTGTCAGTTTCTTTTTCTATTACAATATTTATATTTCTAAGATATTTTAAGGTGCAGTATCCTTTTCAAAAGAGAGAGCTGTCTTGCCAAATGGAAACGTTCTAATATAAGCATGTCGTGTTTACATTTTTATCTTATTTTCTAGAATCCCTTATAAAATGTTGATGGTTCTGAAGATACATTATCCTTTCCCACTGAAAACTATTAAAAATATCATTGATCCCCAGACATGCTGCACCAGCAAATAAAGTTTGCTCCATACTTGACCATATGCCCCTTCACTGTAGAAAGACTCATGTACACCTGATGTATACATCTGCTCCATCTGTACACATATGAGAAAAACTGCAGCTTGTTGCACTTTCCCATCATGTACAGCAGGGTGGGCAACTTCTGACCTTCCAAACGTTTCAGCTTATAGTTCCCATCAGTATAACCATAGGTGAGGGCTGATGGAAGTTGTAGTCCAAAACTACAAGTACCCCACTCCTGATGTATATGCACTGATAGACGCATCATGTATACAAAAGATAGGCATGGGGCTATTCACATGGGATGTACATGGCGGTGGTTGTTTCCCCCCTGTGCAGGGTAAGAACATGCATAATATGTGAAGCAGTCCAAGTATTTAGGATATTGTAAAGCGCAACACTGTTGATCTGTCCAGACAGGTTGCATTTGGGGAATTGGGGATACTTTTTCAGCATTTTCCCTCAGCTGGTATCACTCCCCACTAGTTTTTAATAGTCTGCACAGGTGGCTTTCCACAATTCCTGTGATGTTAGACCAAGTAGCAGAGCTCACTTTTCATGGTCCCAGTTTCATGCTCATTTGCTGAACCAGGGGCAGAGAGCCACCATTCAGACAAACTCTTAAATACATGCAGTACTTCTTCTTTGCTGGCATAGAAGTAACCATGCCGATGCTGATGTTTAGGAACAGAATGCTGTTTTCAACAGAGGCCACTTAAAATATATCCATCAGCTTTATTAGAAGATGCATTAATGTTGACTGTGATGTTTTAGAGCTTTAATACCACTGCAGAGGTTACTCTTTCTTGAAGAAAAGTAGAGAAATTTACCTTTAGAATCATAAAACAGATCTATCCAGGAAGTATGTTCAGATCTTGTCATCCCCCCCTCCTGCACTACATTCTGATTTTAGCACACTCAAAAAGGGATAGTGCATCTTTTTAAAATTCGTTTTATTTGGGCAGGAATCTGAATACAAGCAAACTTTTGTACATTAATGTTTCAAAAACATGTGTAACTATAAAGATATTTTTATAATGCAGTTGAAGAGAGTTACCCCAGTATAGCCACTGGACTTTCATGCCACTCAGATTTTTAAGAGAGATGTTACCTGGAACCAGTGAAAAAGGAAACTGGGTTTAAGCAACCATATTTCTAATTGCTAATTGTCACATTTTAAATCTTCTGTATTTATTATAATTTACACCTTTGGTGATCTCTTGTTTTGTGTTGTAAATATATTCTGTTTGTATGTTCCCTATTTTGCCTTCTGATACAAGTCTATATATTCCTTTCTCAAATAAAGTTTTTTTTCTCAAAAGATTCCCTTTCACATACTTGGCTTTGTGCAAAGTCGATAATTCTAAGTCACTGCTTTTTCTTTCATATAGGCAACTATGTTTGCTTATTATTGTTGAAGCAACAGTTTTAGGATCATGTTTTTTTGCCCCATTTTAAATTACTCAAAGTCTGTTTTTGGTCTGTTACATGATCCCACTTCAATCATTACACATCGTACAAAATTGAAAGTATTACCTGTGCATGTTCATTTTCTCCTCATCACATTTGTCTTGAACATGTGGATCAACCATTGCATCATCTTGAAAACTGTAATACAAATAAACACATGTTTTCAGAATTCTGGTTATCCAGAATTTGGATAGCTAAAGATCACTTGACTCCAAAGGTTTTTTTTAAAAATTATTTCTAAAAATGGAAGTGATTTGTTTGCAAATGAAACATTATAGAAGTTTTAGGTGGCAATATAGACCTGGGATACTTATAAATCAGAAATATCAGCACTAAAATATCACAGGTAATCATAAGCAGCTTTTCCTGTCAAGATTGTGTTTTAAAAGTGAATGGCCACAATCCAGAGAAAGTTGGTCATGTTTACATTAGATTGAAATCAATAGGACTGACATATCCCATTTATTTCAATAGAACTAAAACACTTTGATAGCACAACCCTGTACATGTTTGCTTGTAAGTCCAACTGTGTTCAGTGGGGCTTACTCCCAGGACTGTGTGTATAAAATTGCAGCCTTGGTTTCTCTGGATTGGGGACTGTCCTTTTTACTTATATACAGTACAGCTGTCCTTCTTCAAATAAAGCATTCAAACACCAGCTTAGGCAGGACAATATAGATGAAGGTGATGTGATAGAACCATAGTTGCCCATGCTCTGCAAAGTCAGTCCTTTTATCCCAATGTCATCTCTGGTCAAAGAGGTTCTGGAGGAGACACTACCAAAACAACAACACAAAACCCTGTGAACAACTCTGTATAGATATGAGCGTGCACAACACAGATAACAGTGGCTCTAGCATTCCACCTTCAACGCTGGGGGGGGGGGAACCCCTATTGTCTGTCTCCATCTTTGTTAACATTTAGAAACTGAGACCCTAGCACCAACACCATAGCATATTTATTTCCAGGCCCAGCATTACGTCATGTTTTGTAAAGTGCCGTTTAACTGTTGATACTGTCTGTCCATCATTACATGCTTTATTTACAAAAATAGCAGGTTTTGGGACCAAGCCAAAAGATAATACTTCATATATCATTTAGTCCAAAACAAATTTCAAAACAAAAAATTGCAGTGAAACAATCATTATGAACAGTTTAGGCACAAAATACTACCTTTTATTTCTATGCCTGATCACATGCTGATCAATAGTATTTACAGTTTACGTTCAGAAATTAATGGCATATACACACACTGAAGAGCCCTGTACCTGAGCATCATTCAGAATCACTGTAAAATCTTCATTTCAAGACTGGCTTTGAAGGTGCTGGGTTTTATTACCTGTGGACAAAAGAGCTGCCTTCACAGATACCTTTGCATGAGTGCAGTGGGACGCAATCCCTGGTGGTGGACTGACTAGGACGGAACCAAGGAGCACTTCACACCCATGTAAAATTTCAGGCTGGGAGCCTTCAGGGAAGAGGTTGTACTGCCTCTGGCAACCACCCCATGCCTCCTGAGTGAGATGATGCATTTAGAACCATATGGGCTTAAAAGGTGTTTCATGCAACTAGAATGTTTCATGACATTGTTCAGGACTGTATATTGTGGAAATGCATTGTTGTGGCTTTAAGACTGACAGATTTAAAAATAAGCTAAGCATGTACAACTGGTAGACTGGGATCTACATCTGGATTTCCAATCCATATTCTATGGACTTCAGCTGTTTATAAAGGAGGATACTCATCTTTGCAAGAAGGCAACTAAGGCTAGAGCTACACTACTGCTTTATAGCGGTATTGAAGTGCACTGGTAACTGTTGAGGCACAATCCATATTCCATATACCGTGTTTATAGTGTTATATCCTGATTTCCCGCACACACACACACACACATTCGTAATGATTTGACACAAGGTGTAGATCTGGCCTAAGTTCTAGATGCCACAATAATTACTGCCATGATTCTTGGACCTTCAAAAATTGTGCACCGCTGATCAACATTATAGCCAGAGAAATGCATGTTATTAATTGGTAATACAGTCATGAACTTCAGTCATTCCCACCAAGATGTTTGTTGCATTAAGTTAAATTGAAGGTATCAGTTTTCAATGCAACAAAATTGTTCTTACATCTTCATTTCCATCATTGGCTGAAATCCTAGTTGCATTGAATTAAATGACAAAGTCTCTAATGAGTTCTATGTAACTAAATTTCACTCAACATCTTCATTTCCATCATTGTCTGAAATCCTAGCTGCATTGAATGAAGTGTCAAAGGTCTGTTGACTGATTCCTCTGTAACTTAGATTTCAAAATTCATGGCATAATATTGTGTACCATTTTCCTTGTTTTATCTTCACTGGCATTCTGAGGTACTTTAAAACATAAACCCTTGTTTCTTCCACAACCTAATATAGAAAGAAAATGAGACTTGTGGCACCTTAAAGACTAACACAGCATCCAAGGTCCTATATATTTTGTTTATTTTATTTAAAATATTTCCTGGTCACCTTTCAGGGCAGAAGTCCACCCAAGATGGCTTGCAACAATAAAACCACATAAAATTAATACAATATAAGAATGATAAAAACACAACACAATAAAAAAGCAATAAAAGCAAACAAAAGCAGTAACAAAACCAGCAATCATATCAAGAGGCCAGAGTAAAATAATATGCTTTCAGGGCCTTCTTAAAAAGGCTGCAATGATGGAGCATGGCGATCCCCTGACAACAACTTATTCCAGACATGCAGGACCACTGAAGGGAAGGCCCACTCAAGTGTGGTCACTCAATTGCTCTCACAGACGGGCAAATGCGAAGGGCCTTTCTGGCTAATTTTAAAGTGTGGACAGGCTGATATATAGTAGATGAAGGCAATTGTTCCAAGTAATTTGGTCCAAAACGGTTTAAGACTTTAACAGTCAAAACCAGCACTTTAAACTGGGCTCAGAAACACACCAGTAACCAGTGCAGCTGGCACTGCATAGACATTGTATAAACAAATCGCCTTTCCCCCATCAACACTTGGGCAGCCACATTCTGCAGCAACTGAAGTTTCTGAACTGTCTTTAAGGGCAACCCCACACACAGTGCATTAAAGTAGTCCAGGATGAATTAAATCTTTTATTTCCCTAATAAAAGTCTGTGACGCTCCTTGAGTCACCCAAACTAATTGCTCTGGAGTGCTTTCTGCTGAACAGTATATTCCTGACTTGTTCATTTAGTTTCTTTTCAGAGTTCCAGTCACTTGGATAAAAGAGTTGAACACTATGGCCAGTGATGTGCCTACAGTGATGGGGTGGGGTAGAACCACATGAGTAGCTAGAGCATCATACATTGCTTTTATGCAGCAATTGTCACTGCTGAAGAGAGGCCTGTCTTTAAATGAAGGTGTGGCTTGTTCATTCAGCTGTGAGAACTGCTGCACTGAAAGCAAGAAATGAAAATTCTGGAGTGCATGTGCTTCTCCATCATGGCTACATATCAGTTCTTCAGATCCCAGCCTGCATGTTGAAGGCAGTACTTTTAATTTTTACAGTACCATATGTTAACAAAGATATCAAACACATTGGGGGCGGGGTAGAAACTCCATTGATTTTAATGGAATAGATCTTACCCATAATTCTATTGTTTGGATTTGAATTTGCCTGAGAAGGCAATCATATGGAAGCTCTGAGATTCAGAATAGCTTTCACACTCTTCTTCTGTTCATCAGTCATTTTAATCTTCAGGCCCTTCATGGTAGATCTTATACCTAAAAACTATCAGGAAGTATATCTGTTTGTAGTAACAATATATTAGGTGGGAAGACTAACTGGATTGTTTTAATTCTATTTTTCTGTAAAAATAAATAAATATCCTAGCCGGTTATACTAGGTGTTTATAGAAATGGTATTTATAGATCAAACTCACAAGATGATTGAATAAAAGTGAATCACTACATTGGATGAACCATACACAGTCCTGGGAGACCAATGCCAATAATACTGATCAAATTGCATATGCCAACAATGTAACTAGCAAATGCACATAGCTCCAATCCAGTTAGGGCCCTTTTAGTCATAGAAGAAGAAGCATCAGTTCATAGATCCTAAGTGGAAGGAGAATTGTAAAAGCAAAAAAGGTGCAGCACAATCTTGCAGCCAAGATATACATGGCATACACCCATCCCAAGAGACAATCATGATAGTGCCAAACCAAACAATACAGGGAGAGGCCGGGGTGGGTGGGTAATTTTACTGCCATCCCTCCCTTCTTATCAAACAATTGCGTCCATAAAAACGTGCAAGTACAACCAAACTGCATGGGTGCAAGCTTTATATATTCCCAACAGTAGGGTAGAATCATAGGATAGTAGAGTTGGAAGGGGCCTAAAAGGACATCAAGTCCAACCCCCTGCTCAATGCAGGAATCCACTGTAAAGCATCCCTGACAGATGGTTGTCCAGCTGCCTCTTGAAGGCCTCTAGTGTGGGAGAGCCCACACTAGAACCAACCACAGATGTGGCAGCAAGCATAATACATTCCGCTAATGAATAAAGCTGCCTAGGCTTTTAGAGATTATAATTAGGTTTTGTGAGATGTTTATTTGTTGTTGTTTTTGGTGTACACCTGAAGTGACGAAATTGAGTACGGCCTTACTTGTTGGGTAGACAATGTCTAATTGGTTTTCTCCTACTCTAGTTTCGCAGCGGGAGAGTCCTGCTTACCACACAGGGCTGCATCACTGGATTTCAGTCCTTCGGTTGAATGCTATGACTGCTCTTCAGGGTGTTCAGTACAGGTTTCATGTATTTTTGGCATGAGAACACGTAGCTCTTTGTTTTTACAAAAGTATAGCTGGCATGTTTGTGTACGTGTGTGCAAGTTGTCACAAAAGGATGAGAAAGTTCTTAGTAAGCACTTTGCCAAGGGGTTATTGGGCAAACAAATGTTTTAGTGAGCCAAGCAGGCTTTTCTTTCCAAAATCTCTCTCTCTCTCTCTTTGTTAAATGCATTTTATAAATGATGGTTGAGGTTTTTCATATACAGGAAATTTTCTCGCCACTAGACATCTCTTTAAAGCATTGCTCTGCTCTACCACAGTGACAATCATTGATGAGATGCTCCTTCCAAATAGGTTAGTAATCTTGGTCCACAAAACTTTACCGGTGATCTAATCTGGCATCCTCATGTACTGAGGAGCTCAGCTATGTTATTTAGCAGTGCACATTTGGGGCTGGATTTTATCATCCACTGCCAATGAAAGCCAACAGTGTGACAAATGATTTCAGCCTGCCACCGGCATGTAATTGCCCTGGAAATATCAGAAAGTCCTGATAAATGTACTGTATGACGAAGAGCCAATGTAGACATCAAGAAGAAAGCATGTGGTGCAGCCCTCTTGAGACTCTACTGCTTAACAAGGCAACTGGCTCATCGCAATGACCCCTTAGGTTAAAAAAAAAAAAATCAAAATCACCTGCATGTAGAGAACTAGCAAGTTAGGAAGTAGTCAAGATTTCTCCCGGACATGTCAACTTTCCTCAGGCAAGTGGGAGCACTTTGATTCAGCCGAGAGGATACCTGAACACATGAAGCTCTAGCCTTCATAAGCACCTCTGCTTTCTCAAACCACTCGCTATTGCTAATCTAACCTTGCAGGCTTAAAAAGAAGAAATCCATGCCTGTCATTTGGGCACAATGGCAGGGAGTTTAAAGAAGGAATCTTATTATTCTTACATTAACTTTTATTTTTGTGAGCATCTTAACCTTTCTCGAACGATTATACTTTTTCCCCAGCACCAATCAAGTATAAAAGATTTACTGTTACAGTTTGTGTGTGGCCAGGGAATGGCATATGGAAAACATGTTTCCTGCTATTTAATTTAATTACTCCAATCACGTGCCAGCCCCGGGCATGTCATTCTGGACCTGTGAGGCTCTTTGTCTGTCAAAGAGATGGACAATATCTTGGCTTTGTTTAGTTGCTCTGCAGGCTGCAGATAAAAAACGCTGAAATGCCGACTGTTTATTTAACCAAACTTTGCATTTTTTACCATTTGGCTTTGATTCCTTTTTGTTTTGCAAAGAAAAAAGAAAAAGAAAAAGAAGGCTGACATTTTGGCCTCGTGGAGCTGAAAGGGAAACATTAGGGATAGGAAGATGTACTGTCACAAGCTTGAGGTTTCCTATATGAAATGTTTTTTGGGTTCGAAATGAGCGTTGTTAGCAGAAATTAAAGGCATGAATCACGGGTTATTTTAGCCTTCACTGCTAACGTGGCACAACTTTTTTAAAAAGGGGGGTGTTATAATTATTTCATTAGGATGAACTTAGCTTTGAATGAGCTTTCAGTGGCCTGGCAAGGACATTTTGTTTTTGCCTTCCTTTTTAATGGGCAAAACAATATGCGGTGTGTGTGTGTGGGACACATGTTATGGTTATGGGTAACACAGAACTATGTTTTAAACTGCTTCCTCTTGGACCGATATCTAAGAATGTAGGAAGCTGCCTTATACCAAATGGGGCTGTTGCTCCAGTATTGACTGCCAGTGGCTCTCTAGGGCTTCTGACAGGGGTCTTTCCCAGGCCCATCTGATCCTTTGCCATGGAAAGCATATGCTCTACCACAGAGCTATCGCTCTTCCCTAGAACTGTGCAAACCAAGTCTTTTTTAAAAAATGCAACTTTATAATTCAGAGAGCAGTATCCAATGGTGTCATTCCACAAACTCAAATAGTGCTAGCAGAGCTCCACCGAATCTTGTGTTTGCACAAGCGGTTGCACGTAATGCTTGCACAACTGGTTGCACAAGGGTATGCACAACTGGTTGCAGAACCTCACTTGTGCAAACGTAGCTTGAGTTGGATTCTCCTCTTTGCACGTAGTTGGGATCCTAGTTTCCACTTGCACAATGCCATTGGCGCTAATGGAATGACACAGTGAGATAACGCCCAGAAAGATGGGCATTGTACCTGTTTGTGTGCAGGAGTCTCCCAGCTGCTTTGAAAACAGGTTACTGTCAATGCAGAGCTCATGCCTAGATGTAACCTTAAAAGCTCCAAAGCAGTGAGGCAGGATACAACTCTTACGCTTCCCTCTTCTCTGGTCCTTTTGCGACCCTTGTCACTGATGGAGCATGGCTACCTTCTGTCTGTTTCTGAGCTTTTAAAACAGCAGACATGCACCCGAGGTTGATAACAAAGGAGCCTATTTCAACAATGTAAGACAGCCTCCCCCAACTCGGCACTGTCCAGATGTGTTGGACTCCAACTCCCATTACCCCCAGCCTGATGTGTTGGACTCCAACTCCCACCATCCCCAGTTGGAATCAAAAACATTGGGGAAAGATGATATAAGAGTTCAGGGGGTCAAGTGGGAAAGGCATGTTTGCTTGTCAGTAGGGCTGTCACGCAGTTAACGATATCTTAGTCAATTTACCATATGAGTTTTAGTCGATTGATTGGCTGATTGATTAAATGAGCAGAAGAGTGTGAGCAATTGTTCTGCAGCAAAAAACCACACAGAGCCTTTCTTTCAGCTGTAACCAACATCATGCAAGTCCTGGCTCCCCGTTTTTGAGGGACCTTGGGCAAGAGCCCCCACAAAAAGGGCCCCTCTCCCAGCATGTCTACCTTTCCCCTGCCAGTGTCATCAACTCCTATCACTATCATTGCTACCACTTGCTTGCTTGACAGGCATGCCTGACAGTGGAAAGTGGGCAGTGGCATCCACTGCTCCTCCTTACCACCACCACCACCACCATTGTCTGAGCCAGGGTGGGAGGCAGGTGAGCAAGCAGGTTTCAATGGTGAAGAGGAGGGGCAAGTCCAGAGGGCCTCTGCTGGGATGTCTCCTCACGCGGTGGGATTTCTTCTTTTTCTCTCCCCATCCCGGCACTCTCCTGCTGGCCATCACAAATCGGCTCTGGAGAGTCCCCTGACCTTCTTGAGCAGATCTGGGCCACTCATGAGAAGCCAGAATGAACATGAAGAAGAACCAACCCTCCTCTGCTTTATCAAGCTCCACCTGGTTGTCTGGAGAGGACTGTGTATCACCAATGGCGACTAGGCATGTAGCCATTTACAAGCTGGTCTTCAGGTCCTTGATCCTCATGCATGGTGGGCCAGGGCCATGGTGAGATCCATAGGAAGCTGCACACGTTCCACTGCAGTGCTTCGGCCCCATAAGCAGAGCAGCTCTACAAATCCAGGTGGAACTTGGCTGTACTTACGAAACTCCAGTGTAAACAAAGGCCTGGTTTTCTGTGGGATCTCCATCTTAATATTTACCCAGCTGGTTGCTGAAGTGCCTGAAAGACAAATTGACCACGGATTTCTCTTCCGTTGGCAAGGCAGCTTGTAATACCACAGATAACTGCTACCACTCAGAAGAGGGAAACAGCATTTATCTCAATACATACAGTAGTGAGGCCAGTAATGATTTAAACATAGTTTGCGAACAAACGTCTGTGTACAGAGAATTGAGCCAAAACCAAAAAAAAAAAGGGGGGGGAATTATAGAAAGCATTCAGCCCCAATTTATTAAAGGCGCTCTATATGTTTATGTATGTGAGCAAATAACATCTACCATCAGTAAGAAGTAGCTGAGCAGAAACAGGAACGCACTATAAACCAATTACTCCAGTAATCTATCCCATGTCAAATCCCAGGGGGATTCCCATTTGCAAGGCTGGAGTAAAACTTCCAAAATTAATACTTCATTCTGAAGTGAACTCATTGGCCCAGATCCAGTCAAAGTTACTTGTGACTCAGTCCCATTGAAAACAACAGAGAAAGTCAGCGGTAGCTAACCTAAGCCCCATTGTTTTCAATAAGACTTCATCAAATGTTTTTGGTATTTTTGAGCAGTTGACTTCAGTGCGAATGTGCCAGAGAAGTAAAGGTGTGAGCTAGAAGCATATAAGCAAAATTGGCTTATGCCAAAATCAATAGGCTGAACCCAGATGTAGTCATGCCTAACTTAAATCCCATTGATTTCAGTGGGTGTACTCTAAGCATAATTAAGGATGAATCGAACCCAATGGATAATAAACACATGTTTAACTCCCATTGATTTCAACGTGTGTTTTACTTTCTTTGGATCACAGGTCCATTTAGTCTCATTGGCTCAATTAGATGTGAATGGTGGAGAAACAACAAACCAATACCCTGCATTGATTTGGTGAACTCAGCAGAAGTCTCTGATCTTGCTGCAGAACCAACTGAGCCCATCGCTTGGCTTAGATGTTATCAGCCACAGCCGGGATCATCAGTAGGTGGGAAGAGGGAGGACAGGTATATGTGATGCAAGCTCACAACCTGGATCATTTCCTCGGTCATGGAGTAGCTGCCAAACAAAGACTATTAGAAATAGTGGAAGACATAGGCCATTTCTACACTTGCGTTTTTTTCCAGGGATCGTCCTGGGATCATCCCTGTGCATGCAAATGACACACAGGGGATCCCAGAAGCAGGCAGGGACGATCCCTCCATTTTCCTGGAATAATCCTTAGGTGTAGAAAGGGCCATAGAATAACTTCTGAGGGCACTGGTTTAAACTCTGTGAACATTGTTTTAAGATAGTGGTGGACAACCTTTGGCCCCAGAGCTTCATGTGGCCATTGGCCTAATTTCCAAAGGCCTCGGGCAAATGCAAGGGCAATCTGTTCCTCCTCTGGCAGCCCCCTGGGTGGGAAGAAAGAGGGAGGGAGAAAAAGGGGTGGCAGAAAGAGAGAGCCAGAGCCAGCATCAAAGGTAGCATGTTTGGGCAAGTGGTACCCATGCTGAGCAATGCCTGTCAAGCAAGCACATGGTAGCAATGGTGAGGGAGAGGGTGAGGAGCAACAGCAGCTGGTGACAATGGTGGTGAGAAGGCAGACTCACTGAGGGAAGGGCCCATTGTGGGTGTTTTGCCCAAGGGCCCTCAGAAATTGTGGGCGGGCATCTGGCTTAAGGGCCTTCAGAAACCAGGAGTGTGTGTGTGTGTGTGTGTGTGAGAGAGAGAGAGAGAGAGAGAGAGAGAGAGAGAGAGAGAGAAGGGGTGATCCTGCCCATTTTGGGCTCTGGCTCTGTCCACCACCAGCAGTCAGCCCTCACCACTTGGCCCCTGAGGGAATGTGTCTCTTGGCAGAATGCCCCCCAAAACCATTTCTTTAAGTCCTCATGCCTTTTCGCAGCCCACCTTGGTTGCCTTCAGAAAGGTGGTATAGAAATACAAGAAGTCAATTAGAAATGAATAAGCCTACCTGGTGGTGTCCACCAATGGTGGCAGCCATCGAGAAAAGTATATGGAAAACGTATATCTGCGTAGGTCTCGAGAAACTTCACAAAGATGTTGTTCACCCCACCACCCTGCTCCATCCTCCCTGCCACAGCACTGATTCCCAGTTAAGGACAGAGGGAAAGGGGGTACAACTGATTGTACAGCACAGGCAAGAAGGCCTGTGTGGAAGGAACCCATTGCAGATGGAAGCCTTGTCTTTTCCCATCAATAGAGAGCCAATGTGGTATAGTGTTGGACTGGGACTCAGGAGAACCGGGGACTGGTCCTCAATCAGCCATGAAGCTCGTTGGGTGACTTAGGAGACCAGATACTGACTCCCAGCTCCAACAGGCTGAGAATTAGTGGCAATGCTGTCAAAGTATTTGGGGAATGGGAATGGCTTTTTTCATCCAACCGAATGTCTTGGCAAAATACTCAATTGTCACTGAAAGGTCAAAGGCCATGATAAATTCCATGTGCAATGTGATATGAGGGTAAAATGGAGAGGAGGTGGACCATGTAAGCCACCTGGGGTTCCCTGCAAGAGGGGGGAAAAGGCAGGACATTTAATGTAACAACAAATACATAAATAAATCCTGTGGTTCCGCTATGGCAGATTCATGGGTTTCTAGGGTGCTGAACCAGAGCCGAACCCTGCAAACCTCACACACTGGTTATTCTGCGATGAGCTGCTTCTAGAACTCATTTCTCGTTTCTTTGGCTGCTAGTACAGACAACCGATGCATGATGCTCGCCTGCAGTTCGTTCATTTTTAAAATGATCTGCGACTGAACTTTCCTTTGAAGATAATTTATGGCAGGTACAGATCTCTGGCCTTTTTTTTTGTGGCTCACCGCAGCTTCTAGAAAGGTTTACTGGATTCATGGGGACAAGCGTTGGATCAGCTGGCGTAGACATTGTGTGGTGGGTCTGTATAATAGGTACAAAATGCAAGCACATTTAGCTCAGGGATGGCAGGGGAAATGTGGGGGGGAGGCCACGGTTCTGCGTTTCACCTTGGAAAGGCAACCTAGCGCGAGGCAGAGTGAAATTGACAGTTGGATATCC
This sequence comes from Elgaria multicarinata webbii, assembly GCF_023053635.1. Taxonomy (NCBI): domain Eukaryota; kingdom Metazoa; phylum Chordata; class Lepidosauria; order Squamata; family Anguidae; genus Elgaria; species Elgaria multicarinata. Next base: position 16,574,538 of record NC_086171.1, read on the forward strand.
AACAGCTTTAGACGCCCCCCCCCTCCCCACAACCCTGTGGAATGTAAGCAGGAAGGTACGGCTGTTATGTTAGGTGCCACCTAAGATCACTGTTAGAGTTCAGCGGCAATGCTGTCAAAATATTTTGGAAATGGCAAATGGCTTTTTCATCAAACCAAATTTCTGGGCAGAATACTCATTTGTCACTGAAAGGCCAAAGGCCATCTTGAATTCCATGGGCAACAGAACCAAATTGCTGGCCACTGACTTCCAGGAACAACTCTTACGCAGACCCCATTGCAATGATTGGGACTTGCTTGTGCTCTTGCTGCCAAGGCAGCACTTAACGGATCCCTGTCGGAAAAATGAGCCATGCACTGATAAATTGTGGGAAGGTTTTGTCTCCTTTCCTTTGGGGTCAGAGCACAGGTGGGGAACCTGTTGGATTCCAATTTACATCTGCCCAGCCAACATGGGCCAGAGATTATGGGAGTTGTAGTCCAGCAACTGGACGGCTGCAGACTCCTCACTCTAAGCGTATAGTTTTCTGAAAAGGTTAGAGCTTGGGGAGAGAGATGTGGCTTCTCAGCAAAAATATCTGGGCTTTTGTTTGTTGGGAAAAGCATGTTATATATTTAGTTAGGGTCCAGTCCTATGTATGTTTAGCCAGGAAACAAGTCCTACAACTCCCTGCATGCCCTGGCCATGGCCATTTTCTGGCTAACCATGCACGGGATACATGTTGATCAATCAAAATATCTGCTTTTAGGAGGATGCAAGTATGGCATTTTTAGGGAGCCACTGTAATGCTCAGAATATTGGGTTTGGATGCTGGAATGAAAATCCACGTTCAGATCCTTTGTCAGGTTGGAACCCAGTATGATTTTTCACCTTGGATTGCTGCCAAAAATGGCAGCACAAAGTTGAGTTCTTTCCCCAAGAGTTTTGGTACCCATGTTTCTTCCATGTGTTTCTCCATCCCTGTGAATGTCAATCAGTGTTTTGGAGTGGGGCAGATAATATAGTTCAGTAGTAGAATATGTGAACACACAGAGGCCCCAGTTCAATCACGGATCTCCAATTAAGAGGATCAGGTAGCAAGTGATTGGAATGATGTTGGTCTGAGACCCTGGAGAGCTACTGCCAGTCAGAGTAGAAAATATTGGTCTAGGTGGACTACTGGTCTGCCCTAGTATAAGGCAGCTTCCTCTGTCCAATATCTACATCATATAATGTGATGACATGACAACATCTTATGGCCAAAGGGGAAGAAGGCAGTATGAGGTGGCCATTGTGTAGCTACAGGCCTGGGTCAAGCAGAATTTCTAGTTCCACCCTAAGGAAGGCAGGTCCTTGAGCGGCCTTATGCAAGTCATGATCTCAGGGAACTCCTCTACACATAGGAAAAATCCTGCAGCCTTACCAGGGCTTTCGCCCTCTGCAGTCTTTTCACCTTCATGACTCACACCTTTACACACGACCACGTGATTTTGAGTTGAAAACTTCCCTTCTCGGAAAGTCTCTGTTGTGTTTAATGAGACTTCGCCATCTAGTGGTTGAACTTTACACACTGAGGAGATCCTGCGACATCCCAATGGTAAATTAAATATCACATTACCTCCGATCTTTTTTAAAGCAAGATTATAGGAGGATAGCATGGGAGAAATCCTGGACATTGATGAAAATGTGTAATGTATCCACAAACATCCATTAGTGGTCAATCATGAGCATGCAATAAATTGCTTCTTTAGAGAAGCTTTGAGTCTAACCTATTTTCCATTGCTTTTGTGGGGAGAAAATGAATCCCAGGCACACTGAGCACCTTTGAAAAACTAACGGGCAGCAACTGTGACTAAGGCCCTTTCTACACCTAAGGATTATCCCAGGAAAATGGAGGGATCATCCCGGCCTGCTCCCGGGACCCCCTGTGTGTCATTGGCATGCACAGGAATGATCCTGGGATGAAACGGCCTAAGAGATGCAAGTGACAAATCCTTCGTGCATTGCTGGCTCTGGTTTGGCCTAAGGCACTTGACTGTGGGAATAAGATGTGACTGTTCACACAAGGCACAAAAGACTGTTTTGGTGTCACATCCACATAGTAAACAAACAAAAAACAGTTGAGAACAGGAGAGGTGAGAGAAGCAAGGTTCATCTACAGCAGGGGCGTTGAGCCTCTTTCAAATTCAGTTTGGGGAAAGCTCTTAGGAGCCAAATTCCAGTGGTGAGCGGGGCTGAAGGCAAAATGGGCCAGTGCCAAAGGAGGGCAGGATTAGAACCACAGTTGGGCGAGATTTACCCAGCAGGCTGATCTACAGTTAGTTAATGTACTTCTGTCCTGCCCATTTCCATGGGACTTCAGCGTGCCTAACAGGGAGCAGGACTCCATCTCCTGCAAGCAAAGCAGTATGTTTCCATAGTTCTGGTCATGAAACGGGAATGGCGGGTGGGACGGTTTTATGAAATACAATCCGAGACGTTTGGAAGGAAATGAACTTAGGAGCTACACCTACAGCACGTTCTTCTAGCGACCGGCCACTTTGCTGAAATCGTTGTAATATTTGGGTTTTATGCACTGGAGGTGGCAAGCAGTGTCCAGGATGAGAGATTGATGGCTTATATACTAAGCATAACAGTATGAGAGCCTTTGGCTGCCAAATGGCACAGTGATTTAAAGAAGGGCGCCTTTGGTTTGATAGGTGGTGTATTTGTTCTGTGGCTAGAATTCGTTCAAGAAAGGGCTTTTGATGCTCTGGCCAATGATAACTGTCTGGGAGAATGGAGAAATCCAAATCCTCCAAGCTTTGGTGAGCAGACAGAATGAAATACTTGGATGTGGAGAAGTGGGCGTGGGCGAAGCCAGATTCCATGGTGGTGTGAGGTGGCTCTTCAAAGAGCACTTATGTGGTTTGTCACCTTTAGAAAGGATCCTGTGAGTCCAATTGATGGCAACTTGAGTCGTAAGCGGTGGTTCTTTTCTTTTGAGGGAAGGCTGCCTAAAAGAGAGGAGACAGTGATTTTGGAACATGTTTCTTGAGCTCTTATAACAAAAAGGGACTTTTACTACTGGCTTGGCATTCGAGATCGTTAGCCTACTTTTTAGTCCTTTCAACAAGACTTCCCTCCATTTGGAGGACCAGCATGAATCACTGCGGAGGAAATTCACGCAGTATTTTCCCAAGTGTCCTATCTGGTTTGGATTTGATTTTTAGCATCAGAAGTATAAACAGAAGCAAAAGCAAAAGAAAAAAAAGTTTTCATAAGATCACAGGCTACGGCTGCGATTCAGCTTAATACAGCTGCGAGACTACCTTGAACTGCAAAGCTTGTAATTCTTAGAAAGAAAAGATGTGCTTGCTCTGACCCAGAACTGTATCTTTGAACTTTGACTGGGACTCTCGGTTTGCCCAAGAGAACAAAGTTATGCATTTAACATCTTATCCTAGTAAATCATTGACTTAATGGGTTCCCCTTTTTGGACTTTTCTTTATAGCTAGTGCTACTCTTTAGTGATAATGTCTGTATTCCTTCTCTCTCACTTGACATTCTCTTGAGCTCTTTGGAACATGTCTGCAGAACCGGCAAATATCTTAGCAACTTCTACGGAGTTTGAATGATCGCAAAGTATCTGAGGCCGTTGGCGAGATGTTTAGGCAAAATCGATCTCTTGTATTGCCCGATATGAAAGAAAGAGGAGACTGAGGTCTAGTCACCTTTCTGGATTTAAAGAGTTCTGTTCCTTTAGGTTCCATAATCAATAATAATAATAATAATAATAATAATAATAATAAAATTAAAGAACTATGGCAACAGGAAAAGGTCACAATTATTCCATTAGTCTCATCAGTCACTGGCATCACATCAAAAAACTATACAGAAAACCTTCAGAAACGACATACCAAAATACATCCACACCATCATCAAGAAAGCAGTCATACTTAAAACATACTCAATAGTCAGGAAATTTGTGAATCTGTAAAAGATAGCCAATCATGTCCATCTAGAAAAATTGCCATGAGTGAGAAAACAGATAATAACCAAAACAACTCAGAGCCTGCTTCACTTCAAAAACTTTAAACAAAAAATAGTATTGTATATTTCAGAAAACACTCAGTCTGGGATTTCTTCATATAATGTCCATAATACATTAAGTACATTCCAATAATTGTTCCTACATTATCTGCCACATCACAGTACATTGAAAGAAAATATATTGAAACTCAGTAGTGGGTTTATTTTACTTTTTTAAAAATACCAAATTCAAGATGTTCACAATTTCTCTGTATGGTCATTTCATGCTTAAAAGAAAACCATAAATTGGCTTTAGTCACCTTGCGGTGAAATTGCCTACCTGCCTGTACATATGTGGGTCACTTCTTAGACGATCTAGCGTAAACTGCAAACGCCCTGTAGCATGAAATGAAAACACACATGTATTGACTTAATACTTATGTAGACATGAGCTGAGTTTTATGTGTGAATAGAGCCAATATAATTAGGGCAGAGACACAAAATCAGGGTTATCCTCCTTTAGGAGACTGAGATGTGGCAAAATACAACATACTTTTTAGACAGTTTAATTTGCAAACGTAGTCAGCCTTCTTTCACTCTGAAAAGCAAAGTAAGCAGGGGCATTTATTGAGCCAGAGAAGAAATAAAATGTAGCTCCAGAATTTCTAGTTTTCTACATAGTTATACTCCCATATTGCTAAATACATTTACTTGGAAGTAAAAACCATCAATATCAATGGAACTTGCTTCTAAGTCATCCTTACTCCGTTGCTTTTTCTTGCATTTCAGTCAGTTCAGGCATTAAAATAGACTGGGTAGGTGCAGTAAGCAGCATAATATAAGGTTATGTTATTTTTTCCATGGGCTATTAATATCTTGTTACTGTGAGACTCTGCTGGTTGGTGGTTTCTGGTTTGTGGTATTTGGCTTCAAGGTAAAGAGAGAGAGAAAAAACCCCAAGACCACCTCCAATATGAATATTTACTTCCAACTGCTACTTAACATAAATTACCATTGGTTATTTCCATATTTACATTTCAACAGAAACTGAACTTTTGATGTCTTCTCAGCCAAACTGCATACAGAGCTTTAGCAACGTGTATCGTGTTCATGGATATCATACATTTCAGCAAGAATTGTATTGTTTTCAAATGCTGAACAACATATAGATTGAGGGTTATATAATATTAATCAGAACAGTGTAGAATTGCCAACACTGTTGTCTCCATGGGACAAAAGGCATAACTGAAGAGGTGCTGTGCTAAATGAGTCCCATATGGACACCTCTAAACATCAGGCTTCATTTTCGTACTGGGTTACTTTAAGATGGGCTGTAGTCCAATGTAGTGTGACTTGGCTCATGTATATGTGGAGGGGAACTTTCTGACAGGGTGCCAAGCGACTCATTGTAGTCAATGTAGCTGATCCAGGCCAACTCTGAATTTGGCAATCCAGTTTCCACTGCATCACTTTACAGCTGATGGGGAACATAGCCTAATGGTTAATTTAGCCCTAGGCGAAATGGCTAAGGCCTCATCTACACCAAGCAGGATATTGCACTATGAAAGTGGTATGTAAGAGGCAGGAGCCACACTACTGCTTTATAGCATTACTGAAGTGCACTGACAACTGTTGGGGCCCATGGACACATACCATATATACAGCTTTCATACTGCTTTCATAGTGCTTAAATGTTGTAAACCGCCCAGAGAGCTTCGGCTGTGGGGCAGTATATAAATGTAATTAAATAAATAAATAAATATCCTGCTTGGGGTGGCTCCTGCCTTTTATATACCACTTCCATAGTGCAATACCCTGCTTGGTGTAGATTAGACCTAAGTTTGCTGTAGAGAAGGATGTGGAGCCACCAGGCTGGGAGCCAGATGTGGCCCATAGGGCCTTCCCGTCTGACCCACAGACCTTTCCTACCAGGCCCCACTGGCTTTCCTCAGCCCAACCCCCTTCTCAGCCCCTTTTTTCTGCTACCCAGCTGGTTCCCACAGGTCAGTTGAGCAGTGTTGTGGAGCAGAGAAGACCATGGGTGAGGAAAGTTTTTAACCTCCCCTCTCTATGATCTGTCAATAGGTAGGAAACAGCTGAGTAATGTGGAAGAGGGGATATGGCCATGGAGTCCTGTGTCCAAGCTTTTGATGAGAAGGCCAAGCTCTCTTCTGCCACTGGCAGCTTGCTGCATTTCCATGGTGAGAAAGAGAAGCAAGGAAGAATGATCCTGATATATAGATGTATGTGACTGTGTATGATAGGGTGACCAACTGTCAGGATTTCCCCGGATTTGTCCTGGTTTTTGTTCTTTCCATGGTGTCAGGGGGGATTTTCTATAATTTTCAATAATGTCCTGGAATGATACACCTTCCTCTTTAAGGCTGCCACTAGCATGGCAGGAAGGAATGACATGCTTTCTTGAGGCACCCCGAGCTCCAATTGAGGTCTTAAAGGGGAAAGTGGGTCATTCCTGGACATTATAGAAAAGGCCCCAATTCGAGTGGATGGTGGTGGTGCAGAATGAAATCCTTTCCCCTCCTCCACTCCAATCGGGTTCTTTAAGGTGGCGGGGGAATAACGTACTTTCTGCAGGACTCAGAAAGCTGCTTCCCCCCCCACACACTAGGTGTCCTCTTTTTTGGTTTCCCAAATATGGTCACCCTAGTGTATGATCTATGGATGTACGTGATCAAGGTAGTGTGTGGATGAGTGCAAATGATGTGTGGGTGTGTTTGTGAATGGATGGATTTGTGTGGGCTGGCACTGGCATGTGTCCCTCTGGAAGGTTACTCATGAGGGAATGAGTAAAAGGTCATGGGAAGTGTCTCTCTGTATTATTATTATTATTATGTTCTTAAAGTTTATATATCATCTTTTAAAGAAAATGAATTGAGGTCGGCTTACAAAACTAAACATTTTACAAATTATAAAAACATGCATCAGAACCAACAACTCCTAAAACAACAATAACTAGAAAACAATACTAGCATAACAAGGATATGAGTAGTCATAAAGGGAGCAGCATTAATATTAAGTCAACCAAAAACTCTCTTAAAAGGATTTAACCAACTGTCTAAAATAATAATAAAAAAGTGTCCAGGTCTGAAAGACCTTGCTTGGTAGGGTGATTCCACAGAAAGGTAAACAGTTGGGTGGGATAGATGTTTAATAAATAAATAAAATAAATTAAGGCGCCGTGGGTTGGATCCAGAATTACTCTGGATCAACTGTGCTGGCAGAAGTGGACTTCCCATCCTTCCCACAGCAGCCACTTCAGCCACCTGAAAGTGCTACCCAGATTCAGGAGACCCTTCTGAATGGGGTGTGCTGTGTGTGGGGGAACAGGAGCAACAGGTCAAGCTACATCCCCAAGCTACAGATATGATGTTTGGGAAAGGAGCGCAAACCCATCTAAAACAGGCTGCACACCCAAAACAGATTGTGTACCCACCGGCAATACCCTATGAAGAAAGGTTGCAATATCTGGGACTGTTTAGCTTAGAAAAAAGGCGAGCAAGGGGAGACAAGCTAGAGGTGTACAAACTACGTGTGGAGAAAGGGGATAGGGAGACATTCGGGACAGATCAAAGGAAGTACTTCTTCACACAACACATAAACTATGACGAAATTCCCTTTCAGAAGATGTAATGATGGCTGCCAATTTTGGTGGCTTTAAAGGGGGATTGGACAAATTCTTGGAGGAGAAGGCTATAGTTTCTAGTCTGGATGGCTATATGCTACCTCCAGTATCAGAGGCAGTAAGCCTATATACACCAGTTGCTGGGGAACATGGGTGAGAGGGTTCCATTGCACTCATGTTCTGCTAGTGAGTTTCCCATGGGCTCCTGGTTGGCCACAGTGTGAACAGAATGCTGGACTGGATGGACTCTTGGTTTGGTCCGGGATGGCTCTTCTTATGTTCTTAGTACTTCTCTTTTCCCTGGATTAAGTTTCAGCTTGTGCCCCATCCAGTCCTTCACAGGTGACAAACAGCAGTTCAGGATAATATTGCACCCCTAGGATCAGGTGTAAATGAGAAACAGAGCTGCGTAACATCTGCACATTGATGATTATGCAGACTGGATGACTTCACCCTGTGGTTTCAAGTAGATGTTTAATAGCATGGGTAATGACCCTGCAGAACCCCATAGGCCACCAGCCAAGGAGAAGAGCCGAAGCCCCCAGCACCACTTCCTAGGTCCTATCTCCCAGAAATGAGCAGAGTCAGCCCAACACAGTGCCCCCAATTCCTATCCCTATGAAGCAAGTTACAATAGCCATGTAACAATTAAACTCCCAGCAACCCAGAAGGATACCATGGCAAACAGTAACAAATGCTGCTGAAAGGTCCAGGAGAACGAACCAGGCCATATTTGCTCTGTCCATTTCCCAGCGCAAATCATCCACCAGGTTGGCTGAGGCAGTTTCTGCCCTGAACCAAGCCAAAAGCCAGACATGAAGGGATCCAGATAGTCAGTGTCATCCAGAAACCCCTGGACCTGTGTCATCACCACTCTCTTGTGTACCTTGTCTCAAAAAAGAAAAAGAAAAAAAAAGATATTTGACAGTGGGTGGTATTTATTTAAATTAGAGGTTTCCAATGATACTTCTTCTCATTTTTCAATACAGGCTGTACTACTGCTCTTTCTGTAAGTATTTATTTCTTCGCAAATCCCAAGATACATAGCAAACTGCAGTGATTTCCCCAGCCAGGATGGGCAAGGGAATGGTCGGCTGCATGTCTCCAAGGTCCACATCCTTAGGGCCAAAAAGGATAAACGTATCCAATAAAATGTGTCAAATGCAATGCCTAAGAAACCCCAGAACTGACACTGACAATCTGGAATCCAGGTCAGAATAGATCTGAGCAATTGTATCTGTCAATGCTTCTTGAATAAGTCACAGTGGGCTTCTGAACAGCCCTCCACTTCTTTCTGAGGTTCAAGACATAACAGACCTTTCACCATATGGACTGGCTTCACTGGACAACATTGAGAAGCTGCAACGGTGACCGCAAAGTAAGAGTTTGTGCTGCTTTCTACCATAGAATAAGCCCAATAATGAGCTCTAAGCTGTGTTTGGTTGAACTCGCTGTGGGTTTACCTCCACCATCCTCTAGCCCTCTTCCCCCTTGTTCCATTGCTTCAAGCGCCCCAGTAAACCAAGAAGCCCTATGAGCTCCACCTGAGGAAGAAAGATACTTGGGAGGTTTTGCATCCATTGCCTGGGCCATCTCTGCATTCCAGAGATTAACCAGGGCTTCGGCAAACCCATCAGCCTTACCAGCTAGCCTATCTCTCAGAGCTGCCAGGAAACCATCTGGATTCATCCTCCTCCAAGACTTCCATGGATCACACTACAGGCCTATTTAGTCAAGCATTTTGTTTCCAATGGTAACCAACCAGGACGTAGTCATACTTCACACTCTGGGCATTCACAAATAAGGAGTGCAGGAAGTCCCAACATCTCGCAATCAGAAATATACTGCAACATCGTGGCACCTTTAAGGCACAAGATGTTACTGTCTCCCCTCAAAAATATCCCAGTCTAAAATGTGGGGAACTGACCATGTAGATGTCACATCCCAGACTAGCCTAACTGTTGCCCCCATCATCCACAGAGAAGGGCAGGAACAAGGAGGAGCTGAAACCTCAATGTATGTGTGTGAAGTTCAGAGATCAGGAGGGGATCTACACTAGTATATGAAATGTTGTTTTTACAGTCATTGAACGTTTTGTTTTTGAATGATTTAAAACGTAGCAGTTTTTAAAAGTGTCTGCAAAAAAGAGGCTTGAAAGAAAAAAACGGCTCCAACTTTGGGCACGGAAATTACATAAATATGCACCCCAGGAATGCGATTGGCTAATTAAGAACTACAGGAAACCCATTTAATATGATGAAATCGGCCACATCATACCAAACAGAACAACTTATTTCAGAGACGTTCAAAATAAAAACCGGAGATCAGACAACAATAAAACGTTACAAACAGAACGTCATGTGGCAAAATACTACCAAATGCACACTTAAAAACGGTAAGACACGTTCTAACTTGACTAGTGTAGATCCCCTCCAGATGTATTGCTGGTGCAAAGCAACTGAGCACTGAAATAAGCAGCATGTAGATGCGAGATTACATTTTAACTTATGTAAGTATGAGTGTAACCAAAACTAAACATATTTGCATGTTCTACTGATTACTTACAGACTGATACAGCCAGGTTAGTCCCCTGGAAGGCAGTGCAGCTAAATGGTGTCCAATGACTCCAACCCAACTGCTTTGTGGACCAGAAACTCTATATAGTAAAAGCAAGCAATGAACTACATGCCTGAGGGATTGGTAAGAGGATAGCCTTTGGAGCATTGGTCCAAAGAAATCAGTTGTATATAATGACCAATATCTCTCCATTGGCTTATAAAGAAAAAAGGGGAATATTAACATTTATCATCATCATCATCATCATCATCATCATCATCAAGTAACAACAACAGCAACAATGGTAATATAGCAGCCTTGAAGCAATTTACACATGCCACACATTGCACACACATACAAAATATGGAAATCCATAATTTATATATCAGAAAAACCCAAAGTCAATATAAACCATAATCAACACGATAATACAAATGAAAATAAACAGCATAAAACATAATCTAACAGTAAGACATCTAGTCCCCCTTTTGGCTTGTCCTAACACATTTTTTTGGTTAGATGTACATTCCCAGTGAATCATAATTGTTCACAGCTGTACAAGCCAGCTGGAATAAACCTGCAGCTGAGCCTTCAAAGGTTCTCCCAGGTATGGGTTTGTAAGAAGAATCAGCTAGGAGCTATCAGTAGGCCTCAGTACACATCAGGCAGAGCTTTGTGGCTATTTCCAGTTGGGGGTCTACTGACGCTGTAGTCCCATGTGTTTTGTGCATTGTGCAGTGGCATTTGTCCCAGCATCCGTTCACAGACAGATTTGATTTTTTAAAGTCGTTATGAGGAAAAATACACAAATAATTCTGTAAGAGGGTTCATAACAAGATATGTAATTTACATTATATATAACATTTAGAGTATTGTCTCCCACTCCATTCAACTTTTCTTCATGTATACTTTCCAATCTCAGCATATTTTCCTACAAATAAATTTGCATACATTTTGGGAAAGTAATTTTTTTTAAAAAAAATATATCCGAAAGTCTACAGACTCTGTGCAGCCTGAGAAGGCTGATCCGCAGTGGATTCTGCAAGTTGGATTCTTAGAAATCCAAATTCATTTTAGTCCATCTCGAATTTTTCCAAAATCTCTTAATGGCACACTCTCCTTCTATAAATGAAATGGAGATAAGGTTGACTGTTTTTAACACAGTGTGATTTACGACAGTGCTTTCAATTGACCATGTGCTTAAATAATTGCTGCACCCATGCATGCCAAACTCCATACAGAGGTGGCCCATTCAGCCTACTTCTCAACATACGACTTGGTTGAATGAATTTACCTCATTGAGGCTACTCTTCTGAAACTGTGGGCATGTCTACACCTACGGGTGTAGAGGGCCGGAGAGGGGGTGATTCTGGACTTACCTACTTCCGGGATCGTTGCCCTGTGTCTACACGGCCGTGCGATGTCCTGGATGGGACGAGGGACATCACGTGTGTTGCAGGCACCTTTTTTTTAAAAAAAGGAGGAGCTGGAGTGCACTCATGCTCCAGCAAAAAATAAGGTAAAAAAACAAAGAAAAACCTCGCACTCCCTACCCCCACCCCTGATGGGCACAGAGCTCCTGAATTGCTCTGTGCCCCATGCCTGGTTCCTGGCTCCTCGCAGTTACTCATGAGGAGCTGGGATGAAAACAGGATGCCCGGCCACACCTCCCGCAGTGTCGGGATCATCCCAGGACCATGGGAAGAAACGGAATTAAAGTGTAGGGCCATATCCCAGGGAAAGGGAGGGATCATCCCCAGGATCCCCTGCGCATCATGTGGACACACAGGGACGATCCCGGGACAATCTCGGGATATTGCCCTGTCTAGACATGCCCCCTGTCTATTAAGAAAGGATATAACTTCCTTCCACCTTGTTTTCTTGTGTATTCTTTGACAGTTACTACGGGGAAACTCACACTGACTTATTTACATGGATCATGGACACACCAGGCATAGTGATTTCATATTTTCTGTTCAGCCATAGGTGAATGTAAGAACTTAAGAAGAGCCATGCTGGACAAGATGTTATCAAAGGCCCACCTAGTCCAGCATTCTGTCTACCAGATGCCCATGGGAAGCCCACAAGTAGGACATGAGTGCAATAGCACACTCCTGCTCTTGTCCCCCAGCAATTGGTATTCAGAGGCATAATGCCTCTGATCCTGGAGGTACTATATAGCTATCAGGACTTGAATTTATCTAATCCCCATTTGAAGCTAGCCAGCTTGATAGCTGTTGCTACATCTTGTGGTAGCAAATGCCATAATTTAACAATGTGCCATATGAAGAAGTACCATTTTTATCTGTCCTGAATCTCCTATCATTCAGCTTTGTGGGGTAACCCTGGTTCTAGTATTATGAAATAAGAAGAAAATGGTCTCCCTATCCATTCTTTCCACATCATGCATAATTTTATACATCTATGTCATGTCTCTTCTTAGTCACCTTTTCCCCCAGCAAAACAAACCCAAACCTTGTCACCTTTCCTCATAGGGAATTTCTCCATCTTGGTTGCCCTTTACTGCACATTTTCCAGCTTTACAATATCCTTCTTGAGGTGCATTTAGTCTTGACACGAAAAGTGTGTGTGTGTGTGTGTGAAAGAGAGAAGGCAGGAAGGAGAGAGTTGCATGTTATTTCTATTTCTTTAACAAGCTTCCTTCTGAAAATCAAAGCTATCTGGAGCCACAGTTCTTAAATCTGACATTTGTTTTGTTAAGTGCAGAAATCATAGGTATTTATGCAGGAATGGTGTGTGTGTGTGTGTGTGTGTGTGTGTGTGCATTTCATCTAGGCAATCAAAATTCTGAGCAAAAACAAACAAAAAATGCCTGTTTTCATTATAGAAATGGAATAAATGTGTACAATTTCTCCTGTTTTGCACCAACCATTTTTTAAAAACAACAACAACAACAAGAAATTGCATTGCACATAGTGGGGAGGGGTCAGGGACACGTCCAGGTACCAGAGCTCTGCCACCCATAAACATTTTCCTCATAAACATTTTGATTTAGCTTGACTGTCATCAGGGCTAGAAAATCACTTTTGGGGAAATGATGAAGCTCAGATACTCAGGCAGGTGAGTCCTGAATCCAAAAACACATTCCGTGCTTTTCAGCTGTGCACATTGGCAGCTGTGGTGGTCAGAGGAAAAAGAGCTGACCACCTGCTCCAGCCCCAGTCCTGGTTAAATGACTGGAACTGTACACATAAGGTTGGATCCAGATTGATTTCAAAGAGCAGACTCATTGAAATCGATGGGAAATAAGTTAGTCATGACTTCCTTGTCTATTGATTTCAGTGGGTTTAGCGTGACTAAGCATGGGTTCAATTCATACACTCGAATAGTTGGGTTTATGGGAATGTAGATGTATAGGTTGGGGTTTTGAGTTGAATTATACCAACATATTCAAATTAGTGTTTCCCACTGAATGAAAGAACCCTGCAATTCATTTGCAATGAGATGGGGGGGGGGTCATTCAGTTTGCATTTATTTATTTATTATTTACAATATTTATCTGCTAGTCTAGTTCTAAAAGAGGTTTTCAAGCAGCAAACATAGGGATAAAACAGTAAAACGAAAAAAGATTAATAACAGCAAATTAAAATTGTTCCTTTTTAAAACAAAGGACAAATAAAAACAGTGGCAGGTCAGTTGAGGAAGGCTTCCAGGAAAAGAGTTGTTTTCAGGAGTCTCTGGAAGCAGCATAGCGTTGGTGCCTGCCTTACCTCCAGGGGCAGGGAGTTCCAAAGAGAAGGGGCCACCATACTAAAGACTCTTCTCCTGGTGGACTCCAATAGGGCCAAAGGTCCATGCAGACCCACCAGGAGTATGCCCTCCAATGACCTCAGTGATGGGCAGGTTGGTAAGGGAGAAGGCGCTGTCTCAGGTACCCTTGAATGCGGTCTTCTCTAATTTCATGATTTCAAATCACTATGCAAACTAAATTTCAGCCATCTTTTGAAATTTGCACATCTCTGAATTTTGAAATGGAGTTCTCCAGTAAAAAACGGCATACATAAATGCATCTCTTAGGGAAAATCATGGTAAAAATGCTTTACATTAGGAAAATTGGTTGCAAATTATGTGTATGTTAGGGAAGAGGCATACCAAAATGAAGTTATTAGGACAAACAATGCTTGTGAATTTTTCATGTGATCTTTTTTAAAATAATAATAATAATAATAATAATAATAATAATAATAATAATAATAATAGATGAACCAAACTTAAGACAAGAGAAATCTTTAACTTTGAGACGAACTGAAGTTATGACTGAAAAATGAAGAGAAGCCAACATGAAAAGTTTCATCCAACTTTAATTTGAAACAAAAGGGTGGAAGATAGAAAAGATCTCGTTCCTTTCTTTTGTGGTCTCCCAGTGGGCACATCTAGGCACAGCATCCTGTAGTGTCCAGCAGGTGTTGCTGTAAGAGCAGCGGAGTACACAGCGTTTTCCAAGACAATCAAATTCAATCGCCGCCTGGGACTCCCAGGTCCACTATAAAATGCAGGCATCTCACTTGGCAATGCAAGAGGCTACTGCTGTGCTACTGGAGTGATCCCACTTCTCAGGCACGCCAGGCCAAAAAACTTTTGCAGCAGACATACAGCCCCCTCCCTCCCTCCCCACCCTGCAAAAATTGAAATGGATCACAATGGAAGAGCCGTTTGGTTTGGGTCTCTTAGACATCCTCCCGGCCTCTTTTAAAACACAGCCCAGTCCAAAAACTGCAGCGTGCACGGAGGGACGGGGATGCACCACTGTGCTTTTTCCACACCAAATCAAAGTGTCATTAAATTGTTTTAAAATGCAAATTTACAGAACGAAATCCAGGGCAATGCGACGGGTAGCAGCCAACAAAAGCAAGAGCAGCTGGAATGCTAGTGACCGATTATGGGTTCCGCATCCAAGCAAAACATCTTGAATTGCTGGTACTGTAATAAATTACAGTTTTCACTTTCCTATTTTGCAAGTGAAAACAGCACTACATCAAACCGGAGAAACGGAGACGGAATGATGACCTTTTCCTTCTGCCCTCCCCAGTTCCTAGCTGAGGAGCTGAACTACTGCTGCACAGTGGGTTAAGCAGAACAGTTAAATACATATGCGCGCGCGCACACGCACACACACACACACACGACTGATCTCCCTCAATCTAAAGCACAATGAGGTCCCTGTTGCTGAAGAGATCACTGTCAGGTAGCAAGAGATGAAAGCCAAAGTGTCTCCAGGATGACTTGCTGCAGTGGCTGTTAATTCATTTTCTTTTCAGGATTAATTGGCCCTCTTTAACTTTAATGAGATAAAAGTCTGAGTGTCCAAAGGGCAAGAAGTGGCCAAGAGCTGGTTTATCTCAGTCTTTGATTAGCCCATTTGAGAGCTGATACATGGAAACCTGGTTGGTATAATGAATGAGGGGTTCCTCTGGAGGTGAATGAATAGGGAGACATTGCCCCCCGCCTCCCCACACAGCCTTGGGAACAAATCAGGGCATACCTCTTTCGGGGAGGAAAAAAAAGGGTATCTACATTCGTTATGGTGATTTATCTTCTGATTGATTCCTGGACTATGTCTATTTTGATTGACTCCCTTGATCTTGACATGTCACTTGGTTTCCAGACAGAGGGAGAAAATACAAGATAATGGAAGAGACATTAGAAAGGTCTTTTGTAAATAGAATGTTATCTTCAAAGGCAAAGCATCTTGACGTGACAACAGACAATTATACACCACTACATTTTCTACTGCATCTCTTCATTTAGGCGCATAGATTACCTTGGGCTTGGACTCGGACTCCTCTACAGCTGTCCTTGAAATTACAATCACAAGTAACAAGGACTTGTTCCCAAGTCCCTGTTGCTTTCTGCCACATCAATATGTGTTGAGGGCTACGAATGGCAAGTCAAGAACCAAAAGCTCAATGTTTTAATAAAACAAAACAAAAGAATATTTCTCATTGCCATTTACAATGCATTCACAAGATAGAATGAATATCTGCCATTGCTTAGTTGGCAGACAGAATGCAGATTTAGGCGGTGTGCATAAAACAGCTTGACTTGAAGATGGTATGCTCAAGCCATCATTGCCCCCAGTCCACATAACTTGTTGTTGTTGTTGTTGTTGTTGTTGTTGTTGTTGTTGTGTGTTTGAATGCGTGTGTGTGTAGGGGGGATGGTTTGCTATGGTCTTGAGTCAAATGGTTTTGAAGTTAAACAACTACAAACAGAAACACAACATGCAGATGTATGTATTATGGCAAATGACAGCTCTATTATAAACACAAAGGAAGTTTCCTTATGCCAAGTTAGACTGCATGTCCATATAGCCCAGTATTGTTTGCTTTGAATAGTAGTGACTTTCTAAGGTTTCAGGCAGAGATCTTTCCCAACACCTTTTAAATGAAGATACCAAAGATTGGATCTGGGACTTTCTTCACCCAATGCATGTATTCTACCATTGAAAAGTGGTCTTTCTCTTCAAGTATCCCAGCCCAATGTGTAGCTGGAGAGGCACTGCAGTGCCCAGCTGGGCCCATTGAATTAAGCAGATTCAATAGTTGTGGAGATCCAAATGTAGGACATTGATTGCATGAAACAACACATGACTAGAAACCAATTGGTCCACTGTCTGTCCATAGACCACTTGTACATGTCTGTCTGAATAATCTTTCTAACATTACTGTTTCTCACATTAGACTAACCTTTGCCTGATCCAGCTGTCATAGTTATGATGGATTGATTATTTATTCTTATTTCTTAAAAAAAAACCCCACATTTTTATATTGCCCTTCATCTTACATCCTTTTTCTTCCAAGTCATCTCCAAGAGCAATAATCACAATCGTGCATGTATCACACCCAGTCTAGAAAGAGGAAGTAGAAGTAGATTTGTATGATATTCAGCAAGGGTTCATGAGAAATGAGGTGGGCTTCATGAGATGATGAGCAAAAAGAAATGTTCAGAAGACAGCAGAAAGTGAGACTGACAGCACTGAATTTGAACAGTTGCACAGGGAGTAATGAAAGAAAGAGAAAAACAAAGATAAAAGAAGACAGACTAGATAGGAATCTGGGCAAAGAGGACCAGAAATGGAGAAGGTTTGATTTGGAAAGAATATAAAGCATTAGGCGTAAGGGTCTACTTAAAAAAAACAACACCAAACCCACAGCTTCACTGAAAGTCTTTTCTATGGACTTCAGCAGATGTTAGAACCAACCCTGAAGTATGCTTCAGTATGTAACTTAACGGGAAAGGAAAGCTTGAACATATTAATTAGACTAACATTTATCCTAGAAGTGACCTCCAAGGAATAAACTCTATGCAATTAGGCTCTCCACAATGGTTCCTGCCTGCCAGATTTCTCCTGGACCCCAGAAGAGCAACAGCTTCTTAGGAAATGAGAGGGGCATGGCTTGAATAGACTCTGTTCCATTCTTAGTACAATGGCGATAATGCCAGTTACCGCAGTAAGGCAAAATGTTTTGCAGGGCACAGATTTTAAAGATCACAAATAATCCAAGGGCTTCTTGGAGACAGCTGTTTCCAAAGTAATAGAATTTCATCTATATCTTGGCTCCTGCGCAGTATATTTTAGTAACAGTCCAAAATAATAGGGATATTAACTAATTAAATAGTTTTAGTTGGTTTAGCATCTGCCTTTAAACTGATCAAACCAATCAAACAGAATACATTTCAGTATGTTTGCATTTTACCAAGGCCTCAACACAGATGGTTTTTGTTTTTTTGTTTGGGTGATAGTGTAGGAAATGCAAGGTAACTTCAAATTAATATAGAAAAACTATTACTCATTGACAGAAGGTAAGGCTGAAACAGTCATGCATACAATCAAACAAAAGAAACATTTTTAAAAGCACAAGTTGTGTCCCTAATGCACAATTCCAATGATTAAAATTGGGCTCCACCAATTAATCAACTAAGACAGTAACTCTATGCATACTTGCTAAGATTCTCTAAACTTCACTTCAAAGTCCAGTTCATCTCACTCTAATTTTCACTTGCAATCTCTTTTGCAGTTTGTTCTAACATGAACACTGCACATTTTTGTGTGTAGTTTTCAAAAGTGTGAACTCCCCCCCATTGAATAAAATGTGAAAATTCATTTTTTTAAAAGCACATTTCAATGTGCCCAACTTTTTTTTAAAAAAAAGTTGCATTTTTAATGCTATCACAAGTATGGGAATGTGTGGACAAATCCCCCCCCCCCAAATGCACTTCCATTCACATTTGGGGTTGCAAATGAGGCAGTTTCAGACATTTAGTGAACTAAACAAAATTCTCTTACATTCCTAGGAGAAAGCCTCATTGAACTCAGATAGGACTTACTTCGGAGTAATCCTGTATAGATTGTGCCAAAACATTGTAAATCCAACACACGTCTACTTAGAATTAAGTTCTACTGAGTTCAGTGGGATTGGCTTCCAGTTAAGTCTTTATAGTCAAACACTGGGTTGACTATTAGCCCACTCAATGCCATCCCCAACCACTCCACAGGAATATGTTGTGTGGGGAGTACCCACAAAATAACCAACTGTGAGTTGACTATTAACCCACCATTGACTAAAGTGTTGTCTGAATGCAAGGTCTCCTACTTTCAGGAACAAAGCCCTATATGGCTTGGGACCAGGCTACCTGAAAGACCGCCTTCTCCCATTTGAGCCTGCTCAGTTGTTAAGATCTTCTGGAGAGGCCCTTATTTCAAGACCACCATCATCAGAGGGTTTCTTTGGTGGCTGCTCCAAGGCTGTGGAACTCTCTGCCTAGGAAGACTAGGTTCCACCTTCTCTGCTATTCTTCTGACAGTAGAGAAAGATGGCTTTATTCAAGAAGGCCTTTGGCCTGTACATAGGTTTGAGGGTTGGTTGCTCCTTTTATTCTGTAATTGTTATGTTTTTATTGACCCTGTTCAGATGACACATTGAGGATTGTGTTATGCTAACCATGTCTCACTGTGGTTTCCATTAACCACACCTAGTGCTTCTACCACATGACTGTGGAACCACAGCCCACTGCGCAGTTTCCCTAACCACACCCTAACCATGTACCTCTCCACTGATCTCTTCAGTCCTCCGACTGGTCCATTCTGCATCCCAGTGTCTCTTGTGACACACATGGCCCTGGACAGCCATTTCCTGACTGAGGCTGGCAGCCATGTTGAGGCTGTGGTCTGCGGGTTATGTATCAACGTGGTTATGTATCAACCATGGTTAGGGAAAATGACTTACATATGACACACTAAGCCTTCATGGTTAACCTAAAATGGTTAACCAGCGTGGTTTAGCGTGTCATCTGAACAGGGTCATCGTATTTTAATTTTACTATTTTAATCTATTGTAAAAATAAATAAATTGCAAGCTGCCTTGAGTGCCATTTTTGGTAGAAAAGCAGAATGCAGATCAAATAAATAAAATGTTTTCATTGTTTAGTTGGACTTCCAAAAGGCCTTTGACAAAGTCCCTCACCAAAGACCCGTGAGCAAACTTAGCAGTCATGTAGTAAGAGGAGCAGGCCTCTTCTGGTCTGATAACTGGTTGAAGAACAGAAAGCAGAGAGATGGGCAATTCTCCCAATGGAGGCATGTAACAACCTGCCCCCCAAGGATCTGTATTGGGACCAGTGCTTTTTAACTTGTACATAAATCATCTGGAAATAGGAGTGAGCAGTGAGGTGGGTGACCAAGGGCTCATCTACACCAAGCAGGATATTCCACTATGAAAGCAGTATATACAAAGCAGGAGCCACACTACTGCTTTATAGTGGTATTGAAGTGCCTTGACAACAGTTGGGGACCATGACACATACCATATACTGCTTTCATACCACTTCCATAGTGTTATATCCCGCTTGGTGTAGAGGTGTCATGGACTTCAGTACCACTACAGTACCACTACAAAGCAATAGTGTAGATCCTGCAGTGCACGTCAATACCGCTATAAAGCAGTAGTGTGGCTCCTGCCTTTTATATACCGCTTTCATACTGCTTTCATAGTGGAATATCCTGCTTGGTGTAGATGAGCCCTAAGTTTGCTGGTAATTATATTTTGTTATTGTTGTTGTTGTTGTTATTTACAACATTTATATACCACTCAATTATCTAACACAGCTTCCAGAGTGGTGAACATAGATATAAACAGTAAAAGAAAGAAGATTGGGAAGAGCCCCAAAAGGATCACTCCAAACTGGAAAAATGCCATTAAAATGACAAATGCAGTTTAATATAAACAAGTGTAAAGTGACATACAGGGAGGGGAGAAATCAAATTCAGTATATGTTGATCTGAGTTGTCAGTGAGTGACTGATCAAAAAAGAGATCTTGGGGCCATGGTAATTAATGAAAATGTCAACCGAACGTCTGGCAGCTACGAAAAAAGAAAAATCCATGTTGGGCATAATTAGAAAATAAATTGAAAATAAAACTGCCAATATCATACTGCTCTTAGACAAATGCATGTTGTGATCACACTAGGAATACTGTATACAGTTCTGGTTACCACACCTGGAAAAGGATACTGTAGAATTGGAAAAGGGCAACCAAAATGATCAAAAGGCTGGAACAACTCTTCTGTGAGGAAAGGTAACAACTTCTGGGACTGTTTTTGGTTAGAAAGAAGTGACTAAGGAGAGATGTGATGGTGTAAAAATGATGCATGGTGTGGATATAATGGATAGGGAGATACTTTTCTCCCTCTCACATAATACTAGAACATAACGCAGAATAAATGAAACGATGGAATTCACTATCACAAAATGTAGTGATGACCACCAACTTTGCTAGACCATGGCCACAGCTAGACCTATGGTTTATCCTGGGATCATCTAGGGTTCGCCCCTGCCTGAGCACTGGATCCCCTGTGTGTCACCTAGATGAACAGGTTTGACCCCTGGACGATCCAGGGATAAACCTTAGGTCTAGCTATGGCCTAGATGGGCCTTTGGTCTAATTCAGCCTGGCTCTTCTTATTTGCACAGAAGACATTATTTTGTCTAGAAAAATGGATCACAAAGATATGGTAACAGAACTTCCTGATATTTGGTTTGTGATTTTCTATTTGGGAAAAATGCGAAGACCAATGATATAACGGGTGTGTGGAGGGGGGAGAGAAATGATATGCTTGTGTATGTAATTTCTTTTGACCGATATTTGGAGGAGCTCCAAAACAGCAATTTACTTTTACAACAATTTGCAGCAGAATGCTGCCATTGCACTTTAACGTAGACTTTCCACATCACATATTTTGTGGACCTTGCTAAGTTTAAGCTTGTGATGAGCTCTCTGGCTGCTTGCCTGTCTAAATGATGTAAAATTGGTATGTTTGAGACCTGGATATCCGGCTGCAGAGATTATTTTATGAAGGATGCATCTATGCAGAGAAGGCAACTATCAGAATTATACATGTCACCAAAGTT
Organism: Elgaria multicarinata webbii; assembly: GCF_023053635.1. Taxonomy (NCBI): domain Eukaryota; kingdom Metazoa; phylum Chordata; class Lepidosauria; order Squamata; family Anguidae; genus Elgaria; species Elgaria multicarinata. The sequence goes on from NC_086171.1 coordinate 16,596,157, forward strand.
TGTAATAATCACCAGGTTTGAGATATGAATTTGTCTAGCTCATAATGCATGGCTGTATTAAGAATCAAGAATAATTTCCCTCTAAAATTAACGTTTGCCTCTTACTCTTGATGAAACTGTTGTTGACAGCAGCAAAACAATTTGCCTTATACATTTTAGTTATTTATTATTCGTATTACTATACTGCCATTCAATAGAAACCGAGAAATGTCTCTAAGCCCTTACTCACAATGAAACTCTTGCTGATTGTTGTGAACGATGTGACAAGTCCACCCAACAAAACTGTTAGCAAGTATCTTCTTTCTAGGTTGGCCAATTCTGTTAATTAGGGCTGTGCACGGACCCCCCGATCTGCTCTGGATCCCGAACCGCAACTTTCAGATCAGGTCCACTCTGCTTTGGGACGATCCACCTCCACTCCGCTCCGCGGTGGATCTGGAACTCCGCATTTCCCCCCCCCCAATAGACTTGCATTGAAAATGTAAAACACCTATAACTTTTTTAGTGTTCAAGTTAGAAACATGAAAATGGGCACCAGGAGAGCTTCTAAATAGATCCTTAGGCATGGCAACTTTGAAGGAATAGGATCATGCCCTGATTTTTGGTTAATTTTTAAAAGATTTCTCCCCCCATTTACAGAAATGCATGTATCTCTGTTATTTTGTAAGCTACACACATCTAACTGCCCACCAGGATAGCTTCTAAATAGATCCTTATTCATGCCAATTTTGAAGGACATTGGATCATGCCCCGATTTTTGGTGAATTTTTAAAAGATTTCCCCCATTTACAGAAATGCATGTATCTGTTATTTTGTAAGCTACACATACCTAACCACCCACCAGGATAGCTTATAAATACATCCTTATTCATGCCAATTATGAAGGAAATCAGATCATGCCCTGATTTTTGGTGAATTTTTAAAGTTAAACCTAAATCAGAATCTTCCTCTCAGCTTAACCACTTCAAAAATGAACACAGGGAACTTCAAGATAGAAAATTATTAAACTGGGTGAGTGTAAGGCACATAGCTGGTCATGGGATAAACAGCTCAGACCTTGCGTTGCCACACTTGGGTCACAATACTTCTAACAACTTAATTTCTTTCATGCCATCCATTCATTTCAAAGTGCTATAACGTGTTGTTTTTTCAAGGTGCACCCCCCCACACACACACCTCCATCACAGTTCACACACTCCAGGGTATGCCCAGCCAATAATTGTAATAACAACAACAATAATAATACTATAATCACAACAAGAAGAATTAGAACAAAAAGGCTGTCTGACTTTATTACCAGTATGGGAAAGTGGACGTGCCCAGTGTCATGGAACAGTGGACTGTGCCACCAGTTGTTCGGCTAGTCCTGTCTAGGTGCCTGCCTTTGAGAAGCCACATCACACATCAACTCGTGCAAATCATTGGCTTCCACTGGTTCCCCTTTGGAGGGTTCTCATTACCCTCTAGGGCAGTGGGCACTGGGCACGTCCACATGCCGTACAGGACATCATCCAGTTGCACCACTGTATTCCAGTTGTCCATCAAGGTTATTGTGGGTACCTTGCAGTGCTGTGTTGCCTATCTGTTATTTTACTTTGTATATTATTTAAGGTTGTGTGTGTGAGTTTGCTGGGCTACTGCTTCACCAATCCAATACAAACTGAAAAAAGTTTGAGCCAAAGACAAAGAAAGAAAAGTTACTAAGTATCCCTTTTTGCTTATTTCCCCCCCTCCAACACTGGGATTGGAGGATGCTTCACATGGGCTGAACACTTATCACGATTGGGAGGTGAAGATGTCAATCTATGCTGAAAAGGTTCTCCCCTCCTGCTTTTACCCATTCTATAAAAATTAATAGCAACGCAACCGCTGAACAGTTTTTTCTGAAAATCAACACAAATGACCCCCAATCATCAATGTCTAAGCACACTAATTTTCAGGGATCTAGCTTTAAAAAAGAAGAAGTTATAGGCTTTTTTTTGCCCAATGCAATCCTATGGGAAAAAGTCCAAAATGGCGGATGGAGCTCTGAAAAGACGCAGAGCACTTTGCAAATCAGCGAATCGCTCCATGTCGCTCTGCTGCCCCCCCAACCCACTTCACTCCTGCTTCTACGACCTGAAACGGGGCGGCGTACAGCCCTACTGTTAATCAGCTGCATCTTGCAAATATTTCATGTGGAAGTTGCTGGAACTTCTTGCCACCTGAAGAAGTGGGGGTGAGCATAACCGTATTGGCATATTTATAACATGTACATTTGTTAGCCTTAAAATTTTTAAACCAGTGTTAAAAATTATCCTGGACGTATTAACAACAACAACAATATTTAGGTCTAGACTGTAATCCTAACTTGAAAATATGTTGCTCCCTCTCTTTGGGTATGTACAGTCACAGTGATTTTCCCAGGGGATTGTGGGCGCCAATATGAATCACTCAACTTATCTACTTAATAGTACTGACCCAACGTACTCTGCTGTTGTAAGTTATGGCTTCAATCATATTACAAAAGAATACGCTGTTAATAAACAGCCTGTACTATAATTGTCCAATAGAATAGGTCTTATAACTCCGGGGAAACAAAGCACATGTCTTGTTGTGATTTTACGTGTGTTTGTGTGTGTACACCTATTGCACATATACGAGCATACAAAATATCACTGCAAGCATGTTTTTTCCTTGTTGCTTTCCAAGCAGCCAAAGTAACAAGATAGGAGGGTTGTTGTTGTTTTTATCATGAAGTTTAAAGTATTTTTTTTAAAAAAAATATTCAGTCTCAATACTCTTAAAAATGCACGACTTCAGAAAATTAAATTACAAAATCTTTATCTGTTTGGGATCAGTCTTGTTTCCTCCTTTTCTTTGTGTTTACTTTCCTGCAGTAGCTCACATCAAAATGTTTTCTGGAATGCCAGGGCTAAATAAGTTATGCTTAACTCAATATCTAATACAAATAGCTTCTGGGAAGCTTTAGCCACACAATCATAAAAGCTACATTTTCTTTTAATAGCTCGCCACACTTTGCTGATATAGTATTTCTCTAATCACCAATCTTTATGTGCCTTCCTGACCTTGCCGCTCTCTGCCCAAATGACTATGCGGGTATCAAAGGTCTGTGTCATTGGAAGAGTGAATGGCTTTCATTTTCCCCCTTTGTGAAACTTCCGGTTCCTGGCATCTGCAAAGAATTATTCCAATGAGGGTTTTTGCTGCCTTGCGGCTGGTGCCCTGTAGTGGCCTGTTTGATGGAAGCAGCTTTTGCCAAAAAGGTTCTTGTGGTCAGCAAATAGATGGACGCTGCTGTGTTTAGCATGAAGGCCGCTCTGCTTACTTAAGCAATTCTCTTTGGGTTTTTAGCCATCCCAATGCCATGACAGTATTTGGGATGATGCTGGAATAGAAGTGTCTTTGTTTTTCCCCTAGAGAAGAAATGATTCTCTCTCTCCCTGCACTCCCCCTGCCTCACATCTTCTGGATAGGCTGCTAGATCATAACAAAGCAGCTGAGACAGTTCAGAGGAAAGATTTCACCGTTTTAGAGGCTAGTCGATGTTGGCATGATGCCCGTGGAAGCATTCTTCAGAGCTTTGCTACAAACACACAGAAGCTCAAAAAGTCAGGCACTGATGAACCAATGTGTCTCCTGAATTTTAAAAACAAAATTGTGCAATAATGTTGCGAGCACATAAGAGAGCAAGCTAAATGAGATGGAAACAATGCCTCCCATTTTATGAAGCCAAAGATTTCACAATATGCAGTGTACAGAAAAAATAAAGAAAGTCTGGGCATTGAAAAATCCTCACATGCACACGAAGTTAAAAGAGAAGTTCCAATTCAGATAAACAACAGGCATAGGATTGACAATCTGTATGTTATTTTGCCAACTTTACATTCACTGTTTTTTAGAAGCTCTCAGCCTCTTGCTACATACAGAACTTTGTGCTTCATGCTCATTACATTGAGAATAAAAGCCATTCTCAATCATTGCCTTAATCTACACAGATTAGAATCCCCACTCTGCTCATAAAGCACTCCTTGAAGGTGTTGTGATAAATCCACCCTGTTGTACCGCTGCCAGCATCAGAGGTGCAACACCAGGAGAGGGCAATCAGGCTTGCCAGGGGCATAGGAATATAGGAAGCGGCCTAATACTGAGCCAGACCCTTGGACCATCTAGCCAAGTATTGCTGACACAATGCAGTGGCATTATCAAAGATAGACTGGGCCCTTTGCAGGGAATAACTTTGATAAACTTTTGCAGCTCTCCGGGGCTTCAGGCAGGATTCTTTCCTAGCCCTACCTGGAGATGCCAGGGATTGAACCTGGGACTTTCTGCATGGGGTGATAGGAGTTGTAGAGTCAAAAACATCTGGAGGGCACCAGGCTGGGGAAGGCTTATCTGTCCTATTAATATCTTAAGTGACTGGCAGCTGTTCAGGAACACAGAGCAAGGTGTTTCCTAGTACCTTATCAAACATTGAACCAGGGACCTTCTGCATGCAGGCAGCGTGGGACCTATCCCTGACCGATACTCCAACAGCAGCTGGGTAGCACTATAAGGCTTCAAGTTCCATTTGGGGAAAATATTTCAGAGAAAATTATCTCTGAAGTGTCTGGAGGCCAAAGCAGGCATTATTTTAAATGTGTGTGTAGCAGCTATGTTTTCTTTTTCATTTTTACTCTAGAGTAGGTGCAGGGCCCCCCAATTTACATCATGGGGAATAGGGAGGGTTTTAAAATCCGGATCAGGGGTCCTTGATCTAGATTAAAAATGAAAAGACAACATAATTGGTAGACACATTTATACTTGTTTTTATCTTAATTTTAGAATTTCTGTAAACCGCCCAGAGAACCCTGGCTATGAGAGCGGTATATAAGTGCAATAATAAATAAATAAATAAATAAATAAATAAATAAATTTAAAGTAACATACGGTTTGGCCCAGTTTCTAAAAGGTTTCTGCTGGATTTTACGTTTGGCAAAGGCAACTCTTCTGCTTCCTTTGCCTCTACTGCCTTGATATCTTACCATGATAAGCTGATGTCAAACAAACAAACAACTTCAATGAATAAGGCTTATTGAGAAAAGCATAGGACAACAGGCATTGCAAAACAGAAACTGAAAGCATAGTGCCTGACTCAGGCACGTATGGCAAGCGAAGAGGACCAGTACTCTATAGTATCCATGCACTTTATTTCCTATAGGATGTGGCTTTCCTAATTGTGGAAGAGGAGCCACAATCTTTCTCAAGTCAACTCCAATGATGTTACCCTGGTCCCATGAGTAGAACTTTAACATGCAGTAATGTCTGTGCTGGCTCTGTGATTTTCAAAAAGGCTTGATAAACGGAGATCCCTTTAATCAAGGAGCCTTTATACCAGTACTTGTTAGCGTTCTTTGATATAAAACTGTGTCCAAATATGTACAGATGGGCTCCAGTAGGGTCATAGCACTATAATGACAAACGTTTCCTTTTTCTGACATTTCAAACTTTACTATTCATCCATCGTTGATTGAAACGTCTACAGGCTCCTAAATATACTGGGGAACAACTGTATTTACCATTCTTGTGGTATCGAAGAGGCATCCCAGGCTGTCGTTAGCTGGCAGTGTGGTCAAGAAAAGCAAAGATTAAGACGATGGGGTGCTGCAAAAGAGGCCGAAAAGGAAAGTCATCTATTCATGCCTTGCAGCTGAACAACCAGCCCCTTGCAAACTCCAGTCTCAACTTTAGATAGGAAAGGAAAGAGAAGGTGATATTCAGAAAACAGTTTCCCCCAAATAAACATTAAAACAAACAAAAACTCCACCAGCCCCAGGACTTCCTATCCACTCCTTCATCTCCCTGGCCTTCTTCTCAGCAAAGTCCCTTTTATTAGGCCAACAGAGACCACCTGCCTCTGTCTTCGCCGGGGTCAAAGGCCACTGCAGCTGCTTTCTCCCTTTCTGTGCTCAGAGTAGAAGAGGGGAAGAAACTGTGTGCAGCAAAACTCCCGCTGGTTGTTTTATCTTTCCTTCACCTTCTCTAGAGAAGGAATTCACACACACACACACACACACACACACACACACACACACACTGGGTGTGGGAGAGGGAGAGAACCAGCAGCAACATCTTGCTTGGAGTCTTGTCACACGATTTTTTTTTACATGGATTCTAAAAGCCCATCTACTCATGACAGCAGAAGTGGGGAACCCGGGGCCCTCCAGATGTCGATGGCCAGCAATTCCCATCACCCATAATCAACTATTGATTATGCTAGCTGGAGCTGGTGGGAATCGGAGTCCATCACCATCTGAAGGACCATCGCAGGCTCCCTAGCCCTGCATTCCCAGATAGAACAACAATCCTTTATCTTATTACACTTGTGGACACAGATACATATATGAACACACATGCAGTTTTCCAAGGGAGCCACAAATGCAGAATGCAATTTTATTTCCAAACTCATTGGTATACTTGGAATCTTAATTACAATGTCACAACTTTCAAAACATGCATATAGCAATGGTTGGTGAAGTTAAAACTTTTCTCTTTTCCCAGGCATTGGGCAATTGTGATGAGCTTGACTGATCCTAGATTTATTTTAAAGCTGTTTATAGTTGTTTTAAATGTATGTTTCTGTGTATGTTGTATGTTTGTGTAGTTTTACATTTTGTATATTGTTCTTAAGTGTTTTAATCTTACGTAAACCGCCCAGAGAGCTTTGGTTATGGGGCAGTATACAAATGAAATAAATAATGAAATAAATAAAAACAATCAAGCGAATAGCTACATGGAACTGCTGAGCATTACTGCAGGCCACTGAAGGGGGAGCGGAATTCCTGCTCTTACCTGTAAATACTGGAATCAGTTCTGGCAGCGGGAGGCTCCTGACTACATAGGCAAACACAGCATTCTGACTACCCAGTCAGCAACCGCAGTTCTACTGTGCTGACTTGAGGTGCCCCCTGCCTCCTCTATAGGGATGCCAGAGAAATTTGACATGGACTAAAATCATAGAATCATAGAATAGTAGAGTTGGAAGGGGCCTATAAGGCCATCGAGTCCAACCCCCTGCTCAATGCAAGAATCCACCCTACAGCATACTTGACAGATGGTTTTCCAGCTGCCTCTTGAATGAATGAATGAATCTTGAATGAATCTTAAAAAATGAGTTTGTATTTCTAAGAATCCGACCTGCAGAATTTGCTGCAGGCCAGCCTCCCAAAGCTGCACAAAGTCCACGGACTTTTGTTTGTTTTTTTACTTTCCTGAAATTTACGCAAATTTATCCGCAGGAAAATATGCACATTTCTGCTGAGACGTATACCATGCTGGAACATATATGCAGGGAAACGTTGAAAGGAATGGGGGGCAATACACTAAATATTATGTACTAGCATAGTTTATGTAAATTGTTGTAAACTTTCTTTTGGAATTATTTACATATTTTCGTGCATAAAGGGGGGGGGAATTAAATCTATCTGTGAACGAATGCCTGAATGAACAACACCACATGATCTATGAAACATACACGGGATAGATTGAACCAAATCCAGACATTCGTACCCCACCACCGCCTCCCAGTGTTTACAGGTAAAAGCGGACATTCCTTTTTCCTTTGATTGCTTGAAAGCCCTGATTGGCACAACTGTGGTAGCATCTCAGCTGCTGCTAAGGCATGGCCATGGCTGAGCAGCCACAAGTGATTAGGGATAGGAAAGTTCACGAAAACCGACTTGTTGAGGCTCTCTGATTTCCGCCTCGAAGCGTGCCTCACCTTGTAACCTCATGAGATTGCGAGCTTTTGTTTGCTTGCACAAAAATCCATGCGTTCCTCTGCACATATTTCCCCTGAAAGGTACGCATCAATTGTGTGCATTGTTTAAAAGTTACAAACATTTCTCCCATCGCTTACAGCATGTTTGTGCACATTTTTCAGAATTATGTACTATTTTCATGCTTGCTTTTCAAATCTGAACACACTTTTTGTTGATCCATGAATCACATGGCAAACTTGGAAATGTACAGACTTTGACTACAGATTGCGTTCAAGTCCAGGTTACAGTTCAGGAGGTGTGAACTGGGTAAATTCTGATCTAAAGTGAATTGAAACGAATTTCTCATACACCCTTATGAGCAATAGATTTACAAAAGCAAGTTTTTAGTGGGAAGCTGCTGGGACTCAAACTGACTGTGTCTAGTGATTTGTGTGTGCATGCCCCATGTGGCGAGCTACTGAACTGCACTTTTCAGCATCTATCTCATAGACAATGAAGTACCCCCTGAAATGATTCTGCCCACCCAGCCCTACAGTGATTCTGCCCACACAGGCTGGCCATTGGATCCCTTGGTCAGGAAGGAGCCTAAGAAGCTACCTGCTCCAGTAGGGGCTTTGCCTGAGCAACACAGTCCTCTCGGGCTTCGGTGCATTCCTGCATTTTTTGGTTATTCTCCAGTCCTGAATTCTGCCTTGCCCTTTGGTCCTGGCTTCATCCTTCAATTGTCATCTCCTGGAGAAAGTTCTGGTCCTGGTTCTTAGCTCAGCTCAGACCACTGCCTACAGCTCAGCTCAGATATGTTCCACAAAGTCAGGGTAGGGAAACTGCTTAGTGGAAACTGCCAGATTCACTGTACTCCAACTCTGAGCCCTATTTTTCCCCACATTGCAAAGTTACCTCTTGCAATGTGCCATGTATATTGAACAATTGTCCCCTAATGTGTAATATTATGTACAGTTTGTTTTCATGCAAATTGCTGATAGAACCATAGAGTTGGAAGGGACTGCAGAGGTTACCAGGTCCCAAACCCTGCAAATGCAGGAAATCCACTACTACAGCTTCTCTGATGGATGGCAATTCAGGATCTGTTTAAAAACCTCTAATGAAGGACAGTGGTGATGATGGCCACCAATTGGGATGGCTTTAAAAGTGGGTTGGATAAATTCCTGGAGGAGAAGTCTATCAATGGCTACTCGTCGTGATGGCTCTGTGCTACCTCCAGTATCAGAGGCAGTAAGCCTATATACACAAGGTTGCTGGGGAACATGGGTGAGAGGGTGCTGTTTCATTGTGTCCTGCTTGTGGGTCCCTAGTTGACAGCTGATTGGCCATTGTGTGAACAGAGTACATGACTAGATGGACCCTTTGTCTGATCCAGCATGGCTCTTCTTATATTCTTATGGAGCATTCTGTTTCACTGTTGAACAGCTGGTACCATCAGAAGATTCCTCCTAACGTTTAGTCTAAATCCTTTTTCTTGTAATTTGAATGTTTGGTTTGGGCTTTCTTATCTGGAGCAACAGAAAACAAATCTGCTCTGTCATCTATGTGACATCCCGTTAAAAATTTGAACATGTCTATCACATCATCTCTTAATCATCTCTTCTCCGGACTAAACATACCCATTCCTTCAACCTTCCTCCTAAGACTCGGTCTCACCAGGCTCCTCACCCTCTCTCTCATTCTATTCTGGATATATCTGAATTTGTCAATATCCTTCTCGAACTTCGTATGATGATGCATATGAGTGTTCCCATCAACCAGATTCTGTGCCAGATGGCAGATGAATTAAAGGAATATTGCCAACATTCATGCCAGTCATGTTTTCATTGAACATTAGTGGCTACGTGGTGAGAGATATGCACAAACCGTTTCTATAATGGTAAGGCTCTCCAGCAAAAGATGCACCACTTTTACTTCTTTCTGAATTGCAAAAGACTTTGAAGAAGTACTTGAAGATCGTTCCCTGATTCAACTATATAGGGGGAAAATAACATGGATAATCAATCCCAGTGAATCCACACTGTTCACTCAGGATAATTTTTAAGACATTGTATGCCTTGATCAACCACACTGGAAACAGCCCAGCCCCACCCTCGGGCAATCTTCCTGATCTCCCTTACTTCCCTTAATTTGAGTAGGCAAAGGCCCGGAGAATGCAATCAAGAATGCTGGCGATTCTCAAAGAGGTAGGGCTGCATAATTAGCGGCAAGGTCAACCAGGCTTGAATCTCAAAGGACCAAGTGGAGATTTCAAAGTAGCTAATCATCCAGTGCTTCAAAAGTCATGGTTGTTCTGTTCATGATGGGATACATCTTAATATCCTTACTTGTATCAAGTTGGAGTATATACCATTGCTGATTGGATCTCGTCAGACAACCTAGGTTTAGTTGATCCCCACTATGGCAAAAGTGGGCAAGGCTACCTGAATCACTCTGTGAACATTTTGTTCAGTGGTAGCCAGGAAGGCAATTTGCATGTTGGCAACTGGAAGGGAAAGGGAAGTTTTCATGCATTTTGGAGAGTTTTGAATCCTTGTGGAGCATGTAGAGTAAGGACACCTCCATCAGCACTTGGTGGATGAACAGCTGCCCTTGTTGATGTCAGCAGCAGCTCATACCAGTTCTTGCATGGTGCTTCTTGAGGTAGTTTTTTCCTCAATCACCCACCTGCTGGCACTTGCAGGTAAAGGTGAGAATTCACTCTCTCCTCGATTGATGTGTTGCAGGGCCTGAAGTTTCAATAAGCAAACTGGCGGCACATATTGGCTGGGAATATCTCTATTCATTTATCTTGGTTGATTTAAACCAAACCCACAAAAATTCTGCTACAAATTGATCAGCAGAAGCAGTAGGAGTGAGGAAACTGATGGAAACACAAAAGCATGCTGAGTTGCCTGCATCCCGAGACTTCTGAATAAATGCTTTGGGGTAAGACCATTTTTGTCATTCCCTCACTGGAAGACTTCTTCTCGGAGGAGGAGCTGGAGGACCTGTAACCATCTCCTTCCAGCAATGTCCAGGCCCTGCCAGTAGACCAGGAGAACCCTGGGCCCTCAGTTACATAGGAAGCTGCCTTATACTGAGTCAGACCATTGGTCCATCTAGCCCAGTATTGTCAACACTGACTGACAGCGGCTCCCCAGAGTTTCAGGCATGAGTTTTTCCAGCCCTACCAGGAGATGCGGGGGCTTGAAACTGGGACTTTTGGCATGCAAAGCAGATGCTCTGCTGCTGAGCCACATCCCCTCCCTATGCAGGAGAAGGACTCTGTCTCAGAGGTGCCACCTGAAAAGACAAGAGCTGAGAAGGAGCTCTAGACTGAGCCAGAGGACGCCTTGTGGGGAAAGGTTGATTTGGATGTAGGAGGCTTGCTCGCAAGGAACACCTTTTCAGCTGCAGTCACTAGCAGCTCACAGCTGAAGCTCGGGTGTGGCTCTGACAGCCTCCGCATAAAAACCACAGTATAAGGCTGAGAGAGTTGCTGGGAACCATGTCAACCAGATTTTCCTGAACCCAGCTTCCCTTGATGCTGGATTACTTTCTGGCGTGAAGACTTCTATTGTGCTTTTGAAGACAACTCTCCTTTTGCCTGCTCCTTGTCTGCTTTGTTGCCTTGGAACCTTGTTGCTTGTGACTGGACAGTTGACCCCTTGCCTTTTGCCTGATTTCTGTTTGGGCTGACCATCTTGGAATTCTTGGACCTTTGAGCCTGTAACTGCTAGATTCAGAGATGGGAAATGTGACCGTTTCATGGAATCACTCTTAAGATTGTCTCTATTGTGCTCTTGAAGACAACTACTGGCGCATAGTGTGGAGGGACTTCTTTTCACTACGTGATGTCGCAAAGCTGCTTTTCATCAACCCACAAAGAGAATTAAGGGTGAATTTAAACTCATCTCTCGTTTTAAAAAGTAAGGGGAAGTTCTCCCATATTTTAACTCTCACATATTAAATATATGTAATATATAGATGTATATATAAAATGGGGGGACTGTTTAATTACAATAAAAGATCTTGAAGAATTACAGTGACCGAAGAGGCCCTGTATGTACTGCACAAATTATCCACACTTTCTATGATACTTGTTACATTATACATGCTAACCTGCAAATATCCCACCATGGCATAGGATGTATCGAAATTACAGTCTTTGATCGATATAAGTTCTAAGCATTTAAATTATGCCTGCCTTCCTTTCTCTAACATTTCTTTATATAGGAGAACTTTAAAGGGTTTTTAAGAAGAACAATAGATTCATATGCACTCCACACAAACATAATGCCAGTGTGGTGTAGAGGTTAGAGTGTTGGACTGGGAGTTGGGAGATCCGGGTTCTAGTCCCCACTCAGCCGTGGAAACCCACCGGGTAACTTTGGGCCAGTCACAGACTCTCAGCCTAATCCACCTCATAGGGTTGTTGTGAGGATAAAGTGGAGAGGAGGAGGATTATGTTTGCCGCCTTGGGTTCCTTGGAGGAAAAAAGGTGGGATATAAATGCAATAATAAAATAAATAAATAAATAAAATAAATAAATAATGCTCTGAAATTATGAAACTATTTTAGGAATCCCAGTTGTAGTTTACATTGCCTTAACATTAATCTTGCCCTGATCTTCAACTGCTTCCATACATACCCCAGTTACACATTCCATGGACGGGACAAAAGACAACACACAGTGAAACATTATGAAATACAATGGAAGTCATCAAGAATGTTTTGTTGTCCCTTCTACCTCATAATTGCCAATTTACCTCAATGTAAAATGGTTTCCAAACTAAGCTCTTGCTATCAAATAAGACAGGCCCTTAATATCCCTTTTTTAAAGTAATCTCAACCTTGTCTTGTTGATAGCAATTACAGTTCCTTAATCTTATTTACATTGAGCTTATTATACATGCTTATGATCTTGTGATCGTAAGTCCCATAAACTTCAGAGGTCCAGTCTCTCCCCCCCACCCCCTGCCAATTACTTAGAAGTAAATCCTTTGATTTTCTGGAAATTGTTTACAATTGGACTCTAAGCTACCCTAAGAGGTTTGTGAATTCTTCTGAATAGTGATAACTGAGATATAGAAGATAAAATATGTGGAATCCATTAACATATTTAATACAGACCAGCTATGAACTGTAGGCTTATTTCCACTGTCTCTGACTAGCTCCACCCCACCCACCCCAGTGAATGATGCATTGCTACACAGTCACCATCCTCTCTACTTTATAGAAAGAAAGAAGAATGTTACATGGACCCCTCCTGACGGTTGCCAACTTAGAAGTTTATATAGGGCTGTGCAAGCCTCTGGACTCAGATTCTGAATTCTGAATCACAATGGCGATTTCATGACAGATCTGAATTTTTATGACGGAACCACCATTTTAATGCACAGTCCTAGGCCTCCGTAAAGTAGAAACAGCCTACAACTCCCAGCACGGGAGGGCTGAATCTACCAGAGTCCAGGAACAATGGGCACTTGTGTCCTCCATGCTGCCGCAGTTGTGATTGCCAGCCGGCTCGCAAGTGTGATCACCCGCTCACTGCTGCGATCAGCCATCCACCAGCATGATCGGCCACTCCCTGATGTGATCCAGGATAATCCAGTCTCTGGAGAGATCATTACACGTTCCACAGCTGCTCTGCAGCAGCCTGCTTCTCCTGATACATATTGGATCCTTGGCTGTGCCAAGGTGGAGATCATCAGCAAACAGAATGCATGTCACATAATCTCAGCTGTTTAGAACAGTATGTGATCTACAACCATCCATCAAAACAATTATGACACAAAAAGGGTTCGTACCACAAACAAATTTGTTAAAATACAAGTTACTGCAGGGCAACTCTCCAACCCTCATTTTACATGCCACCATTCTCAGACCCCATTGAGGAATGACAAAATGACCTAACTAATCAAATGAAGGCATCTCGTAAAAATGTAAAGGAGAAAATCTGCACAGATTTACCGCAAGAGACTTCACAAGGGATCTCTTAGCAAAATGCTCAAACCGGACAGTACTGGAAGTCCCATTGTTTGGGGCACTGAGACCATCATACTAGGGGTATCTGGCTATGTAGGTTTCACCCTGGAGATGTTAGCAATGACACTTGTTATTTGTGAAAAATCACTGAATTCCTGATAGTCCAAGAGCCTATACAAAAGTTTTGACTATCTGGACCTCTTACAAAACTTGTGGCATCTCCAAAAGAGCCAGTCTTATGTGCAACTGCTGGGGTGTTTGTTGGGTTGCACCCCCTGCAAATCCTTTTGGGGGCCAATAATTAAGTCATAAAGTACCTAGATGAAACAAGCAGCATCTGAATGGTGTATATAATTCTAGACTGTCTAGTCTTGCTGACTTTGTTGGGGCGTACCCCATTTCTGACCCTTCCAATAAGGAGACTGTTAATGACCACATAATGTACATGGTACCGCTTGGTAGAGATCATCTCCCTGAATCTTCAATTAGTCAGTCTGACTGCTTTACATGGGGCCAACTCCAGTAAGACCACTTAATGTGCTCAGAACCATAACAACTTCCAATTTCCTTAATTGGAACTATGCAGATTGGTTCTGAAATTATGAACTATTGAGCAGTAAAATCTAAACAAAATTTTTTTTGCTACAATAATATGTTTGTACGTATTCATTTCAGTTATGAACATATTGAAAAAAATGACAATACAATTCCCAGAAAAGCTCAACATTAACACCCCATCCCCCACTTGTACTGCAGCCCCAAAGCCCTAATGAAGAAAAACAAGTTCGTGCATTCTCATTTCTTTCCAGTCTCGTCCTCTTTCTTGAAAAGGCTGCTGTGTAGCTGCATCTTGTGAAGCAATGAAATTCAGTTAGGGATTTGCACATTGATAACCCCAGTGATTTTGCTGGCTTCCTCACACCTATGTACCTTAAACTGTTCTTTGACTGCAGGCCTACTTTCATGCAAACATTTACTTCGTCCTTTAAGTCTGAAATGTTTCTCAGAAGAATGGTCAATCCATCTGTAGCATTGTACTAAGGTTACTTGATGAGGCACACGTCATTGTAAATCAGCTGGGAATCTACCTCTCCATGGGTACATTTGAAGGAACCCTCTTTATTGCTCTGCATACTACAATCCACAGTATGGAAAACGTAACTGTTTTGTTTAACGTTTCATGCAACACCTTGCAAGAATTATTTCATCATCAGACTTTCACGCTTTCACTAGGAACAGCAGCAGAGCTTCTTTGAAGTTATCATTCCTTAGTGTTCCAAAGAAATCAGAAGGTTGTCTTATTTCTATTCCAGAAATTGCATACCGTTGGTCACGGCAGCTAATGCTGGCTCTTCTGTCTCATTCAGAGACTTTTATTGAGGAACTGTCTCGTCCAGTTTTGATATATACCAGGCAGACGTGAAATCCAGCAAACATTAGGAACAACTTGTCAAACTCAGGACTTTCATCTGCTTTTGTTATAAGTGCAAGTTCTGCGATAGCCGATTCATATGTCATAATAAAGCTGGCACTCCTTCTCAACCGCTTTGTGGGATCTTTTAATTGTTTCTGCCATAACCTGTAATGATGTTGGGTACTGGTTGATTTGTTGGAAATAACTGGTTTTCTGTTGGGGAACTTTATCCACTGAAATGTTGGAATTCCAGCCTGTCCACATTGGAGCTTTCTGGGTCTTAAATGCAACTGACATCATCCACTGGTTTATTTATCAATTTATTTGCTTTGCTCAGCTCTCAAAGTTGATGTTTTGTGACTATGCCTTTAAGCACCCACAAAACTTCAAGAGGGGTTGTGAATGCTTGTGGGGCCTGCTTGCAATGGGTTTTTGAGTTTTCCGATTCACTGCCAGTCCTCCCCCACCCTCCCCACAAGGAAAGTGAGAGCAGGAAAGGAAGAAGAGGGCTAACCTTGGGGAAAGAAGTGAAGATAGAAGACAGAACATAGTTCTCCAAATCTTGGAAACAGGCCGCACAACGAGATGCTGGGCACTTGCCAAGGAATCATGGTATTTGTAGTCCAACCCATGATTCCCTTGTGGGAAAATGCAATCTTTGCCTCACTTGCTGACCACTATCAGTCTTTGGAGAGCCTTTCCCTATCATCTTCCTTGCTTCACCAAGGAAGCTGCTCTGTTGGTTTTAATGTTTTTGGTGTTTTTGATGTTGTTTTTATTGTATTGTGTATGGGGTGTTTTTTCTACATGTTTTTGTGTTTTCATTGTAAAGCAGTTGGTCATTCTTTGGCCTTGGAAAAGCAGGATATACATATTTTAATTTTAAAAATAAATAAATGCATTACTAAAAGTGGCAGCATTCAGAATGGGGAAACATTTCAGTCTCCCAGGATGCACTCTGGCAGACTTCAGGGTCACCATACTTTGACAAAGGCACTTCAAAGGGAGGGTCCTGGGTGAAACTGTGATTGCATTGCCAAATTTAATTCCATTCATTTCAGACTTAACTGGAATGATGGGCTTCTTTCTTTCATTACTTTTCTATATGCCCAATGGTCAAAACTCTTTTCGAGGTTCACAGCATGATAAGATAATGTAACATTCAAAAATTTAAACCCATTTAAAAACAATTAGAAATAAAACTACCAGGACCTTTCTTTTTATATAGCTAGAAAGATAACATAGCTAGAATGTTGTGGTAGCATTACTGGTGATTTGTGCATGCATTTGACATCTGCATAAAGATGTCACAGATCCATTGTATTTCATGGCTGGCTTCATTGTTTACTATGTTCTTTTCTGTATAATTATGCCTACTGAGGGTTAAACTTCATACATTTGATAAAGTGGGATCTTGCACACAGAAGCTTATGACATATTTACACTGCGATCCTATATACATTTTCCTATGAGTAAACTTCACTGAACTCAATGGGGCTTATATCCAAGTAGACATGTATATGATGGCTCTGCTAATCTCTTAGGGCCACAAGACTCTGAATTAAGCAGGCTTATGTTATTATTTAACTGGAAGGATGGGTTTCTTTCTTTCTTTCTTTCTTTCTTTCTTTCTTTCTTTCTTTCTTTCTTTCTTCCTTTCTTCCTTTCTTCCTTTCTTCCTTTCTTTCGTCCTTCCTTCCTTCCTTCCTTCCTTCCTTCCTTCCTTCCCATCCCATCCCATCCCATCCCATCCCATCCCATCCCATCCCATCCCATCCCATCCCATCCCATTTCATTTCATTTCATTTCCATACCACCCAATAACCAAAACTCTTTGGGAGGTTCACAGCATGATAAAACAAAATAAACCTTTAAAATTCAAGAATTTAAAAACACTTATACATGTGTGTTATAGCAAAGGTACATTACTGCTCAGGTGAACTCTAGAGATATAATAAGAAAATCCAAAAATGGGTTAAGGTGACTTATGTATTAACGCCAATAGAGGAGTACACAAATCTGCTGGTAGCAAATATACAAGACTGCCTTTCAGCATATAAGGATTTGCAGTTTGTGGGGTTTCCTTTTTAAATTCCCAAACACTGGATAATTTAGTTTGTCACTCCTCCCCAAATGAGAACTCCCGGGGACAACTGTAATATTTCTCTGAGTGAACACAGGGCCAAGATAATTAGGAATAAAGAGGTGAGCTTCAAGAAGCGTCATCTGTATAATTTCACTTGGTCAAAGTGAGGGTGGCAGGTAGGAAATCTGTATAATACCAAGCTTGTCACAAACCAAGGCCAGCTAAATAGAACAATTAAAATGAACATTTTGCATGATCTGAGTTTTAAAGTCAAGACACTCTTACCATATAGAGCTAAAACTGATTTAAAAACAAAACAAAACAAAAAATCACAAAATTAGCATGATCCACCAGGAGGTCCTCCTTCAAAAAAGAGCGCTTTTTGCTTTTAAAGTAGCTCTAGTAAAACAGCTCTACTTTAAGCGCCAGTGTTGGTTCTGAAAAAACACAATACAATGCATTTTCCTCTAGTAAATATAAAACATTGTTGATATGTGGTGGTATATATTCTAGCTTAAAAACAGACTATGCATGTCTACTCAGAAGTAATTCCCATTGAGTCCAATGGAGCTTACTCCCAAGTAAGTGTAACTTGTATTCATGGCCTCAGTATATTCTCTACCGTTATGTTCTCACACCATCAAAGAACTAAAATGGTTTTCCTTAACTTCCTTTCTCCTAGGCATACTTGAATAAGACAATTTCTTGCATAAAACCAGTGTGGTGTAGTGGCTAGAGTGTCGGACTGGGAGTCAGGAGATCCGGGTTCTAGTCCCTACTCAGCCATGGAAACCCACTGGGTGACTTTAGACCCGTCACAGACTCTCAGCTCAACCCACCTCACAGGGTTGTTTATGTGAGGATAAAGTGGAGAGGAGGAGCCGCCTTGGGTTCCTTGCAGGAAAAAAGGTGGGATATAAATGCAATAATAAAATTAATTAAATAAATAAATAAATAAATAAATAAATAAATATCACATCTATGTAAGAGAATCATATGCCCTGGAATGTGTGACAAAACACCACCTATGCACCATCACATGTGACTCATTCATATGTGTCTATTTCGCTGCATGTACATGGTATGGGAACCTATACCAGCCATATGGGGGGAAAAACAGATTGATTTGTGGTATGTTTTTCACACATGGTAGTGTACATATGGTTTTCTTGCATGAGAACAATATCCACAGAGGAAATGGTGTTGTGTTGTGTGAAATGGATCTCCGTTGCTTTACTGTTTTGTGCTTCCCACTTGCTGAATGATAAAACATTCTGGGGCAGCTTTTCTTGTCCATTGGGCCTAATCTACACCATGAAGGATATTTCACCCTGAAAGTTGTATGAAAGTGGGATATAAGAGGCAGGAGCCACACCAAGTAGGATATAGCACTATGAAAGCGATATATGGTCTGTGTCAATGGGCCCCAACAGTTGTCAGTGCACTTCAATACTGCTATAAAGCAGTAGTGTGGCTCCTGCCTTTTATATACCACTTTCATACCGTTTTCATAGTGGAATATCCTGCTTGGTATAGATTAGGCCTTGCTTACAGAGCACACAGTGGTATGCTTTTTAAGTGCCCATCAAGACATGTTAATTTGAAACACGTTGGGCCAATAAAATCTTTATTTCTATACACCTTGGGATTTCATCTCCCTCTTTCCACCAAGCCCTACTAAAGCCAGAGTATCCATTAACTTTTACTGGGGCTTTCCTGTACAATCACATAATTCCACTGGTCTCAGTTGCTATGATTACTTCAAAATGTATTCTGCTTTCCTTGGTCCAAAATCAGTTGGAGACAGTAGAAGCTGGAAACGACACTTGACTATGCAGCCTGTAATATAGTATGTGCTAACGCAGCCCTAATTTTATTTTCCACATTTTGATCCTCTAGTTATACCTAGGTCAGCAAGTATAGACACCCCCACTCCTCCTTGCCCAACCCCAAATTAACTCACGCTGGCACTGAGTGATCTCACATTAAATGCAGTCAAACCTGCCCCAAAGATTCCACTCTGTCTGAAATGGTGAACACATTAAAGTACCTCCATAGCTGAGTTTCAAACTTGACTTAATAGCAGACTCTATTCATCACGGCATCTTTAAAGGTCCTCCTGGGATTGCTTAAATTTGGATTGCTTTTTTCTTTTTCTTTTTCTAAATAACCAAATGTGTCACTGTCAATTAGTCTTTGTTGGTGCTCATGGCGGTCCTATGTCTTTGCAAACTTTATTTAGGCAGAGATGGCTATAATAGTTAGAGGGCCTGAAGCATCAGCCGCTGGGAGGGGAAAGACAATGACAGGAGCGGTCAGTAGACTTGGGATCTTGCAGTGGAAAGTTTTTTTCAGGGTGATGGAAACTGCTTTTCCAGGTAATACCGCAGCAGTTGCTCAACAACTATCTGGCAGTCTGTGCCCAGGAGACGTTTTGGGGCTGTTTGATGCAGTGCAGGCAGAAGGAAGAAAAGTTAAATATAGAGAGGAGTGAGGACTATGTAGACCTACCTTTTCAGTTGTTCCGTGCAGTCTGATGGGAGCACTAGGGCAGGCCAAGGTCTCAGATCATGTGTATCCAGGGGGAACCTTGAGGCAGGATAGCAAACGATGTCTCCCTCCTCAAGAAAAGGTGCATAGTATAAAATTGGCTGGCCAAATTATTTTGGCACCTGAGGCAGTAAATCCCACAAGCATCCTTCTATGATTATACATTGAATCACTAGCATTTTCTCCCTTTCATGATTCTCCAAATCAGCTGCCTGAGGCAGCAGCCATAATCTGCCTAATGGTAGGGCTGGCTGTTTGTGCATCAGATTCTCCATTTTAAAGCTATGTATGGGTTTGTGCCTTCAGCTTCCCTAAGTTATTTAAAATGAAAGTAATATCTTGAAACATCTGTCTTAAAGGTTTGTACTTCATTAAATATTTCCTGCAATGTTCTATATGTGCTCTGGCATTATGTTCAAGGTATTATTATTTTTTAACATGTTGGGTAGGGTGACCAACTGTCAGGATTTCCCCGGATTTGTCCTGGTTTTTGTTCTGTTGTTTTTGTGTTAGGGGGGATTTTCTATAATTTTCAATAATGTCCTGGAATGACACACCTTCCTCTTTAAGGCTGCCATTAGCATGGCAGGAGGGAATGACATGCTTTCTTGAGGCACATCATTCCCCCACCCCGAGCTCCAATTGAGGTCTTAAAGGGGAAAGTGGGTCATTCCTGGACATTATAGAAAAGGCCCCAATTGGAGTGGATGGTGGTGGTGCAGAATGAAATCCTTTCCCCTCCTCCACTCCAATCGGGTTCTTTAAGGTGGCAGGGGAATAACGTACTTTCTGCAGGACTCAGAAAGCTGCTTCCCCACACACACACACTAGGTGTCCTCTTTTTTGGTTTCCCAAATATGGTCACCCTAATGTTGGGCCTACTGACAGAGTAGCATTACAAGACAATAAGTCAGTTTAAGACTTCCTTCTTCACACCCTCCTTCTGATGTGATGCTGTCAAAGGGCTAGTATTATCAAATGAGGTAGAAATGGTAGAAGGCAGTGTTTCATGTGTCATCTCCCTTCTGGTAGACTGAAGTCAGAGTGAGGCAACCACTTCAAGCCACGGCAGGTGTGGGTGGGTTGGTGGCAGTGGCAAAATGTTGTAGGACAGAGCTGTGTGTACCATGTGACCTGCTTTGTGCCCCCTAATCTATCCTGCTACCCTCCGGCATAGTGGAAGACGCTGTCCCATTGCCAGAACTGAAGTAAGATTGCACTGTCAGTTTGGTTGGCTTTTGCGGGCCTTCTCTGTAGCGGCACCCACCCTCTGGAAAACCCTCCCTTGTGCAGTTCGGGAGACGGAAAATGTAATATCTTTTAAATGGCTCCTAAAAACATATCTTTTAAAACAAGCCTTCCCTGGACTGTAACTTATTCTGGTTTTATGTGATTTTAATGTTTTAAATTGGATTTTATGGTTTTAATTGTAAACTGCCCAGAGAGCCTAGGCTATTGGACAGTATAAATATGAAATAAATAAATAAATAAAATAATACATGGAATATGGGGAGGCTCCATCTTGTTCTTTGCCTCAGGCAGCAAAATGTTTTGAGCCACTCTGCTGATAGATTTCCTATCAGCTAAGCAATACTGCCTCTACTGTTTGCAGTGTTTCTTGGCAATTTCCACAGCCTTGCAGCTGGAGGGGACAGTAGGACGGGATGGTATTGTCACTACAGAGCCAACATGGGCACTCAGTCACTGCATATAGCAGTGCCCTACCAGGACAAGGGCTCTTGCACTGCCGTGGGGCAAATGAGAGAGAGAGCAAGAGAGCCTGAAGGATCCCTCCAGGGTTGGGGCGGTGCGGTGGGGGGCTGCCTGACTTGTTAATGGCCATCCTGTTCCCTTGAATATGTGACATAGCCGATGGCCTCTTGGCAAGCATTGTAAAGCAAAAATACTAGTATTTTGCTAGAATGTGATCATTATTTAAAGAGGAGATCAGAATATCATACATTTTTGTATTGAGCTTTTTCCTTATTAGCATTGCATTGGGATTAGATATTATCCTTTTTGTCTTATGCAGATATAGTACTACATTTACATTACCGTATACAATTATAGTATTACAATGATAGAAAATTGAACCTGTGGACTCCAGGCGTATGTTCCTGGCTGCTACTAGATAGTAAGCCCCTCTCCATTCCTCCACACATGGTTGTCCTGTTTTGAGATATATGTTCTGGGTTGCCACTGTGAGTTCCCTTTCTCCCATCACCTGCTACCAAGGAAGGATCATATGCCTGTTAGAGGGACATTCTCATGGATTGGCATTATTCGTAGTTGTGGTCTGGGTATGCTTTCTGAAGTGGTGCTGGGCATTTTGTGTCATATGCTTCTAGTAATCTGGGTTTCTTGAACTAAATGTGCTCTAATTTCAACTGTTGCTTATACACCCTCACCATTTGGAAAGCCCATGAGTAAATGAGTCAGTGAAGCCTTAGGCCATAGCTAGACCTAAGGTTTATCCCTGGATCATCCAGGGGTCAGACCTGTTCATCTAGGTGACACACAGGGGATCCAGTGCTCAGGCAGGGGCGAACCCTGTGTGATCCCAGGATAAACCTTAGGTCTAGCTGTGGCCTTAGTGTATTCATAAGAATACCAATGTTTTAGAAATGGTATTCACAGTAAGTTGGGATAGTGTGCAGCTTATTAACAGAGCACTTTAGTAGTCAAATCATGTATTTTATTACCTTGAAATAAACTAGGGTTTTCCCATGTAAAAGTCTTTGCACACAGAGAAGTTGTTTAATTAAATCCACATTTCTTAACAATTATTAGAACTTCGGTGCATAGAGATGTAGATTCAAAAGTTGCCTTTGGCACAGTTAGGAACTTTCTCAAGATATATGGGAATGGATGAAGTGGAAATAGTATCTGTTCACTTTGATGGGGAGGTGGGTAACAGATCTGTTTATGTGCTTCTTTCTCTTTTGTGTGCAGGGATCTTCTCTTTCTGGAAGCTTGCAGGTACAAAATTTCCAGATGTATATCAAAGCATATGTGGTGTTCTGAACTGGAGTACTAGAACATTAGGATGGCTTGTGCCACCCAAGCCTAAAGGCTGGTTCAACGTAAAAATATATTTCAATGTAAAGATAATTTCTTTTTTCTTTTTTTGGTTAATCACTTGAATACACTGGGTTGGATCCAGACTTAGGCCAGATCTACACCAAGCAGGATATTGCACTATGGAAGTGGTATATAAAAGGCAGGAGCCACACCAAGCAGGATATAGCAGTATGAAAGTGGTATATGGTATGTGTCAAGGGCCCCCAACCATTGTCAGTGCACTTCAATACTGCTTAAAAGCAGTAGTGTGGCTCCTGCCTTTTATATACCACTTTCATAGTGCAATATCCTGCTTGGTGTAGATTAGGCCTTAGGTATACAGAGGAATAACTAAAATCTTGGTGATTTCAGAGGGACTACTCTAAGTATGACTAAAGTTGGATCGAACCCATTATATTCTGTACCTTCTGCCTTATCCAATAATCTCCTTGAAGCTATATTGGATGATGCTTTCTGTATTGATAACTTGGTTTTATTGGAGATATTGTTATTGAATGTCTTTCCAGGACCTGCATTTCCATAAGGATAGTTTCCAACCACATTCACCTTTTAGAGATGCTGAACTTATGCTGGGACTAGCAAGATGTGTAGGCAATCAGAGTCAGTGTGAACACATCTGTTGGATAGATTTATTGAGTAGCTCTTAGGTGAAACTTTGTCCACACTTGTTTATTAGAGCTCTGACCTAATGAACTTAATTTGTTGACACATTTCCCTCAGTGTTCTGCTTGATCCCTTCTCACATTTCTTTCTACTGTGCTTCCTTCCTGACA
Organism: Elgaria multicarinata webbii; assembly: GCF_023053635.1. Lineage (NCBI taxonomy): Eukaryota > Metazoa > Chordata > Lepidosauria > Squamata > Anguidae > Elgaria > Elgaria multicarinata. Next base: position 16,619,794 of record NC_086171.1, read on the forward strand.
ACAGCAGATCCTGGAGCGTCGGCGTATCCAGCAGTTGCAAATGTACCGGGCTCAGATGGCGACGGTTGGCGTGGCACAATTAGATAAACGTCAGCCCATTGCCAGGGCACAGTCTTCTCCAGCAACTCCTGCATTACCTCACCCAGCAGTGGATCAGCCCATACAGCACACCCTCATGACTGGTAGGATTCCCTAAAGACTCCAGTTAAGAAGCAGAATGAATGCATGGTTCAAGTAGGATCAATTGATTTAAATGCCATGAATGCCTCTTGTAGCTGTAGTAATGCATTCATTTTTACCCTCAATCCTACTGCACTTTATGGCCTTAAATTGGCTTCAAGTCAACTAGTGCAGCTGATAAGGGATAATATTCACACACTCATAAATTAACGCTGTTGACTAGCTTTAGCAGTCAAGCAACAGGTGCATTTTGGGTGCTCTAGAGCCTTTTACCATTTTCCTTTCTTTTCTCTCTCTAGTCCACATTTTGTTCTGCCTATTTTTTTATTTTTTTTTGTCTCTTCTGAGACCACCACCAAGTTGAAACGAGATCTCTCATAAGTAGTCATAAGTAGCATGACTGGGATATATAATTCTGATATCCACAATTAGCCTCCACTGATGCAAAAAGTGTTTTTTCTTCACCGTGACAAACAAAACCATGGTTGAAACACAAATTACCTGGAAAGTGACACCTGCTATCAGCAAAGAATTATTGGCATTTGCTTGGGGTATTTACAGATGAAGATGTTCTACTGGGTACATATGGTGTTTGAATTACAGAGAGTTTTGTTTTTCCTCTTGAAGTTCCTCATGTTCCCTGTCATTGAATTGTATTGGGGGAGGGGTACAGTAAACATAGGTCATGAAAGGCACTTATTTATGATGACAAAGAAATTATTTCAAGGGAAGTTGAATCCTTGTTACAAAAACTCATGCAATATCCATGATGAAGGATATTTGAAATGTATTTAAATTGGCCCACAATTATATAACCCTCACCTAGGATGACCATATGACCGGATTTGCCTGGATTTGCCCAGATTTTTAATAGCAGATCCGGGATGGAGAGGGGAAATCCGGATTTTTTTCAAAGAGCAGCTCTTATGGGAATTAACAAAAATGCTTATAACTCTGTCATTTTTTAAGATAAAGACATGAAACTTTGCACAATGGTAGCTCTTAGGAAGGGATTTAGTCATACCAAATTTGAAACAGATCCGTTCATCCATTGATTTTTTAGGATTTTTTTTAAAAGTTGAGGTTTTTAAATTATTATTTTTTAAATTGTCATTTTTAAAGATAAAGAGATGAAACTTTGCACCATGAAAGGATTTAGGTAGAGCTTTAGCCACACCAAATTTGAAACAGATCCGTTCATCCATTGATTTTTTAGGAATTTTTTAAAAATTGAGGTTTTAAAAATATTGTTTTTAAAATCATCATTTTTAAAGATAAAGAGATGAAACTTTGTACCATGATAGGAATTAGGTAGAGCTTTAGCCACACCAAATTTGAAACAGATCTGTTCATCCATTGATTTTTTAGGAATTTTTTTTAAAATTAGGTTTTAAAATTATTATTTTTAAACTGTCATTTTTAAAGATAAAGAGATGAAAGTTGGCACCATGAAAGCTTTTAGGTAGAGCTTTAGCTGTACCAAATTTGAAACAGATCTGGGGGCAGTAGCAAACCCTGTTAACAACAACAACAGCTTGCAATGAGTGAAGATACAGTCAGAAAAGATATTTGAGGGAAGGGGAGAATGTAACACACAGAGTATAGCAAAAGCTTCAAAGTACAGCAAAACCTACCAAAGTAGGAGTGATTGAAGTTAATTTCAGATACATTGAATCTCTCACTTGTTCTTTATTTCAGTGATTTTAACATTAAGATGTTATGTAGACCAGATTTGTCTTAAATGTGTGCTGTAAAATCAGACATGTGACCAAGGCTATGTTCGGGTGGGCACGCCCCCTTGGTACTGGACTCACCCCCTAGGGGGCAACCATGTTGTCCTCCTTTTTGGTTTCCAAAATATGGTCACCCTACCCTCACCCCCCCCCCCTCAAAATTTACTGGGTTTTGATTAGGGCTGTGCACAGCTCCCCGTGATTCGATTTGGAGGCCAATTCAGGGCTTCCAAACTGGCCCCAATTTGATTTGGGGTGCCTCGGTCTTCGATCACCATATTTTGGATTTGTATCTGAATCTGAAGCAGGGCTGGCTGCTGGGGTTTCCTGGGAAGGCTGGGTATGAGGCCCACCGGGAGTCAATTTCAATCCCCCTCCCAGCTGCTTCCACCTGATCCTTTCCAGCCACTACCCACTTGCTCGTCTGCCCACCCGCCGACCCATGGGACTTACCTAAGGTCTCCACCCAGCCACCTCTCTGGACTGCTGTTGATTTAGTATTGTAAACTACGAAGGCTGGAGAGGAGGCCAGGCTCACTGTCATGCATGGAGGCCTCAGGTAAGTCCCATGGGCAGGTGGGGATCAGTGGCTGGGAGAGGAGGGGGTGAGTGAGTTTTATTGGAGGCCTATGCATATGCCGATGCCGCAGGACTTACCTGGGGCCTCCATGTGTGCTGGTGAGCCACCCAGCCTCCTCTCTGGACTGCCTTGGATTTAGTGTTGTAAAATACTGCAGCTGGAAATTCCAGTTGCCGTAGTTTACAACACCAAATCTACAGCAGTCCAGAGAGGAGGCTGGGTGGCTCACCAGCACACATGGAGGCCCCAGATAAGTCCTGCGGGTGGGCAAGCGGGCAGGGGCCGAATTGCCCCATAGTGATTTGGCTGCTTCAGTCCAAGGAGGCTCAATCTGGTCCTGAACTGGATTTGGACTGAGATGGGCCAAATTGGTCCACTTCCACTCAGCTTCTTGCTTTGGGATCAAGGCAGGGTACAACACAAATGCAAACACCATAAAATAATATAACTAATTAAAACATTTAAAACTAATACTGTTTTTCTTCGATTGTAAGACGCCATCGATTGTAAGACACACACTAATTTCAGTACCACCAACAGAAAAAAAAAACCTAAGACACACCCGCGATTCTAAGACGCATCCCATTTTTAGAGATGTTTATATGGGGAAAAAGTGTGTCTTAGAATCGAAGAAATAGGGTACATTATTAAAAGCAGCACATTATTAAAAAGGCATCTTAAAATTCAACTGGGTAGGCCTGCCAGAAGAGATCAGTCTATGGCTTTCTTAAATTCTGGAAGACTGTTAAGTGATGAATCTCTCCCGGCAAGCCATTCCACAAACTGGGACCGGCAGAAGAAAAGGTCCTCTGGGTAATAGTTGTCAGCCTTGTTTTTGTTGGCTGGAGTAAATTCTTCCCAGAGGACCTGAGTGTGCGGGGTGGATTGTAGGGGAGAAGGCGATCCCGCAGGTAGCCTCGACCCAAACTATGTAGGGCTTTAAAAGTGATAACTAACACTTCGTACTTCACCCGGAAACTAATTGGCAGCCAGTGAAGAGATTTTAAAACTGGTGTAATGTGGTCACCCCTAGGTGTACCAACCTGGCTGCCATATTTTGAACTAGTTGAAGTTTCTGGACTAGGCACAAAGGTAGCCCTATGTAGAGCGCATTGCAGAAGTCGAGCCTTGAAGTTACCAGTGCGTGCACTACCGTCTTTAGGTCTTCCAAGTCTAGGAAGGGGCGCAGCTGGCGTATCAGCCGAAGCTGATAGTAGGCACTCCTGGCCGTAGCATCTATCTGGGCTGTCATTTGGAGCGACGGATCCAGAAGAAACCCCAAGCTGTGAACACAGTCTTTCAGGGGTAGTGTAACCCCATCCAGAACCAGTTGACACACCTCCAAACCCAAGTTGTGGCCTTTGACAGCAAGCACCTCCATCTTGTCTGGATTCAGCTTCAGTTTGTTTATCCTCATCCAGCCCATTACTGCCTCTAAGTATTCATTCAGAGGAGACAAACTAGCATAGCCCTAGTTTTGATCTCATTTTAAATCCCATTTTATTATTTTCCTGATTTTTGCATCCCAGAGACTGTGTGTGTGTTTTTAAATGTACATGATATAGAGCTTTCTGAAGCCTCTAAAACCTACCACTTGCACTACTGTCAACTAGGGATTTTGAATGACCGAATTTCAGTGCCATTAAATACAATGAATACATTATTGTTGTGAATGGAGGAAGTGGTCTTCTTCAACATTTTTCTTTTGAAATCTTGATGTTGCTGCAAGACTAAGATCTGTTTCTGTTGAGATTAGTACGAGAAGGGTGTGTATGGCTCCTGCTACCTTAGTAGGCACCTGATGTGGCCCTTGGGGCTGCAAAGGTTGTGCACCCCTGATCTATACTGATTGGCTGTCTGGGGTTTCAGTGATAATTCTTTCTCAACCCTACCTTGAGATGTTGGAGATTTGAACCTGGAGGAGAAGGCTATCAATGGCTACTAATCCAGATGGCTATCTGCTATCTCCAGTAACAGAGGCAGTATGCCTATGTTGATGGGGAACATGGATGGGAGGGTACTGTTGCACTCATATTATGCTTGTGTGTTTCTGGTCAACAGCTGGTTGGCCACTCTGTGATCAGAGTGCTGGGCTAGATAGACCCTTGGTCTGATCCAGCAGGGCTCTGCTTAAGTTCTTATGGAACCTTCTGCATGCAAAGCATGTTCTCTGCTACTGATTTTGGAAGTGGTAGTATTTTCTTTTTTTTATGTGCGTCTCAACAAATAACACTGCTTCCTCATTTCTCTGAACCATGCACAGGCTTCCACAGGGAAGGGCCTAGTGAAAGAGTTTCCTTGCACAATCACCTCCACACAGCTAATTAAAAAGGCCCAAAGTAGGTGATCCGTTAAATGCATGCATGCATTAATGGCAACTAAAGTCAGCTAGCGCACATAGTCTGGCCGTTTTCTGACAGTAGAGTAAAACATTTCACTCGGGCCGGCATTTGTCAGTGAAGGTGGAGCTTGGGATCATTCAGCTCTATATCCACATTGTCAATGAACGTTCATAAAAGTTGTCACCCACTGTGAGCCTTAAGGATAATAAAGTTATGCGTTAAAATAAATGTATATTTCTCTCTGGAGGCTAATTTCCACCCTGACATATGTGGATGCAAGTTCGTGATTTACACTAATTAGATGAGAACCTGACTTTAAAAAAAAGAAAAGAGGGTTGCAGAAAAAGAAACAGCAAGTTAAAATCTTGGCCCTTCCGATTTCAGCGGGGAATTTTGCCATTGGCTTGAAGGAAGACAACATTCCGAGCTGAATAATTATCTTCCACTAACATTCCACAGCAGCCAGCAATTGAAAACAGTTGTCTCTTCTCTCTTTACTTTTTGGGGGTGGGGTAGGTTTGGCTGGATCATGTTAGGGAATCCTACAGTCTATTTTTAGTAGGCAGCTCTGTTGCTATGTTGTGGTACTGTAGCACACGTGCTGTGTGACCCACAGCTGCAGAAGTGAATTATTTGCACATCCTAAATCAATTTAGATGTTTGAAGTGAATGTAGGGAGAGAAAAAAGTGCATTCAGATTTCATTTTAAACCAAGGAATCCTCTTCATCAGACATTATGCAGTTAGGAGTGAGACTGAGTATTTTTTTACCATTTAAAAGTTTGAGTTGAAATGTTTCTGACAGAGCCCCAGATCACAGCATTTGACATGATCCATGCTGAATTAATTATTCGTTTAGAGACAAACTAATTCCAGAGCTGCACACTTCTTTTGGAGTAAGTCCCATTGAACTCGCTGGGACTTCTTTCTGAGTAGTCACACACAGGATGGTGTTGTGAGGGAACCTCACCAAAGGGCACTATGCCAAGGGACCCTTCAAAGCAGCCATTAATTTTTTTTTAAAATTTATTATTACATTTATATTTTATTTATTTATTTATTACATTTCTATACCGCCCAATAGCCGAAGCTCCCTGGGTGGTTCACAAGCTCTCTGGGTGGTTTATATCCTGTCTGTTTCCTCTTGCAAGGAACTCAAGGTGGCTCAGATGGTCCTTCTCCTCTTCATTTTTATCCTCAGCCTGTGAGGTAGGTTAGGCTGAGAGTCTGCGATTGGCCCAAAGTCACCCAATGAGCTTCATGGCCAAGTGAGGAATAGAACTCAGATCTCCTGAATCCCAGTCCAACACTCTAGTCACTACACCACATTTGCCCTTTGTTCTAGTTGGGGGAAATGAATATACTATTAGGACTGTAAACCGCCCAGAGAGCCCTGGCTATGGGAGCAGTATATAAATGCAATAAATAAATAAATAAATAAATATTTCAATAGCAGACTTAAAAGCAGCTTTCGCTACCATCACAGGGCCGGAATTTAGCATACCTGAACAGTTGCTAGGGTCCCAGAATCTTGGCAGGGTCCAACATGGATGCCTGTCCTGCCCCCCCTTTTGAGTATTGGTTGGTTGGAGCTGTCGTTGGAATTTCCTGTAAAGCCCGTGGATATCCCCAACATAGTATCACTCTAGGACATAGCGGGACATTTAAATGGCACTTCCAAACTCCCCAGGCATTTTAGGCAAACCCATCAGGACTCAAGGGAGTGCCCCGACATAAGAGGGGGGCCACCAAAGGAGCCAGCCCTGTACAGTCACCTGTATTATTCCAGGTACAGCAGTATTCATATGTATATCTAAATTGCTAAATGAAACCTGAAGAGCCTGAATTTTCAAGTCATATTAGTACCATAGCCTGTCAAAATGTTTAACTACTGTAAATGACCCTATAACACCTAAATTTAAACTTTACTGTTTTAATTCTGTATTTTAATCCTATATCAATTTCTGCTGTGTGGTTTTATCCTGGTTGTGCTTTTTATATTGTATTTTGTATTTGGGTTTTTAGATTGTTGGATGTTTTATTATGTTCTTAATGGTTTTAATTTTTGTGAACCGCCAGAGAGCTTCAGCTTTTGGGCAGTATAAAAATGTAATAAATAAATAAAATAAATAAAATGGTTAGTTCAACAACAGTACAGTTTGCAGTTAGATGTGCAGAAGACAATCAGAAGTGACCCAGAACTGCAGGGGGTTAAGGCCTAATCCCGTTGTGTGTATGTGTGTGGGAAATCACATGCCCTAAATGGAACATTAGGAGTAGCCCTGATTAGGGATGTACATTTCAGTATGTTTTGGTCAGGATTTATGCAGTTCACATGTTCTGGACCAAACATGGACTGGAATGAAATTTGGGGTTGCAGTTCATGGATTTCCAGGCTTGCAATGTGATTTATGGACACTGCCTCCCCGCCCCCCGCAAATGCATTTGACAGCACTCATATGTTTTGAAAATGTGCTTGAAAAATATGCACAAACATGCTTTAATCACTAGGAGACCAATGCATACATTTCAGACATAGGCACAATCGATCCGCATATTTGGAAAAAATGCACATGAATATATATATATATATATATATATATATATATATATATATATGAATTTTCATGCAAACAACAACTATAAGAGTTGCAATCTGGGATGCATACAAGTTGGAATGAGCATTGAGTTGGATTTTGGAGAACTTTGATGAAATTGAGTTTTGCTTGTACATCCCTTACCATTCTTGAGATTGGGAAGAAAGTTGCTTCCATAGTTGGGAGAAATCTGTGTGGACCTTCTCCTAAGGTATAGCAGCTGTGTTTGAGTTATCTCAACATGCTGTTGCAAACCAGCACTTGTGACACGACACATCTTAATTTGTTCTGCTCATGGTGCACGCTTGTGCTGAGGATGGGGTTGCCCTGAAATTATGTAATAATATCATTTGCTTTCTGTGTATACATTCTTGATCTAAATGTCAACATTTTGGATGTAACCATATGTTGCATGTGCGTGTGTGGGAAGGGTGGGGGAGTGACAAAAGGAGAAACGATCCAGCAAAAAGGCACATGCATTTGATCAATGAGACACATGAGTGCATTTAGGTATTTTCCCATACCCCCTAACCACACATCTTCTACCGCCATTGTGGTAATCTCCAGTTGCTCATATTTTATCTTTCACATTGGATCTTATCCATCCATTCAAGATGTTTGGCCACCGCTCTCATGTGCTGTTTGCGTAGGGTGGATTTTTCATGAATCTTAGGTCCAGACTACACATTAGGATGGAGATATATGAATGCATCCCCATCTCTTTAAATTTCATTCAAATATCTGCCATAGGGCCGGGGCAATTCAGAATAACTGTAGAATTTCCCTCATATCATTTTCCCCAGTAGACATCCCTGTGGTAGGGATGTCTGTTGCTGGGCAGTCCAGTTCTTTTTTTTTACTCGGAGTTTCTGAGCAATTTGAACAAATTATGGCCAAATTTGGAAAAAAGTACATCCTACAAATTCAGATGTAATTTGCGCAAAATCAGCCATAATTTGTGCAAATTTGGCAGTAATTTGTACGAATTGACCAGAAATTTGCACAAATTGCAAAACCTCCCCCCCCGCAAAACATTTATTTATTTAAATAAATAAATAATCCTCTGACAGTCCTGGAAAATCCATGAACTGGCCCAATTTGCTGCAGATCAAGTCAGGCATGGCAGCAGGAATGAAATAAAGTCCAGGGGTGGGGTGGGGTGCTAGCCTAGAAAAACCCATCAAACTCCACCCCCAAATGGATTTCCCTGACATCCCTATCCTGTAGTGCAGTTAGGTAATTTATATGATTCACATCTTTCTTTACATGGCAATGTGTATTACTTCACTTCAAAGTGCAATAAGCCAGCCCTGCTGCATTTGGGGACCTCCTGCATATTCTACTGAATGGGGCTCCAGACAACTGCCTCAAAGTCCTGCCATAATAGCGCCACTGGGACATCCCACACGCATGAAGCTTCTACTTCTCACCCTAGCAAAAACCTATGGGCCTGGCTCATACGTATTTTGTCTATATATATTTGCTATAGGGGCAAAGAACAGCTTCAGGGGGTATGTTCACTGGAGAAGTGGCATGGAGAAAAGGGCTACGCCCACACTAAACTCCTGATCTAGATTCTCCTCCACTCCAGATGCCTGTGATTTAAACAAAATTTAAAGAGACTGAGAGACATTCGTGTATTTTCATTGCAAGACGTAGTTTCTGGAAAGGTAAATCATTATGTAGAATGTGTTTTAGTTTTCCTTATCATTTCCTTATCATTACTTATCGTTTCCTGTTATATTCTCTTTGTACTGAAGGTGTTGTGTATGACGCGCTAATGCTGAAGCACCAGTGTATGTGTGGCAGTTACACCAACCATCCTGAGCATGCCGGAAGAATACAAAGCATCTGGTCAAGGCTGCAAGAAAGCGGGTTGCTAAATAAATGTGAGGTAATCAAATCATGACCACACAAATATATTTAGGCTTAAGCGTCGCAATATGCATACTATAATCTTCTCTTCCGTCCGTAAGCACCAAGCAGATAGTATGGGAATACCCCTTGTACTTCATGAGACAAGTGTGCTATGGACTCTTTGTGCTCATATTGCTCACAAAAAGAACTGACAAAGTTATGTCTTTCCTTTTGAGACTCCATCCATGACACACTGGTTCCATGAGAACATTTCGATGCATAAATAGAGTACCCAGATCAGCAGGTTCAAACCACATTCCAACTGTTTCAGTGGAGGGTACAGTTCTGTCAGTGCAGCAGAAGAAAAGGAGGACAAACCTCCCCCCCCCCGTTGAGGGCCGCATCAGCTGTGGAATATTCTGTTGCAAGTTGCATTATGGTGGTGAGTGGGGCTAGAGCCAAAATGGGGGTGGACTTTCTGCCACCTCTCTCTCTGGGCTTATCTATACCAAGCAGGATATTCCACTATGAAAGTGGAATGAAAGCTGTATATAAAAGGCAGGGGCCTCACTACTGCTTTATAGCGGAATTGAAGGGCACTGACAATGGTTGGGGCCGATAGACACATCTACACCAAGCAGGATATAACACTATGAAAGTAGTATGAAAGAGGTATATGGTCTGTGTCCATGGGCCCCAACAGTTACCAGTGCACTTCGATACCACTATAAAGCAGTAGTGTGGCTCCTGCCTTTTGTATACCGCTTTCATACCACTTTCATAGTGGAATATCCTGCTTGTTGTAGATGAGCCCCCCCCTCTCTCTGCCACCCCCTTTTCTCTCTAGCCATTTCTATACCTGCCTTTTTTCCAGGGATTGTCCCAAGATTATCCCTGTGCATGCAAATGACACACAGAGGATCCCGGGAGCAGGCAGGGACGATCCCTCCATTTCCCTGGGATAATCCTTAGGTGTAGAAAGGACCTCTGCCTTTCTATGGTCCTTTTTCTCTGCCTTTTTCTCTCCCTCCTCCTCTTCCTTCTCACACAGTGGGCTGCCAGGGAAGGGGCAGATCACCCTTATCAGAGGTCTGGACTGATCATTTGCAGATGGCTTTAGAAAGTAGTCTGAGGACCACCGTTTGCTACCCCTGCCTGAAAGACTGGGGAATCGGCAAACTTCAAAGGTGTTGCTAGTTCAGTATGGCTTTTTATAGTATCCTCCCCATGAAATCCAGACTCTTCAATCCTTAACACAATGGCTATCATCCAACTGAATTAGTAAATGGCTGCAGCCGGCTACTCTGTTGTTGACTATAAGAAGGAAAAGAATCCTGTGCACATAAGCAATATGGTGCCTAGAAGTGTGTGTAATGCCTTTTCTTAATACAATTCTTTTATTTTTAAAGGAGCATGTAAAGTACATTTTATTTTGTACAAGTAGACTAATTTTGTTTTTGTGTTGTGGTTCGGTGTGATCCTGCTTGGTTCAACACAGCTAGGCTACATTAGACAGAAGGTTTACAAGTGAAGCTATAAAGAAATGTGTAATTAAAAAAATAGTGTGGTTGTCTTCCCACTTAGAGTGCACTCTAGACTCTAACAGACTCAAATAGTCTTAAGAACAATACTTTTATCACAGCATAAATCAACAATATTTTGATTCTCTCTTTGGTCAATCATTATGTTGTTATAATGTTCTTACACAGTTGTTCCCATAAGGATTGTTTTTGCTGTAAAATAGTAATATGATGGATATTGGTTAAGCAAGCCAAGATTGATGATGTCACATTCTTTTTACACAATCGTTTTTTAAATGTATTCTAAGTGTTAAAAGTTATTTTATGCCTGTGCTAATCAAAGAACTTAGCATCTGATTTAATTGGTATAACTTCCCTACATTCAACTTTGCCTGATCTTTGGAAATACTCACAGAGATCTTGGATCTTCCAGGTGCTAGATATATGAGTTCCCTATATTTTGATTAATGGGACTGGTAATCCAGTACATGCTGTGCCGGGAATTGGCTTTATAGTGTCCAACACACGGGACAGGAGTGTAGGAATTTGAACATTCCTTGTGAAAGCAGATCAAATGTGTAGCCATACACATTTGATCTTAGGGGCTTCTGAGTTTTAGAGCCCCTTAGGATAATTCTATACCTACTGCATGCAGTTACACTCACCTATGTTATTCTTTTGGCTGGTTGACTCATTTCATATCTCCATCTTCCACAGCCATCCAGTCCCACCAGCCATTCTTTGGTTGAGTACCAGGCTAGCTTCCTCGTCTACATGCCTCTCAAGGCCAAACCACCTCTTATGGACCACACATGGGAGCCTCTAAAAATACTTCCATTTCATGGTTTCTTAATATGTGGGCTATAATGTATAGCTCTGCTTACTATGCAGGGGTTGGATCCAGATTTAATCCTACTTGGGGCAGACCCATTGAAATCAGTGGGGGTTAAGTTAATCATGACTGACTTAAATACCATTGGTTTCAATGGGACTACTCTAAATATGAATAAATTTGGATCCAGCCCCATATCTCCTGTAGATATGTTTGGAGAATTGTCATGTCAGCCCATGTATACTGGTGTGGAAAGATTCCACACGTCAAGATGGTATGTGGTTCAGTGGGATCTTCTGGAGAATCTACTACATGGAAGTGCTTTTTGCCAGACATTGCACAGAAGCTATAATATTTAGTTCAGCGCTGGCCCCAGGTCCCAATGGACTACTGCTGCTTCTTGCTCATGCCTCTCACCTGGTCGTGTTCCTTGTTTGCTAGTTTTCATACATGGGATATTTTGCTTCTTCCCTCCTCACTTTCCTTTGCTTGTTATGAAACCATAGTATGTCCACCAGCCTCTGCTGTTACTGAATGGTAGGCACAGGTATTTCTTTATTTCTTTATTACATTTCTATACTGCCCAACAGCCGGAGCTCTCTGGGCGGTTCACAAAAATTAAAACCATTCAAAGTATAAAGCAACAGTATAAAATCATAATATAAAATACAATATAAAAGCTCAACCAGATAAAAAGAGCAGCAATGCAAAATTACAAATTTAAAACACCAAGTTAAAATTTATTTATAGACTGTTAAAATGCTGGGAGAATAAAAAGAAAATACCCATCTTTTGATGTAGCTCTAGCTCCTATACAGTATTGTTCTGGGATCAGTGTGGTACTCATATGTGTGCAGAACGAATATGCCCTAGGAAGCACAATCACATATGGAGCATCACATGCTTGCTGCTTCTCTGCTATTGACTTTGTCACATTTCCCTAAGGATGATCATATTAGGATGCCTCAACACATTTTGAGGTGGGTGGATCTAGATTTCCAATGGGATACATAGGTTAGAGATAGCATTTTCCCAGTCCTTAAATACAAGGTCTGAAACATATGATACTCTTGTGAACAATTATTATTATTATTATTATTATTATTATTATTATTATTATTATTATTATTATTACAATCCCTAAGCAAACTTATGAGGAAGTAAGTCCCATTGAACTCAGTAGGGCTTAGTTCTGGGTAAATATGCTCAGGAATGGACTACAAATCATTCCAAAGGTCTTTTTAAAATCAAACTAACTGTTGTTTTCTCTGCTTAAGTACAGTGATGTTTATGGTACTTTAGAGTGTCTGGATTAATAGACAAAGTGCTACAATGACTAATAATTACCCCAACCGCTTAAATATTTTAATTAGCCTTTCTAGAGAATGCATAACCCTCGATGGAAATGAAGGAGTCCTCCACAGTGCCCACCACCTGGGGTTTCTTCGTTGATTTGCTATGCAGTCATCTGAAGCGCATTCCAGGAAAAACATTTATATTATACCACATCCCTTTTCCTTTCCTTCAAGAAAATACATATAATTTAAGGAAAATGAAAGAACGTTATCAATCACCTGATGTACGAAGGTGTTTTTTTTATCAGTCCCAGAAGAACAATTATGAAGTTTATTATGCTCCCCACAAAGTAACAGTATGCTCTTGATTTTATGCAACTGTTTTTCAGATATTATCCCTCGGCTACACATTCTCTTACAGGATTGAGAGAGGTGGAGAAATTAGTCTGTGAGGCTAAAGGAGCATATTTAGTTGGCTAGATCTTCCATTGAAATGAGAGTTGACACTAAAATTTCAGCTAAAGCAGAATTTGGAGTGAATTTGAGAGTTGGGGGAAGGAGGGAGAAGCTTCCTTCTCAGGCATAACATCTGGGGAAATTTAATGGAAGCTGAAACAATTTTAATCAGATTAGCAAAATTTCTCAAGGGGAAAAGATATCACACATCAATAAGTGAAGTAATGTACTTCTAAATAAAGGTGTTTCAGATTGAGATAGAAGGCTTTGGACAGTGGAAATTGCATTTTCCATTCTTGGGTATGTTCCAACTTTAAGTTGCTAAAGGAAAATAGAGGCTTCCACTACTTCCTTTGGAGACCATTTTGTGACTTAGTCCAAGTGTTAGGAAATATATTCTGATTATTCAGGCAGAGGAGAGCCCAAATTCAGTTCATTATGTCAAGTTCTGTTGACAGTCGCAAAAAATAGCCCCTTTTCTTAAATGTTTATTGGCCTTTGAAAACAAGTAATGTTACCATTGGAATACTAGCGAGGACTACAAATCTTTATGAGAGTGGTTTCTTTCTGGCTCATGCAACAGAACTAACATTAAAAGGTTTGTTACCAGAAATTTGTTTGAAATATCCTTGATTTCTAGCTTGGCACAGCCCTCTTAATTCTCTGGTAAGCAATTGCATGGGGAGAGCTAAAATGGTATTAGGAGGACAAGATAGTAAATACTGATAGATGTCTCTATACCGTATTTCTTCGATTGTAAGACGCCATCGATTGTAAGACGCACACTAATTTCAGTACCACCAACAGAAAAAAAACCCCCTAAGACACACCCGCGATTCTAAGACGCACCCCATTTTTAGAGATGTTTATATAGGGAAAAAAGTGTGTCTTAGAATTGAAGAAATATGGTAGTAGGGTGGGCGGAAAGGTACTGGAAGCATAAAAAGGGAGTAGATTTATGCAGAGAGAACAGAAGCATTTAAAAACCATGGCTGTATTTTGCCAGAATAAGCAAAAATAGATTCCTGAATTTGGGCAGTGGTTGGTGCAGAAAGGTAAAGTTGCTTGAAAGAGCCACATCCTGTTTCAGTCCTGCCCAGCATATAACTTCCTAAGCCAAATGTAACCCACAGACCATTTATTATGGCCTACCAGGTATTTATCAGTACAAAATCCAGATCTTTCCTAATGCACCACCTTTCCCAATACACTTCTCCATTTTGAGCGCCTTCATGGCCGCACGTTGTGAAGACTTGTTTTGCTTCATTTCAGCAAAGTGATTTTTTAAAAAACCTGAAGGCCAGGAGGGGCCTGAAGTATCAAGCTCTAACTACTGCATGGCAGGTATGCACTGATAACCATGTGGGCTATCTTTCCCCAACCTGATGCACAGCAGATGTATCAAACTGCAATTACCAGCTGTCACACCATTCTTATGCAGCACACTGGCTTTTCTCATGTTACACTGGTTTTGTGGACATGCAGACCATTATTATTATTTTTTACTTTTCAGAATTTATGCGAATCTAGTCATAGAAAAAATGTGTAAAATAAAATAATAATAATAATAATAATAATAATAATAAAAAACTCTGGCCAAAAATGTGCATTCTCCCCATAAGCTTAAGCTTGAAAATTTGCATTTGGGGGTGGGATTTTGCAGATTTGCAAGTGCAGATTTGCATAAGTGTGAATTCTTCGCATGTGTGGTGTCCTGCAAATGTCCGAGTCCAGTCCTTTGGGATTCCCCACAAAGCCCCTCCCATTCCCATATGCCTCCTCTTTTCACCAACCCGCCCACAACTAGAATGCGACCCCTGAGAGCTGAAAGAGGTTTTGCACACCCTGACGTACAGGGTATATGGATGCTTCATTAACCCAAGGTACATTTGTAGAACTCTCTCCCTATTGAACTAGCTCAAACAAGGTTGCCTTTGCCTGATAGATGGATATAAGGGTGCTCAAGATTCTTTGCTCTCCTTGGCTAGGGAACGTTTGCCCTGCATGAATGACAATGCATCCCAGAGATCCCTGAAAAGCCACAGAGGATCCTGAAGGGACTCTCAGTTCATACACAGAGCCAACCATGCCAGTAACAGCTCAGGTTCATGTAGTGCTTCCAGCACAGTAAGTCTCTTTTGAACCAAAGCAAGTCTCTTTTGAACCAGCCACTCCTTAAAGACCACTGGGGTTAAAGAATCCCTCACCCAACTGCTGTTTTGGCTAGTATCCATTCTACAACTACTTTCTTGGCACTGGAATCCAGTCCCACCTCTTCTTCTCCCAGGATCAGCAAATTCTTCATATTTTTATGGAGGCAAGTAAATTTATATGTTGAAACTTGATGGAGGCTCACCATGGGGCTGATGGATAAGATTCTGGTCCCTCAAATTAAATCAGTTTTTGACCAGACTAGTCTAGTCAGCAGCTGAGCTCTGGTAGTGTAGGCCTTCCTCTCCACCATAGAATGGCATATAGGCCTGTCTTCTCTTGTGCAGATAATCCACACAAAAACAACAACACTGCCTGTGTCATTTGTGACAACCATGGTTGTCTACTCTTTTTCAATATCTATATATCACACTATCACAATGTGTCTGATGGCATAGGAAAAAAAATAGTATTTCAACCAAAAAGCGAAGGAAGCCATTCACCATAAGAAAAATTCCCAAATCCATTTTAGGGCAATACTTTCTGCTGGGATGAAGAAACTTTATAAAAGATTTTCCAAAAAAAAGGATCAACTATGGTTTGTTTGTTTCTTCATCTCAGCAGTCCTAGGACCCTTTCCAGGTGTAACCTGAAACCATTACAGCAGTTGGCAGAGCCTGATTTGAATTCCATCAGGAGACTCTGACCATGCAGACTTCATGACTTCAGCACTGAGTCAGCCTTTTCCCCCTCCTCTCTCTCACCCCAACCTGCTTTTTGTAACATCTTGCTTAGCGAAGGGATCCAGAGATCTGAAAAGCTTTTTGGGGGGGGGGTGATCTTTGAGTTGGCCTAATTATTACCCTAATATGGATTTGGTCTTTCGATGGTTCAACAATTTTATTGTTTTCTACACTAAAAGACAAAACTTAACAAGCAAAACAATACTACTTATAAAAACACATATATAGAACATACAAGGCCATAATACATTTAAGGCATTCTTTATGTCAGACATAAGGGCTATCTGTTCTTACTAGTTAGTTCCCTAAATACAGTAACATTATATCATTCTTACTTCTCTCTAGCCAGCACGGTATTGTGTACTAAATTCACCGACATAATATGCTGAATCCACAGACATATAAATATTTTTTTTCCAACTCTTGCAAATAGGGATGTGCTCCGCTCCGATTAGAAGCGGAGAATCAGAAGCGAATTGGCCTGCTCCACCTTGCCCAGAGGCGGAGTAGAAGCAGACCGGGGACCCATAGAAGCACGTCGAAGAGAAGCGCCCATACGCGGAGCGCTTCTCTTTTCGCGGACCGATCCGATCGCCATTTTGAAAAATTTCGCCCATAGGATTGCATTGCTGAAAATAATAGGGGATAACTGTGTTGTTTTTAAAGCTATCTTTCTGAAAGTTCGTGTGCTTAGAGAGTCGTGGCTGGGGGTCATTTTGAGCCTACTCTCAGCTCTCTGCGTGCTGCAGTTTGCTTGCTAGAATTTTTAGAAAAATCGGGTAAAACAGCGGGATAATACCTTTTTCGAAGGGCTGAGGGGCAGAGTCAACTCCCAGTCATGATCACATGATCCCAAAGTTGGAGGAGGGGTTAGGCAAAATGGGTAACTTGGGATTCTGGGAACTTCTCTTTCTTAGCCTGAACGGACTTTTCCCAGTGTTTTTTAAAACAGTAGCCCCACCAAATGCACAAACACAACCTGAAATCATATACTAAGCCAATAATAAGAGATAGAAAAAGCACAGCACTGCTACCCACCCTAACTTTGGGGATGTGCTCTGTGCACTCTCCTGTCCTTGGAGGGCCATCAGAGCCCTCCAAACGTAAATCACTGGAGTGAATGCCTATCATGAGTTGAAGTGATCGTTTGCTTCTTAAAGACTGGTACCTAGACAGGACCAGTCAAATTGGCAGATGATTCCCCCTCCTCTTGGGCACGTCCACTCCCCTCTTACTGGTAAAAGACAGATATAGCCTTTTTAAAAAAATTCTTCTTGTTGTTTATTCAGCAACACTGCTGCTTTTAATTTCACCCCTCCTTTGTTTATTTATTTATTTATTTATTCCATTTTATATGCATTACTGGATTTGAAACTATCCTTGGCTCACTTCCTTGTGCCCCCAGAAATGTCTGCTGCCTGCCTGCCTTCCCTCCCTCCTCCCCTGCCCACCTCGCATGGATGGTTTGGTTTTTGTGTGTCTTGCTTTGACTCAGGGGATAAGTCCTTCCTGCGCTCACTTAGACTTTTGGAAGTTCCAAAAATGTAATAGCTTCGGCTATTGGGCGGTATAAAAATGTAATAAATAAATAAATAAATAAAATAAATAAATAAATACATTTTTCAAGTGTGGAAGAAGATTCATATTTAGGTTTATCTCTACTCCCCAATTCATGGCATGTTGGGATTTCCTTTGAAATGGGCCCATTGAGCTGTCTGCAGATACTCGGGTGTCCGACTTTCATAAATTCCCCAAAAATCCGGGGATGATGGGATTGGCTTGAAACTTGGCGTCCATGTGGACACATGGGTAAGCTGTCATGGGACCAAAGGTGAGGTTTCTGACATGCAAATTGACGTAGTTGTAAAATGGGACTTGATTTGGGGTGAATTAAAAGGTTAGAGCCCCGCCAAAAATCAGGGGATGATGGGATTGCCTTGAGTCTTGGCGTGCATATGTATCCCTGGATAAGCTATCATGGTGCCGAGTTTGAGGTTTCTAACGTGCAAATTGACGGAGCTATCGAAAGGGGTGTGAATGGAGTGCCTGATTTTCAAAAATTCCCCAAAAATCAGGGGATGATGGGATTGGCTTGAAACTTGGTGTGCGTGTGTATACGTCCATGAGGTGTCATGGTGTCAAACTTGAGGTTTCTAACTTTAACAGAAAAAAAGTGGTATACTTTTTTAGCTTTCAATGCAAGCCTATGGGGGGGGAAACGGAGCTCTGATCCGGATCCGGAGCTCCGCAGCGGAACGGAGCGGACATAGGTGGAGCGGGGGCGGAGTGGCCCGATCCACAAATCGTGGATCTGGAAGAGAAGTGGAGCGGGGGGTCCGTGCACACCCCTACTTGCAAATATTTTATCAAAGGTTTCCAGTCCATTACAAACGAAGCTTGGATTTTGGTCTTTCAATGCAGATATTCCTAAGGCTTCTTTTTGTATTCTCTTCGGGCCAAGCTAAACATGACACCATTAATGCAATTAGCAACTGTGTTAATGGATTTTTAAGTGTAAATAGCAGGTACAATCCAGACCCTAATGAGAAGGGTGGGCTTTAATCCAATGCTGTCTTCTGCAGCTCCCAACACTTATTATTATTAAGCATTTATTTACATATATAGAATTATCGTCGATTTCCATCGTATGTACCATTCATAAAAAAAGAGGGAGAGTTTTACAAGGTTTCAAGAAAAGCAGACCAGAGATCCATGTATCCAATTGCAAGTTGCGTCTATATAACACCCATTCAAAAGTTGATAATGTTATTAAGTCCTTGATCCATTGCATTATGGGAGGTGTGAATTTGTCCTTCCAATGTGATAGTACAAGTCTTTTAGCTGTCATAAGGACTCTGAAGATCCAACTGTGCTGACCATGTGTGAACTTCCAAGAAGCTGGTGGGTAATTTAGGAGGAAATAGACATTGTTCCACATTATAGATTGTTTCAGTACAAAGTTCATCCTTATTGTTACCTCCTCCCAGAAAGGGGCTAGCCCTTATTGGTTTGAATGAATCCCACCCCGTGCCCAATGGGGGGCATTTCTTTTTGGGATGCAAAGTGCTGTGTCATTTTGACATGTTTTGATTTGCCATGAAATCAATGCATTTATTAAACACCCCCTAGGCTTTTATTTTCTTGATTAAACAAAGTCAGTGTCACATTCCTGTATGATGCAATATTACTGCCCATGATTAAGCCTATGAAATGTTATTTTGGATTTGCTTTCTTTCCCCTCCCCTGTATATTATCAGTGGAATATTGTAGACCTCTGCTGCTTTCTTTCAGCGGATCCGAGGTCGAAAAGCCAGTCTGGAAGAAATACAGCTGGTTCACTCTGAACATCATTCACTGCTGTATGGCACCAGCCCCCTCAACAGACAGAAGCTGGACCCCAGGAAAATCCTAGGTCTGTAAAGGGGGCTCTATTCTACTGAGAACAGCACATTCCAGCACTGTCATTAGTCATAGCTGGAGTCAGTTTAAAATACTTGGCAAGCAATATAACAAAAAGAAAAAAAAGTATCACTTTTTCCAAATGCATTGCATTGTGGAAAGAGAATGTTGCAGTGGCAGCCAACATAGATTAGGGAAAGGCTCTGGCTAGAAAGCAGCAATAGAGCTCTCTCTCTCTCTCTCTCTCTCTCTCTCTCTCTCTCTCTCTCTCTGCTTTATGATCATATGGACATTAACCATTTACAGTCCTAATATATACATTGCAATGAATGGTCAGAAAGGGGAAGAGCAAATAGACTCAAGGTTGACATTTGAGCCATATCCTGAACTGGAGTTTCTCAGCCTATTTTGAAGGGGTGGGAGGCGGGACAGATGAAGGGAGGGATTGATATCTGAAGCAAGACCTTAGCACCATTTGGGCTCCACTATAAGCAGCAAAATAACTTGGGCCAGCACTGAATTTTACAGGTGCTGAAGACATAAAGTTATCAGAGTACACATGCACTGTTTTCCAGTGCAGATCCAATAAAGTTCATGGCCTGAAGCAGTGTCCAGACACACCCACACTGCTACTATTAGTATTTAAACATTCTTGCTGCACCATTTAGACACTGAAAGTGCAACCTGTACATCTCTATTTATAAGAAAGCCTCATTGAGTTCATGGGGACTTAAAATGTCATCAGACGAGCGTTTTATAGCACGTTTGTTACTGAAAAACTCACGGATGTTCGCCGGTGTGTCTCCCACTCCTTCTGGTCCTTTTTCCATGAAAAAATAAGACCCAGAAAATCCATCCTTTTCGGTTTGAAGCGAAACATGCTGCCATTTCCTGCTGTGTGCAGGAAAATAAAGTGGGGAAAACCCACAGCCACCAAATGGGCCAAGTGTCTTTGTTTACTTCCTCTTTCTTCAGCATCTGAAGAAAGAGGAAGCTGCTCATCCCTATTGTGGGACAGAAACATGATTCAAAGTGACAGGAGGTGATTCCTCCCCCCTCCCCTGGCGCCATGTGAAGAAGCTCTTAATCCCAAGCAAGCATGTAGAGCGCTGCAGCCTAGTTTCTGCTTTATTCATGATTCTGCCTGAAGCACATCACTCTGTTGTCCTCCATGGCTTGGCTGACCCTGATATTTTCATGCAACAGAGCAGGGGACAGAATTGCCAAACTGGCATTTATGGAAAGGTGGAACATATACTAACTATTTTTACAATAATATGACTCTGCAAAGTATGTTGAATCTCATAAAAACAATTGGACCACTAGGACATAATGAATTGTTTGTTTGCTATACTCTTCAGCCAAAATGACCCCAGAAAGGCTTATAGAACCATAAAAAATGAGACAGCCCCTGCTTCCAGGTTTATAAACTGAAAGTCATGATACAAAAGGGAGGAGGAGGGAAGAGGGGAAAAAAAGTAAACATGACCCCCCAGTTCTTAATTTACAGACTTCTGGAAGAAGCCAAAAGGAGTTGGTCTGTCATCAAATGAAAATGGCTTTAAGGGGTAATTTAGCAATTTAATACCTACATGTTTCAACAAACTTTGCATTAAGAACTCTGGAATGGTGGAGCTAAAAGTGGAAGATTCGTTAAAAATGTGTTCATAGCCTACTGAAGTTGATGTGATTTAGCTAAGCATCTACTTAAGAGCATTTCTAAAACAAGTGTAGCGAGGCCACTAGGAAAAAAACCCTTTTAAACTTATGCCACCTCTGAAAAGCTCATCATTTTGACAACTTACGGTTCATTACACTTACTATACACTGTGCCACACAACATGACATCTTGATGTGATGTAAGCTATTATCATGTTTAAATTGGCACTACACAGCATTCCTTTAATTAGAACAATTCAGGTCAATTGGCCAGTTTTGGTTTCCATTTCCCCTATTTGCTAGCTTAGTATTTCTAAAAAACATCTATTCCTAACGATGGCAAATTTATAAATGCCTAAATTATGTGACAGGCCATCTCAATGGCTAATGCTTCATTTTAAGTAGAACTGACACATAAAGAATCTGTACAATATGTGTGAATACATTACAGTTTTGAGGCACTTTTTTTCATGCTCTTACCAGAGTCGCCATATGCCTGAAGTGATGATAATGAAAACCACTAAAGACCTTCGGACCCCTCCTGGTTCCCATTAACTTGCAAGTAATGGCATATATTCTCATACACAAATACCAGCACAGGAGCATCACACCATAAGTTTGCAACAGAACCAGGAACGCAAATATTGCACATTGCAAATTCAACTATAAGAGTAACCAGATAATAAGACTTTACATAAGACTTGGTTTTCCTGAGCCAAGGTAGAATAACCGGTTATTTAACTGCTTTGCCAATTTCCTAAAGGTAAACATTCTTTGTAATTGACTATCAAAAGTTGTTTGTACATCCATCATAGATGTGTACCGTCACAGTGCAAGTTTTTAACTCATAATAGAGTGGTGATCCTAGGAGATCCTTGATCCTACGAGATCCTTGATCTTTCCCCCTTATTTTGTAGTATTGATGCCTTGCTTGAATCATTAGGACTCAACCACTTATTCCTGGTTTGTGCCAAACTGTAATCAGGTTTGCATGGTTGATCTATGGGGAGCTGCTACTTGGTTTGTCCTACCTTGCAGTGGGAGAGTGGATACCAGCCTTTTGGTACGGTTCCAAGCAGCCCTACGGTTCTGTCATATACTGCTAAAATCTCCTATTAGCGCTTCCAGAACAGGTTGAATTCTAATCCCTGAGCCAGACTTTCTACTAATCAACAGTGCTTCCACTGTGTCTGGATTTAATCTTGTTCACTAGGGATGTAAGCCAATGGCATTCCCGCTGGCAAAACACAATAAACCAAAAGCTATGGCGTCCATCAGTAGCTCCAAAGCACTCACCTTCTGGACCTGACCCAACAGAAAGGGCTGGAACCACTGCAATACAGTGGTCTCAAGGCCAAATGTGCCAAGTGGATACCATAGTTGACACTTTTGATAGGTTCAACGGAACTAATAGGGCTACAGTCCCCCACCCCCACCCCAGTTCATAGCATAGGTCATCCACTGAGGCCACCAAAGCAGCCTTAGTCCCATATTCTGTCCAGAAGCCTGATTGAAATGGGTCCAGGTAATCAGTATAATCTAGATGTCTCTGGAGTTGTGAGGCCATCACCTTCTTGATCATTTTGGCTAGAAATAGTATATTTGAGACTAGCCTAGAGTTACATAACTCTACTGGGTCAGGGGAAGTTTTCTTTAATAAAGGTCTTATTACTGCCTTCTTTAAGCAAGAGGGAATATTTGAGCATACTTGATAGTCATTTTCTTCCTCCCTTTATCTCTTCTCATAACAAATTTGTGTTCATTCAGCATTTTCGCCTTCATAATAGCAGTGGGGTTACTGAAGGCTTTTGTTTCAGCTCAGTTATTAAATGAACCAGGGGCTCCCAGTCCATAGTTAGTTCCCAGAGTTTGGGATTTAGAAACAAAACAAAATCCTGAAGGCCCAATCTTACTCCAAAAGGTAGAATATGTATTTCACAGAACATGTCGATTGTTGTATCAGTGTAACATTTAAAAAACAGGAGTATGCCAGAATTGTAGCAAAGTTATCCTGCTGTTACAACCAGGTATGTCAAACCAAATGTCCATAATTAATGTGTAAGATGGAAAGACCAAATATCTAAACTCTTAAGCTTATTTCTAAAGCCCAGTTCCTAACAGACAACGTCCCTGTATCAATTATATCCCATAGATTATCCTGGCCTGGGAGGTTCTAGACTAGCCTTTCCCAGGCTGAGTTCCTCCAAGTGCATTGGACTACAACTCCCATCATTCCCAGCCAGCATAATCATTGTTGTGAATGAAGTGAGTTGTAGTCCAACACATCTGGAATACGTCAGGTTGGGTTAGACTGTTCTAGAGGCTTTGTGTACAATTTAACCAGTCTCAGGTTTCTCCTACTTTCCATTTTTGTGAAGGATTTAAGTGATGAATTGTTATTCATTGACTAATTATAGAAAATGATTGACAATAAATTACTGGAATGAAGTAGTTATGCCTTTGTGTTTACATTCCCCCCCTCTTTTTAATATAGGCAGTGTGCCTCAAAAACTATTTTCATTGCTGCCCTGTGGAGGCCTTGGGGTAAGTAGGATTTCCTTCAGTGTAATAAAGTGGCATAAACATATTATACTTAGTGCTTCAATGGCATATTCGCTGTCTTTATATTTGTGGAATAAATGCTAAATAATGCCTGACTTCATAAGAACATGTTGATATTTTCACTACAGCATTCCAATCAAGTGTCATTTCTATCTCAGGAATTCAGTACAATGTCCTAGGCCTTAGCTAGACCTAAGGTGTATCCTGGGATCATCCCGGGGTCATCCCTGTTCATGTAAATGACACACAGGGGATCCCGGGAGCAGGCAGGGATGACCCCGGGACGACCCTGGGATAAACCTTAGGTCTAGCTAAGGCCATAGTGTGTAATTGTAACTGAATGGCGTATATTTATATATTTGTAATCTTTTAAAACTGGATTTAAACTTGATCATTATTACTAGACAAATAATGCTATTTTAAGCTTCCTAACTCAAGCTGTTAGAACCAAGTACAATATATACTGTATCACATATGACATGTATATGCCAATAGTTAGATCTGCCTTCATTGAGAGGTCGGGTCCTTTCATGACAGGAAGGGCTACGCTCGTGGAAGGTCCCTTCACTTGATATTTGGAGATTCCACTCCCCTACTGCCCCCTGCCCACTACAGCTCACCCCATTCAGCAGGGTCGCTTGACTCTCTGTGTAGTATTTTCTGGTGTGGGTGGAGGAAAGCACACTTCTGCCAGTGCACTTGATCCAGTGTAAATCTCAATCCAACCCTATATATTGTAAGTGTTGAGTTGTATTACATACAATTATATTGTATGTAATATGTGTTACATTGAGTAATTGCTTATTTGATGTGTGTAAAACTTCCTCACACATTTATTATCAATGTATAAACATCCCCATGGTTAAAAACAGACAGATATTTGTCCCACAGAAGATTGCAATCTAAAATGTACCATTAAAGATAGAGATAGAAGAACATGGGGATTTACACATACTAGAATAGAGTAGGAAGTTAAGATTAATGGGATAAGCCAAAGGCCACATGGAAAATGTGAACTTTGAGGAAGGATTTGATGCAAGGGAGAGAGATGGCACCACATGCTTCAATTCTCTAAAGCATTGAGCGAGCATATTCTTGTTGATGCTAGATGGATGTTAAATAATACAGCAGCAGTAGTAATGGTCAAATACCAACAGAAGCTAAATAAGTCTTATCTACACACTCTGAACATTTCTTCTGATGAAATCTTGAAATTATTTCTTAGTGTTGTCTAGTTCAACTAGTAGGCATAAATAAATAAGGAAGAGCAGGCTTTGCGATAATATCATCAGCTTCTAGCTTCAAAGCTTCTGTGGCTTTTGAGTTGTCATTTATAACTTCGAAGTGAACTTGCCCCCAATTCCCTGGATACACTTACAGAAATTGATAACAGACTACCTCTTTTATGGCTCAGAGGAGGCAACACCAATCACATCACTATTGGCAGTCAATATGATTTTTGACATGCAGTAAAAAGCATAAAAGGTTTTGCAGCATTTGTTTAGATGAGGAATGGGCTACCAAGCTGTGCTAGGGCTAAGTTTGGGTTTCAGTCCTGGTGCCCAAGGGACTGCCCTGCAGACAAAAGAGAATTCCACATTTATCTTATAAAATGAGGCAGCTGCCCAATACAGAGAGGCTAAAAAACAAAGAAGGAAGAAAAACAAGCAGAAAGGGAAAGGTCAATGTACAGTGTTAGATCTCTAAATTGGATGGAGCCATGCCGAGGACGATCCAATGTAACACCTTGCAGGAATCCAGGTATGTATCACAAAAGTGTTAAGTTAGGATTAGTTGCAGGAAATGGATTGTGCCAAAATCTGTATCCCTTTTAGTCAGCCTAGTTACCTTGAGCAGATGAGAATGATTTGGTGTGTACTACAAGCATACCTCTCTGGAAATTGGGTTAATGGAAGTGGATCCAAAAGCAGAAGACTAGGCAACACATTTACTATACAGGGATACATTTGTGATACATCATGAGCCAGAAGGCTGTGGTGGCTATTTGGCATGGTTTAGTTGTGCGCAATTCCCATGAACATGGTGGGTGCCAACATGAACTGGCATCGGTTTGAACGTCTCTGAGAAGCATAGTATTCTTCTGAGATTCTTATCCCCAGTGTTTGGGGAAAAGATTCTTGAGAGAGGGGTAAAAAAAAACCTGCACTAAAACTTTGGAAGAAGAAGAAGAAGGAGGAGGAGGAGGAGGAGGAGGAGGAGGAGGATAAGAAGAAGAAGAAGAAGAAGGAGAAGAAGGAGAAGGAGAAGAAGAAGAAGAGACTTTTTATGTGCCTCTTTTTTTATTAATGGTATTTTTCCATTTTTCAACACAATAAATATTTCCCTCACCCCCCTTTCTGCCCCTGTTCCCTCTGTTTTAGATTTTCTCCTTCCCTCTTCATATCATCCTGTATAAGAGTAAAATAATTAAACAAAAATGGATAAATAGTTACATAGAAATAAAAATAAAATAAAATAAACCATTTTTTAAAATTTTGGTATAAGATTTTCAGCTGATTTTTATGGAGGCCAGAACTATTAAAAAGTGTGTGTGGGGTAGGTGGGTGAAGGGTAGAAGGGGAAAAGTGTGTGTGTGTGTGTGTGTGTGTGTGTGTGTGTTTGTGTGTGTGTATAAAATTGAATAATACTCTGGAACCATAGGCTGACCTTTCCTGATTTAAGACAAATTCATAGTAAAGCTAAGGTTCAAGGTACTGTTGTTATGATTAACCTGTAGTGAACAGCAACTAAAGTGGATGTGCTTCTCAACATTGCCACGCTTCATTGATCCTCAGGATTCAGGGGACCTCTTAAGCTTCCAAAGCAAGATGTCAGAGCCTAGGAAATATGGAAACATACCTGAGCCAGGAAGATGTTGTTTAGGCAAGGTTCCAGCCCAAACGTCTGAATGGCCAGTCCAGAGCTTGAGAGTACTTAAGAGCCAGAAAGATGCTCCAAGTTCAAATTCTGATACTTACCACATGGGCAGAGATACACAGAAGTGAAGGTTGCTGGTTCTAGGCCCAGCAGCTCCTGACTCTGGAGGAGCATCCTTTTCCTTTTATGGGAAGTTGTGGAGAAGAGACTTTCATTGTAAACAAATGTGCTAGTCCATGCCTTGGAATGGCAGCAGCCCTGATTATCTGCTGCCACATACTTTGGAATATAGAATGAGATCTCCCATTTTTAATCCACATTTCAGCTGGCAAGTAAAGGAGCATATGGGTGGATTGCATTACTTTGGAAGCAATGTGGGATCTGAAGATCACGGTAGAAGATTCTTGTGGTATTCTTGTGGTATTCTCAGGAATACCAGCAAAAATCTGGTAACCCTGTTTGTTTCATAATAAAAATGTAATATCAGAAGAACACAGTGTTGGGGCATCTTCATCCTATCATATAATTCATCTGTGTGGAGTTTAAGGGGGAAACAACATGCAAGTCCAACTCATAAATAACAATGTTAAGTTTTTCACAATTGAAAAGCATATGAGACAAGCCATTCATTAAGGGCAACTGTTAAGACCTGACCCATATATCTGTGACTCTTTAGTTGTGCCAAAAAGTAGAGAAACATAACGTTTTGATGTACAGCAAAATTATGCATCTGATGATTCCACATGTAAAATTCCACATGGACGACATTTACACTGCAATCCATTGAAATCAACAGGGCTTGTTTAGGAGTGAAAAGGCTGTTTCAGACATTACTTAGGCCCTTCCAGTAAGAAATATTTAGTTGTTCCAATTTAACATGGAGCACAGCCACGCGGTCTAACTTTGGACAGTGCTCACATAGCAGCAGTAACGTTTGAACCCACCCTACGATAGCGGTAGGCTTATGCAAGGGATTCAGCCAGCTCTTCTAGACTTGTGGACTTCCACCAACATGCTCTGGCACTATTGTCTTCTGGGAATGACAAGCTTGTTATTGGCAATCGTATCTTAATGCCACACACAACTCTTAAAGGCAGGAACACTTTGGGAAAGGAATGGATTCAGTTTCTACTGGCTTGCCAGTAAAGGGTGGGGAGTTGGAGGGGCAGCAGGGAGACTAAAGGAAACATATTTGTTCTGGAAACAAATGGCAAAGTGTGAGCCTCTAAAAGCTTTTGTACCTACTAAGACACATGGATTCAGTAAAGAGACCATAAATCAACAGATGACATGACAAATCCGTGGTTTCCAGAATTACTTCTCATTTTTTATGATCTGCTAGATCCACAAAGGTTGTCAACTTTTCTAACTTGGCTAATACTAGTTTCTGCTATTTTTATATTTGTTGCATCTCAATACAACATGCTATTTTTGTATTTATTGCATCTCACTATACACACAACCTTGATACTCACTGGATGACCTTGGGTCACTATCTCTCAACTTGACCTCGTCTCAGGTTGTTATGAAGATAAAAATGACAGGATATAAATGTAATAAATAAATAAATAAATATTTAGAACCTGAGGGTGGCCCAGGTTGTCCCAGGGCTGATAACTTTCTGATGTCCCATGTAAACAGTTTTAGTCCACTGTGACTTTGGCTACTAACTTGAATAGTGCTTTTGTTTCCATTCTTTGAAACTGTTGTTTATCTGTGCTAGTCATGCATTTTTATTGAATTATTATTATTATTATTATTATTATTATTATTATTATTATTATTATTATTATTTCTTGCATGCCTCTCCATTTTGATCAGGGCGGGGAACAAAAATAAATGATAAAATACATAATACTCAATTAAAACATAATATACATTGTTAAAAACATACTAATTTTTAAATCTAGTTTTTAAATGAACTATTAACTATCTTGAAGGTCATTTTGTTGTGACAGAAAGTGTGGCATGTAAATATTTTTTTTTCCAGGCAGACAGACAGGGATAGGTAGATTTTGTGGGGCAGAGACAAGCCACTTTAAGTTAGTGAAGAAATTATTTATGCACACATTCGTAAGCACACTTAACTAGGTGTGTTGAACTTAATGTTGAACTCAATGGGGTTTACTTCTGAGTAGACATTAGGATTGCACTGTAAATCTCCCAAGGCAATTATTAATTGGCTGTTCATTAGTGCTTATTTTCTCAGTAAGAGATACTGGGGCTCAGGTCTGCCTGTATGTTATGCCCTTTGACCTTCAAGCCATCCCACTAATTCCAGGATCTTTCCAGGTGACTGAAAGGCCTATACAGCCATCACTTAGGGTGACCAACTGTCAGGATTTCCCCGGATTTGTCCTGGTTTTTGTTCTTTCCATGGTGTCAGGGGGGATTTTCTATAATTTTCAATAATGTCCTGGAATGACACACCTTCCCCTTTAAGGCTGCCATTAGCATGGCAGGAGGGAATGACATGCTTTCTTGAGGCACGTCATTCCCCCACCCCGAGCTCCAATTGAGGTCTTAAAGGGGAAAGTGGGTCATTCATGGACATTATAGAAAAGTCCCCAATTGGAGTGGATGGTGGTGGTGCAGAATGAAATCCTTTCTCCTCCTCCACTCCAATCGGGTTCTTTAAGGTGGCGAGGGAATAATGTAGTTTCTGCAGGACTCAGAAAGCTGCTTCCCCACACACACACTAGGTGTCCTCTTTTTTGGTTTCCCAAATATGGTCACCCTACATCACTGAACCACCCAGACAACAGGATATTTAGACACTCCCCTTCCCCCCATATACCTAATGTGAGAAGGGGAAAGCAAGACCATGACCACTGCCCTCACTCCCAACATTACCATGCCTCAGCATATGTTCAATGGAGTGTCTAAAAGGGGTGCCTACTATATAGGCACAGCTGTCCTCACGTAGGAAGCCCTTTCTGTCACTCCACTGAATATGTGCAGGTAGGGGTAAAGACGTGCTCATGTCAAGGGTGGGAACATGGGGCATGATCCTGCTTGCTGCTCTGTGTGTTTGGTATACAAGTGGGGAGGGAGCATCTAAATAGCCCTATAATTGACCCAACAAGCTATTCAGCTGTGAGGAATCATGCTGTTTGCCAATACACAAACAGTTGTTTGATGTTGTATCGGGATGAGAGATGCCCATTAGGAAATCATAGATATATCCTTGGTTTTAGAATTCAAGAATGTTGATATAGTGCTTTCCTATTCCAGGCATTTATTGTGCACCTGTCATTCCTCACTCACTGTTGTTTACAGATTCTTTTGGTGACATCATGATCCTCCAGTTTCACTTCCGCTTTTTAAAAGCATTTCCTACGTGTGTGTTTTTTAAGAGTGGGGGAAATGGAGAATTATCTGTGAAAGCAAAAGAAAATGCATTTTCCTACTTGTAATTGTGATATTCTGCTATAGCACAACACCACCTAGAGGTTATGTAGCAGAAAAGCAGGGAAGGAAAATCTCTTTACCTAGAGCTTGGATATCAATTCTTCAATGAAACTGATAGTAGATTCAGTGGATTAACAGCTTTGTGTATTAAAGCTCAGAGAGAGGAATAGTTGGTCTTTCTTTCAGAGACTATTTCTGTGAGTGTGTGTGTGGGTGTGAGTGTGTGGAATATACACATAATGTAGGAAAAAAGTCCAGTAGCTTTCACATCAATAAATGCAAATTAATTTTTATTTAAGCTATCCAGTCTTTCTTTTTTTTAGAACTCCATATACACTTCAGGGGCAGGTGGTTTAATTTTTATAATCTGTGGCTTTGCTTAGGTCTAGCTACGCTACACATGCCAATGACTGAGCAATGTCAGCTGTATTTGGAAAAGCTCACAACCTCTATATTCATTCAGGAAACTCTGAATGAAGTAAATCCATATGTGCTTTAAAAGTCTTTAGACTTCAGAGTGGGACTGTATATTCTGGCTTGTAACGTTGTCATGAGTGATTCTACCCGTTTGAAGTGTTGCTGAAATACGAACAAGGATGCTGCTCCAACTTTTAGTGTAGCTGTATTTCAAAACAACTGTTACTGCTTTTAAGAAGCCATCAGATGCACATTTTCCCTTTGTTACCTACATATATATATATATTGTATGTGGTGTCATGTTGATTTAAGCTTCAGAAAATTTCCAAGGTTGCAATCCTATGCATGTTTAGACAGAAAGAAGTCCTACAACTCCCAGCATTTCCTTAGCCAGTGGCTGGGGATTCCTAGAAGTTCTAGGTCCTTTTTCTGTCTAAATGTATATCGGATTGTGTCCTAAGGGGCACAACAGGCCTGGTGACAGCAGGCAACATTTTGGGCAGCTGCTGAGGGGCTACCATAGCTGACAACACTGCCCTGGGCCTTCTTTTCCGGCACTTTGATTAGCAATGGGCAGCTGTTATTGTAATTTTTCACAATGCCCTGAAGTGATGCTACAGTACTTTGGGACACTGTGGCTAATTACAATAGTGACTGACCCAGGCTTATTGATGAACACAGCTACTGCCATCGCTGTCTTCCTCTGGGCCCTTCATTCTTCCTGTGTACCTAATGGAAAGGAGAGAAGGAGGAAGAGAAGGAGATGAGGGTGAGCACCACCGCCACAAAGGACTGTCAAACCTGGAGCAGGCCTCAGAGCAGAAAATAAAAATTGTAGAGATGAGCAAAAGCCCAGAGGAGGAATTCTGTGGATAAATTAATGTACCTCAGTTTGGGCCACAATTCCTGATGAATGTCCAAAGGCCTATCTAGATTTCATCCGAATTGGTCAGAACTAACCAGAATCCTTATGTCTCCACTAGGCCTAGGAAAGGACCCTACTATGCCTTTCAATACCAGTTGCTGGGGAACATGAGTGGGAGACTGCTATAATTGTCCTCATCTCCTGATTGTGGCTTCCCATGGGCATCTTGTTGGGTACTGTGGGAAGAGAATGCTGGAATAGAAAAGCATTTGGCCTGATTCCGCATGGGTCTTTTTAGGTTCTTAAAGCTCCTTGTCCCTTGTAGCTGTTTTAATACATGCATATAATGTGTAGTTTGTGCCCATGGACGTGCACAGCACATTTCATTAGGGTGTGCACCCGGGGAATTAAAATATATATATTAGGTGAACGTTTATTGAATACTCAATCATATAGGACATTGTTTTTATTCATTCATTTATTCATTAAACACTGTAGACACTGATGTCCTACACCGCGTTCAGTTTGCCTGACTGTGAGGGGGCCGTTGCAGGTGAGGGGTGTGTAAATGAGGAGACACTGGCCAGAGGAGGGGCCCATGAGATGGCCTTTTTGAAGCGCGGCTCCAGCAGAGTGATGGTGCTCTCTTAGAGGCAGCAGTTCTTTGGCGCAATGGCCTGTTCCTGCTGCGACTGGATCCCTACTCAATTTGGTGCTTATTGCTTGAGACATTAGGGCGTGCCTGGGCACACCCTTTGCGCACGCCTATGTTTGGGCCATATGTAGGACATATGATCCCTGTGGAAATGTGACTGGCACCTACATTGCAATTGTTTTACTGCCAGTTCAAAACCCTTTTTGTTTGCCAAGGCATTTTAATTAGTTGTTCTTGGTCCTTTCTATTGTATTTGGTGCCATTTTTTCTATATCATGATGATGTGGATTTAGTGCTTTCATTGTATTATATATCATTCTAATAATATTTTTACACTGCCCTAGTATTTGCAAGGATGAGGAGTGGATTTAAAATGTTTTAATAAATAAAGATGTTGTTTGTGTCATATAATGTGTAATTTGTGCCAGATGCATGCCAAATACATGCATTTGCGTATAATATGAAGTTCGTCTTATGAGTTAGAGCTTACAGGGCTTTTCAAAGTCTTAACTAATTTAAGGTATTTATTTCCTGTAATGAATATTCCAGGTAGTATTTGTACCCATACAAATATTTTATCAAATATTCTATCAAAGAGCAAACAGCAGCTCTAAATGCAGATGCACACACACACACACACACACACACACACACACACACACACCAGGAAGAAACAAAAGACAGAGAGCAGCAAAGTAAGTTTATTAGGAACATCCGTGCTTGCCAGAAAAGTGAACATAGCAAAGGGTAAGGTTGATTTTCTTGCCTCTGGCTGTGTTTTGATGTGTGCCGGTTGTATGCTGGCTCCTTGTGTGTGTTTTGCTCTATGCTGGATTTTTCATCAGATTTTATGGTCCTGGTTTTTCTTTTTTTTAATGTTCGTGTATTATGTTGCTTTTTCTGCATTGCCCTGAGCTATTAAGATAAGATGGTATATATTTTTTGAAAAACAAAAACGAGTGCTGTGAAAGGGTTCTTCAGCAATTGTTACGGCTTTTCGCTGGTTTGCGCAGTGCAATAGCAATCTGGAAAATTTGACTCACTAACCACAATAGCCCAACAGAAAGAAAATACATATGGATCACCCAAACCAGAACGAAGGCGCAAATGAAATATGCTGTGGATTCTGTTTGCGTGTATGGGACTAGGACGTTGTAATTATGGGCCCCATTTCCACCCTGGAGCATCTTTTCCATATAGTGCCATTTTTAAAAACACCCTCATTGTTTACAATTGCCTGCAGTTGTATGCACTGGGATAAGACTTGAAGGCATTTAGGCCTGGTGTGTGTGTGAGACTTCCTCAAAAGTTTAGGCATTTGTATGCATGTCTCTATAGATTTTTTTAAGTGTTTGAAAGAAATGAATAAGAACGGAGGCCGGGGGCTGGGGGGAAGAAACGTGAGATGAAAGTAAAACAGGCTGTTTTACACAAGAGAGCTTCACTGAGCAAAGTGCTTCCAAATGCTTCACAGTTCAAGTAGCACGGGAGAGGCGACAGGTGCAGCACCTAGCCTCATAACGAAAGCAACAGGCATTGCATCATGGTTTGTTTACCTTCATAAAATCATAGAACAGTAGAGTTGGAAGGGGCCTATAAGGCCATCAAGTCCAACCCCCTGCTCAATACAGGAATCCACCTTAAAGCATACCTGACAGGTGGTTGTCCAGCTGCCTCTTGAAGGCCTGTAGTGTGGGAGAGCCCACAACCTCCCTAGGTTACTGGTTCCATTGTCGTATTGCTCTAACAGTCAGGAAGTTTTTCCTGATGTCTAGCCTGAATCTGGCTTCATGTAACTTGAGCTCATTATTCTGTGTCCTGTACTCTGGGATGATTGAGAAGAGATCCTGAACTTCCTCTGTGTGACAACCTTTCAAGTACTTGAAGAGTGCTATCAGGTCTCCGCTCAATCTTCTCTTCTCCAGGCTAAACATGCCCAGTTCTTTCAGTCTCTCTTCATAGGCCTTTGTTTCCAGACCCCTGATCCAGACCTTGTTCTAAGTCAGCATTGTTCCACTGTGGTTTAACCTAGAGAAGTCAATGTACTGTGTTTAAAAGCACACACGTTCAGTGATGTTGTCTGAAGATACACATTAACACAGTCACTTATTCAATCATTAGTATGTGACTCAGGCCTACACCTTGAGGCCTTCCGGGATGGTAGTGGGGAGGATCTTGGGCTTTCCAGCTTCTGGGATCATCCCCCAGGGTCCAAATGCCAGTGTGTCATCGTGGAACTGAAGAGGGATGTTCTGGTGTGGTGTTTTTTTAAAAAAGAAGAGACGTTGCGCAATTGTGCGGGTGCGATCCTGCGCCAAAAGTAAGTACTTTTAAAACAACAACAACTTGACACCAGAAACAGCAGAGAGCCATCCCGAGGATGGCGAAAATGCTCCCCCCTCACCTACAATGGGCATGGACTCCCCCCAGAGCTCTGTGCCCGGTTGCTCAGCCTCACTACTCACAGGGAGGAGAGGAGACCCGGGAGCGAGCAGCACACCCCCTGTGGATCTCCGGGTTATCCCAGGACCATGGGAAAAATTGGGATAAGTGCAGTGCCATTTATACTGGGACAATTGAGAGGTCATCCCTGTTTGAAGCCCGGGATCACCTATGTATCATTTGGACGCACAGGGACGATCTCAAGCCGACCCTTGGATAAATGGCTGGTGTAGATAAATGTCATTGCGTGTGTGCTGCATGGTATGAATGCGCAAGAGTGTAAATCTGGCCTCAACGTTAGAATCAGATATAGACAATGCACCATATTTACGAAGATGCTGTTATGGCTATTGCATGCACCAGGTGCACTGCATTAGAACACCATTAGCTCCGAAGTAACTCCTATAAATATAAGAATAGTGATTCAGACTGACTATCATTAACACTTACAAAATAAATTGTTTGTAATTTCTATCTGCAGGGTTATTGCTCTGCAGCCCACATGAGAGAAATGTTAAGCCCTGAGGAAAATTGTGGCCATGGGAGTCCTCTCCTCTTATTTGCACAACTGTTCCCATTCCACTGTCCAAAGGACAAAGCTGCCACCTGTGTTAGCTGGCAGTGAGACTGAGGAGAAAGCATAGCACTGGGTTTCCTCGACAGTTGGGCCCCTGAAACAAAATAAAATGCTTTCCCTGCCTATTCTTACTGAACCATTTCTGATTCATACTGATATATATATATATATATATATATATATATATATATATATATATATATATATATATTAGGGCTATGACCCACAATTGCCTTTTCTTTAAAGTGTTTGCTGCTGCTGTGCCTTCCTTTTAGTATGTATGAATTTCACTTAAACTTTTGTTCTGGCCTTCGCAAAACCAATTATTTCCTCAGAAGTTAAGGCTGTGTGGAATATATGTTGCATCTATCCCTATGGCCTGGTGTCTAACAGGCCCATAACTAGGCCAGCTCTGGCCTATGTAATACTGTTTGTAATGCGAAATCTAAACAGGGAATGGCAGTGAGGCATGACAGGAATGTGTTTCCATTGGAGAAGTCAGTGTAGAGAAAAAGTATAAGCAAAGCCATGTCCAGAAGGCCTTTTCAGCTGGCCAAGACGGAAGACTAATGTTATTGTACATTGGCTGTCACCGTGCCAGCCCTCCCTCACTGATTTGTTTTCTCTTATTACTCTCTCTCTCTCTCTCTCTCTCTCCTTTCTTCCTCCCTACCCGTCGCACCCCGCCCCTCTGCTAACTGTTTGCTCAGGTGGACAGTGACACCATTTGGAATGAGCTGCATTCGTCCGGTGCTGCACGCAT
The DNA here is from genome assembly GCF_023053635.1 of Elgaria multicarinata webbii. Classification (NCBI taxonomy): domain Eukaryota; kingdom Metazoa; phylum Chordata; class Lepidosauria; order Squamata; family Anguidae; genus Elgaria; species Elgaria multicarinata. The sequence goes on from NC_086171.1 coordinate 16,655,706, forward strand.
GGCTGTTGGCTGTGTCATCGAATTGGCTTCCAAAGTGGCCTCAGGGGAGCTGAAGGTGAGGTCTGGGTTGCATTGTGTGTGGGAAAACTAGGGGGAAAGCTGAAAGCGATGTTGTTGTTCTGGGGTTGAAGGAAGGGGAGTGGAGAAATGAGAATAGGGAAGATGGTGGGTCACTAAGGTGTGGTAATCTAAATAGCCTTGCTTGGTAGTCAGGAGATTACTCAACGCCTTCCAATTCACCAGAGATGGTTTGGTTGCCAGTATACTACAATATTATTACAATTATTTTACCACAGAGTCAATTGCACAACCATTGTCCATGTTAAAATGACTCAGAGGATGTACAGATCTGGCATACTGTTCTGAAATTCCCTTTTGAAATGATTAAAAAAAATCTTATTGAGTTGTAAATATAGCCTTAAAATGCCACCCAAAGCGAGGAAAAGTAAATAATAGACCTGCGGGCTTTGAAGAAAGAATGATATTGTTGATTAGAAGGGTAATGATGCAGAGTATGCCTTTCCGTCAAACAATCTCAGACTTCCCCTCTGTGTTTGAGCTTCCTTTCTACATGATCTGAAAAGAATGAGGTACAAAACCCAAATTATCCCCAGTCTAAACAATTTGTAAAACTTGCACACTTGACAGATGTTGACATTTTATTTGATATTTTAACAACCCTATTTTAAAGGAAGACCATGTACAGCCTGAATGCTCAGATACCCCAATAAACATTCTTGGAAGTAACACATCGTCAGTAAAATGGTTTATGAAAGTTTTAGGCCCAGTAGCAGTGGATTTCACACAGTGACCAACGTCTACGTACATAGTTAAGATTTGACAGAAGTTATACGCATATCATCTAATACCAATTTAGATTAAGGCAGAATTTATCTATAGTTGTCAAATCTGAACTATGTACATAGAGTTTGGTCACTCTGTAAAATCCATTGCCATTTGCCTTAAAACAGTGTGGGGGGAAATAAGCAGTGAGAATGTGACCGAAGTGATATTTAATACCATTTTAGATTAAGGCAGAATGTATCTATAGTTGTCATACTCTCACACATTAATTTTTATTTGGATCTGCCCCCCAAAACCTTATTTGAATCCAAAGCCTCAGTCCATCTTCCGCCCCAACCTCCATTTTATCCCTGGGCTGTTTATGTAGGGTGTATAGAATAATGTGAGAGGAATATGCTGTAGGATTAAGAATGATCCAGCACATGCTTGAGAGCCTTTTTTCTTACAAGGGCTGCATTCTCTTAGAAGTCCTGCTGGGGGCTGCATGTTGAGCATGGGCAGGGTCTGAAGCCAGCTGTAGGTGGAGCCAGAGTAAAAAGTGGGCGGGGCCACGCCTTTTTCTCTTTCTGTCACCTCCCTTCTCTCTCTCGCTCTCTCTCTTCTTTCAGCCATCCACTTGTCTCCCTCCCTCTGTCTCTCGCACTCCCTCTTAGCATGTTCCAAGGGAGGGAGTGACGGATCACTCTTGCCAGGGTGGGATGTAAGGGCTTCTGCGGAAGTTCTAATTCAGGCAGGTTCATATGGGTCCAGGTGTTTTTTAGGACAGAATCTAATGGAGCACTTACGCCCCTGCTGATTCTTTTATGCCCCGCCGATTCCTCTCCGCAAGTGGTGGGTCCTGCCAATTAAATTGCACCAGTGGGAGTCACTGCTTATGCAAGAGAGATTTCCTATTTCCTATGGGAAGCCTCAAAATGAGCAGAAATTCTTCTTCTGGGAGGAGGCAGGTCGGCAGAGCTCCTTTGGCCCCATCTTGACGTTGTCGCATTGGTGCCGCAAGACCTCAGGCTCCCGTATTGGCGCTTCTTCCCAGCATCTGCATGGGAAGGAGGGCCAATGCGGAGTTGCCACCACTGCTGGGTGGAGCACCGGGGAGTGGGGAGGAATGGGCAGCCGGCTCTCCTCCCAATGGCTGCCCTGTTCCTCCCCCCCCCATTTTTTAAAATCTGTAGATGCAAACCTACAGCCAGAGGGGGAGGGATGCTCGGAGCTGGTTTGGGTGCCGCGTGTCCCTCTCTTCCTCCCCTTCCAGCTGCCATGTTCCTTCCCTCCTTTTCTTTAATCTGAAGATGTGAAGGTTCGCACCTACAGATTAATTTTTTAAAAAAAACACGGCCAAGGGGGGGGAAGCAATAGGGCAGCCAGAGGGGGAGGAAGAGAGGGATGCGCAGTGCCTGAACCGGCCGTCCTCCAGCTGACTGTGACCAATCAGGGGGTACCATCAGCTGTGGCACGTTTCCACTTAAAAAAAAGTCAGGGTAAGTGCCCGACTTTTTAAAAGCTGAATTTAGGTCATATAGATGACCTGCCGCCACTCCGAACCCACTCTGGGGCAAACCTCTCGTCTAGACAGGCTCCTGGTGTGAGCTATACTGATTTGCCTCCTTCCAGAAACAAGCATTTCTGTTCAGTTTGGGTTGCCATGGAAGTGGTAAATCACTGATGCCAAGTGGTAGGTGTGCTTGCACAATAAAAATGGTGGGCCATAAGAGAGTCAGGGGTGCAAGCACCCAGTTGGATTCTGCCCTTAGATACCCAGTTTCCAACCTTTAAAAAAAACGAAACATGTTAGAGGTCAGTATCAGCGCTTTGAATTTGTTCTAGAAACACATGACCCAGAAGGTTCTTTTTTAAAACTGGAGAGATAGGGTCCATATGGTCCCAGTCAATAATCCAGCTGCTGAATTTTGTACCAATTTGTCAGAAATATTGACTTGCGTGTCCGTATTTTCTGTGTAAAAAGTATTATAATTGGGAGATGAACCTACTGCCTGTTCTTATCTTTAATCACTGTACATTTCCCCTGATATAACAGAATTTAAAAGCCAAGCTAGATAAGAATAATCAGACATGCTTTATGTGCAGTTGACACAACCAGGATTTGCTGCAAGACCTTTCTTACTTATCTCCCTGGATTTATGGGGTCTTTCACATTGTGAATTTACTCTTCACTGTTTATCTCTGTGTAATGAAGAGCTTTAAAAACGAAGTTGTCAATCAATCTACTTTTTCAATGGTCACTGAAGTAGCTGCAATAAAGCAGCAAATACTTCATGGATGGGATTTCCACCCACCAAAATGTTTGCAGTTTATTTTAAGAAGAAAATTTAAAAGATTCTAAGTGAAACATTTGTCTGGAACTGAATCCTGAAGATAAGGTCATACACATAGCGTTCAAATGCAATACCACAGTTTGAGCAGACAGTGGTGTGATTAAAATACTATGGGACTCAGGGAGTAGAAATCACTCTATCTTTATCTTCAGAGGCATTGGGCGATATTGAAAACTGATAACTACAGGATGACACACACTCTTATTCCAAATTTATCCATTCTTTTGGAATAACTATCACCTGCTAGTTCTGTTCTCACAATCACTAATACAGATTCATCACCCCATAGCTAATGTCTCCTTTCAAAGCATGGAGGAAATCTGTCTCTCTGCCATTCCTAATATCTTGGGAGTATGAAAGACACACAATAGGGATCTAATGGTGATTAGTTTATGTGCAGGTGAACCTGTGCAGTGTATTTTTTTGTGTGCAGCTAGCTCAAAGATGGAGTTTGGGACGAGTGCGCTAGAGATCTGATGACATGGGCTCTGGTGCAGGAAAATGAACGTCATATTATTATTATTATTTTAGAGTTAAATCTAACATCATGCTACAGAACGTCCACAAGCATGACAAGACTTTCTGCCTTTCTCCTCCTTACCGCAGCCCTCTGGCCACCCTAAAATCTGCCCTAGAAGGTTTCCCAGCGTCTTCCCAAAATCAAAACCAGCTTTTTCCCAAAATCAAAAGCAGATTTTGAGGGTATGTGGGAAGGAGTGACTGTGGGGAAAGCACCCCCCACAGAACTGCTTTCATCAGTGGAATGATAGCACAGGATGTAACCCTTAGTCTTTAAGGTACCATATGACACGGGCCTTAGCTAGACCTAAGGTTTATCCCGGGATTGTCCCGGGGTCATCCCTGTTCATGTAAATGACACACAGGATATCCCGGGAGCAGGCAGGGACGATCCCGGGATAAACCTTAGGTCTAGCTAAGGCCAAAGTGTTGTTTTTGCTGCAACAGATTAACTCAGCTCCCCCTCTGGAAATTTATCTCAATGAGGCTTAACCGCAGGTAAGTGGGTATAGAATTGCAGCTAAGGTGGCAAATAACGTGTTTTTTCTTTGGCATAGATTTAGTTGCATATTTATTGAGAAGAGCTGGCAACGAACTGATCCTTTTTTAACCATCTTTGTACTCGGATCATCTGTCCCTGTACATACTTTTAACAAATCAGATATGATTTCACAATTTGAAAGATACGCCACTCTTTTGTCAATCTCATGGTCGCATAGGGTGTCTATGGCATAAGTGAATATTATCATGATTTACCAAATTCGATGCTTTCCCAAATTCCACATAGTGACCTGGAAATAGTTTTTTTTTAATCCTGTCTCCTGAGTCCATCCCTCCCATCTTACGTAATTCTCAGAACAGAAACATAACTTGGTATCTGACCAAAAGCAGGCAAATTTGATTGAAACACAGGCTCTGTAGCTATAATAAACATATCTCCATTCTGTTTGGAATCCCTTGTGAACCACGTGGTGTGTTTTTTTTTTTTTAAAAAAAATCATTCCTGGCTAATGGATAAAATACCAGCTGTGAAACTGTAAAACAATACTTGATTCTTACTTTTAAGAAGAGATAGTAAATTACATTTTTTTTGTAAGGAAAATCTCACATCTATCTCTGAAATCTAAGGCTGGATATTTTGCCAGAGGACATAAAAGTGAATGAAAAAAAAGTCATTCAAACTGAGCTTTTTCTATTGTTAGGTAGATGCAGTGAGCAGATCCTTGGCACAAATCTCTCAATTTTAAGTAGTGCCCTAGGTCACTGCAATGTAGGCTTATGATAAATGATAAGATATGCAATAGTGTTGCTTTCTTTCTATTCCATTCTCACCCTGTCTGATGTGGCATCTATTAATCTTTTTGGTGGGGGAGGGGGGTTGACAGTTTTGCTTGTAAGAGATGAACCTAAAGGAGATATTCAGATTTTATTTCCTAGTGGGTTTCAGTGCTTTAACTTATCTCCCCCTACCCTGCCCTGAAGTTTGGAACCGTGCAATTAATTTTATCCAGAATGTGTGGGTTTACATTGGAATTTGGCAGATACTGAGGGTTAATGTCTGCTTGTGAGACATCACATCGCATCAAGGAGCTTTAATGCTCAAGAATGCTACATGTCTTTGGTCACGTTTGAACGGCATCATTTATATTGCGCGCAAGGTCACAGCAGATGATTTGGCATGAGAAATTTAAACTTTGGTGAAAATGCAAATATTGGGAGAATACTCAAAGCTTGTAATTGAGAAGCATGCAAAGAATGAAAAACTTGCTAAATGCTATCCCACGTTCATACAACTTTCTTCTTAGTCTGAAAACAGAGTTCTCCTTTTCTTCTTGTTGACACTGTCATTGCTTCATTATAGACATAGAGTAGAGGAAAACAATGGATAACATTGCCTTGAAGGGGGGGACACTTTTGGAGTAGGGCTACATCCTCTAAATTAAATAAGAGTAAATATTTCTCTCTACCCACCAATTCCTCTCTTAAACTACGCAAGGAATTAAGGTGCATAAGGGTATTGTTAAATGTTTGCGTGATCATTTTGACCTGGTGTCTAAACGGTGTCACCAAGTGAACATCCCAAATGCCACTAAATCTGCCTGTTTTTCACTTCATATAATCTGACTCCCAAGAAGAGAGCCATAGATCTGTGGTAGTGCACAGATGGTTCTAGCTTTGCATGACTGAAGTCCCAGCTTCCATGCCCAGCACAAAAGGAGGAGAAGGAAATAATTATAGTTGCATCCTGCAATCCATGGGCTTCAAAGGTTCTAGACTAGCATTCTTCTTCTTGACATACAAAATTTGAATGTGTAGGGAGATTTCTTGTTATTGCTATTTGCATAACAGTGTATTTAAATATCCCCTCCCCTCCCTGTCAACCTCAACCTAAAGTTGTAGAGTTTAGCACCAGATAGCTTGCTGCCCATGTGTTGGATCCAGAATAAAGCCCTACAGAGCTGTTATGAACTTCTAACACACATCTCCCTGTCTCCGCCATAGTTAGAGGTTCACAGGTTCGCTGGTCCAAGCCATTTTCTGCTTGATGCAGCGAAGGTTGGCACCCTCCCCTATTCCACATAAAGAAGACTAGACTGGCAGATGCATCTTCAACACTGGTGATAGAACGCTGTCATCCACCACATCTGAGGTGTGCTGGCTAGCTTAGAATTGCAGGGCAGGCCACAATGGCATGCATAGCTCTGTCCTCCAATACCTGAACACCATGCCCTGCCCCTCAGCATCTGTCGCGTTAAGTGTCTGCCTCACTCTGCCTCATGTTAGGGCAGTCCTGGAGGTTCATAAGGCTTAAATAGGCCTTCAGTTAGGTTCTACTGAGATCAGTGGGACAAGTTAGTCACCTGTGACTTACGATCCATTGATTTCAATGGGGACTTAGTAACTGACTTAGGCTGGATGTGCTCCTTCCACCCCTCATGCTCTGTCTCTTTAGAAATGAGACGTTTGAGCTGGACAGCATCACATTTGCAGCTGGAGCTTTGTTTGTTTTCAGAGCAGCAGTTCTTCCTGCTGCGAAAGAGACAAACTGCTATGATGAAAATAGACAAGTGCTTCTTGGCCATGATGGCATGTTCCTTCTTTGCATCCTGGCCTTCTCTCAACCGTGAATCTCATTGTACTGTTTAAAACACTCTTGCGAAGCTTCACCATGCACCCGCAAAGCCAGAGAATCTTAGAGGCATGATTTAATTTTAAAATATGCATCATAGAAATGGGTTTCCTTGTAAATTCCAAAATGCTGTTACAAGATTCCATGAGCTGAGGACAGAACCACATTGAGTTGGAGAGAAGTAGGAGAGACATCAATTCCAGGATGATAAATTCTGACATTATCTTGAACATCCACTTGCATTGAACCAAAGAGGCCTTTTGAGCCTCTCTTCAGATGGAGTGCATGGAATTGCCCTCTTGGTAGACAGGGATCATTTAACTGAATTAAAATAGTTTGAAATGAATATCCTTGGAAACTAAAACTGTAGGCTTTCCTGGGATAGTTCCTTTTGATATGTCAGGACTGATCAATATCAAAACGTTTTCCTGTATCCAGTCATTGTTACCCTGCTGTCTGTTTGCTATTTCAGGGTAACATGAATGAAACATACAACAGTGATTTCAAATAAGTTTGTATGTTTGATGTTACCCAAAGCCTTCAGCATAAAAGTCAAATGCACAGAGCAGAGGTCCCAAAATATCCTTCAGGCTTAAAGGCTTCCATAATAAGTAGGGTGGTTGTGGAGGTGTTTCCCCAATAATGATGAATTTCACAAAGAACAATTGCTCCCATACTGCCAAACTGAAAACCTGGATATGGGATTTGGAATTAGCTTTGAGCCACAACTTTGATGGAAGAATCACTGAGAAAACATGAGAGCGTACTAGTGAAAGGTGATGTCATCTGGTTCCCCCCCCCATAAAATTCCATGGATGAGGCAGGGCTATTAAACTATCAAATCATGATATCATGATAAAAGCTTCATCTTGAAATACCTTTACTTTAGCTATCCCTAAACCATACCCATGATGTAATGATATTATAATCAGTGAGTTTCCTTCTTTACTGTTCTTATTGTATTGTTATGTGAGTTCTTTTTTGTTGCCTCCATTTTTAACTTGATTCCAAAATAAAATAAAATTGCATGCTGTAAACAAATAAAGTAAAATCTATCTGTGGAAAGCTTCTGCTCCACCTGAGGACTCCTACTGCCCTAATAGAGGAGCAAGATTTGTCAATTCCCCCCTCCATTTGCAGCCCTGGAGAACTAGGAAAAGTGGTTCTGCAGAATGGGAACACTCTAGAACAGTTTGGGGTATGGTGCTGGGGACTCCAGTGGGATGGGGAAATTGACAAAAATTGGTCCCTCCCCTTTCTTCCAGTGTAATTATTCTGAGTGGAACTGTGCTCAGGTGATGCTACCTCTGGCGGAAGAAAACTCTGGTTCCAGCCAATGGAATTCACACATTTGTTTATTTATTCTTAATAAAAGTTTATCCTGCTTTTCTTTTATGAAAAAGCTTCAACAGCAAATAGCAACTTGCTTAAAGCAATCTAAGAATATACATAAAAGCAATAAGATCATGTTAAAGAAAAACAACAAACAGCAGATAATCAAAATAGTCACCTACTGAAATTCTCCTGGAACAGGTATGGAATGTTAGCAGTGATGGGAGGGTTACTCCGGAATAATGATGTCTAGGGGCTGTCTATACATGGCGAAAGCCTCAGAGTAGCTCCGCAGTGGTGCTGTGTTGGTTATACGATGCAGAAGCCACTGCGGAGGCATCCTAGGGCTTTCCCCCAAAGCTCCGAAATAAAAAAAAGTCAGGTACTTACCCTGACTTTTTTCTCTGGGGTGAGGCTATGATGGCACATCTACCATCTGGAGTCATGGTGGAGGCATGGCCATGCAGATGGTAACCCCTGATTGGTCATTGTCTGCCTGGACATGGGGGGAGGGGCATGCCAGGAAGCTAAATGGCCTTTGGAACACCTCCATGCTTCCTCCAGTGTGGGGATAAGGAATCGCTTGGCAGGGAAAGCCCCACAAGATAAGGTGTGTGTGGGAAACCAGGGAGAGATGCATGGATGTGCATCAGCGCTCGTGGGGCGATGCCTGGTGGCACAACGGTGCATGGAGCGGCAGTGCATGGGGTGGTGGTGGCTTTTCTGTTTGAAGGATGCAAACCCCGCATGGTTTTGGGGGCTCACAGCGCCAATGCGTCATTGTCAAGACAGCCCCATAGACTAAAGGTGCTGATGCTTATGGCTATCCACCAAACCTGTCAGTGGGTGGAGACAGTGTAGGGCCTCTGTTCTTGATCAGGATGCACAGTAGGGAACAGTTGGTAGGAGATCCTTAAAGTAACAATGTCTGAGCCACAAAAACAGTGCTGGTTTCAACCTAGTTAAGTACCCAGATGGGTACCATTTATTTTAGCTTGAACTCATCATATGAAAAGGAAGCCTGTGTGCTACAGTGCATAGAATGCTGGGTGTACATCTGGGTTACCAAGAGTCAAAGGCAGATCTCAAATTCAAATCCCTGATTCAGAGAGACGGAAGCTCTTCATTGGACCTTTTCTCCATAGTACACTTATTTTTCTAAACTGCACTGGCTATCTCAGGAGATAAAAATTGTTATTTTCCTGGCAATCAAAAATGCTCTTGTGTAATTCCGTTAAGTTCATGGGGTTTTGTATGCAAAATGTTACTGGAAAGGAATTGTAAAGCTACTCCAAATTACTGTCTGGCACCCAGTCCTCCTATGTGATGAATACATTAGTTCAACTCTACCCAAGATCTCATCTAATGTCAAAGCAATTTCTAATACCTCAGATGAAAGAAAAATCCATGGTTTCTAACTGCAGGGTGTGGAGTAGGGGAACAAAAGGGCCACAATTGCAAAGTAAATTGATAATAATATATCATTTGCAGGTTTATTCAGCTGCTATTTGTATGTGAATCCATATACTAATGGGAAAAGAAGCAGAAACACTTAAAAGGAAGCAGAAAGATCACTGATGCCCAGTATCTTGCACATGGTATCAGGTTTATGTGTCTCATAATAAAAATTGAGCATTGGTGTTCCCAGGCCGAGCCACTATAATACTAGGACTCCCTAGTCTCAAATCAACTTGAATCCAATTTTTGGACTTGGCAATCTCCCTGGTCAGTTTGTTTCATTGACTAAATCTGATTAAGATACATATCATGATGTCTAACCAAAATCTGCCTTACTGTAACTTGAACTCATTGCAAACAGATCCAAGATGGCTTCTAGTAAATTTAAAAAGTTCACTAGTTGGCCAAAGTGATTACAAGTCACCAGGCTTCTGGAGTGTGTTCTGTAGCCTTCTACTTTTATTATCTGAAAATTCCTGAACTACATACCAGTGAAGAAAAGGAAGATGGTGTATGGGAATCATACACTTTGTAAAATAAACAACCTGTCATATATTTAGCACATAACTGAGTGATACTTTATAAATGAGGAGACTGAGGTTTCATTGTCCCTTCCAATAGGCTAGTGATATGACATGAAATAATGATTCCTCCCAACTCCCTCCCTGGGTGAAGACTTTGATATACTGCTGATTTGTCATTTCTTTTTTAAGCATTTCTGGACTTCAGACCATGTTTGGTGCATTTCTACTCAATCATATCTTGAAGTTTAAAACACACAAAAATCAGGCTTATAATGACAAAGACATGAATCTTTCCTCTAATATGCATTTCTGTCAGTCAGTTTAACCTTCTGTCTATGTATAATGGTGTCTGTATCCCAGTATAAACAAGCGTCTGTGTAAAAAGGCTTTGAATTTATGTGTGTTGGCTACATTTTCAACATATCGCTCACTGTTAGACTGTCTATCTCTGAAATATATTTTTGCTTTTCTGTCTGACCTTCACCCACTGTTCTGAGATCACTGTCTGGTATTTAGTATTGCCCAAATAAATGAATTTGCACACCCTCCTGCTAATATGGGACAATTTTGTGCAGATCTAGTAGCCACAGGAATTGTCAGACTTTTCCTAGAAGCGAACAATTGCTAATTACTAAGTCTGGCATACATGATTAAAACTGATTAGTCATTTGCTGTGCATTGATAATATTTTATTTATTTATTTATTATTGCATTTATATCCTGCCTTTTTTCCTGCAAGGGACCCAAGGCGGGATACATAATCCTCCTCCTCTCCACTTTATCCTCACAACAACAACCCTCTGAGGTGGGTTGGGCTGAGAGTCTGTGACTGGCCCATAGTCACCAAGTGTTTTTCCATGGCTGAGTGGGGACTAGAACTGGATCTCCTAACTCCCCATCCGATACTCTAGCCACTACACCACACTGGCTCTCAGTTATAGTATGTTCAGAAAGTAATTTAGTACTAAGGACCTACTTTGGACCTTATGCCCAAATGCTGGAGGAGGAGGAGAGGGAGGGCCTTGTGATAGCCAAAGATATTATTTGGAAACTAGCCAAAGGAGAAAATGCAATGGGTGACTTCAAAAATCCTTTGACCAGGTAAAAGTGTATTTGGATCATGACAAAGAGATACATTTTGCAGACAGAATCCACAAACGTGCTATAGAACAGTTAACCATAGAGACAGCTAGAGGGGAGACATCCCCTGACTTAATCCTCCTGGATAGGTGCCCAAAAGTGAATGACCATTAATTGAGCCAATCCACATTCAACCACTTAGAAATAGTTTTGTATTTAGGAGGGAGTCTATAGTCTGTATGGGGATGACTTAAATTGGCTCAGCTGTCCAATCTAATTCAGGCGTATACAGAGCAGGAGTTATCAAGTTGAATGTACCTTGGATTTGATGGTCTTTTCTGTACTAAGTATACTCCCATTTTTAACACAAAATGTCTGATGCACTTATTTTATAATAACTGTGCAAGGAACTGGAGATATTATGAGCCACTATTATGGTGTCTGCTGTCATGCTTAGCTGAAGATGTTTTAAATACTTAACTTGCAAAGATAGGTATTCCTAAAAATTAAACATGTGTGTCTGTGTGTCACAACTATGCACATTGTTGTTGTCATATTCCAAAGCATTAAATATTGAGATTTCAAAAAAAAAAATAGTATTGATTGGTGAGATCCACTTGCCATCTGAGTCACATTACCGCTCAGGGAGCTTCGGCTATTGGGCGGTATAAAAATGCAATAATAATAATAATAATGTCAACAACTTGGGTACAGTTCGTATAGCTAAATTCTGTTTTAAGTACATAGTCTATGTAGAACAACAGACCTTACACACACTGATAAAATAAGTGGACAAGGTGCCTGGTCAGGATTGACCATGTATCCTTGCCCCTCATGGCTTATTACATCTGGCAAGGAAGGACTGGTTGGCAGAGTTCAGGAGATTAACAGAGGGAGTGGTCTCAGTCTTCTTGAAAGAGGTGGTAGTGCAACCACTCTGGAAAAAAGAAAAAGAAAAACTATTCTGGGCCCAGAAAATCTTAATGATAGGTCGGTGGCTAACATCCTGAGTAAGTGCTTGCCAATCAGCTTAAGGTTGGTGAGCAAGTGGTTGCCGATCATCTTAAGGAACTCTTGGATGAAATTGATATCCTAGATCCATTGCAAAGATTAGATTAGGTTCTACTGGTAGTTCTTTGGGTGACTTGTCGTAGATTGGGAAGGGTTTCTGACTTCCAACAAAAGCAGCTGTACAAACACTTGCCTCCAGCTGGTGGATCTCAGAGAACTAGTAAGACGAAGTACTCCCTACAAGCCTGAAGTCTCCTCAGCCCTGCTCTGTTTGAAGGCATTGTCTGTTTGAAGAGATGTCTAGTCCATGTATCATAAGAAAGAAGAGCAGAGCCCTTGAATTTTTCCATCAGCACTTAGCACCTGGACAGCAGACTGAGCAGACACACAGGCCACCTAGTCACAATCTTACCAAATATACTGAGATATAGATTTAAACTAAATTATAGTTATTACTCATACATTTGCATCTATGTCTATAAGTTAGCACATGCAAATTTTATGCAAATCTATTTCCTCTTTTTGGTGGGGAGTGGGTGGGCTGCGTAAGTGGCCACACTGAGGCCCTTTCTACACCTAAGCATTATCCCAGGAAAATGGAGGGATCATCCCTGCCTGCTCCCGGGATCCCCTGTGTGCCATCTGCAGGCACAGGGATGATCCCAGGACGATCCCTGGAAAAAAGGCAGGTGTAGAAACGGCCTGAGTTAGATAAATTGAAGTCAGCTCAACCTGACTCTTTTTCAGAGTTTGTATACTACTGATAATTACATGGGGGGCAGGATAGACACCAGCCTCCAGATTTTTAACTATTTATTTATTTATTTATTTATTTATTTATTTATTTATTTAATTTATTTATTACATTTTTATACCGCCCAATAGCCGAAGCTCTCTGGGCGGTTCACTATGCCACTATGATGGCAGACATGGGCAGACAATGAGTTGTACTTTTTTAGTTACTGTTCTCTTGTAAATTCAAAATAATTCTTCCTTGTTAATCTTGAGAAGATACAGAATCAGCAGATGGTTAACAGTAGGTTCCTTATCAGCAAAGAGTGTTTACATGTCTGCTACCTACCCTGAGTTTCTGGGCAGCGGTCATTTAGGAAAGATTTATAGGTCTTTCCTTTGCTTCATGGTGTGCTGGGAGGGAACGGAGACTTGTTGTAAGTGGTGCATTGCAGTGAATCAGTAGCTTAAGGTATTCCTAGAAAAATCACAACTTTTTGATGGCTGCTCTGTATGAAAACCTTCTATAAAATGTCCAGAATGTGTGTTATAAACTGACTTAGGAAATCCAATAAAGTTACAAGCTTTGGCAGGCTTCTAAGCTAGATTTACAGTCTACTGAAATATGGAATGTCCATCATCCTTTTTTTTCCTGATCTCCCCAATGACTTTTTTTGTATGTGAAAGTTTATCATCTGCTTCATGCAAAAAGGAAAAAAGGGAAAGCAACAACAACAGTGTTTTCGAAGCAACTGAATATAAATAAAAGGACTTAAAATAATGTTGGTTTTTGTTTATACCTTGAGCAATTTCATTTTCACTCAATTTTTGTATTCAAGCTGGCTTTCTCTACCATATACCGGATCTATCAGATTGTTTGTGTTGCTGCCTTGCTATTTAATGTGGCTTTCCCATGCATTTTACTTGTAGTTTCTGTATGGACACAGTTGGAAATCAGTACAATTCCAGAGTTTCCATTGCTTACAACCTTTCTGGATTGAGTGCAACAAAATGCATGTTGAAAGAAACCCTGCATTAACCGTGCAATACTGTGCATGTCTGCTCAGAAGTACAAAATTGCTGTGCATGTGGAGCGTTCCCTGGCATGAAAAGGAATGGACGGCTGCTGATGTGTAGAGCTTTATGCGCACATTGGAGCTTTAGATTGCAGGTAGTGACAAATAAGTCTATGGCCCAGTTCAGACAACACGCTAAGCCATGCTGCTTAACCACAAAACGATTAATGGAATGCATTTTTGTGGTTAAGCAGCATGGTTTAGCGTGTTGTCTGAATGGGGCTAGTGAATAGATATTTCAGCCATGATAGTTATATGGAAGCTACTAGATAACAGGGACAAACAATAGGGGTTGGCTATCATTTCATGCCTAGCAGTGCTACGAGCTTTTGGAGGCATCTGGCTGGCCACTATTGGAAACAGAATGCTGGGCTAAAAGGATGGCTTAGGGTTGCTGGAAGTTGGTGCATTTCCAGTGTGTGTGTACTTGGCCGTGCTCAGAGTAGTACTATTGATTTCAAATTATTCATGACTTACATTTATTTCAGTGGGTCTACTCTACACACACACACACACACCATAGTCCAGGGATGGGGAACATATGGCCCTCCAGATACCGTTGAACATCAACTTCCATCAGCCCCAGTCAACATGGCTAATGGCCAGGGATGTTGTAAATTGGAGTCCAACAACATGATTGGAGAGATGGAGTCCAGCAACATCAGCTCTGTCCATATTTCGCTATAAAGCATGATACATTTACAGCAGAGATTGCATGCACTGCTTCAGCAAAATCAATTAAAGCGTGAAATATATGAAAGGCATTTATTGTGCACTCATCATTCCCTACTCACAATTGTTTACAGGTTCTTTAGATGATGTCATGACTCTCCAGTTTTGCTTTTGTGCCTAAAGAGCACTTTCTATGAGGTCTTTTTTAAGAACAGGGAAAATGCGGTATTGAATTGTAAAAGCGGAAGGAAAATCTTTTCCCCACTTCTGTATTTGTGCTATTTTGTCATGCTACACTGCCACCTAGAGGTTATGTAGCAGAGTACTCAGATCTCAAGTCTGTGATGGAAGTTGGTAACAGTGGATTAACAAAAGTTGATACAGGGGATTAATAGCTGGGGGGGGCGGGCAGAAAAAGGTGCTTAGTAGCCTTTAATACATTCTAAATCTGTTTGCTTGCTGCTGTTTGCTCCATAGAAAGACTGGAGAGTTCTCTTCCCTCTCTCTCTCCCCCCCCCACCGCTTCGTCTTTTAAAATTTGGTAATTGAAAACCTATCTTGTTCTTACAGAATGGTTTTGCTGTTGTAAGGCCCCCAGGCCATCATGCGGAAGAGTCAACAGCCATGTAAGTACCAGGGAATATTGCCCATCTTGGAGCGCTAGGATTACTGGCAATCACCTGCATTGTGCACGTCTCTGAGGAACTCTAATTGTTAGCAGATGACTGAAAAGGCTTTCGAGGTACTCCCAGAAGCAGATTTATGGTCTCAGAGATCATATAGCTTTTTAAAAACACACATACACACACACACACGCACACGCACATTATTTATAACTGTTTTCCTGACCGATGTGCTTTGTAAAATTTCTGTTCTTCTCTATTCCACAGGGGGTTCTGCTTTTTTAATTCGGTTGCAATTACTGCCAAATACTTGAGAGACAAGCTAAATATAGGCAAGATATTGATTGTAGATCTGGTATGTATTCTTGGCAAGCGCCATCATTTCAGTCCATATAGATAAAAGGTGGGCAGGGGGGAGGGAGGGAGGGAGGAAGAAAAAAGTTTTGTGTTTTTCTTTTATATGTTAGGCTTTCTTGCCTTTAATACTTAGAAGTAATAAAGGTGTGTGTGTGTTTTCCTCTGAATTTGGGAACTCATTAAATTCAGGATGGCAGGACTGAAACCATAAACATGTATGTTTCACTTTAATGGCGTTAACTGCAATTTTAATGAGAAGAAGGCGCAGATCAGGGTGACTTTTATGGTCCTTAAATGAATTGATACTTCCACTATTAAAAATGACCCAACAAGTACCTAAGTTTACTTTTCCCTACAGAATATAAATTTGAAATAGTTAAACTATGTGGCTTTGGTTTGGTAACCAGTTTGGCTTTCCTTCTTAAGCCGATAATAATTTGGCTAGTTATGCAACACGAACATTTTTGAAGCAAATCAACAAGACCTGTTTTTTTGTGTGTGTGTTTTCCGAAGAGGTTTCCAAATCTTCTATATGCCACTACAGGATGACTTTCATGCAAGAAAACTAATTTAATAACAACTAAAAGTTGACCTCCATGGATTAGATTTATCTTTTACTGCATACTAGAGTTTCAAAGAAATGGTTGCTTCAAATGCAGTTGTCATTTGGCATGTTGTCTATAGATTCTGCTGATGAATAATGAATTGAGCTTTGCCTCCTACTTAAGGACCAGCTTCATACACAGCCTTAAGGAGAAGCTGGAAGTTGATTTATGAGCACATTTTTGTTTTGCCTACACTTCGGGAGGAGGTGTAATAAGTTGACTGAAAAAGCATAGACAGGAAATGAACCCTGGCATCCAAACCTAACCTGTTGCATCTGCATTTAATTAATTTTTGCAGGTGATAAAAGATTTAAAGACAAAATAGGTTAAAGATTTTTGTTGTAGTTATGCTATGGACTCAATAGTTTAAAACTTATCAGCACTCCTAATTAAATCTTATTGTGACGTCATGACTTTAGTATTTATCGCTCCCCCCCTCCCCCAGTGGGATATGTATAACCGCCTTGAGTCCCAGTACTGGGAAAAAGGCAGGATGATGATGATGATGATAATAATAATAATAATAATAATAATAATAATAATAATAATAATGTGAAAGGATACTGGGGCTAATGTTTTAGATTGGAATGTAATCATTTTGAATCATTTTCAGACATATTTATCCCTGTGATGCAGATGTACACAATTTAGGGTGGAAATAAAACATATGGTTTTCTGCAATGGTGGGCAGTTGACAGGATGATCCTGTGGCCCCTGTTATTCTCAGAAACCTCTACAGCAGGACTAATGTCTATGGAGTGTTGCTATAGTCAACCAGCAGCAGATGAGCGAGCACAATAATAGCTGCCAAAATGAAAGCCAAAGTAGCAACATTGGTGGAGTAACCTTGCATTCATCCACCAATCAAGAGGTTCCTCACACACACCCCAATGCCGACATTGGCCATGCAAGGGGAAGCGTCATTCAACATGGAACTATGGATAAACAACCCCATGCTGTCGCCCAGTAATACATACCATCCACACACAACACACAAGCAAACAACCATAGAGAAATGGCCGTGTCTCCAGTAGTCCAGATCACCAAAGAGCAGGAGAGTTGCTACTGACACCTATGAGCCTTTGAATCCCATATGGCATCACAAAGATGACAGCTTGTAAACAACCATTCTTTTGCCCGGCAAACAACCAGTGCCACGTGGAGCCATACCTGTCGCAACAATGAGCCAGCTCAATAGGCCAATGGGTAGGCGGCATGCATGGAGAGGCCATCATTTTCCTAGAAGAAGAGTTCAACTCCCACTGCGGGAACTCTGCTCCCACACAGGCACCGTTACAGTTCATGCAACACAGTTATATAAGTGCCAGTTATATAAGTGCCCCACGAATAGAAAAGAAACATCTCAGGATGCTGAAACAAAGATTTAGATCAAATCTTTGTTTCAGCAACCTGAGGCATTTGTCTTCTATTTGTGCGTCTATTTGGATGCACCTTTGGGGTCCTTTTTTAGCACACCGACGTGACCAGCAAATGCCAATGAGGGTGGAGCAGACTGGCGGCAGCACTGCAATAAGCAGCCCCATAGGTAACCAATAACAGCAAACAAGGTGTGCGTATGGAGAAACTCACTTACCTCCCGATCCGCTTACCTGAGCCAAAAGTCTCGCTTAGGTGCAGAGATGTCAGGGGTGGAGCTGAGGAGCTGAGTGTCCTTGGGGTGTGGCCAGAAGTGTGGCCCCACAGCCCTTTTCTAAGCATGATGCCCTTCACATGATTCATGCATGAAGGGGTCTTTAGAATAAGGGTTATCCTTTACTGTGTTCTCAAATTATCAAACACAGATGGGGATCCCCACTTTATTCATAAACATGCAACTCCTCCATTTGACCTCTGTTTAGGACATCTCCCTCAGCAGGATAGTGCCAAGCTGCAGCTGGTTGTTTTTTTATTATCCTGATTTTTTATTATTATTTATGAAATCATTGCCAACAAATATAAAATATTTGAGTCAGCCTTGGAAACACCTTATCTTTTAGATTTTAGGATCGTGGGCATTGAAAAATAAATTGAAGCCAGATTGTAAAAATTTACTTCCCTTTTTCTGATCCTTTGGGTTGGGACACCTCTGTCCCTCCAGATGTGGTTGCACTCTAACTCTCATCAGCTCTACCCAGCATGGCCAGTGGTCAGGGATGATGAGAATTGTAGTCCAACAACATCTGGAGAGCCACAGGTTCTCCATCCCTGCTTGATCGTTTACCATTCCTTTTAAAGATTTAAATCTGCAATCTAGAAGGAATGTTTTCATGTTTCATGTTTACACAATACCTGACGGAACGCCTCTCCCGACATGAACCTATGTGCTCACTGCGCTCTACATCTAAGGTCCTCCTCCGAATGCCTACTTCAAGGGAAGCTTGGAGGATGGCAACAAGGGAGAGGACCTTTTCAGTGGTGGGCCCCTAATTATGGAATGATCTCCCCAATGAAGCTTGCCTGGCGCCAATATTGTTAACTTTTTGGTGCCAGGTTAAGACCTTCCTCTTCTCCCAGTCATTTAACAGCATTTAACAACATATGCTGAGTTCGTTTGTTTTTAACGGACCCCAGAATAGCTGTTTTATAAGGATACTGTGTTTTTATGCTTTTTATGTTTTTAAACTTTGTATATTTGTTTTAATGATTATTGTTTTTAACTTTTGTAAACTGCCCAGAGAGCTTCGGCTATGGGTTGGTATATAAATGCAATAAATAAATAAATAAATAAATAAATAAATAAATAAATAAGTATAAATAAATACATGGTGAAACATGAAAAATCCTGAGGGTGACATATACATGAGTTCTTGATAGTCACCTAAATGACTATTAGAGTTCTTATGATCATGACAATACTGATGATGTGTTACACTAATCCAGCTAATGAACATTTTGCAACCTATTTGAACTATCACAGCAGAATAATTATGACCCTGAAACAACAAACTAATGTAAAATTAAGCATTTTTGGGAAAAGGAATGGGAAATGCACGGGAAGAGAGCATCAGTATTCATGATGAGGGACCAAACATAATTTCTCCTGACCTGGTAAAAATTAACCCATGATGGCTTCTTGTTATGTGCGAACTGCCCCTCTAAGTCAGACCATTGATTCATCTAAGCCTGGTACGGTTGACACTGACATTGACTAGCAGCTGCTCTCCATGGTTTCAGGCAGGAGTTTTTCCAGCATTTCTTGGAGGCATTGTGAATTGAAACCTGGGACCTTCTGCATACAAAGCATGGACTCTTTATGTCTCATTTGTAAGGGTGATGATGGCCACAGCTAGACCTAAGGTTTATCCTGGAATCATCCAGGGTTCGCCCCTGCCTGAGCACTGGATCCCCTGTGTGTCACCTAGATGAACAGATTTGACCCCTGGACGATCCAGGGATAAACCTTAGGTCTAGCTATGGCCGATGTCTGCTATATACTCTGTAGACCAGGGTCCTAACTCATTACATAGGAAGCTACCTTATACTGAGTCATTGGTTACCAATGAAATTGCCATACTCTTACTACTTCTTTCCTTATTTGTGTTCATGGAATATAAGGAATCTGTCAAAATAAGGAACCAAAACTTAACTTTATATTGTTCTATCAAAATGCCTGAAATGTTTTGGCCTTGTGTCAGAACAGCAGATACTATTTTCTTATAATTTGCAATTTTCAGCTTTCAGTATCATGATGCCATGGCTCTTCTATTGTGCATGTATAGACTGTGTCAGCTTTATTGAAAAATATTGAAGAGAAACAATGAACCTGCCTGTTTCAAACTCAGAATACAACAGCAAATTTCTGAAGACAGTCTGAAAATCAAAGTTGGCATAGAATCTTTTCAACTGGGTGCGATCAAGATATTAAACAAATCTGCACCTATGATTCAAAACCAGATTATAGCTTAACTTGAATATCCCTCTGCAGTTCATTGGTGGATCTTGTCAAAATAAGGGGGATCCTCCATAATGAGACAGTATGAGGAGATGATGGCATAGATGGCTGCAAATGCATGGAAACAGAGCTTGACAGTACATAAATTCAGAAGGACGAGGAGACCATGATGCACTGTTTGATAGAAAGAATGATAAAATCTCTTCTAGTGAGTTTAAGTATGCACAAGTGGAGATCATACACATGGTTTACTATTTATTGACTAAAGAGGTGAAATTGTACTGTTGATGACTTGAGCCAGCATTTGCTTCCTGCTATTAAGATATTCCCTCCTATCAAAAACTCCATCATTAAAACTAATGCAATGTTTCCAGACAATATGCTCTAGTAGGTCACAACAGGAAAGCTCAGTTGAGGGAAATCATGTCCCTTTCTTTGGGATTGTTTCATATCTTGATAGTGCCCTGGCATATGGTACTTTGACAAATCCCAATAGATCATGACGATGGCATAATAACCTTCAATGGTATGACATTTATTAAAGATCTGCAACACATTCCTTCAGCATTTGTTGAGGTTGTAGGTACAATTTATTGACTAGCAGCTAAGTTTGCAGCAAAGTGTAAATGAGGCCATTTGGACATTGCCATTGATTAGTATCCAGCAATCAGCATAAAAATGTGGAATAGTGCTACTGAGCAACTGGTGGTTCCCGAGCTATTAATATATTTGGAACGGAGCAAGAAACCACAATTCAGTGGGGAAAGGTTCTTTCTAATTACGAGAATAATGGAGCATTTCAGAAACCCTTCTTATATACCATGTTGGCATTCTCCAACTTGGTACCCTCTAGATGGTTTGGACCACAATTCCCAGCATTACTGACAATTGGCCATGCTGGCTAGGGCTGATGGGAGCTGAAGTCCAAAATAACTGTATTGAATCTTCTCAGGGCTCCCGTGCCTTTGGGAATAGCCTGTTCATTGTTCCATGAAGAACCTATCTTAATTGGTCCATATTGTCAGTTATTACTAGGGAAGTGGGGGGCAGCAAGGAAATGTTAATATATTTTCATGGTCTCAATGTGTGGGATCTCCTGGTCCTGGGAGAACACTAAGAGCCCCATACAACAGCAGGATACATCCTATCATCTATCTATCTATCTACTATCTGTCAATCTTCTATCTTTTGTGTCGGTGTGTTTTGAGCTCAGTTACTAGCCAACAGTCATACATTGATTGGATGCTATACTGAGTGTATTTCCCCCATTTTTCTGGCTGTTCGTATTTTGTTGGAAATTAAAATACATTTCCATGATGGCATTTATTTATTTATTTATTTATTTATGATTATGTCTAAGCTTCCTTTAAGGGTAGAAACTTCTCAAGGCAGTGTGAAAAAGACTGTTTCCCCATTGGGGGGGGGGGAAGGCAGTCAACCTTATTTTATTGCACATATTCAGGTGTTTGCTTTCACCTGCATTGCATGTGGATAAAATGGGATACACATCGTTTCCTGCACAGAATCATGAGCATTGCCTTTGCTGATTGACAAAAGAGAGGAGTGGATTCCCTTCCCCTCAGGAAGGTTACCTCAGCAATTTATGGTGAATTGTAGCACAGTACCCAAGAGCAGTCTAAATGGTGGAAATCTGATACTATTTCTTACTGTATCTATTACAAAACATCCTGAAAGGAAGGGAAGGGATTATATTTCAATAGGACATTTATAACAGGGCTAGGCAACTTCTGGGCATCTGTAACCCACCAGGGTCCACACACACCCATACTGCCACTAAAACTGTTGTTGCCACTGCACCACCAAATTTTCCGCTGAAATTTAGTGGCACAGTGGCAAAAAAAAAGGCAACAATTTCTATTTAAACCAAGGCGCACAGAGAAAACACACCATGCTTTAAAGTTAAGTCACTGATTCAAAGGAAAATTCAGCAGTACGGTGGGCGATGGCGGAGGGCATATGCAGCCCACAGCCATGTGTCGCCAAAGTCTGATCAATAAGGACCATCTCTTTCCTGGCATCTAAAGTTTGGGATCTTTGAAGGCTGGAAAAATACCTTGACCTGGGACCTGGGAGGAGCCATTAGCCAGAAGACAACTGGCAGTACTGCAGTATGGTGGTCTGACTCATAACCATATGGTTTGACTCAAAATAACAATAAATAGTTGTTTAAAACGTTTGAATGTTCACAGTACTTTCCAATAACTCAATAACTTTAGAGCTTCTTAGCTTAGAAATAAGGGGGACATGGTAGAGGTGTATAAAATTATGCTTAATGTGTTGATAAGGGATAGGAGAAAAACCTCTCCCTCTCTCATAACCATCATCCCATGAAGCTGAATGGTGGGAGATTCAGCTCAGACAACGGGAAGTTGTTTTTCACACAGCACATAATTAGCTTCATCCCATGTACCTGGTACCTGTTTCCCTCGAATTATCCCTACAGCGCTAAGCTGTTGGCGTTGTTGTTGTTGTTGCTACCGGGCGGCAAGATCCTTTGCATATCAGGAAGTGGATTTAAGGGGGGAAATGTAAAAAAATCATTAAAAAATCAATGGATGACCCAATCCGATTCAAATTTGGTATGCTTAAAGCTCTCCTTAATATCTATTACTGTGCCAATTTTGAAGTCTTTATCTTTAAAGCTTACACAGATGTAAGCATTTGTTTAATTCATATCAAATCCTGCTCTTGCACCCCAGTGGCCGCTCAGATGATACGCCCGAAATCTAGTATCAAAATATGGTGAGTCTTTTGCTTTTATAGCGCAATTAAAGCAGGATGCATGGGAGTACTTCACAATAAAAGCAGATTATAAGCTGGAAAACTTCGGAGTCCTTTGCATACAATTCACAGTGATTGCACAGTATAACGCTGGTGTGATAAAGCTCATTGAACGAAACTATGGGATTTGGTATCACAAAATGCAGTGACAGCCACCAACTTAAACAGTTTTAAAAGGGATCACACTAATCCACGGAGGATAAACACTATCAATAGTTACTAGTGATCTTCAGTGTTGGAAGTCGTATGTCTTTGAATACCAGTTGCTGAGGAACGTGAGCAGGATGGTTCTGCTGCACTCACAGCCTACTTGTGGGCTTGGCAAAGGCATCTCGCTGGTCTCTTGTGGGAACAGAATGGAGGACTACATAGCATGGCTGACCATTTTGACCACCCCATATTGCACGTGAAGTTGGGGAGGGCATGAGGCTGAATCATGCCCCCCCTTTATTAAGGCTACCTAGTAAGAGGAGGACAGTATTAGGTCCCTGTATCCTGTTCATCTAAGAGGAGAAAAGCAACCAGGGAGAAAATTTTTGAGTGGAAAAATTGCCCAGAAGGAATGTATTAAACACACACACACACACACACACACACACACACACATCATTCCAAACCTAGTTCCTTGCAGCTGCATTTCAATTTTGAAAAATATATAAAACCTGTTGGTAACTGCTCATAAGACTGTTGTCTCATCTAGTTTAGGGTGACCATCTGAAAAGGACAGGGCTCTTGGATCTTTAACAGGGAATTTCAGCAGATGTCCTTTGTATGCATGCAGCACCTGGTGAAATTCCTCTTTCATCCCAACAGTTAAAGCTGCAGGAGCTATACCAGAGTGACCAGATACAGAAGAGGGCAGCTTTAACTGTTGTGATGAAGAGGGAATTTCACCAGGTGCTGCATGCATCCAGATGACACCTGCTGAAATCCCCTTTTCTATACAACTGTTAAAGATACAGGTGCCCTGTCCTGCTTTCCATATGGTCACCCTAATCCAGGGTCCTTAAATATGCTTGAATCAGGTTTTCAACCATGAATTTCCCCAACCACAAATTTTCTCCCCAGCCATCTTTTAAAGCCATCTAAGCTGGTGGCCACCATCACATCTTGTAGTAACAAATTCTATATTTGAACTACGCACTGTGCAAAGAAGTATTTCTTTTTGTTTGTCCTCAACCTCCCACCTATCAGCTTCAATAGATTCCCCAGGCTCTACTATTATGAGAGAGGGAGAACTTGCCACTTTCTTCACACCATGCATATCTCTCCTCATACTTACCTTCCTTCCCCCCACCTTTTTTTTTTAAAAAAAATAATAAAGCTAAACAGTCCTAGATATTGTAACCTTTCCTCCAGGGCAGCTGCTCCATACACCTTTTCTAACTCAACAATATCTCTCTTTTTTTAGATGAGATGATTAGAACTCTACCCAGTATTTCAGATGTGGTTGCACTATAGATTTGTATAAGTCTTTATGGCTATTGCCGCTTTTATTTTTAATCCCTTTCCTTGCAAAGAATTATTAGAAATGTTGCGGAGCATAAAACTTCTTGCCAGCATAGAAGTAGGCAAGAATGGGGTGTGACTTCTCCTGCACTAGTTAGATGTATGTGTGGTCGTGGTAACATTTAAACTAGGAAAAGCATAACATGGATGGTGGTAATGTGCATTTACTGTAATGGGGAGGTTGTGAAGTGATAATCAAAACAAATTAAAATTAAAGGGTTTGATCCAGCCCTTAGGTTCATCTACACCAAGCAGGATATTCCACTATGAAAGTGGTATGAAAGCAGTATATAAAAGGCAGGAGCCACACTACTGCTTTATAGTGGTATTGAAGTGCACTGACAACTGTTGGGGCCCATTGACACATACCGTATACTGCTTTCATACTGCTTTCATAGCGTTATATCCTGCTTGGTGTAGATGTGTCATGGCCCCCAACAGTTGTCAGTGCACTTCAGTACCACTATAAAGCAGTAGTGTGGATCCTGTCTTTTATATACCGTTTTCATACCACTTTCATAGTGGAATATCCTGCTTGGTATAGATGAGCCCTAAGTCTGGCTCTAACCCAATGTGTGCTTTTGACATGAGTGTCTCCTAGATAATTTTATTTTACCTCTGAGACACCAGTATTTTTAACAAGCACCCAGGTAGCAGGCTTGGCCCTGTTTTCTGAAAGATTGCCCTTTTGCATCTACCATACCTTTTCCTAATATCGACTGAACTCCTACTTTTATTGAAAGACTTTCATGGCCTATGTGGCTTAAACATTGCTCCTAAGTTGTAAGAACTGACATTTTAAAGAGTTGGTGACATTCAAGCTCACAATAATGAATGCAACTGGACTATATTCAACTTCATTATACCTGGAAATCTTTGAATGACATACTGTGATATATTACAATGATTACCTGCACAATCCGCCATTACAGCTCCTTGGGAACAGGTTTTGCCGAACATTCTAATGAGCTCACCATGAATTTTTAAAATCCTTAAAATAGGTTTTGCGGTTTCACTTTCCCAGGAGCTATTTTCCTTAATGAAATAACATAATCCCATTTCAGCATTAATTTGAACATACCAATAATAGCCTAATAATATTATGGATTCATAAAACATCCCACAGGATTGCTGAGTAACTCCAGCTTTATATTACCCGAAAATAACTGAAACTGAACCTCAGATTGGGTAGAGAATAGATAGCTATAGATATACTTGAGTTTCATTATTTTGGAAGACCCATATCCCCACTGGAGCTGAGTGCATTTAATGACATCAAGAGGAAGAAAGCGAGAGACATCCAAGAATTCTAGGTCACTGACTCCCTTCTTTACTCGGTGTGTGGCCTTGTGAAATAGATAGCGGTCATTTGTAAAAAAGAAATAAAATTATCTTGTTCAGTAAACTAATTAAGTTATACTTCTGCGCTTCAGTTTTGGAAAATTATCTAGAGCATCGCGTATGTCTTTATTGCCCAGCACAGCCGTAGAAATAAAAGGCTAGTTTCAATATGATGATCAGCATGTGATCTTCCTTGTCACATTATAATTTAAACACTTGAGACAGTGTTCCTCAATCTTTTGAACTAGGACCCCTCCAAGTCAACTGACGATCAATCATCTGTTCCAAAGATGAGCATGAAAAGATTCCTGCACATGTAGATACCACCTGCTACTGCTGCAAGGCATACTAATCCCAATACGGTCATCAAAGTGGATCTGACTATCTCCTACTAAAAGCATGCACAGGAAAACATCATCATAGAATGAAGTAGCTGAGCCCCTCTTTCTAAGCACATTGGAGATTACTGGGCAGCAAACACTCTCCCACACAAAACCAATGTGTATATTAGTAAGGGTCTCAGCCAGAGGACATTCAATCCTTCCAGGACTTTGGTAAAGGGGTAAGGATTCACCTCTTTCACAATCCAAGGCCTCAGCTAGACCTACGGGTCTAGCGCGACAGAGGGGTTAGGATCTTGCGATCCCGAGGCTGTGGAAAAAGTGGGCTAGAACTGTAGGGTGATATCCCAGGGCAAGGGAGGGATCATCCCTCCCTGCTCCCGGGATGCCCTGTGTGTCATTTGAATGCACAGGACGATCCTCGGGATATCACCCCGTCTAGCTGTGGCCAAAATCTTCATGCCTTCTCCATGTTCATCATGCTCAAAAGACAGCTTCAGAGCACATAACACATATATTTGACACACCATTGAAATTCCACATGTGCTCCACTCATTCCACAGACACACTTCTAGTCCTTGCTGACTCACAGAAACTCTGCTACCTGCCAATTCAAGGAGAAGTGGGGCTATATGGAGTGGCATGATCCAGGAAGTAAGGTGAGGCAAGACCCTGGTAATGAGTTGGTGAGGCATGAACTTAGGTTGGGTGAAGCACATCTGTGGCAGCTAGCTGAATCCATTAGGTGTTCTAACTAAAGTAGTGGTCACAGTATGTATGGTCACAGAAGTTTATAGAGGCTCGTATGAGCTGATCTGGACTATTAAGTTATTGGGCATCCATTGTTTGTTTAGCAATTTCCTTTTCTGGCCTGTGTTTTTCATGACCTCTACAATAATTATTTATTTCAACATGCAAACTGAGAGAACATGCCCTGCATTGCAATGGGGCAAATGGCAGGGCCAAAGGTCTGGAGGACTCACCAAAGTCTTTTCTACACCTAAGGGTGTAGAGGAAGGGAGGGGAGAGGATCACGGACTTACCTGCTTCTGCGATCCTCCCTGGGCATCCAAATGGAAGCATGATGTCCCGGAAGGGAATAGGGATGTCATGTCCATTGCGTCCACCAATTTTTAAAGAGGCAGCAGCTGGGAGTGCAATTGCACTCCAATGAAACATGAGTAAAAAATAGCAAAAGATGACCTTGCTCCCCCCCCCCGATGTCCCTGAACTCCCCCCAGCCCGGCTCCTTCTCTCTGCTAACCCACGCTACTCAAGGGGAGGAGGGTGGAAGCCAGGAC
This sequence comes from Elgaria multicarinata webbii, assembly GCF_023053635.1. Lineage (NCBI taxonomy): Eukaryota > Metazoa > Chordata > Lepidosauria > Squamata > Anguidae > Elgaria > Elgaria multicarinata. The sequence continues at coordinate 16,683,148 of NC_086171.1, forward strand.
AGGTGACCACACCACCCATGGTCCTCGGGATTGTCCCATGGTCATGGGTAAATCTGGGATAACAGAGGTCTTGGTTATCCTGGGAAAATGGAGGGGTCATCTCTGCCTGCTCTCAGGATCCCTGTGTGTCATTTGGATGCACAGGGAGGACCCAGGGAGGACCCAGGGAAAAAAGGCCAGTGTAGACATGGCCCAAGGCTGATATTGACATACCTTTTAAAAAATGAACTTTTTTGATGGTCCAGTGCAGTGAAGAGAAATGCTGGCCCAGGCAGCTGCTACCAACTTCATTACCCCCAAGGCCTCTCTGCCTTGCCATCCAAAATACATTATGTCAAGACCCAGGGCAATCTGGGGAAATGAGGACAGTGGCAAAATGGTTGGGGATCCCTAAGAGGAACAAATCTGTCAGTATCAACATCTTTCACATATGATTTTTTTTTTTTTTTTTAAGAAAAAGTCAAGTTCTGGGGAAGGCAATGGCAAACCACCCCGCTACAAAGTTTGCCATGAAAACGTCAGCGAAAGCAGGCGTCCCTCTAGGAGTCAGCAATGACTCAATTGCTTGCGCAAGAGGTTCCTTTCCTTTTCCTTCCAAGTTCTTTCCACCCTGTTTATGAAGAAATTTCCAATTTTTCTTAAGCTCATGTCTATAAAAAACTGAACAAGCTATGTTCAATAGGACCATGTTTTCACTTGCCTTCCATGTAGGCTGTTGAAGTTCAGGAGTCTGTCAGAAAAAAGAAGGGGAAACCTAATTCAGCACCACAAATATGGTTAAATATGTAGGGATTTTAAGAGCAATGTGCTCAAAGCACTAGACCTGGATGGATGGGTCTGTCAGTTTTTGTTTCTCCTGCATTCATTTTTTGTTTAAAAAAAGTTCAAGTTCTTTCCATTCTGCTTATGAAGAAATTTGCCATTTTTTGTAAGTTCTCAGCAAAACTCAAACTGAAGAAAACTCATGCCTACTTGTGGGCCGGGGGCTGGGCAGGGGGTAATCTGAGTGGTGCTGAGGGCACCCAGAGGGCACCTTGTGCAACGTCCCTTCAAACCTGGTGCCGGTCCTGTCAGAGAAGCATGTTTTATAGAGGTTTCCCTCACAAGGCTGTTGTGACTATGAACAGCTTGAGGCTTGGCAAAGTGTTTCGCACACTGACGTTCTAACCCTAAACAGATTTTCTGGATTTTCAACGGGCATTACTTCAAAAGAAAGCATGCTTAGCATTGCAGCTTAGAAGTGCTGGAGAAATTGCTGCTGCTAATGATTAGCATGTATGTAGCAGTACTGGGGGAACGTGCAGAGCTTTTAGGCACATCAGCTGTCCTTTGCCAGAGGATTTGCAACTCAGCCATTCACTGGAGTGCTCTGCCAGCACATATCATACAGGATGAATGGCACTTGCGGCCTTTGGAGGATCAGGCCGCTCAAAGCTAATGAGATCATATTCTTATATCGTCAACTGCGGCCGTCATGATTTTATGAACATGAAGTATGAAGTCTTTTCTGCATCTGGGTTCCCTTTTGATGTGGATCTCGCTGCTGAGGGACTGCTAACTGAACTGAACGTTTCAAGGAAGCCAATTTACTCAGCTGGTTGCAAACCCTTTGACCTCAATAGTAGAATTTGGCAAATCAATGAATACACGAAAGTTTAGTGTTCTTTCAAGAATGGCAAAAATGCTGTGTAGCCCATAGCTCCTTCTGCAAAATGCTAGTTTGTATTTTAAACATTCATCTTTTTTTTTTAAGGCCAATGAGACTAGTTAATTAAGCCTGAGGGGTTATGAACTGTTGGCAGTTAATAAGTCATAAAATTCCTCCATAAAACAGGATGCTAGATTCCATCACTGAGACAAGGAGTACAAAGAGCCGGTGTATAATATCTAATTGTACAAAAGGACTGGGATTTCTCAATGACTGCTCATCTGGAGTCTCAAGGGCATGCTCACTGTGGTTTCCTGATTTTTAGAAGCCAGTTTAAAAAATGAGTGTATTAAAGAGTAATTTGCCTGAAAGTTCAGGAAGTTTGGGGTGGTGGAGGGTGGGTGGAAAGAGGGGGAGGGGAGAAAAGGAAGGAAGGAAAGAAGGAGGGAGAGACAAAGAGAGGGAGAGGGGGAAAAGAGAAGAAGAGAAAGCAAAAGGGGCTCTTGGCTTGGACATGATTGCATTTGTCATCTGTTTTCTTTCCCCTGTAGGATGTTCACCATGGCAACGGTACACAGCAGGCTTTTTATGCTGACCCCAGCATCCTGTACGTCTCCCTCCATCGTTATGATGAAGGCAACTTCTTCCCTGGAAGCGGAGCCCCAAATGAGGTTGGGTTTATTTCTTTAGAGCCCCATTTTTATTTGTATCTTTTCAGGTAATTGCATTGCATGATTACCCCTAATTTTCTCATCCTCCACTGGTGCTTTAAATTGCACTAGATTACCAAATAGTCCACTGGGACCTGGGGACCAGGGTAGAACAAGTGCATAACCCAGAACAGCGCTTGTCAAGCAGGGCTGGGTTGATTTGACGCACTGTTTGATGTTTGTTTCAAAAGGACATTTTTGTATGTTTTCTTATTTTGATTCACTCCCTGCCTTTCCTCTCCACCCTCCCTCTGGCACTTCCCCCCTCCTTTCCTGCTCCTTTTAGGTTGGAAGTGGCCCTGGTGAAGGTTATAATATAAATATTGCTTGGACAGGTGGCCTGGATCCCCCCATGGGAGATGTAGAGTACCTCACAGCATACAGGTTGGTTATTGTTTCCTTCTGAAAATGCCAAACAGAAGTAACAGCCTGAAACCTACAAGAATTAGAACTGCAGCAGTCTTGAAAGTCATAAAAATGACCCATGGTGAAACTGGCTTAAAGTAAAAAAAAAAAAAAAAGACCTCTTGTTATGTAGTGTTTGAAGACTTCACTGATTTTAATAAAGAGTCAATGTTAATATTACTGGCCACCCACAAGAAAAAAAAAAGTTCATTCAATGCCTGAAGTAGAGATGAAGAAACTTCAGATTGTTGAATACTTTTTCAGCTTGTAAATGGAATAAGGGCAAGATCCTATGCATGTTTAGAGACAAAAAAGGCCCTACAACTCCCAGCATTCCCCAGCCGGCATGGCTGGTTGAGGAATGCTGGGAGTTGTAGGATTTTTTTTCTGCTTAAAGATGCATAGGATTGCGCCGTAAAACACTTTCTCAAATCCAAAGAATACAATGAATACAATTTATTTTGGGTACCATTGATTTCCCTGTAACTTGCATTCATGTAAATGTTCTCGGAGCTTCAAGCTAACTGCCCGCTCCTCCCACCCCTGAACAAAGTTCTGTGAAAGTAAGGCCTTAACTAGATCTACAGTAAAGTCCGGGGGAGAGGAGGGGAGACCTCACATTGTGAATAACGCGAGATCGCACCCTCGTTTACACTCAAGGCGCAACGACCTCAAGAAGAGAGGTGTCGCGCCCGCCATTTTATTTTCTTAAAGGGCCAGCAGCACACGAGCACTTGAGCGGAAAGGTAAGGGTGTTTTTTTGTTTTGTTTTTTTAAATTGATTTTCCCACTCCCCACAACCTATCCCTGATGGGCGCAGTGCTCCTCCCAGCTCCGCGCGAGTAATTGCGCAGAGCCTGGCTCAAGCCACAGCAATAGGTCACACCTTCCGCGGTCCCGGGCTCAGCCCTGGACTGCAAAAAAAGCAGGCTCAAAGTGTAGGACTGTATCCTGGGGCCAGGGAGGGATGATCCCTCCCTGATCCCAGGATCCCCTGTGCGTCATCTGGATGCACAGGGACGATCCTGGAGTTCACCCCAGGATAAAGGCTGGTCTAGCTAAGGCCTAAGTCTCTCTGCTTTCAATGGCACTATCTTCCATGTAATGTTAAAGATTGGGGCTTTTAAAAATATAGGCCAAGATATGCTTTCACGGTCTTCACAAGTTAGCCCCTCTGCATAAGTGAAGCATGTGGGGGCAGGGCAGGACTGCGGCTGCCAGCCCTACCCATGACATCATGCATTGTGCTGGCCTGCCCCTCAACATCTGTGTGTTGATCCTATGCATGTGCAACTGTACATGTATGAGTTACCCTTTTCAGACAGCTACACTCAATATGGCCAGTCACACAGGAGATTGCGGGAGTGGTCTTCCTTCCCATGTGGTCTTCCTTCCCATGTGGTCTTCCTTCACATGTTTAGCCTACTCATGGAGCCTAACTTGTGAAGAGAGATTTTGTCTAATATACTTCTGAGTTGGATAAAAGTCCTACCAAAATCCATGCATCGGATTATGTGGGTTTGGGCCCACAGAAGCTTAAGCCACAAGAAAGGTGCAATCCTATGCATGTTGAGATGGGAAAAGTCCTATAATTCCAAGCAGTCCAAGTATGTCTGGCTGGGGAATGTTGGACATCGTAAGACTTTTTTCTGCCTAAACATGCACCTTTAATCTTTAAAGTGGCCCCAGATTTTGTTCTTTTTGCTGCAGTAAACTAATATGGCCGACACCCCCACCTCTAATCATTTACTTTTCTGGCTCATGAGTTCTAAGGGCCTTTCAGCACAGTCGCTAAAACTGAGCTTCAATTTTATGCATTGCAAAATACCACAGAGCAAATATTTCTTCCACGTGTAACAGATGAGTGCCACCACATTCCACACAGTAGTCACATTCAGAACGAAAGAGTTTTTCCCAATCGAAATATTGCTTTATTCAGTGCGCAGATAATGAGGTCTTCCCACAACAGAAGGGCTGTATTAAAGGAGAACATATGGATTGTGGTCAATAAATGAACATGTATTGAGCCAGGAGCTAAATATGTGAAAAGTAGAGTTTTTGCCAGTTAAAGAAATCTTAGATGATTAATCACATGGGTTTTAGCCAATCAGTACATGAATTAACTGATTATATGTTCATAGCTTGCATACAAATAAACAATCAGATGAAGACAAAAGCATCTTTCCCTTGTTTATAAATGATTTCCCTTGTTTTCTAATGAAAGTGCTTCTGCAGATACCATCCTAAAAGAGGCACTACAGAGAAAAGTGTAAGGGATGCCTGTTCTAAAATGGTGCCTATCAGCTGTTTGTAACTTCTTATATTAAAAAGAATTAGCAACTGTTTTATAAAGCTATCATCCGGTGAACTGGTGCCACTTTAGTCAATGGCAAGATTTGAAATCTATTGGGCTGGAATAGGATTTAGGCATTTGCAACTGGAAATTGCTGGTGGAAGTGGACTTCCCTGCCCTCTCCTCCCCATAACAGCCCCTCTAATCTCCTGAAAATGCTACACAGTGGGGCAGGTGACCCTGCTGGATGGGGCAAGCAGAGGTGTGATGGGGAAGAGGGGTTCCTCAAGAATCAGGTAGAGGCACCTTCTGTCAATGGAAGGCTGATCCTGGCTACAAGCCTTTGGGCATGTCTACACCTAAGGGTGTAGAGCAGTGGTTCTCAACCTTCCTAATGCCGTGACCCTTTAATACAGTTCCTCATGTTGTGGTGAACCCCAACCATAAAATTATTTTCGTTGCTACTTCATAACTGTAATTTTGCTACTGTTATGAATCGTAATGTAAATATCTGATACGCAGGATGTATTTTCATTGTTACAAATTGAACATAATTAAAGCATAGTGATTAATCACAAAAACAATATGTAATTATATATTGTGAAATATTTATTTCTAATTACAAATAAATGTCATCACGCCGGGCACTTGTATGTGGGCGTATCTGCATGTGGGCGGACCCTCCTGGAGACGGATAGAGGAGGGGTGTCTCGGTTCCTAAGACCATCGGAAATATGTGTTTTCCGATGGTCTTAGGCGACCCCTGTGAAAGGGTCATTCGACCCCCAAAGGGGTCGTGACCCACAGGTTGAGAACCGCTGGTGTAGAGGGAGGGATGGGGTAGGATAGACTTACCTGCTTCCGCAATCCTCCCCCAGCATCTTGACGGCTGTGCGACATCCTGGAAGGGAAGAGGGATGTTGTGGCCGCCATTTTCCCCTGGAATGGAAATGGAGTGCAATTGTGCTCCAGCACATGTAAGTTTTTTTTTTTTAAAAAAAAACACCTTTAAACTGTTCCCCCCACCCACCCCCATTGGGCACAGACTGACCCCGTGCAGCTCTGTGCCCATTTTAAGAGCCCCGGTACTTGTGGGGAGGAAGGGAGAAGCAGGAATCGGGCGCTACACCACCCATGGTCCTTGGTATGGTCCTGGGACCATGGCAAAATTGGGATAATCAAGGTCTCAGTTATCCCGGGAAAATGGAGGGGTCATCCCTGCTTGCCCCCGGGATCCCCTGTGCATCCAAATGATGTACAAGGTCAATCTAGGGATGGCCCTGGGATAAACTTATGGTGTAGACATGCCCTTTGTTTGTTCACTGTATTTTCAGCTTTTCAGCCATGATTGGCTCCCAAAGTGGATTACCATGTAAATTCACCAAAAAATACAATATATTAGGCATAACTAGAAATGTTTATGGCAGTCACTCTGGTTCCTGGAGTTTGATGACATATTTCTTCTGAACTCTTCCCTTCCCCTCTGGGCAAAAAAAAAATGCTGTTTGGATTCAGGGACTGGCTAATGGCAAAGAAGCCATCTCACACAAGCAGCCCTTTTGACATCAACTAAAAATTGTAGCTGGCAGTTGCTGTCATAGCCTACTCAATTAATCAACTCAACATTGCAGCTCGCATGAAAAGATCCCATAGGATCACTGATGTGTGGCTTTATACTATTAGGCGTGGAAAAAGAACACAAATGATGTGTACCATAGGGTTCCAAATCTGGTCTTGTCTTTTGAGCCCAATTTTCTACTACTGCAGCTGCGCAGCTCTGGTTTTGACCTAACAACTACAGTGAAAGCGCTTGATGAAATCATGCGTGCCAGGGCTGGACAAGCTGTTGGAGTTTGGTCAAGAATGTCAGGTTACGTTTGTAAAGGCTACAGTTCAAGACTTTCCAGACTGACAATGAAACCACTAATTTCTGCTCGGACCACTGTCAAAACTTATAATTTCAAATGTTATATCTAGTGCATACCTTTGCTGCACTGCAAATATACCACAACATCTATAAAACTTTCTTTCCACATGGCCTCCACCCTATCACTCTTGGGTGGTCCATGAATACACAGTGTTGAGATGGTTTTGTAATTCAGACATAACACACCTGAAATCGAAGCTTAATACCAAACACAGAAATAGTATAAAATCACAGTCTTGCACTGTTTCTGTGAAATGGGTTTTGATTTTATATACAGCATTTGCCTATCGTGGCAAACACCTAGTCAAATATTCAATTACTTAAAGGTATGTTGTCAAAGCTGGTAAGCCTCAAATGGTACTTCATCTAATGCTTTCATTAATCCTTTGCCAAGGTCTTTGCAGAGCTTGCACACTCACAAAGATAGGGTGTTTACTTGGCTCAAGGGTTTGGTGCTGGAGTTCAGCTTCCCTCACCTCCTAAATGCTTGGTTCACAGTCAACCTCAGTCAGTGAATAAGGATGTAATATTAAAAGTGTTAGGCTGAAGCAAACACACCGAGTGTAGTTATTAGTTCCACCACATTCCTATCAGAATATATATATATATATATATATATATATATATATATATATATATATATATATATATTATAGCCTTTCCCAACTTGGTGTCCTCCAAATGAGTTGAATTTCAAGTCCCATTATCCCCAGCCAGCATAGTCAACACTTATGGTGGGAGTTGCACCCTAACACATCTGGACAGCACCAGGTTGGAGGAAGGCTGGACTAATGATATGTAATCTGAAGGAGCAGGTAATTTATAACAGGTGTCAGCTAATGAATATATTCTCCAAAATAAACCATCCATTTAGATTTAAGGAACCTTGGGGGCCTTCTGTGTTCAGCTATCTGTGGGCAGAGAAATGGTGGCGGTGGCGGGGTATTTCACTAAATTTCTCCAGGGAAAGGAGAAACCACCCAACAGTTTCTCAGGAATGGTGCTCGCCATTAGCAGCATGAATAGCACAACTTCTTTTGTTTTCTTAAGGTTTGAGTTGTTGTTTTGTTATGCCACTGTGAGTAGCAATAGCAGCTGTGTTGGCAGCCTGGTTGTCATTTTGCATCTTCCACAATGTCCTGGACCTGGCATCATTCTGAGGCATGTAGGGCGGGGGGAATGGTGACCGCTGCAGTGGGGGGGGGGGACTATGGTGGAGAATATTTGGAGAAATTTCTGCAACGTTGCCTTATTTTTCAAGGGAAGAAGAGAAAAAGAATTCTCAGAAATGTTCTCAGAAAAAAAATGTATTCTGAGAAATTTCAGCTCAACATACTGTTTCTGATGCTGAGAAAGTTCACTTGCGGTAAAGGAAACTATCTGTTTTGTTTTCTCTAGATGCTTTTAATTTCCCTTCCTTTCAGTGTATTATTTACTATACTTTTAAACTGCCAGCAACTGCAGTTCTCTGGGTGGTGTATAATACATTAAACATTTTTTGAAAAACTTTAGAAACATTAACAAAATAAAAACAAAAACAGGACAGAATAAAACTGAAAGAAAACCAGCAGCAAAGAATTAAACAATTACAACATCGTAAAACCAGATTAAAACCAGCAGCATGATGGAGTACTAAAAGCACTAAGAACAGTTCTTAAAATGTCTGGGAGAATAATAAAAAAAGTCTTTACCTGATACTGGGGAAAAAACTTTAATGTAGGCATACAGGGGAGAACATTCCACAGATAGAATGCCACCACTGAAAAGGCCCTCTCTCTCTTTTGAATTGAATGCCTTTGGACAGGAGCAAACCAAGACTCTCCCACCCTGCCTGGGCTTCTGCTGCACCACCTGGCCCATGGTTACTATGCCTTCATTTTACTTCAGGAGCCATATATACTCCCATAACATCTCCAATGGTAATGCACATGTACTTTAAGTGTAGAGCAGAGAATTCACTGGCTTGTCAAGTTACGGTACAGATCCCAAATTACACATGGGATATTGTGCAAGCAAAGAAGCAGAAAGTTTGCTTTGATTGTAGATGCTCAAAACTTACTTATAGGAGATCAGGTTTTTTTTTAATCTAAATATATGAAGGATTTGGTGAAAATCACATCTGAATAGGGATGGGTGATTTCAAATCAAGCTTGATCTCATTCAGGTTCTCAGTTTTCCACCATTGATCTCATTCTGTCCCAGTTTTATAGAAGCTTTCTTTCCTCACACAGACATTCATATGTGTGTGTTTTTCTTCAAAACATGCACAATTTTTGCATTCATTTTTCAAATGTAAACAATTTTGTACACAGGCACCCGTTGACTAAAGTGTTTGTGCACATTTTAGAAATGTACACATTTTCCTTGCACATGTTTCAAATGTGCACATGTTGTCGAACACATTTTTGTGTTGCAGAATCCATCATAAACTCAGGAATCTATGGATTTCCAACCTCAAATTGAGTTCAGGTACGCATTCAGTTTCCAGGTGGTGCAAACTGAGTAATGTCACCCAATGAATTTGTCACCCATTCCTAAGTCTGAATAGCTCCAATGTGACATGGGTTTGGTAGCCTTAAAGCTGCATAAATATATAAACATTCTCATGAATGGGTATCTAGCTTGAGGTGCTAATGCCCAGGGGAAGAGGGAGAGGACAGAGTGCCTGTGCCTGGACTCCTGCCCGCTCCTTCTTGTAATGCTATGTCAAGGGCGTAGAGTTATGTCAGAATAGGCCCAGTGAGACTGTGAGCAAAAATGCACGTGCTGAAAAATATCTGCAGGATGGAATTAGAAAGAACAATTGAAAAAGCAGTGAAGGATGGAGACCCAAATGGAATTTTGCTCTGGGCAATGGATTTTCCGCATAAATCTGTCTGGGGGAGGCAGGAAAACAAGAATTACCAATGGAATTCCTTTAGTGGGCTTCACCCAGCCCTACATTTAAACCCTTTAAATGCACAAAAGAAACACAACAAAATGAATGCAAGAGATGTCTCTTGCCTCAAGCTCCCTCAACTAAAGAAAATGAGAACTTTGTCCCTTTTAAAGGAGTAAAGAAATAATTGTTCTTTCCAAGCCAAATAGCAATGAGAGTTGCAAAGGTTGGCTCTCAAAGGTAGGTCAAGGTAGTGTGGCAGTTGGCAGCTGAGAGAAGGAGCTCGGTGGTATTATGGGTCACAGGGATGCACAGCTATCCCATACAAGTACCTGAAAAAAAATATGTTGTGCTTTTGTGAGCATGCACTGCAAGTTGGAAATGATGCCAGTCATGCCATTTTCCCACAAGGGAATCCTTATCTGGTAGTTCTAGGGTGACCATCTGGAAAGGAGAATGGGGCTCCTGTATCTTTAACAATTGTATAGAAAAGGGAATTTCAGCAGGCGTCATTTGTATGCATGCAGCCCCTGGTGGAATTCCCGCTTCATCACAACAGTTAAAACTGCAGAAGCTATACTAGAGTAACCAGATAAAAAGAGGAGAGGGTTCATGCAGCTTTAACTGTTGTGATGAAGAGGGAATTTCACCAGGTGCTATATGCATACAAATGACACCTGCTGAAATTCCCTTTTCAACACAACTGTCAAAGTTACAGGAGCCCTGTCCTCCCTTTCATATGGCCACCCTAGGTAGTTCCGGTGCTTGGGAGAGCTGGCTGTCATTGGTTACCTTTTACAGGACCCAAAAGGGAGGGAGAAGGTGGCAACAGTAGAAGTGGCTGGCAAGGTCAAGGTGAGCACAGACGATCTTGCTCACAAGTATTCAAGCATAAGAACATATGAAGTGCCCTGCTGGATCAGACCAAGGGTCATCTAGTGCAGCACTCTGTTCACACAGTGGCCAACCAGCCATCGGCCAGGGATTGTACAAGCAGGACATGGTGCAACAGCACCCTCCCACCCGTGTTCCCCAGCAACTGGTGCACACAGGCTTATTGCCTCGAATACTGGAGATAGCACACAACCATCAGGGCTAGTAGCCATTGATAGCCTTTGCCTCCAGGAATTTATCCAACCCCCTTTTAAAGCAGGTGTGCTTGGATGCTCACTGCCAGGGCTGGGCACAGTCTGGCAGTTCATGGATAAAGATACTAGGTCAGGGGCATCAGAAGCAGGGTCTGATGGGTCAGGGACAAACCCTGGAAGAATCTGATGGGACATGAATGGAGACTTGGTAGATTTGGTGTGGGGTCAGTTGAAAAAATATTATTTTTTGGAGGATGTGGACAAGGTGCTTGGACAGGTCCGCGCAACCACCTATGTACTGGATCCTTGCCCCTCTTGGCTAATAAAAGCTAGTAGGGATGGAACAGCCAGCTGGGCCAAGGAGGTGATTAATGCCTCTCTACGAGAGGGAGTGGTCCCAGACCGTCTGAAAGAGGCGGTAGTGAGGCCACTCCTGAAGAAAACTTCCTTAGACCCGGAAAATCTTAGTAATTACAGGCCGGTAGCAAATGTTCCATTCCTGGGCAAGGTCCTTGAGCAGGTGGTGGCGGGACAGCTCCAGACACTTTTGGATGAGACTGATTATCTGGATCCATTTCAGTCGGGTTTCAGACCTGGTTTTGGCACGGAAACAGCCTTGGTCGCCCTGTATGATGACCTATGTCAGGAGAAAGACAGGGGGAGTGTGATTCTGTTGATTCTCCTTGATCTCTCAGCGGCTTTCGATACCATCGACCATGGTATCCTTCTGGAACGTCTGGCTGAGCTGGGAGTGGGGGGCACTGCATTGCAGTGGTTCCGCTCCTACTTAGCAGGACGGCTCCAGAAGGTGGTGCTTGGGGGACATTGCTCGGCCCCGTGGACTCTTCGGTATGGGGTTCCACAGGGGTCGGTCTTGTCCCCCATGCTGTTTAACATGTACATGAAACCGTTGGGTGCGGTCATCCGGAGTTTTGGAGTGCGCTGTCATCAGTACGCTGACGACACGCAGCTCTACTGCTCCTTTTCAACTTCATCAGGTGTGGCTGTGGATGTGCTGAACCGGTGCTTGGCTGCGACAATGGACTGGATGAGGGCTAATAAACTGAAGCTCAATCCAGACAAGACTGAGATGCTGCTAGTGGGTGGTTCCTCTGATCGGATGGGGGGTGTTCAACCGGTTCTGGATGGGGTTGCACTCCCCCTGAAGGAGCAGGTTCGTAGCTTGGGGGTTCTCCTAGAACCATCTTTGTCACTTGAGGCACAGGTGGCCTCGGTGGCACGGAGTGCCTTCTACCAACTTCGGTTGGTGGCCCAGCTACGCCCCTATCTGGACAGGGATAACCTAGCTTCAGTTGTCCATACTTTGGTAACTTCCAAATTAGATTACTGCAATGCCCTCTACATGGGGCAGCCTTTGAAGATGGTCCGGAAACTGCAGCTTGTGCAAAATGCAGATTGATAGCTGGAACAGGGAGATTTGAGCATGTAACACCGATTCTGGCCTGCTTGCATTGGCTGCCTATATGTTTCCTAAGCCCAATTCAAGGTGCTGGTCTTAACCTATAAAGCCCTACATGGCTTGGAACCACAATACCTGATGGAACGCCTCTCCCGACATGAACCTACCCGTACACTGCGCTCAACATCTAAGGTCCTCCTCCGAGTGCCTACTCCAAGGGAAGCTCGGAGGATGGCAACAAGGGAGAGGGCCTTCTCAGTGGTTGCCCCCCGACTGTGGAATGATCTTCCCGATAAGGCTCGCCTGGCGCCAACGTTGTTATCTTTTCGGCGCCAGGTCAAGACCTTTCTCTTCTCCCAGGCATTTTAAGCAGCATTTAATAACGTTAAGTTTGTTTTTAATGGACCCCAGAATTGTTGATTTTAAATGGATACTGTTGTTGTTTTTATACTGTTTTTATGTTTTTTTAAAAAAATTGTGTACTTTTAATGTTTACTATTTTTAATTGTTGTAAACCGCCCAGAGAGCTTTGGCTGGGAGGTGGTATATAAATGTAATAAAGTAAATAAATAAATAAATAAATTATTATTCTGGCTCTTACAGTTACTGGCTTTTCAGATTCTAGTCTTCATTACCTACCAGAATACATTTTTTACTGAGCTCCTACTATTGCAATCATATCTGATTGTCAATTCTAAGCAATGATAATTGCTCTTCCCAACTGGAGCATTTTGAATGTTTGCTAGCACTGGACTTGTTCAGACAAGACGCTAAGCCATGGTTAGGCTGCTAACCCTTTTGCAGCAACTGGTTAGTGAGCCTGCTTAAACCGTAGTTATGTAGCCACCACAGTTAGGAATGGTTCACATGACACACTAAGTCATGTTTTACATGACACGCTAAGCCGTAATATTTTGCTCAAAATGTTTAACTACTGTGGCTTAACGTGTTGTCATTAGCACTGTTATCTAAGAATTACAGCTCTGAGGAGCAGTTTGGAATAGATGTAAATCTATCTTCAACATCTCTTGTCACCATCAGGCCATGAGATGCTGATGTCTCCCAACATTTAAGTAAGTGGCTCAGCACCTTTTTACCAAATGTTGGAGCATTATATGCACTGAGGAGCTTCAGATTAAGCACATATTATTTGCCATGTAAAGCCTGCCATGTTTTGTTCTGTGATTCCCCACCCCCTCCTATGAATTGTTTCACCCTGGTACAGGCCTCCAAAAGAGCCCATTTTCTTGTATATGTAACAGAATACCCTTGAGTAGGTTGCCAGTGGAGGGAACTGAAGCTGAGTGCAAGTTTTACAACCACGACCTTCTGCTGTGTGAGATAAAAGATCCAGACCTGCTAGTTCACAGTCAGCAGGGAGCTCATAAGTAAAGGCTCCAGCAGGAGCATCCTAAGGGCTATTTAGGAGCTCAAGACCCAAGATTATTCCTGACTTTGTAGTTGTCTTTAAGGCTTCTATCTTGCAGCAAATAGGGCAACTTTGATGGATCCTCTCCATTTTCGAGGCATAGGAGGTTTTGCTTTGCTTTTGTTTCTAGCTGTTCATGGCATGGTAGTTAAAATGCTTTTGTCAGCTTATATATCTATATCTATATCTATATATTAGGCTGACTTATCTAGCTGTTTTAGTGTATCTATTCATAGCACTTTTAAAATGAGCAGCATATCTTGCAAACATGATGATGATGATGACGATGATTTTAACAATGTATATTATATTTTAATTCAGTTTTATGTATTTTTTCATTTATTGTTGTTCCCTGCCTCGATAAAAATGGAGAGGCGGGTAATAATAATAATAATAATAATAATAATAATAATAATGTTTCTCTGTCTGACAACAATCCTACAAGGCTTGCCACAATTATTCCCATTTTACAGATTGAGGAGTAAGGCTAGATCATGAGGATTTGATTTGCCCATGGTTACACCACAGAAGTGTTGGGCTGTTGAGGAGCACTGTGGCTAGGGAACCTTTGGATCTGTGTTTGACTGCCCCCAGTGGCCTAGAATGACTTTTCAGGCTGTCCTTTGGTTTATCCTGAGTGCTTCTGAGTCAGGCTTGATCTCCTTCCTGGCTTCTAGACCTGGCTGTTGTGCATATGAGGGTTTTCTCCAGATGTTCTCCAGATGTTCAGCCCAAACCAGCATGGCCAATGGTCAAGAATACTGAGAATTGGTCCAAAATAAGTGCAGGTTCCAGGTTTTCGAGGATCTTTGGGCAAGACACCCTCACTGGGGGCCCTGTCTCAGTGAGTCTATGTTCTAAGCACCATTATCTAGGGTGACCATATGAAAAGGAGGACAGGGCTCCTGTATCTTTAACAGCTGCAAAGAGAAGGAAATTTCAGCAGGTGTCATTTGTATTTATTTATTTATTTAAAACATTTGCATCCTGCCCTATATCATTAAGATCTCAGAGTGGCATACAGATAAAAGCATAAAGTATAAAACAATAAATATGTACAGTTAAAAACAAATTAAACCATGAACCAAGTTAAAAGAATATATAATTTAAAAGCAGTAAAAGCAGTTAAAACAATGAGCCATCTTAGTGAATTTAACCAACAAAGGCTTTGTTAAAAAGCCATGTTTTTATTTGGCGTTGAAATGAAATCAGTGTATGGAAAATCTGGTGAAATTTCCTCTTCATCACAACAGTTAAAACTGCAGGAGCTATACTAGAGTGACCAGATTTAAAAGAGGGCAGGTTTTATTGCAGCTTTAACTGGTGTGATAAAGAGGAAATTTCACCAGGTTCCTCACATATACAAATGACACCTGCTGAAATTCCCTTTTCAATACAACTGTTAAAGATACAGGAGCCCTGCCCTCCTTTTCATATGGTCTAGGGTGACCATATGAAAAGGAGGACAGGGCTCCAGCATCTTTAACAGTTATTATCACCAGTTGCTATTGCTCCTACTCCTGTCTCATCCTTGCTAACACTTACTTGCTTGACAGGAAGAAAGCCAGTGAGCAATTAGGTGGTGACATCTGCTCCTCCACCTCTTCACAACCACTGTTGTCGGGCCTCATCTACACCTAGAGGCCTTCCAGGATGTGGGTGGGTGGGGGGAGGATTCTGTGCTTACCTGCTTCTGGGATCGTCCCCATGCATCTAAATGCCAGCGCATCATCCAAGAGGGATGTTCTGACGCTGTGGGTTTTTTTTAAAAAAAAAAAAAAAGATGAGACATTGCGCAATGGCACGGGTGCGATCCTGTGCCAAAAGTAAGTGTATAAACATATGAAAAACATGGTGCCAAAATCACCAAGAGCCATCCCGGGGATGGCAAAAATGCTGCACTAGCCCTACCATTTGGCAGACTGAGGCAGCCACCTCAGGCCATAGATGCGGTGGGGCAAGAAATGGTGGTAAGGTGTTGGAGGACTGAGCTGTTTGTGCTGTGCAGAGTGCCCTGTAGCCCCTAAGCTAGCTTGCTGCCCTCAGATGTAGTGGAAGATCTTGTCCTTTTGCCAGTGTTGAAGCACAATACAACTATCTCTAGGGTGACCATATGAAAAGAAGGACCGGGGTCCTGTATCTTTAAAGTTGAACAGAAAAGGGAATTTCAGCAGGTGTCAATTGTATGCATGAAGCACCTGGTGAAATTCCTTCTTCATCACAACAGTTATAGCTGCAGGAGCTCTGCCCCCTTTTGTCACACTAGTATAGCTCTTTCAGCTTTAACTGTTGTGAGAAGAGGGAATTTCACCAAGTGCTGCCTGCTGAAATTCCCTTTTCTATACAACTGTTAAAGATGCGGGAGCCCTGTCCTCCTTTTCATATGGTCACCCTAACTACCACTCTGGTCTGCTTCTGTGTATGGAATGGGGAGAGCTGCTATTTTGTTTTTCAACTTAAGCAGTAAAGAATGAGTTCTACAGGTAGAGAACAAAATGTTATACAAAAGTAAAATGGGAGGAATTTTAAATATGATGTCTGAGAAAGAGAATTTATTTATTTATTTATTTATTTATTTATTTATTTATTACATTTCTATACCACCCAATAGCCGGATCTCTCTGGGCGGTTCACAAAAATTAAAAACATTCAAAGTATAAAACAACAGTATAAAACCATAATATAAAATACAATAGCTTGGTGTCTTCAGGGTACGAGTGACAACAGCAAGCCACAAAGCATAGACTGAAAAAAAGAAAAGAAAAGGAACTGCAAGAGAGCTGCATACTGTGTTTGAAAATGAACAGAACTCAAGGATTGCCAGAATACATTTCCCAGAGCTCCACAGTCATTCTCTCCAAGCTTGTCCTTGTTTCCAAGTTTGTTCTCATATGGTGTAATCAGGGTGGAAAAGTGATGAGGAGATAAATGTACGATCTCTGGGCTGACTTGCCTCGCACACCATCCCCGTTACATGTGTGTGATTTACTTGAAAGAGGTTTTGTCATGTCACCGTTTCTTATTTTTTTAAAAAATACGACTTGCCCAAAGGGTTGGCGTTACAGTGTGCTATGATGCAAGAAATGTTAGACGCTGAAAAATTATCTCTTGCTCTTTTCCCTCCACTTCGGAGGACGGTCCCCTCTCGCAGCTTGTCTGCAGCCATGAAAAGCCCCAGCTGCTTTATAGGAAATGGCGAGAAACCTTGAAAGGGGACCCTGATGGAATAAATTGTCCCAGAAAAGCCGAAGGATTTATGTGGCACTTCCACAATATTTTTTTGGTTTATTTCATTCTGCTGAGCAAAGTCTGGTCTCTTGGAATATTTTGGCAGTATGGGTTGTTACACACTATTGCACACGTGCCTTAATTTTTGGCATCTTTTTCTGTCAATATCCAAGGGACTGAAGATTTTTTTTTTTTTTTTGGAGGGAGGAATGGAAAAAAGGGTGGTGGGAGGAGAAGAGTTTTATCCGGAATGCAACACCTCGAGGTCTTCTGAATGGCTTGTTATACTTCAAAGTTTACAATAAAACTAAACCAGCAACCCTGCTTTTATTTTGTGACACACAAGCCCTTTTCCTTTCCTTTTTTATTTGGGAACTCCAACTTCTTCTCACCAAAACACCTTTAACTCCCATTGCTACTCCCCCTGAAACTAGCTTTTTAAAACAGCAGATGAAGCTCATTTAATCCACTGGAGCTCCAGAATGAAACCTTTTCATTACAGAAATTAATTAGTGTGATGCAACTTTCTTTTGGATGTGCAATTTCTTTAACTGACATGGCTGCATTGGGGGCAGGCAAGAGAGATGAGCATAAACACGTGCCTCATACCTCATGTGAGCCAAGTCACAAACAGTATGTTTCAACACCTAGCTTCTAGGTCAAAAAGAAAGAAAGAAAACCTATCTGACTTTTTGATAAGTGTTCCTAATCCTTCTGAAAATGGTAAAATCAAATTATTACAAATGTGCAGATGATTAAAAAAAACCCTCAGTAGTTGATAGTGGGTCTACCCTTTCTTTGCAGGTTTTTTTTTTTTTTTTGGCGCTCTCGGGATGATCCCAAGACCGCAGAATGTGTGGCCAGGCATCGTGGGTTGTCCCATCTCCTAACGAGTAACTGCGGGGAGCCGGGCATGGGGCACAGAGCTCTTAGGTCCTCCGGGAGGGAGGGGGGAGGATCTCATGATATGCTGATAGCAAGATCCTCCCCCTGCATTCACACATGGTGTGTTACGTCCAGGGAGGAAGGAGGACATTGCACCCACCATTTTTTTTAAGAATACAGGAGCTGGAGTGCACCTGCACTTCAGCAGAAAAGTAAGTAAGTAAAAAAAAAGAAGAAGCTCTGACCCTGCTCCCCACTCCACCCCACCCCACCCCACCCCAATGGCCCTGGACTCTTCCCTTCCTGGCTCCTTCCCTCAGATGGCCCCCGCTACTTGTGGGGAAGAGGGAAGCAGCAGCCGGGACAGCTGGCCACACCACCCGCGGTCCTCGGGATCATCCCAGAACCATGGGAAAAACTGAGAAAAAAGGGTATGGCAATATCCCAGGGCAATGGAGGGATCATCCCTCCCTGCTCCTGGGATCCCCCGTGCATCATGTGGATGCACAGGGACAATCCCGGGACAATCCCCAGGATATCACCTGGTGTAGACATGCCCAAAGTCTAAGCATTCATCAACACATGTATTTAGTACATCTTCTTATGAAACTTGTGAGGTAGGTTCTTACTACGTACTGTACATAATTATCTTAGTTGTGACGATGGAGAATCCCATCGTCACAACTTCTAGTTGAACATGACTGGGACAGGTGTGTATGGACAATCACATTCCATGCTGTGCAGACCATGTACTATACTTGTTGCCAGTGATCCTCCTGAACAATTGTGCTAAATTCAATTAAACTGAGGGCAGAACTATGGCCTTAGCTAGACCTAAGGTTTATCCCGGGGTCGTCCCAGGGTCGTCCCTGCCTGCTCCTGGGATATCCTGTGTGTCATTTACATGAACAGGGATGACCCCGGGATGATCCTGGGATAAACCTTAGGTCTAGCTAAGGCCTATGTGTTCTGTCTCCATGTCATGTGGAACATCCCCAGATGTTCCTACTCCACAGAGGAGCGATGACTTGCAGGGCAGAAATGGCCAGGCTTAATTGTTCCTCCACTGGTCACTTTCTTCCCACACCTCCCTTGCAGCCATTTTTCACCCAGATAGATGTTCCAGAAAGCTGTGATTGATAGTCAGACAACACAAATTGAATGGGCTGGGAAATATGTAATGAAAGTGACTGCAAAGGCCAAAATCATGTGATTTTCTACACACATCTTTTATTTCTATTTTAAGTAGCTTTGAAATTTATTGGAAAATATCCAAGAAGAGCTAGGAATTAGGAGTACAGTACCCAGAGAACTCTGGTAGTACATGCCCAACTAAATTTGATGGGAACTTCCCATGTACATTGGAGAAATCAAGCCCTTTTTATAGTCAGTGGGTTGTGGATGGAAGCATTGATGAAATACATGTAAGATGCAATACCATAAATCCTACAGCTCCCAGCATTCACCACCCAGCATAAAAGTTGTAGGACTTTTTTCTGTCTAAACATGCATAGGATTGTGCCGTTAATAATACTTGTTTAGTTTTCTATTTAAAATATTCAAAAATGGATATGTTACTGGTGCAGCAATTGCATAGATATTTTCATCTTTTTCTGTGCATCCCCATAATTTTGTTATTAGAAGATGACAAGTGGAACCTACAAGAAAACGTTGCCATGTGGAATGCTTTGGTTCATGGTTCTAGCCAACCAGCCCATTTCTAGGCTACTCCATTCCATATCCCTCTCCACAAATTTTCCATTACCTCCCAAAAGATAATTAGGATTCTGGGCCCACTAAGCATGCTCAATCCTCCCTGGTTTTCTTTTGGGGTCCCCCCACTTAATCCCCCCCACCAATCTTTTGTACTTCTGCAATCATCCTCATCATCATCATCCTCATCATCATCATCCACCTATCCCTCTGGATCGAGGCAAGGTACAACACAGATCCAAACACCATAAATACATAAAATTCAAACACTGGGATTCCTGCAAGTCTGCAGTTACCTCCCTCTCTCTTGTGCATGGATGGTGCCATTTTGGGTACACACGGCCCACACTCAGACCATAAGTTCGCTATTAGTATCTAGGATACATACTACATGAATAGGTGGCCAGTTTTGCACTATAGCATGAAATGGTATTGGTAACTTAAATTCTTAAAGCAAAAAATAAAATAAAAAAGGAAGGCAAACCTCAAATGATGCCCTCAAATGATGAGATACCGCCAATCTCAGTATGAACGTAACTTGCTTATTAAGTTCAGCCGGAGAGCTCCTTTTGAAGACACCCTTGCTTGCATACGCCCATTTTTTGGGTGCACTAGACATCTTTTTAACTTGGCTTTTTAAATTGTTGAGGTGGCTTTTTTTTTAGTATTATTAATGTTTTACTAAGTTTTTATTTGACTATTTTTTATGTTTTGAACTTTTTGTAAACTGCCTTGGTTGGCTTCAGAAAGATGCTATAGAAAACCCAATAAATAAATAAATAAATAAATAAATATTTCTGTGCCAAAGAACTTTGTTCCAATCATTGTGGTGGTCCACACAAAATACATGGCTTCAAACAAGTGGAACAAACTGTCTTTGTCACTTGGAAAAGGTGAAAATGCTGAGATGCATTAGACATACTATGTTTCTAAATAAATATCTCAACTTTGAGTGTCATTTGAGGCTTTGCCTCCCTGCCCTGCATGGCTTCTAGTACTCATGGTGCTGCCCTTCCTTTCTTTTCCTACTCAAATTTCAGTTTTTCCCAACTCGTGTTTGCTACTGTGTCTCACCCTGCAATGGCATAACGTTAAAACATATGTACTTTGGAATCATTGCTACAGCTCACATGATATGTTGGAATTTCTGGATGTTCATCTACAGTTAGAGAATCCATCATTTCAAACCGAAACAGACCATTACATCAGAAATGCTATACAGGTTTTGATAGTTTACTGAATGTCACATTCGGAAGTTAGGATGAATCTTAAGATTTCTCTCTTTCCATTTCTGTTACAGCCTTATTTCCAGCAGTATTTTCTGACAAAGCAAGTAAATTGCTGCATGTATTGGACCTTTGAGGCTTGGGGCAAAGAATGGAAAAATTATTTACCAAAGCTTGAAAATATTTAATCACAAGAGGCAGGGGGCAACAATGTTTTAATTATCAGTACCTTAGGCCATTGGCTGGCTGGAGGCTTTCTCAAACAACCAAATGCACTGAATAGCTGTTTGCCAGCCTTAGGGTCAGGCCCGAGATGAAACAGATAAGATAATTGGCTCTAATGAAATCCAGAAGGCCTTGGCTTTCTTGTTTGAGCTTGGATTTGAAAAGTGCGTGTGGAAGTGAGGCTTAATTCAAACCAGTCCTGAACTAGGCCCATTTCTCAATGACTTTGATATTGTTTGAAGTTCTAAAAGTGTTCGCCACACCACTGGCCTGCTGGGCCGGGCCTCCCCGGTCACCTTAATTACTAAGCTTTATTGCTGACTTTACTACACAGGAAAGGAGCCATTATATGTTCCATCAACATCAGCTCTCCTCAGATTGGAGGAAAGGGCAGGGTGAAAGGCCACTGTAGGAAGGCAAAAACTTCACTTTGAGGTAGTCAGATCATTTACCAGTGTTGAATTTCACTGGGCTATGTGTGGACATTCCTAACAACACAGAAGTCAAATTTCTACTTTAAAAAAAAGGGGGAAAGAAAGAAAGAAATGATTACTTTTCAAAACATTTTGTTTGTCCATGACTTGTGAAGGAAGCCCTTGTATTTAGTGGGGATACAAAGCGCTAATTACTCACCTTGGGGTAAATAAATAAATAAATACCAACGCTAAGCCATCTTATAAATAGAAAGGGTTATTAATGCCTCTTTGAAGTGGAAATTAGAGAGGAAACTCTTAGAGTGTGTGCACAGGTTTGACACCCCAAAGGACTGGATCTTTTATATCTGGCATGATATCTTTAGGGGTAATATGAGTGAATGCAAGGTGTTCTGTGAAAACACAGGAGATCCTGTGAGAGTCCCTGTAGCAGAGGGAGATTACATCTACCTACTTTTACAAAGTGGATTATTGTACAATATCTTACCAACAACAATGATAGTGTTTTAGTTCCAAAATTGTTCCTTTCAGAATCTGTCAATCCCTCCCCAACACACACACACACACACACACTGCTAGCTGCTCCTTCAATCTCTGCTGTTGGAAGAACCTCAAAGGTACACAGGAAACTGCAGTTGACTGAGGCCTGATACATTTTGAGACAAAGACTTTTCCTTGGGGAAAATGAAGCATCCAATGGCTGCAGTTTTGCTGCAAGCTGCGAACAGAACAGCATCTCTGCTTCAAGGTCCCTGAAATCCAAATGACATTTGGTAGCCATGTGGACAATGCTCCTTTCCCCAGCACCAAAATGTTGGTGTGTGTATGTGGGAGGAGTCATTGACATCATGGTTCAATGAGTAAACACTCCCCCCTCACTGCAGTCCAGATTATGATTTTATACCCTGCTACTTGGTTCTAATTTAGAAAGAGGGGTGGGGGTGGGGGGAAGGAACAGATATAAAAGCAATGCGTTGTTGTTGTTGTTGTTGTTGTTGTTGTTGTTGTTGTTAAACAGTGGGTTAAAGTGATTCCCGGAAAAAAGGGACAGACATAGAAAAAGGAAATGGCTGGAACAATTAATACAGGCCATTACGATATAGATACAGATATATATTGAACAGCTGCATTAGATGGCTTACCTATCCTGGAGATTGCCAGCTGCTACATTCTGTTTAAAAAGTCAGATTTTCTGAGCTCTGAAAAACACACACTACATTTTAGAGGGCACTACATGGGAGGAGGATGTTTTGCTCATGGTGTCATGCAAGTGCCCTGTAAAAAGTTAGAGAAGGAAGTGTGGCAACCCCACAGTAAATGCCCAGTTTGGAAACTACCTGAAACTGGTTCCTGAGAGGATGAAACTGCTTGAAACCACTTGCTTTCAGTCAGCCCAAAGAGTATGAGCTGTTCCTTTCAAGAAGTAATTTTAGCTGCCCCTGAGAAAGAGTTGTTGACTCAAAACACATTGGGTCTCAACAGCATTGTGCCTCATGCACTTTTGAGGGCCTCCTTCTCTTTTGCTTCTTGTGGATTGGTGACCTTCCTTTTTTCATTAATAAAGATTTACACTTACACAAATAAAATACTCAATACATATTCTGGATTTAGAGCACCTGACACCCGCTTCTTATCAGATGACAGAATGAAAACCTGTCCACACCAGCCCTAAATCTTGTTGGCCGTGATGCAGTAATCTCTCTCATGGCCAGCTATGACAGGGGAAAGCACTCCATGCAAGTATGAGCCATGCTGTTTCTGCCATAGCTATCAAACAGCGCCATGTGTGCAAGAAGGGTTTTGGATAGTCGGCACTGTTGACCGGATCAAAAGTCCTGTATGTCCTCCAATGTTTAGTCTCCCCAGTTCAATCAAGGGAGAAGCTCTCTGAAAGTGTTGAAGGTCTGTTCATATGGACAGGAGGCCCTCTTCACCAAAGTAGATAAGAGCAATGTTGGCAACCAGGCAAACTTTTTGCCTGGATTGCATCCTCATGCTCACAGGACATCATTGGATCAAAATGACGGGCTGCAATCCAGTGCGTGTACGCAGAAAAGCCACTTATTCAGCTGGGCCCCTACTGTCGGGTACTTCCTTTTAGGCCGTGATCCAAATAATCACTTTAAGTCATATTCTGCCCCTCCGTTCTGGGGATCAACACTCTAATTTTAACACCCCCCTTTCCAAAAGCATTGCTGCTGCTTCTCCCCCAGCCTTCCCTCTAAATTGCAGCCGGGCAAGGGACAGTCATTACATATTTTATAGTGTTATAAAATAAACTCAACTTGGAATGGCATTGTGTGAAGAGGGCGATGGACATATTCAAAATTTATTCAAATCTGCATTCTATTATTCGATTATGCATTTCCTCTTTTTTTGGTAATGCATAAGTGGTCCCGCTAGCTATGAGTTGTCGTAACAATGAATACCCTACAACACATACATGACTTCAGGTTTTGTTTCATTTATTTTGTTCTTCTAATGGGTTGTAGCCAATGGTGTCATTCTGCTAACTCAAATGATGTTGCAGTAGTGGAAACCAAGTTCCAAACTATGCACAAAAAAAGGATCCAGTTAATGCACAACTCCTTGTGCAACCTCTTGCAGATCTTGGGTTTGCAAAGTGGTTTGGGCTTGCACAGCTGCTTGCACAATGGGAAAAGACAGCAGAGTTCCTCTCACACTGCACTTTCTTTCATTAATGGTACATTGGGTTTAGACCTTTGAGGGTAGACAAGTATTACAGGAAACATGGTCGTGTTTCCTGTAGTTAAGGATGTTCAGTAAAAAGAGCATTCCACCATGTTAAAAGCAGTTACTGGGGGGTGGGTCATTCTAGCAGCCTAAAATGAAAAATATTTCACCAATCTTTCTGAAACGAAGTACTGCCAGAAAGAAATGCTGGTTTTACATACCCTGTGCGTTTCAGGAAGATTGGTGAAATATTAAGGGCTGGATGGGAGTTCAAAGGACAAAAGGGGGGAAGCATCTCTGTTTGAATGCTGGTGAAATTTCCTCTTCATCGCAACAGTGAAAGCTGCAGGAGCCCTGCCCTCTTTTAAATGTGGTCACTCTAGTATAGCTCCTGCAGCTTTCACTGCTGTGATGAAGAGGGAATTTCACCAGGTGCTGCATGCATACAAATGACACCTGCTGAAATTCCCTTTTCTATGCAACTGTTAAAGATACAGTTATCTGAGATATAAAAGATATCTGGTCATCCTTTACAAAAAGCCATGAAATTCAATAAACAAAAAACCTACGGTTTATAAAACAACGTTAAGGATGTACACTTTTCCACCAAGCACCAAAAAGCGGGGAAATTGGGAGTTAAGGCTCACCAGCCTTAACGCCACATCCTCCCTAAGGAGGCAGAAAGTACCAGTGAAATTCTCATTCTCCCAAAGCAGATAAACCATGAGGACAGGATGGAGAATAGGATATGCAGAGGTGACTGTGGGGTTGTGGAAAACTGATGACGAACAACTTAGGGCCACCTACTTGTCTTTTTGTTTTGTTTAGAGCAGCCCTTCCCCAACCTGGTGGCCTCCAAAGGTGTTGGACTACGACGATGGAGCAGGTAAGAACCCCCCCTCCTGCCTGGCCCTGCTACCAGATAAGCCCCACCCCACTTACGTGCTCCATCATCACTGGGCCCGGACTTGAACTGAGCACCCCGGTCCACCCAGAGGCTCAATTCAAGCCTGGACCTGGTGATGAAGGAGCAGGTAAGAACCCCCCTCCCGCCTGGGCCCTTACCTGGACTCGCTGCCGCTGCTGTACGAACTGTGGCACCAGCTCCACCCCAGCCCACCCAACTTACCTGCTCCATCGTCGCTGGGCCCGGGCTTGAATCGAGCGCCCTGGTCCACCCAGAAGTAAGTCCGCACCTGCAGCCTTGCTTTTGGGTGGACTCAGGGGCTCGATTCAAGCCCGGGCCTGGCCACGACCGAGAAGCTAAGTGATGGGGTGCGGGGGTGCTTGCCTGGAGCTGCTGCCCCCGCAGTTCGTGCTGCAGTGGCTCCAGGTAAGGAGCCAGACAGGAGGGGGGTTGCCTGGAGCTGCCGCAGTTTGTGCAGCGGTGGTGGCAGGTCCAGGTAAGGGGCCAGGAGGGAGGGGGGGTTCTTACCTGCTCCGTCATCACCTGGCCCAGGCTTGAATAGAGCCCCTGGGTCCACCCAGAAGCAAGGCTGCAGGTGTGGGCTTGCTTCCGGGTGCACCAGGGCACTCAGTTCAAGCCCGGGCCCAGCGATGACAGAGCAGGTAAGTGGGGTGGGGTAGGGTGGGGGCTTGCCTGGAGCCGCCGCCCTACATTCCCCATCCTGCTGTCCCAGCATTCCTGACCATGGGACATACTGACTTGCAATGATGGGAGTTGTAGTCCAACACCTTTGGAGGGCATCAGGTTGGGGAAGGGCTGCTCTAAACAAAATAAAGACAAGTAGGTGGCCCTAAGTTGTTCGTCATCAGTTTTCCACAACCCCACAGTCACCTCTGCATATCCTATTCTCCATCCTGTCCTCATGGTTTATCTGCTTTGGGAGAATGAGAATTTCACTGGTACTTTCTGCCTCCTTAGGGAGGATGTGGCGTTAAGGCTGGTGAGCCTTAACTCCCAATTTCCCCACTTTTTGGTGCTTGGTGGAAAAGTGTACATCCTTAACGTTGTTTTATAAACTATAGGTTTTTTGTTTATTGAATTTAATTTACAACGAATTGGTGCTCTGTTTAATCTCGATTATAGATTTATGTGTTGTTGTTTTAGTTTACTAGGTGTATATACAACAAGAAAAACAAAAGAAAAAGAGACAATTCCTTCTTAATTGCTAAGCATGCAAGCAATATCATACTAGATTTTATTTTATATTTGGTTTTGAAATTTACTTTCCCCAACTCCCCCTTTGATTTCATGGTTTCCCCCTTATGTTTTCTTTCATCCTTGCTCTTACTATGAAATAGCATCCATATGACCTAAATCAGAACAGTTCTGTTTCAAAGGAACAAAGCCACAACTAGAAGCAAGATGTGCTATAGAGAGGGCTCTTCTTAACGCTAGCTTTGACCTTGTTAACAAGTATGTTCGAGTCTTCACACGGAAAGTCAAATAAATAAAGACGTGTGCTGTGCCCAGTACTTCTTTTATTAGCTATTCTGCCTTTAAGCCACATTAGCTACCATTTGTTTGGTGAGAGGTTTCCCCGTTATCCCCCCTTTTGTTCTTTCATGCTCACTGTAGTCAGGAAACCAACAATACTTTTCTTTGATCTACTCTATGATATGCACAAAAAGACTCTTTGCAAGTTTGATCTGGGTATGAAAAATAATTGCTTTGAAATTATTACTTTGCTAGATTGCACTACATTTGTTTTTTCAGCACTTAATTATTCTCTTAGCTAATACTGAAAGAACTGAAGAGCAGAGACTAATTTACTGCATTGCCTCCTTGAGAGCTTCTTTTTGTGGAGTTATCGAGTTTACACAGTGACCTCCTATGCCACAGGAAATGCTGTAACAACAACAACAACAACAGGTTGGATTCAGATTTATGCTGGTTCAACTGCGCTGATGGAAGTGGACTTCCCCACCCCGTTCTTCTCACTGCAGCCCTTCCAGCCCCCTGAAAATGTTACATAGAGAGTCAGGAGACCCTGATGAATGGGGTGAACTATACTAGTGTGACCAAATACAAAAGAGGGCAGGGCTCCTGCAGCTTTAACTGTTGTGATGAAGAGGGAATTTCATCAGGTGCTGCATGCCTACAAATGACACCTGCTGGAATTCCCTTTTCTATACAACTGTTAAAGATACAGGAGCCCTGGCCTCCTTTCCATATGGTCATCCTAACAGCCCTTTAACTAGCTTACAGCAGCTCTTACATGTGTTCCAAATTTGCTAAGGAGAAGCGGCCATTAATGATTCACCTAATCCAGTTGCTAAGGTTATATGAGAAATGAAGTTTCAGTTCACTTTTGAACAGAATTTTCTGAGTTTACCTCCTGGAACTGAAGGTAGACCTGAAAATCTGTGGTAGAAATCTGCACAATTTCTCTCTATATCAGGTTCCATCTAGATGTAAGTGTGTGCAATTAGAGATGTCTTCCAGCTGGGAAATCCAGTTCTTGTTGTTTACTCGATGTGTGTATGACCTGATTTGCATTTGTGAACTGGGCTGTTCCTCGAACTCTAGGAACTTTTTTGCATTTTTTTTTCCTTGCAGGTACCACAATTTGCACACATTTCTGAGTAACTTGCGTAAATTATGATTGAATTTGTGCAAGTTTGGCCATTATTTG
The DNA here is from genome assembly GCF_023053635.1 of Elgaria multicarinata webbii. Taxonomy (NCBI): domain Eukaryota; kingdom Metazoa; phylum Chordata; class Lepidosauria; order Squamata; family Anguidae; genus Elgaria; species Elgaria multicarinata. The sequence continues at coordinate 16,710,950 of NC_086171.1, forward strand.
TGCAAATTATGGGACCTGCAGTGGGAAAATGCACAAAATACCTAGAAAATCCACAAACTGGGCTGATTTGCTGCAGACAGAATTGGGCACAGCAGTGGGGGCCAAATCTAGGAAAACCTGTCAAGCTCCAACCCAACATCTCTATGTGCACCCCACCCCATCTTCCCCACAACAGCCCTTTTACCCACACTGAAAACACTAACAGGTGGTCAGGGGATCCTGCTGGATGGGGTATGTTGTGGTGCTGGTGAGCTGGTGGGATTCCCCAAAATCAGGTAGAGGCACCTTCTGTGACCGAAGGCCCCGTTAATGGCAAGCACCCTTTCAGTTTTAATATTATTATTTTTACTCATAAAGTATTTACTGGTCATAATAACTAGAATGATAGATATCACAACTGAGTCAAATCATCCCATTTTTGAGAACACAGACAGGGCTTTTTGAGATCATTGCCTGAGAGGTCTGCACTTTCACTCCCAAAACATTAGAGCCTGGAGCCATAGCTGTATCTCTTTATGATTGGCCTGAAGAATTTAGCACATCAGCTTTATTGGCACACAAAGTATTGTCTGTGGTCTGTTCTTGGCTAGTGTTGGCCCTTTAAAATTGATATTTTTTGAAAAGAATGCACTGATTGGATGTTTTTGTCGGTGGGAAAAATGTGTCATACTTTCAGTGAGATGTTCATGGCCCTACTGAGAATCAAGAGGGCCAACCGTACTGGATGCTGCTGCCATCTATAATGTCAACATCTTCCTGCCTTAGATCAGAGAAATTCCTTTGTTAAGTGGAAGGAAATTTCCATGTCATTGTTTTCAGCCTCATTGTTCTACTTTGCCTTTTAGAGAAGAAAATGACAGCCACAAACATTGATTCTTCTTAGAAGTGATGAGTTCTAAGGAATCAATCTATGTCACAACTTTAACATTCTTTCCAGTCAAAAAAATTATTGAGCAACAGGAAAGACCTTCCCAGAAAGGTTATGAAATTACCACAGCAAGGAATATTAAAAGCTAGGCAGACAAAAGAGTGTTTAAAGATATTTTAAGAAATTGTTTCAGCTATGATTGGTGACCTATGATAACTCAAATATCTCACTGGTAAAATGTCAATATTTGCGATTTCAGAGGGAAATTCTTCAGCCTAAGCTATATTTTTTGCCCACTGAAGTTGCCTTTCTTTGGCTAATGTTGGAAGTCATTTTGCAAAATAGACTCTCTCATACAGTAGTCAGTAAACTGATTTTATATTTGGGAGTTTCCTGATGGGGTTAAAAGGACATTAATTTAGAAGAAAAGGAATGTCTATGTGGAGTTGTTTTCATGAAAATGGGTCCTGACCTAGAACCAAAACTTAGAAGAGTCTGTGTTCTGAGAAAGGATTAACTCAGGGCCAAACAACACATGATGTGGAATGTGAGTGATTGGATCTCCCCACTTTCCTATCCATGAATCCCCATTACATACCCCCACCGCTGTGTCCACATGCTTTCTTAAACTTGGATAAACTTTAATTCTAGGATTGAATATTTTGCTTTGGGCCAACTGTAATTTGGGCTGAAAGCCTATATAAACATACCTGGAAGTAAATCCCATTGAATTCAATGGGGCTTATTTCTGAGTGGATGCATGTTGGATCACACCATTAATTTTTCATTATAATATTCCCCCCCCCCCCCGCATTTCCCACCTAACGTTACATATTATTCTGGATTATTTCCCCACAGAAATCAGGAAGATGGTGTGATCAATTCACATGTTGCTTTATATAGTTAGGCAAATGAAAGGAGATGGATCTTACCTCAAGAAGCTGGTCATTTAATGTTGCGAGTGCAAGGCCAGCCCAGTCCTACCATGAGGCAGAGTGAGGCAACCACCACAGGCAGCAGATGATGGAGAGAGCAGCGGCATCCCCCTTGGCTATTCCCTGTGAGCCCCCTGGAAGTTCCCTTCTTCTCAAAGACAGAGCTGTATGTGCCATGCAGGCTTCCCTGCACCCCTAAGTTAGGCTGCATCCCTCAGTTGCAGTGGAAGTAGCAGGGATGGATCAGGAGGAGTGGCAAATCCACCCCCACCCCCCAGTAGGACTGTGTTGTCCTTAACCTCAGGCAGCAAAATGTCATGGTCCAGCCCTGTAGCAGTGGGGAAGACGAGAGAAGGAGGGGACGGAAGGAATGGGTAGGTGGTGCAAGAGTAACAAAGAATGGGATGTGAGGTTTTAAGCGAAAGGAGACTTGCAAGTTTATTGCATAATCTAAAATGTGGGTGAAGTACAAAAGATATTTAGTAGGGGTGTGCACGGACCCCCCAATCCGCTTCGTGGCCAGATCCGGAAAATCCGGATCGGGCCCGATCCTCTTCGCACCACTCCGCCCGTCTCCCGCTCCGCTCTGCGGAGCAAGATCTGGCTTCGCCGGCGTCACTACATGGACGGCGGCGGCGGCGCAAGATAAACCACCTACCCACCCCGCCCCCTTACCTTCCTCCATCGCGGGATTCAATTGAGGCCCCGGTTGAAGCCGGAAGAGGCCTCGGCCTTCACTCCCGGCTTCAACCGGGGCCTCAATTGAAGCCGGCGACGGAGGAAGGTAAGTGTTCCTCCTCCCTGCTCCCTTACCTGCCACCGCCGCCACTGCATGGATGGCGCCGCCAGCAGCACCAGGTAGGCCAGGCCCCGGCCCCTGCCCCAAACCCACCCCCTTACCTTCCTCCATCGCGGGATTCAATTGAGGCCTCGGCCTTCACTTCCGGTTTCAACCGGGGCCTCAATTGAAGCCGGCGATGGAGGAAAGTAAGCGCCCCTCCTCCCTGCTCCTTTACCTGGTGCTGCCACCGCCGCCGCCGCATGGATGGCGGCGCCGGCAGCGCCAGATTAGTCCCCTCCCCCACATTTACCTTCAGGTGAAGCTCCAGATTGAGGCGATCCTCTTCGCCTCGATCCGCAGCCTCCCTGACTCTCTTCGCCTCCGCCTTAAGGGTAGGCAAAGCCCCCCGCTCCGCTCCTGCTTTTCCGGTTCGAGGAGAAGCGGAGCACATCCCTAATATTTAGACTGATGGTGCAGAAAATAGGAATGTGAGCTTTCTGGTTTCTGGGATAGATCTTTTGATAAGAGTGGTGAGTTCACAAATTCTTAATGTTTTTTAAGTCTGCTGAAAGAGCAACCTTCCCTAAGTTGGTGACCTCTAGATACAACATCCATCATCCCCAGCCAACGTAGCCAATGCAATATCCCATGCACCTTAGTCTTGTGAATGCTTTAGTATTTATTTGTGCTGCCAAAGCCTTAACTCTTGAAGTACAACATTTGAGAAACATTGGCTTAGTAGTAGGTATGGTGTGAAAAAAGGCACACTGGGCACTTAGGCCATGTCTACACCATGCAGTTATCCCAGGATCAGCTCAGGAGCATCCCTGTGCATCCATATGAAGCACAGGGGATCCCGGGGGCAACCAGGGATGGGCGGAGACTTTCCTCAGGATAACCGAGACCTTGGTTATCCTGATTTTTCCCACAGTCTAAAGAAGTTCATGAGCTCCACAGGGGTGTGGATGCCCGTCCCGTGCCCTTTGGTGGTGGGACACAGCAATTTCACCATCCCTGGGATGGCAATGTGTGTGTGTGTGTTTGGCCATGGAGTTTTTGGGTTTTTTTAAAAGCGGGCTACTCTTCTAAAAAATAAATAAAAAGAAAATGGTGCCTGTGATGTCCCTCTTCCCTTTTTGGATGTCACACAGCCGTATAGAAGCTGGGGGAGGATTGCGGAAGCAGTTAAGCCTGCAATCCTCCCCCTCTTTCCTGCTATACCCTTAGGTGTAGATGAGCCCTTAGTTTGTGATGCACTAGAATCAAGTGGTTTTTAATCTTTAGAGCACCTAATGCAGGCATTCGCCAAATGGCCCCTTTCCCCCAACCTCCAATCATTTGATGGTTTCCTGGCTTTTGTGCCATTTTTACCCCCATTCTAGATGGCTAAAATTTCTCTCCTAAGTCTTAATTACTGGCAGTAAGAACTTTAAACTGTACTATACTGGTATTTTTTTGTATTTGTTTATATTTTTGCCTCCACCCTTTTTGCTTTTATTATTATTATTTATTTATTTATTTATTTATTTATTTATTTATATAGCACCATCAATGTACATGGTGCTGTACAGAGTAAAACAGTAAATAGCAAGACCCCGCCGCATAGGCTTACATTCTAATAAAATCATAATAAAACAATAAAGAGGGGAAGAGAATGCAAACAGGCACAGGGCAGGGTAAACAGGCACTGGGTAGGGTAAAACTAACAGTATAAAGTCAGAACAAAATCAAGTTTTAAAAGCCATTTCCCCTTTGCCTTCAGCCCCATCCACCACGGAAGTGTAGTTCCTGAGAGCTTCTCTGAAATTGAATTTCGCTGAAGGAAGTTCAGCACCATAGACTAATGTGTGGTCTGACCTATGTGTCTGCTATTTATCATGCTTGCTTTCCATTCAAGGAATTCAGTGGAGCTTAAAAGGGGTTCTAGGTAGGGCTGGGCAAGCTTGAGCTTCGGGCCCCTTTTACACTTCTAATCTTGCAGAAATGGCTATTTATGGAAGCCATTGTGCGCAAGATCAGACCTGCATACTTTCAGGAGCCCAGCATTTACAGATGGCAGGGAGAAGTGGGCAGCTCACAGGGGAAGGGGCAGGTGCAGGGCACCCACAGATCACACGGTGAGCCATTCAGAGGCTCCTGGATCATGGTTAGTCCATCCATCCTTAACCGCAATGTGTGCTGAGAGTTGTAGGGCCCTTTTCTGTCTTCGCACTAGGGCTATGCACAAAATGGTGGATTCTACACAAAATGGCCACTATGCTTCGGAATTCCAAAGCCATAGCCGAAGCTTACGCAGCCTTGATTCCAGAAAAATTTCTCTTTAGCTTTAACAATGTGGCAACATCATGTGCCCTCTGATCATTCTCTGCACATGGCAACTGTCCGTATTGCCTGGGGCACGCATGGGGCATCAGGCATTGGAGAAGGTTGGATGTGGTAATGGATTTTAATTTATCTCCACAACCCTGTATTTCTGTCATTTCCTTTATAAAATATACCTTTGTACAGGCAAGTAAGAAATCTGAGCGAAGAGTTTTATGTTGTCTCTGTTTCAAACTGCTCACCTGTGACCAAAACTTATAGGTGTGATTGTTTGTAATTAAATGCTTTGATGTCCTAGGTGAAAATGTACTTTTCATTTAGTACAAATCATGTGCTTTGTATTGTTGTTGTTAATAATAATAATAATAATAATAATAATAATAATAATAATAATTTATTACCCGCCTCTCCCTCTGGATCGAGGTAGGGAACAACATCAAATACAATACAATACAATGCATAGAATTAGTTAAAAGAGCATAAAAAACCAATACAATATTAAAATAACAATCACAGCATCTCAAACTTCTTAGGTTTAAAATTCATCTGGGTGGGCCTGCTGGAAGTGACTAGTAGGGATGTGCTCCGCTCCGATTAGGAGCGTAGAAGCAGTAGCGGATTGGCCTGCTCCGCCTTACCCAGAGGCGGAGTAGGAGCGGACCGCGGACCCCCTAGAAGCAAGGCGAAGAGAAGCGCCCATTTTTCGGAGCTCCTAGTTCAGGCGGAGCGCTCCGGTCACCATGTTGAAAATATTTCGCCATAGGATTGCATTGCGGCAAATAATCGCACATAACTACGTTGTTTTTGAAGCTATCATTCTGAATATTCTTGTGCACAGAGAGTCGTGGATGGGGGTCATTTTGAGACCACTCTCACCTCTCTGCGTTGTCTGGGTCGCGTGCTATATTTTTGTGAAAATCGGGTCAACCGCGCGGCTCAAACGGCGTTTTCGGCTTTTCGCCCATAGGATTGCATTGAGGGAAAGAATCAGGGATAACTGAGGGGGGGGGTTTAAGCTATCATTCTGAAAATTCTTGTGCACAGAGAGTCGTGGATGGGGGTCATTTTGAGACCACTCTCAACTTTCTGCATCGTACGGGTCGCGTGCTATATTTTTGTGAAAATCGGGTCAACCGCGCGGCTCAAACGGCGTTTTCGGCTTTTCGCCCATAGGATTGCATTGAGGGAAAGAATCGGGGATAACTGGGGGGGGTTTAAGCTATCATTCTGAAAATTCTTGTGCACAGAGAGTCGTGGATGGGGGTCATTTTGAGACCACTCTCAACTTTCTGCATCGTACGGGTCGCGGGCTAGAAGTTTTTAAAAAATCGGCGGGAAAAATACCTTTTTCAAAGGGCTGAGGGGCAGAGTCAGCTCCCGGTCATGATGATCCCAAAGTTGGAGGAGGGCATAGGCAAAACAGGTAACTTGGGATTCTGGGAAACTTCTCTTTCTTCATCTGAACGGGCTTTTCCCCGTGTTTTTTAACACAGTAGCCCCACCAAATGCACAAACACAACCTGAAATCATATACTAAGCCAAGAATAAGAGATAGAAACACAGCACTGCTCCCCACCCTAACCTTGGTGAACAACTGAATCGATGTGGTGCAAGGGGATGAGCTCCCCTAGGGCATCTCATCGTGGACGTGCCCCCACTCTCTCCTGCACTGGAAGGCCATTAGAGCCTTCCAAAGAGAGTAAAACGGTGGAGCAATGCCTATCATGAGTTGAAGTGAATGGTCACTTTTCAGTGGTGGAGCAATGCCTGTTATGAGTCGAAGTGAGCGTTTTACTTCTTCTCAGAGCTGTTGGTGGCTGTCAGTGTCTTGAACTGGCAGCTACTTCCCCCTCCCCCAGGCACATCCCCCTATTGCTGGTAAAAGACAGATATAGCCTTTTTAAAAAAATTCTTCTTGCTGTTTATTGAGCAACACTGCTTCTTTTAATTCCACCCCTCCTTTGTTTATTGATTGATTTATTCCATTTTATATGCATTACTGGCTTATCCTTGGCTCACTTCCTTATGCCCCCAGAAATGCCAGCTGCATGCCTGCCTGCCTTCCCTCCCTCCTCCCCTGCCCACCTCGCAGGGATGTTGTGTGTGGGGTGCCCGATTTTCAAAAATTCGCCAAAAATCAGGGGATGATGGGATTGCTTTGAAACTTGGCGTGCGTGTGTATATCCCCATGAGGTGTCATGGTGCCAAACATGAGGTTTCTAACTTGAACAGAAAAAAAGTTGTATAATTTTTTAGCTTTCAATGCAAGCCTATGGGGGGGGGGGAAACGGAGCTCCGGATCCGGATCCGGAGCTCCGGGCGGAGCGGAGCAGAAGTGGGCAGAGCGGGGGCGGGGCGGAGCGGCCCGATCCGGAAAATGGCGGATCTGCAAGTGAAGCAGAGCGGGGGGTCCGTGCACACCCCTAGTGACTAGTCTTTACTGCTGTCTTAAACTCAGAGAGAGCTTTAACCTGACGAATCTCCTCTGGCAGGCCATTCCACAGTCTGGGGGCGGCAGAAAAATGGTCCTCTAGGTAACAGTTCCCAGCCTGGTTGTGGCTGACTGGAGTAAACCCTTCCCGGAGGGCCTGAGTGTGTGGGGCAGATTGTATGGAATTTAATAATAATAATAATAATAATAATAATAGAACGCTCTAGTTTTTAAAACATTGCAAATGCATGATTTAGCTTACCTCAATCCTGTAATGTAGATCTATTATTATTATTATTATTATTATTATTATTATTATTATTATTATTATTATTATTTTGCAGATGAGAATGAGCCTAAGAGAGAGTGGCTACTAAAGCCACCTATTGATATCATGGCAGAGGCAACATTCAGATTAGGGACTTCCTGATTCGTAACTCAGTCTCTTAAGTCTTAGCTAGACCTACCTGAAAGTCTGGGGGAGAGGGGGGGAGAACTCGTGTTGGGATTAACACGAGATTTCGTCCCCGTTTACACGTAAGGCACGACAATCTCAGGAAGAGAGGCGTTGCGCCCGCCATTTTTATTTTTTAAAGAGGATGCAGCTCATGAATGCTTGTGTGCTAAAGGTAAGTCTTTTTTTTAATTTAATTTGGTTTCCCCGCTCCCCCCATCCTAACCCCGATGGGCGCAGCGGGGTTCGCCCCGAGATATAGCCTGTTCTAGCTAAGGCCTGAGTCACTCCAAACGTAGTGGATAAGGGACTGCAGAGGACTGTCCTCATAGGCCTGGGAGAATGTCCATGTAACACCTTCCCGTATTCCTAACCGGGTGCTCTAGTGTCTGATCTGTTAAGTTTCACAGCCCATAAAATATTTGTCTCCTATTTCACCTTTGCAGATTATAGATTTGAGTGACATTCCCATGTCTTCTCAATCTGTGCCTGGAGATTTTCATGAGAGTTCCTTCTTTCTTTCTTTTCTTGTCCAGATGAATTTCCCTATCTTGTAAGAGCGAAAATGTTCAGGAACATCTCTGTCCCATGTGCTGTAAAGCACAGAAGAAAATACTTTAAAGGGGTGAGGGTGGAGGGGGAACAGTAAGTGAATGATGGTCTGGGGTGGGGGTGCGGGTGGTACTGTTGTTGTTTCTTTCTTTTTAAAAAACCTCATCCTAATGTCTTGCATCTGACATGCATACTGGGGAATCACATGTCTGTTATTTTCACAATGACTGGAAACCAGCCTATGACTTCTTCACAGACATCAAAATAGGCCAGACTGAAAGCATTAATGACACACAGGGGGATATTTCTTTTGTGAATCTCTCCAGCTTCCCAAGAACATTTTGCAGGGTGGCAAGTTTGAAATGGAGGAGAAGCTACTTTGCTTTGAAAGGAGGAAGCTGTTCCAGAAGGATTGTAAGGCTCTGGCGTACAATCAATGCTTTGGCTGGCTGGATGAGCCATGATCTTCCTGCTCATATTTTTAAAAGACGAGGGGGTGTGGGGAGCCTAGCAGAAAACAGAAACTAGGGCTGTAATATCAGGTCATAATATACAAAATACTTTGGAACAAATAATTTTGCCACACATAGAAAACCAGAAACCCTGTATCATTTTTAATAAGAAGTTTCTGTCTGTGTGGGCTTGGGAAGGACGGAAATGGGAATGTTTGAACCACATTGTGATGTATCAAATCCAAAATCCAGGAATGGGAAAAAGAATCCAAATCCACAGTTAGGCAATATCTTTCAGACCAAACAAAATGTCATAAAAGATAGTTCAAGTAGTTGAGTTCTACAGGTTTCATCAATCTAGGCAATATTAGGTATGTCAGAGAAACCCGCAACAGAATCAAATGAGTTTAGATTTTTATGGCCATAGCTAGATGGGGTGATATCTTGGGGATCACCCCGGTATCGTCCCTGTGCATCCACATGACGCCCAGGGGATCCTGGGAGCAGGGAGGGATGATCCCTCCCTTTCCTCGGGATATCGCCCTACAGTTGTAGCCTGCTTTTTCCATTGGCGTGATGTCTTCTTTCTTCCTGGACATTGTGCACCACATGTAAACAGAAAGGGGGAGATCTCACGATCATAACATCACGAGATCATCACCCCTCCATCACGCTAGACCCGTAGGTCTAGCTGAGGCCTATGAATCCAACCCACAGATTTCACAGCAGACTGGCCTTTCTCAAGTCACATGGATCCCTCAAATTTATAGACTGTTGTTGTTTTTTACTTTCCAGAATTTTATGCAAATTTAATTGTAGAAAATTATTAAAATAAAAAACACAAGCTGAAAATGTGTATTTCCGCAAATAAGCTAAAGTGCAAAAATGCATATTTTGGACAGATTTATGCATTTTTGAGGGGATTTGTCAAATGCGAATTTATTCAAATACGAATTTGCACAATTTGAGAAATTGGGGAAAAATCAGATTCCATCAATGAGCAGATGGTGGGACAAAAGGCATCTGACAATCTGCATAAATGCAGAAAGAAAGGAATTTACAAAATCCATACATCTCTAGGTGATACAAGAAGCAGGGGATGGGGCAAGAAACAGACAAGTTCAAAAGTTAGACCTGATCTTGTGGCCATGAAGTCTGTATAATTTAGAGACTCAGTTTCAAAATGGTAATTGTTGGCTAAATGTATCACTGGTAGGTGTTGTAGGTGTCAGATGATAGCTAGCATGGGACAAGAAGCAATGGCTGAACCCCATTTCTGAAAATATAAAGGCTGACTGTAACTCAGATCCATCTCTTTCCCTGGCTGAGACACAAAGGTCCCTGAGCAGGCAGAGAGCTGAAATAAAAAGAAACATCACCAATGCCAGAGATTCATTTTAGGTGAGGGACTTCCATCAACATATTGATGATGATGATGATTCTTCAGCCTTTTAGGGCCAAACCTCACAAGCCAGCTTGTAAAATATAAAATCAGGATGAAAAAAATTACAGTACAATCTATCAAAACAATCTATTAAAACAGCAGAGTTAAATTGTAGCGAAAAGAAATTAACTGTAGGCCATGCAATTAATGAAAGTCATGATGGAGTTACAATGTTTTCAGGATCCATTCGAAATTATGAGAGAGGTGGCAAAGTATTGTTATTCGAGAAGAAACTTCCAACATGTAGGGCTACTCCATAAAGCAGTTTTGCTCTTGTGGGCTGGGCTGGAGGTCATCTCCCTGGTGAGCTACATTGAGCGTTATAACTTGGTGTTCACAGGAGCTGCAAGTCCCTAGATCTGCCCCCTTTTTTTCTTACAATACTAGAAATATGGCCTTGTGGAGTAGGGATAGACACCATGAGCACCAATTTGTCTGCAGATAATTCTTTTGGGGCCCACCAGAGTCTCTCCTGATTTTTATTTTATTCCTTTTTTATTATTATTATTAAATTTTTATTCATTTTCAACACTATATAAACATAGATAAACATTACCAAAATATAACTGAAACAAAACACAATAAGAAAAAGAAAAACATCAAATATCTGCTGCATACATATTGAATGATTGTTGAGTACAAATATCAAAAACTATTACATATACCTTATCATACTACAACATCTTCGTTCTTAACATAAAAGTGCACCCCCCACCTCGGGATCATTCTTGAGTCCAAAATCTAATCGTTTCTTCTGCTGGTGGTTTCCCACTTCCCTTAGTAAACACAAACACTAGGAACTGTTTCCAAATTCCTTCGAACTCATTTATTTTAGTTACGCCTTTTCTCCACTTAATATTACATGTCAGTTTATCATTAATGGCTATGTCCCATACTTCTTTGTACCATTCCTCAATAGTATATTCCCCTTGGACCTTCCAGTTCCTAGCTACCATCAGTCGTGCTGCAACCAACAAATTCGATATCAGCTCTATAGTTCCTTTTCCACACTTTATATCTTCAAATAGTGACAGCAATGCTATTTTTGGTGTTTGTTCTATTTTCATTCCCACTATTTCTTCAATTTCTGAGAACACCATCTTCCATAATCTTTGTACATATTTGCATTGCCACCACATATGTAAATACGTTCCTTTTTCCCCACAACCTCTCCAACAATTTGCTGAATGTTGATCACTTATCTTATTCAATCTAACCGGGGTTAGGTACCACCTCCATAGGATTTTAAAATAATTCTCCTTTATTCTTACTGATAAACTTCTCAACACTCTTTGTTTCCATAGTCCCTCCCAGCTCTGTCGCCCTATTTGTATCTTCAAATCTGATTCCCAAACCATTTTCTCTGTATTCTCTCTAAACTCCTTCTCTAACAATATTTTATATATTTCACTCATTAATCCTTTTGAAACTATACTCCCTCCTTTCCCTTCCTCCTTACTTACTACTAATTCTTCAAACCTCATCATCTTTCTGCACATTCTATTATCTTTAATCCACTTTTTATTCCATTGCTCTAATTGACCATATTCTAGCCAAGATAGCTTCTTCTCCTTTAACAAATTTTCCATATCCTCTCTTGTTTTAATATCTCTTACCCAATCCTTTAATCTTATTTTATTTTTCTCTTTTAATATTTTACATAATCTACCCTTTAGATCCTCTGGGAAATTCTTTAACATTATTATCGGTGCTAAGGGAGAGTTGCTCGGAAGCAGTTTCCCTTTAAATTTACTCCAAATTTCCCATTGAGTCCTCAGGAGTGGATTATCTATACTTCCAACCCACTTTCTTCCTCCGTCTTTAAAAAAAACATTCTCCAAATTCATCTCTACTTATTTTATTCCTTACAAACTTACGAACTAGAATACTGGCATGTTGCAAAGCAGAGTGCTGCCCTCCAACAACATTTTTATTTGGGTTCAAAAGAGTCGTTTTGTGTTTTAGCACTTATTTTGCACTTATGTTCTCTACTTTCAAGTTACTTTTCTTTTACTCTCACCAATTTGCCTTCTGGGAAATAGATTTTTTTATGACCAGCCATACCTATCGTGGCTGCCATTTTATGAATGAGCAAGACCCATGGCAGCCATTTTGTGAGAGCTCCTATGATACTCCCTGAAAATTCCTAATGTTCTCACTGACCCAAAAAGTTTGGGGAACCTTCAGATGAATGAATCTGTCAGTATCAATGTTTCCAACATCCCCCCCCACCAAAAAAAACTCAAGTTCTCTGAATCACATTTACCAAGAGATTTGCAATGTTTGTTAAGTTCATACTGAACAAAATTGTTACCATCTGCACTGGCCAGGTTCAGTTGGTGCGGCTATTCCCAACATGAAGAGGACCATGTTTTTACCTGCTGGCTATGTGGCTTTTAAAGATGAGGATCCTGTCAGAAAACAAAAGAGGTTGCAGCCCTAATTCAGCACTGCAAACACGGTTGAGTAAACAAACCCAGACTTTTAAGGGCATAGGCCATGGATGGATGCTTTCTCACATTCATTTATTTTTTAAGCTCAAGTTCTTTCCATTCCTCCTATGAAAGAATTTGTGAAGTTTGGTAAGTTCTTATAAAAAAATCGAACCTAGTGAAATTCTCAGCCATCCCTACTTTGGAGGAACTCTGTGTTCCAACTGGAGTTTCTAGTTGCCACTTGATAAAGCAAATTTCTGATGTGTGAATCCATTAAGCTTTCATAAGGATGCTGTGGAGGAATGGATCCCACCCTCCATCTCTTATACCATTGGAAATTCTGGGATCCAGCTAATCCTATCCATTCTTCTGGTTTCTAAGGCTTGTAGGCAGCACTCCTTAGTTAGTCTCATTGGGGGCATAATCTGAATGACAAGTATATTGTTCACCAAAGACTAGTCTCTTAGGCCATAAACCCTCCAAACATGACTTCAAAGATGGCTGGTTTAGAAAGGCCATTACTTTTACAATGACAAACTATTTCCAATTTCTTTCCAGACATTTTGCTTCCAGAACCTTCACAACAAATGGCACCCGTCCCACTTGTTAGAGCCAACACTTTAAAATGCCTTGCTGCATCATTCAGACATCATTTCAAGCCTTCAAATGCCCCCTAAATTCCACTGCCTGAAGCAGACTGGGGGGCATGGTAGGGCCGGAATCCTTGCCATGCTCATCAAAAACAAAACAATACCGAAGGGGGTAATGTAAAACACCAGAGGGGAAAGAGTTAATAACCTTGAAACCTGGAAATGCAAACCCCCCCCCCGACATTTTTTCCTAAGACCAGCAGGGGGTGCTGGTACTGGCTTGTGGTTGTCGAATTCCTGCTAGGCATGACCTCAGAAAAATCCTGACAACAGGGCCTGGCTTTGATTACAAGAATTCAGGATTTTTTTCCTTTCTAAGAGAGTCACCCCCCAGCTCGACCAACATTTTAAAATGCTAAGAGCAGGGGATAAGTTTGAAAAGCAAACATTTTCCCCAAAAGAAATTTATAGTTCAAATTTACACCAAGTTCACACTAACTGGGGCAATCCAAGTTTCCACTGAGACTTCAGCGTTCTCTTTGTAATCCATTAGTCACTTCCCTTGAAGAGTCAGTCTTTATAGGCAGCAGGATAAAATAGGCCCAGATGTGTGTGTAATGTTAGAACCTCTCATATGTACCTGCAAATTACTGGTTTTTGGGTGTGTTTTTTTTAAAAAAAAATCCCTAGAAAGTAGGGAAAAAAATGAACTGAGTGTAAACGGGAGGTTCTAGAGAAACTCTGGGTGGGGGTATCATGCTAATCAGTTGTTCAAGGATGACTTTTCTTCATAACTGCTTGTCCATTCTTTGCCTCCAGGACTGTGATTATGCCAATTGCCTCTGAGTTCGAGCCGGACATTGTCTTGGTTTCAGCTGGCTTTGATGCTGTGGAAGGCCATGACCCTCCTCTAGGCGGGTACAAAGTGACAGCTAAATGTATGTACACAGTTTTAAAAATCTTTCCTCCCCACTCTCCCCACCTCCCTGACTATTATAGGCAGGGCCAAATTTTGCCTGATTTGATCATTTATTGTTCTGCTTTAATCAGCAAGGTCCAAAGGTAGGGTGACCCTATGGAAAGGAGGACTGGGCTCCTGTACCTTTAACAGTTGTACAGAAAAGGGAATTTCAGCAGGTGTCATATGCATGCAGCACCTGGTGAAATTCCCTCTTCCTCACAACTCTTAAAACTGCAGGAACCCTGCCCTCTTGACCAGATACAAAAGAGGGTAGCTTTAACTGTTGTGATGAAGAGGGAATTTCACCAGGTGCTGCATGCATACAAATGGCTCCTGCTGAAATTCCCTTTTCGATACAACTCTTAAAGATACAGGAGCTCTGGCCTCCTTTCCATATGATCACCCTATGCAAAGGCAGCCAACTGATAGAGGGATACCAGAGCTTGGTACAACCAATGTCAACCCATCAAATGTATGGAATTAGGAGAATATAACATAACGTTCTGGCTTTTGTAGCATAACAAAGTTCTTGTTTGAAGGAAATCTTGATTTGTCTTTGTTTGTTTGTTTGTTTTGTTTTTGAGGCCTGCATTCAGGGAGAATTGCACGGATATCAGGTTGGATCCAGGTTTATGCTGGGTCAATTGCGCTGACAGAATTTAAATTCTCTGCTCCTTTAGCCCGTCTAGCTCTCTGAAAATTCTACACAGAGTTTTCAGGAAATCCTGCTGAATAGGGTGAGCGGTGGGAGCGGGGAACAGGAATGCTCAAAATCTCTTCCATGAAGAGAGGCCCCTTCTTCTCACAAAAGGCAGATCCTGGATCCAACCCATTGTTTGCTCTCAACCGCTAGGGGTTGAGCTAGCCTAGAACTATGCAGTTAATGCCACCATCCCTACATTAGAGCCACCCATTGTGCTTAAGTTTTACTAAAAATTCCTACAGCTCCTTATAAGATGATTTTGTTTTGTCACATTACATACATAGCAGTAGGTATGTGCCATATTCATCTCTGTACACTGAAAATGTGTCAGGAGAACCTTCCATCAACCTACATAACTTAAGAACATTTTACACAAAGTCCCCATTGTGTGACAAATGTTGCATGTGCAGCCTTTGCCTGTGTGATCTGGAAACTTGCTTCTTGTAGGGTTCCTCTTCTTGTGTGGAAGCCTACATGCATACAGGTTGTGTGCACATAGGTTCTGCTCATCCAGTACACTGAATGTGCATAGCTTGGAGCATGGTTTGTTCCCTACTCTCATCAGGGTAGCCACTTAATGCATCACCAAGAGGAAGTGCATCACCAAAAAGAAGACAAACAAGGACACAAATATATATGCATACTACATTTGGTGATCATGACTATAATTTTAAAAGAACTGTAATGATGACGGGCCAACTCTGCACCTTGTGGGACGGACGCAAGAAATAAGAGACGACACAAGTGCTGGAATTAAACTGGGCCACATTTATTCAAGATCTGCAAAGGGTTCCCACCGGGCATCCAGCCTGGCCCGCGTCAGGCCTTACTAAGTGAAGGGGCGAGCTTTCCAGGCCCAGCGGGTGGCGCTCTGTTTCGCCGCCCTGCTGTCCATCCCCTATGTGGGGTAGGGAGACCTTCCCTTGTCACCCCCAACCCATGCCCTCAGGCTCAAGGTGGGTGAGAGAGGTCGGCCTCAAAGGTGGTCCTTATCCCCCAGCCTGGCCACAAGGCTCAACACTGGGAGCCCTCGGGAGTCACCAATCACTGTAACAGTGCCTTGGGGTGCGACACACACTTTTAAAAGTCCAAAAACCCCTCCCAGCCCTAGTGGCGCGAAATCCTGCCAATGCAGGATAGCCACGTCTCTTCCCTGCACTGCCCACAAATCCCTCCCCATGCCCAGGCTTTGCCGGGCATGGCAGAATGGGCCTTGTGTCAAATCATTACAAATGTGGTATCCAAAGCAGGGAATAACTCTATGAAAGCAGTTTATGGAATGTGTCATGTGCCCCAACAATTATCAGTGCACTTCAATACCGCTATAAAGCAGTAGTGTAGATCTAGCCCAGATGATCTGTGTGCCCAATCAGTCTCCTGCCCAGGTACTAACTGGTGATGGGCAACTTGACGGCCCCAGCTGCTTTCCCTTCTTATAGTCCTTTAGCTGTAAATTGGAGTAGGACTGGACACCCCTTCTCATAGAGGACACCTTCAAATAGAGATCTGTCCTCTGTGAAGGAAGACAAATAGGCAGTGAGAGCCAGTGTGGTGTAGTGGCTAAAGTGTCAGACTGGGAGTCAGGAGATCTGGGTTCTAGTCCCCACTCGGCCATGGAAGCTCACTAGGTGACTTTGGGCCAGTCACAGACTCTCAGCCCAACCTACCTCACAGGGTTGTTGTTGTGAGGATAAAGTGGAGCTGAGAAGGAGGATTATGTACGCCACCTTGGGTTCTTTGGAGGAAAAAAGGTGGGATATAAATGCAATAAATAAATAATAAATAGGCACCCTGCCCTTCACCATTCACCGCATGTAGTTGAATGTCTACAGATGTCCGCATAGAGCTACATTCCAATTTTGGGGGGGAAATGTATATTCAAGTAGAGTGGGATAACTTTTCCTGGGCAGTTCCTCTTCAGACCCCTCCAGGACAATCACCTGTTTGAATATTTCTTCATGGCACATAAAAACATGCAAACAAAGCCTTGTATGTCAGGGAGAAGGTCAGGTTCAACCCCTCCTTGAAATGCTAGCTTTTTACAGGCAAGTTAACATAATGGACCATTAAAATATGTGATTCTTCATATTTGTCTAAAGTGATGCAATTCAGGAATGGCTACAACATGTGATATTAAGAATAAACTAAACAACCTAAGTTATATAAACAATCCACCTCTTTTCTTCCTCATTCTTGGCTGCCCCATTTAAGGTATCCAATGGTCCTATGGTGATAATAGCATTAATTTGCTTGCTAGAGATATGAGCCAGAGGTTTGGCTGTTGGGCAATATAGAAATGTAATAAATAAATAATTGTATTATACACTACAATGAAGTATCATTAAACTGACTGTCAAGCTGTTTTCATCTTATTTAAGACTATAGTCCCAAGTGTTAAGAATTCAACATTTTCATAATTCAGCCCAGTGTACTTCAATTCTGCTTTGATTGAATAAATACTTTATTTCAGTGGGACAATTTCTAAGCACTTATGTATTAAAGAAAGAGAGAGGGGGGTGATAGATTATAAGATCTCTCTCTTTCTCTCTCTCTCTCTCTCTCACACACACACACACACACACAAATGTAATGAACAATTTTCATTTCAGCATAGTCCATAAACTGCATCATATGCACTTCTTCAGATATTATATTGAATTTTAGTGTAACACCCCATAAAAGAGTCTCCCCACGGCCCCAAATTAAGACCATACATACCGTCTTTGATCTTCATGCACTGCAATTGCTGATATCAATGGAAATGCTTTGTGGAACTCAAGATCTGTATATTCCCTTTTGCTATATTATACCCTCACTCAATATTTTCAATATTTTCTTTTTATTGCTAAAAACCTTATTATATTTTCATATGGCAACTGATAATAGGAGGAGAGTAGGAGGACAGTTATTTCAAGAGCAAAATATTAAAGAACAGCGTGTTAGTAACTAATCACATCAATCCAGCAGTATGCCAGGCGTAGGTGTTGTGATATATACAAAGAGCTCCTCTATTCATTCACCTCAACAGATAGGGGGGGAAAATTTATGCCTATGCATCCCATTGATCACGAGCAGCCTTTTTCACCATAGAACTGCAAGGAAGAGTCTTGTCATGCAGGAACTCCAAGGGTGGGATTGTTACGTGAACACTAGAGCGCACGTGGTGGGGATGTTCTGTATTTGTGTTTTATAATTTCATCTCTAAAAATTCTGATAAACGATAGTCTTGTGTCATAAAACTATTTACTTATTAAAGGGTTGCACTTAGGATTTGTTTGCAAATCCTCTATGTTAAGGTTCAGTTGGATGAATCACCATTATAACCAGAAATCTGGAGGTGAGGGGAGGACAGGATATGGTTATTCTAAAGATGATGGTGGTAGTAACAACAACAACAACTCTATTTATCCATTTATTGGTCATCCTCCAAGTAACTCAGGATGGAATACATGATTCTTTCCTTTTATCCTTACAAAAATCCTGTAAGGTAGACTAAGGGCTCATCTACACCAAGCAGGATATTCCACTATGAAAGTGGTATGAAAGCGGTATATAAAAGGCAGGATCCACACGACTGCTTTATGGTGGTATTGAAGTTCACTGACAACTGTTGGGGCCCATTGACACATGCCATATACTGCTTTCATACCACTTTCATAGTGTTATATCTTGCTTGGTGTAGATGTGTCATGGCCCCCAACAGTTGTCAGTGCACTTCAGTACCACTACAAAGCAGCAGTGTGGCTCCTGCCTAAGAAGTAGCAATGTTACCCCCAAAAAGATTGTCAATGGGTGGTTAAATGAATCCAAGTCTTCCACATTGGAGCCTAGTATTCTAGCCATGCAATCTGAAAAAAACAAAAGTATGTTCATTATACATTTAGGCTCTATTGCATCCATGAGAAATAATTGGCTCCATTTGGATTAAAGGGCTCCTTCCCTGTAACACTTGCCCACCATGCAAAATATTTTCATCATGATCCAGCCCCAAAGTGATCCACTTTTTCACTCCATAATGATTTAATTGGGGAAATTGAGCATGTGCTTAAGTGTCTCCCATTGAAGTCCATGGGACTTAAAAAGTGCTTAACCTTGGCTGGATTGTGCCCTTTGTATTTGCTTTATCATAAAACCCTCAGGAAGAAAAATGTTATCCTTAAAAGTTCTTGATACCGCTTTATCACTCAAGATAGTAACAGGGCCATTAAATGGCAATTATCTCAAAGATGGTAAACAGTCAAGTGTCAAGCAAAACATTGGATGTTTGGAAGGGCTTCTGCCTTCCATGAAAAAGGCTGGACTTAGTTGACTTAGTAGAACTTGGTGCTTGCTTTTTCTTTGTTATCTCGATGAAAATATTTGAAACCAATGGGCAAAGCAGAATGATAAATACTAATAAGAAAAGAAGGCAAATCACTCAGTGTGACACTAGATATCTGCTGTGCCCAATTAGAGAAGCCAGTACAGTATAGTATGATAACATGATTCTCATCTATATGCAGAGATGGGCATCTATGGTGGACTTGCATCCCTATGCATTTAAAGAAAGGAGGGGGGGGAAAGAAGTTAAATTATAAATCTATTTTTCAAAGAGTTTTTGTTGAAATAAAGTATTATCTCAGGATATCTTTTGCCTGGCTCAGGTAGTGAGAGGGTGTGATGAGTGGTGGTGGGGAGGAAAGCATAGGTAAATATGCTGGTCCATTAGAAACAAATCTTGAATCTCCAGTCAGGCTAGGGATATTAGAGAAATCCAAAGCAGATTCAAATGAGTTTGGATTCCATTGCAGACCAAGGCCAGATCTACACCAAGTACGATATAATAACACTTTGAAAATGTTTTGAAAACTCTCTATAGAGTGTGTCCTGGGCCACAGCAATTGTCACTACTCCATTATAAAGCAGTAGTGTAGATCCTGCCCAACTTTTTCTGAGTCACATGGATTCTGCAAACTTGTGGTTCATTTTAAAAAAAAACTTTTGGGGAGGATTCACAAGTATGCATCAGTGCAAGTGGATACTTGTGCTAATGTGCATTAACACTAATGCTCATTTGTGCAAGTGGAACATTATTCTTGTACATGCCTAACCCCCCGTCCTCCCAATTCTGTCCATGCGCAGACGACGGAATGAAAGACGCCTGACAGTCCGCAAAACACAGACAGGAGGGATTTAACAGAATCCGTACATCCCTAAATCAGGCATTACGTTTCTTAGGACCAACTAAAATGTCACACATTAGTGAGCAACCTTTAGAATTTAAAATGCTTAATCAAGCAGAATGTTAAACAAAATGGGGGAGGGGGAGAAAAAGCTGGGAGTGGTGTAGTTGTTCTCCAGGTTCAGAATAATCTCAAGCTGAAATGTAGGAGAAGTCGGCAGATGCGACTGCGTTAGCATCTCGTGGAGCATCATCGGATGAGCCTTTTATAGCACACTCGTAACTGGCCACTCACATATGTTCGTGGGTCCTTTTGACTCTGCCATCTGCCTCCCATGCATCTCACGCTCCTCCTGATCTTTTTTCCATCATAAAATAATCAGAGAAAATCCGATCTTTTTGGCTATAGCAAAACTTGCAGCCATTTCCTGCTGTTTGCAGGAGAAGCAGCGCAATAAAGACACCCACTGAAAGGGCCATGTGGCTGTTGCTTGCTTTCTCTTTCTTCCCCATGTGAAGAAAGAGGAAGCTGCTGTCCCTATTGTGGGACAGAAGCAGGAGGCAAAGCGACGGTAGGGAAACACAATCCCCCCGCCCCCGGCTGATGAGGCTCATGGTGTAAGACAGATTCTAAAATGAATCCATGGGTATTGGGACAAGGAAACAAAACATAGATGAAAATATAAAACCCAGCAGTTAGTTGGTTCTGTCCCAAGCCCTAATTGGAAGACACAGGAACACCCTTGGGAAGCAAAGAACAATAATAAAGAGCAACAGGGTGGTTTTTATATTTGTAAAGCTGAAGATATCTATTTTTATATTTGGGTGATGCACTAAGTTTAAAAAAAAACTCATAGAAAATAGTAATGATGACTTGACAATATGAATGTGTGTATTTATTTGTAGTTTTTACTTCTCATGGGAATCACTGCAGATCATTGCTTTGTATTCAGCCCCCCCCCCCGCCAACACACAGAGGGAGATGGAATGAGACAAGAACCTATCACAGATTAGGAAAAGTCTGTCAAATATATCAAACCAACATCGCTGTGAATCCAGAAGGCTTATTTTTGGGGGTGACAAAAAAGAGAGAAAGGCAGGGCTTGAACAAGGGACAAATATTATCTTGCATAGCACCTTAGGTGGCGGTGGGGTGTGTGTGTGTGTGTGGATGCAGATTGCATTTGTTTGTTTGCTCAGCAGCTACATTTCAAGCTGTGACAAGCTGCTGTGCTTCCAATGGTGTGTGTTGAGCAAAGTCAGAAGAAAAGGAAAGGCAGCAATTTTCACAGGGTAACTTACGTACCATTTCCCTACTGTATGTGCAAGAGGAGATTTGGAGAAAGGAAAGCTATTGTAAGTCTAAACAAACCCCCCCCTCTCTCTGTCCCTTTCTTTCCTTTTTTCTCTTCTCTTCACTTCTTTCTTTCTATTGTTCTCTCTCTCTCTTGCATTTTTATACCGCCCAATAGCCAAAGCTCCCTAGGCGGTTCACAAAAATTAAAATCATTAAAAGTATAAAACGAACAGTATAAAAACATGATATACAATACAACATAAAAGCATGACCAGGATAAAATCACAACCAGGATTAATCATTCTCTCTCTCTCTCTCTCTCTCTCTCTCTCTCTCTCTCTCTCTCTCTCTCTCTCTCTCTCTCTCTCTTCCTTTTTTCTTTCTTGCTTTCTCTCCCTCCCTCCGTCCCTCTTTTTCCTTCCTTCCTTACATTTTTTCTTTCTTTTAAGAAAATGGCACTGAGAAACCCCTAATTTGATAAGGAGCTCATTTCTAAGAGCTTCACATCCTTGCTACTGTGGCTCCTTCCATAGATCTTTATGTGTGCTCTTCAAATAAATAGCTAGTAATAATATTTATTTATGGTGGGTAGTCCTGAAACCAGCAGGGAGTTGGCAGATATTAGCTAGAGCTCATGGTTCCCTGCTGAACTGTTAAGGGTTCCTTGACATCATTACCTCAAATACTTCACAAAACAAATGCCTCTTATCAGTGGCAATATTTTCACACTGGCCCCTTGGCCATGGATTTCAAAAGCTAAGCACAAGGAAGACCTAAGAGGCAATAACCCTTAATCTGACAGAGACCCTAGACAACCTAGGCGTCTCTAAAGTCTGCTGTGGTGTGTTTAAGTACATGAGGTGATTAGAGACCATCTGTTTCATGGTCCGTAAGTTCATCTTTCCTACATTCTCCTCCTGAGGTGTACTCCTCAGTTTGAGGTACTGCCGGCATTCAAGATCTGACGTTAGCCTATGGTGATATCTTCTCTTTTTCTCAAGTGATTGCCCAGGTTTATTTTTTTTAAAAAAATGAAATGTATTGATAGTTTCCTGAAACTATTACGAAGTAGAGTATGGGGTTAGTTGAAAGAAAATCAGGGGAATTTCAGTGATGGCATCTTTTTTTAATTGCAACAGCAGTTTTGGAAATCTTTTGCAAAATATTGCGCATTATAGGTAATGAGCATGCTTTGACAAGGATAAAAATTGGATGGGAATTTTACTCTGTGGCAGGCAGAGCAATCCAAATGCCCAGATCTGTTGGCTTGGGGTGCCAATGCAGACAAGCTACTCTGCTTGTGAAGAAGCACTCCTCCGTTGGTGGGCTATATCCATTCCAGAGTCCCAAGTTACACCTGCAGAGTGCTCCGCAGACTCAGGCCTTAGCTAGACCAGGCTATATCCCAGGGTGAACCCTGGGATCATCCCTGTGCGTCCAGATGACACACAGGGGATCCCAGGATCAGGGAGGAATCATCCCTCCCTTGTCCCAGCATACAGCCCTACACTTTGGGCCCGCTTTTTCCTGAGACCGCAGAGCATGTGGCCTGTTTCCGTGGGTTTACCCAGCTCTGCGCAATTACTTGTGCAGAACCAGGAGCTGTGTATGGGTTAGGGTGGGGGAGCGGGGAAATGAAATGATTTTTTTTAAAAAAAAAAAACCACTTACCTTTGCGCATGACCATTCATGCACTCCTCTCCCTTTAAGAACATTAAAAAATGGCGGGTGCGATGCCTCTCTTCCTGAGGTTGTCACACCTTACATGTAAATGAGGGCAAGATCTCGTGTTAATCGCAACGCGAGGTCTCCCCTCCTCTCCCCCAGACTTTCAGGTAGGTCTAGCTAATGCCTCTGTGACCACCAAGCCTTTTAAATCTGCAGAAGTTATTATCATTTAAGTAAAACTTTTGGCATGACTAGTTAGTATTTAATCAAGAGATAAGGGTTTGGTTAATCTACTGGTAGTGATGTTCCTGCTTGCATTGGGCCCAAAATTAGGGAATAAGGGCAGAGGTGGCTTTGGATACACACTGGATAATTCTCCCAATTGGTTTTAGTGGTGGAGACTTTAATAAAAGTTCCACTGGGCTAAAAAAGCTACCTGTACTTCCCACTTTGGAAGTGGTGGGTGATCCACACTTCACTCTCCCCCCCCACCGACACTTATTGCTCTCTTAAGGGCACAATTCTATGTACATTTAGACAGACTATGTCCTACAACTCCCAGCATTCCCCACTCAGCTGGGTGGGGAATACTGGGAGTTGTAGGACTTTTTCTGTCTAAATAAGCCTAGGATTAGACCTTTAGTCTTCACTAATGAACGACACGAAGTCAATAAAGAATGATGTACAAGAAAAATAATGCACTACTATTGAAATTTATTTCTCGCCTGAGGGAGAAAGCTTTTCATCCCTAAACCTCCAGATATTTTAATATGTGGCCACCAACCCTATCAAAGCCTCAGTAGTTACAATAGCTCAAACAGAACTATTGGCATGACTATTCACTATTTACTCGAGAGATTAAGGATTTTGGTTAAACTGCCCCATTGGCTTATGACTACTACTATGCCCATATAATATTTCTTGTGATTGTCTGCACTTTAGAGCACCCTTCAAATTAAATGCTAGTGGATGCTCAGAAAACTCAGGTAGCCTTCTAGTATTACATGTTCAGCTCATTTTATTTCTAATTAATTAGCTTAGTATAATCTTCCCACACATCCCAGCCTCTCAAAAAATGAAGGCTTGCTAAAGAAACTGACCATGAAATTCATCACACACAAACATTCTGTAGATATGCAGAAAACCAATCTAAACGGTATACTCCAAATGTTTCTGGGAATGAATTCATGCCAAGAACATAAAGAGTGGTTTGAGCCATTCCTACACACAAGTTGCACCTTATCTCACCAGTACGGTTTCACACTGGGAATTGTTTCTAGCTCGATATGGCTGTATCCATGGCCACAGCCAGGGTCACATCTTACACTCTCCACACAAATGCCTCTGTGGAGACAGTTGGGGCACGCTGCATGAAGACGTTTATCGCCTGTCTCAAGCAGGTCATAAATACTTCAACAGCAGAAGGATTAGCCAGGTTTAGGCCACAATCCAATGTTGATTTTCATGGGCAAAAGACATCGTCTAACTCAATGTTGTAGGTAACCTTATTCATTTATTAAACATCTGTCATAATTATATTCTGCATTCCTTTTAGCCTTACAAGTACTCTATGGAGTAGGTTAAGCTGAGGCACAGTGACATGGACTGGAATGGATGGATTATATTAGGGAATGGGTGGATCAATCTATTTCCTGTCCATGCCAGTTTTGCATATGATTTTTTTTAAAAAAAATCAATCTGTGATTTTAAAAAAAGCATGAAAAATCACATTATTTTCAATATTTTTTTTCACAAAATATGCATTTTACTATAAAATGTGCAATTTGTATGCATATTACACTAAAACAAACAATTATAAATGCATTTTTGTACATTGTTTGAGCTGAGAACTGTATTGCAAAATTTGGAGACATGCAAAAAAATAAAGGATAACTGTTCTGATCCACGTATCAGTCTGAATATGGGCTGAACAAAATCTTTGGGCATCCCGACTATAAGTCCAATGTCCCCATTTACCAGATCCAGTTCTTGCTTCTGGTACCTGTGCATGTAAATCATTGACTCTTCGTCAGTGGCACCACCAGGGCTGGATCCGAGGTCCGGGGCTCCAAGATCTGAGAGGGCGTCCAAATTACCCCCTAAAGATGGCAGGGCTTCATGAGGGCATCGGTGTAAAGACTGTCCCTTTGCTACTGCTATACCCTCATTGGTTAAGTCCCCCCAAAGGCAGCACCTGATTGATTCAGATAACTGCTACTCAAAATGTAAGGTGTTTTTTTTTTAACGGTGTGCCACAGAGCTTAGAGGCTCACCTGGCCAACTGCTGTAGTACCTCCTTTTGCCAGCTGCAAATTGCCACTTTCTCCCGTTGCCCTAGCAAGCGTTACGTATTGTGCATAAGCTTTTGTTTATGCTAGTGCAACTTCACTGGGGCACAATTGGATACTACTCTTAGGTTTATTCACTTATTTATTACATTGCCATATTGCCCATTAGCTGAAGCCCCCTAGTTGCCATGCAATGTACATGTTTATTTATTTTATTTATTACATTTATAAACCACCGCATAGCCGAAGTTCTCTGGGCGGTTTACAACATGTTTAATACTTCTTAATGTGCTGACTTGGGGGAAAAACATTCGGTGGAGGGAAATTGTGTGCAATGACACCCTCATGACAAGCATAACGCATAGATTGGCACTCATGTCCATTGACTAGAACTGTGAGCTTTGAGTCCCCATCTAAAGTTAAATTCTGCTGTACAGACAGTGATGGTGGCACGATGAGCCCATTCCTTTGCACAGTTCTAACGATGCCAGTGGCTGGAAGATAACACCAATGTCTCTCTTCAGATCAAAGGAGCAAAGCAGAAAAGTGTGGCTGTGGAAAGCCAACTAGGGCAGGTTTTGTTGTTCTTTCTGGGTTGAGAGGGAGAGGAAAAGAAATGTTCCCCTTGCGGCGAAAGATCTTGGCTTTTTGTGCATTTCTAACAATATTTTGGACTATAAATCAGGAAATGAAGTACTATAAATAGGGACTTTCAAGCATGGCCTTGGAACAAACTAATGTGAAACGTAAGCACAAAAACGTCAGTGTGCCAGCTTGGATTCTTAATTCAAGATCTAAGTGAGATATACATTTTAAAAAAATGGCTTTATATCTTCAGCCCCCTGATTTGGCTTTCATAAAAAAAAGCCTCTGTTTAATGTATTAAAGTATGGTGTGAGTGTGTGTTTTTCTTTAGGAAATTGCAAATCATCTATGCTTGCGATCTGTTTTGCCCTTGCCTGTCCTGCAGTCATAGAATCATAGAATAGTAGAGTTGGAAGGGGCCTATAAGGCCAAAGAGTCCAACCCCCTGCTCATTGCAGGAATCTACCTTAACGCATACCTGACAGATGGTTGTCCAGCTGCCTCTTGAAGGCCTCTAGGGTGGGAGAGCCCACAACCTCCCTAGGCAATTGTTTCCATTGCCATACTGCTATAACAGGAAGTTTTTCCTGATGTCAGCAGGCACCATGCCAATACTACAGGATCAGAACTGGCTTTCTTGCAGGGTTGTTCTATTTAAAGAAGCATCAGTTGTTGTGCTATTATTTATTTAATTATTTATTTATTACATTTTTATACTGCCCAATAGCTGAAGCTCTCTGGGCAGTTCACAAAAATTAAAACCATGAAGAGCATAAAAAACAACCAACAATCTATTATTATTATTATTGTTTATTTATATAGCACCATCAATGTACATGGTGCTGTACAGAGTAAAACAGTAAATAGCAAGACCCTGCCACATAGGCTTACATTCTAATAAAATCATAATAAAACAATAAGGAGAGGAAGAGAATGCAAACAGGCACATGGTAGGGTAAACAGGCACTGGGTAGGGTAAAACTAACAGTATAAAGTCAGAACAAAATCAAGTTTTAAAAGCTTTAGGAAAAAGAAAAGTTTTTAGCTGAGCTTTAAAAGCTGCGGTTGAACTTGTAGTTCTCAAATGTTCTGGAAGAGCGTTCCAGGCATAAGGGGCAGCAGAAGAAAATGGACGAAGCCGAGCAAGGGAAGTAGAGAGACCCTTGGGCAGGCGAGAAACATGGCATCAGAGGAGCGAAGAGCACGAGCGGGGCAATAGTGTGAGATGAGAGAGGAGAGATAAAAAGACAAATACGACAAAAAAGACAAATATTTGTCTAAAAAGACAAATACGAAATACAATATACCCTTGCTCATGCTTCATCCCAAGGCTACTTTGGATTTTCATGTGTCAGAGATTAATTGCATGTCAGAAAAATAATGCTCAAACAAGTTACCCCATTGCTGGTTTTATATACCTTCTAGTAGAGGTGAGTGAGTTACAATCAAAAATAGAGTCAAACAGAGCCCCTGAGAAATGAGGGTGATATTAGCCTGGTCAAGGGGACCCTGAGATTTGCAATAATAATAATAATAAAAAATGTTCTCTATTCTGCAATGAGGCAACTGCCCCCTAACAACAACACCCCCCAAAAAAGGTCAGTGAGGATTGAGCCATGAAATGTTGAGTTGGAAAAGGGAAAAAAAAGCAAACTACGAAGAGGGCAGAGAGGAATATCTTGTTTGAGTGGGGGGGTCCCCAACATTTTTGGTTTGGTGGGCACATTTTGAATTTTGTGGGTCTTATGGGCTTTCTCACAACATGGCTGTTAGGGGTTTGCCCATCCATAAAATGACTGTTGTAGTGGGAATAGCTGGTCACAAAACACAAATTCCCCAGATGGTAAACCCGTGAGGCTAAAAGAAAAGTAACTTGCCCAAGAAACTAATTACAAGACAGAGGTGGAGTGAGAGCTCCAAAACACAAAACCACTCTTTTGAATCCAAATAAAGATGGCGTTAGAGACAGCACTCACTTTGCAACATACCAGCCTCCCAGTTTTTGTTTATAAATAAATAAATAAATATCTTCGGAAATGAAATAAAATCAGGAGGAGCAGGGAACCTGGCAGGTACCACATTGGAAACCTCAATGCTAGCTTATGGGATCTTGGGTAAAGGCATGGGCTGGTGGGCTGGCACTCTGAACAGGAATGCTCACGCTAGGACGTAAAGATGCACTGCAGCATTTTGTCACAAGTCCCAGTTGTTTATATACTTCAAGCCAAACAGAAGAGGCTCTCTACCAGTGGTACCTCCTGCCATTGGAGAGAAATAGCAATGGGTTTAATTCCCCATGGATTGGCTAGGCATTGTTTACTGAGCATTGATACATGGTAGGTTGGTTTAGATGCAGCAGCTTACATCCATCTCTGATCCAAGGGTATCGGCAGTAGCTGCATTTGGGATGCCTGTTTGTTCCTTCCATAAGAAGCTTTCTCAGTATTGCCCAAACCACAGGTAAACATGGTGCTCTCTTCACAGTGACGGATTGGCATCGCTCTAACACCAAATCCCATTCTATCACTGATGTGTGGTGGTGGCAAGTTCTCCTTAGGGAAAGCAGAGCGGGCTTTCTGGTGGCCACTGGGCTCTCTTGGCCCTCCCCCTCCCATGGCTTTCAGCAACCAATAGGAGATCACCTTCCACCTGGGAACACCCCCGGAGTGTCTCTGAGCGAGGACAGACCAGCAGAAGAGTCAGGCTGACCTGGCTGTGGTTGGAAAAGTTAGGGTAAGGCAGGCATCTTTGCCTCTTTGCTCCAAGGTGACTTCAAATCTGCAGCTGCGTCATAGGAATGACACAGCGTGGCTTCGGAGCAACCCTAGGGCAAAGACAACGTGAAGACACCCCCCAGGTGTGCCTTCATTTCAGAAAGAGTGAACAACAAAACCAATGAAAGTTTTAATCATGAAAATGGATAAAGCGAAGGGACTCTCTACATCCCCCCCCCATTGCCCCAACCACCACTCCTTGCATATCCCAACAGAGAAACAGGAGTTAGAATGACAAAGGCAGCAAGACTTGGGGGAGAAAGTGGAGGAAAAGATGGAGGATCCAATTCTGAACTCTGAATGAGAAAAACCTGACCTTCAATAAAAGCCCCCTCGCCCCCTGAGAAATAATGTATTGCAGAAAGGGTTGGTTTTTTCTCCCAGAGGCTCTGGGGAACTAAAAAATGCCTTCCCAAAACCAAAATAGCCATATGTAAATTAAGAGCACAAAAGCCCAGTTTTATGATTTGGGTTGCAGTTTAATTCCTTTCTATCTTTCTGGCCATTGTTTAAAAAAACCAGTCAAGACATCAAAGGGAAATGGCATGTGTTCCAAATCAGGGCTGCAGTGCTAAAGTATGACAGCACAAAAATTAAAACTAAATAAATGTGCTGTTTTAGCTCTCCTATTTTCCCCAAAATTGCTTCTTATGAAATCTGTTCCTTTAAAGACATGAAGGTTAGTTGGTTGGTTGTTCTTTGCTTCTACATTCCTTTATTTGTTTGATCTTTACTTTACAAACTTGACCAAGCTGGTGCAATGAGAAAAGACATTTCCCCCCTTTCCAAGAAATACAATAATAAAATGGGGAGTTACCCTAATAAGTTTGAACACCTGATCCTTCTCAGGCATTTATGGAATAAAATGAAACATTTGTATTCAAAAGGATGCCACAAGGAGGCTTGATGAGAAAATACGAGTGAAAAAGAAAATGACCCAACCCTGCAATGGTTATATTAAAAGCAATAATTGAAGTGTTTCCCCGCCTTGCCCGAAGGATGGCATCAAGCTGCACTTTGGTCCTTTCCCTATCTGATATAGGGTGACTATATGAAAAGGAGAATGGAGCTTCTGTGACTTTAACAGGGGGCTTCCACACACAGTCTTCGGGGCCCCCCGAAAGCGCTTCAGGGCACCCCGAAACTCCTAGTGTAGCTACCTGGTCAGAAGAGACAGATGAAGAGGTGGCGGTGGCGAAAAGTTCCCACGGCTCGGCGGTTTCCTTGCCGCCGAGCCCAACTCCCCGCCGGCCTCCTGCTGCTGGCGAAAGAGCCACCCGGGTTGGAGAGCTCGGCGGAAGAGCCCACCTTCTTCTGCCGAGCTCTCCAACCCGGGTGGCTCTTTCGCCGGCAGCAGGAGGCTGGTGGGGAGTTGGGCTCTGCGGCAAGGAAGCCGCCGAGCCCTGGGAACTTTTTTGCCGCCACCCGCCGCCACCCGCCGCCTCTTCTTCCGTCTCTTCTGACCAGGTAGCTACACTAGGAGTTTCGGGGTGCCCTGAAGCGCTTTTGGGGCACCCCGAAGACTGTGTGTGGAAGCCCTCACAGTTGTATTGAAAGGAGAATTTCAGCAGGTGTCATTTGTATGCATGCAGCACCTGGGGAAATACATGTTTGTTCACCTATGGATGGTTAGGCCTATGCCATGCTCCTTTTATAATCCAATCAGAGTATACATTTTAGACCACCTTTACCCAATCTGCCCCCCTCCAGATGTTTGGGGCAACAACTCCCAGCATTCTTGACCTTTGGCCATGCTAGCTTTGGCTGATGGGAGCTAAAGTTCAAAATAGCTGCAGGACATCAGGTTGTGGAAGGATGCACTAGATTGTGGTTTCAACCCATGTTTGCAAAAGCCAGATGAAGCGGTGGACAACCGTACCTTGACTTATTTTATTTATTTTATTAAAACATTTGTGTCCCACCCTATATCACTAGAATTTCAGGGGCGACATACAGATAGCTAAGAACAAATCAAACCATTAATCAAGTTAAAACCAGTATAGAATTTAAACAGCAGTCGAAACAATGAAAACAATGAAAAGTATGCGCAGAAGTTAGCTGTCAAAGGCTTTGTTTAAAAGCCATGTTTTGACTTGGCACTGAAATGATTATATGCTGGCCAAGGATAGACACTGGGGCCTTAGCTAGAGCAGCCTTTATCCGGGGGCAAACCCCGGGATCGTCCCTGTGTGTCCAGATGACACACAGGGGATCCCGGGATCAGGGAGGGATCATTCCTCCCTGGCCTTGGGATAGAGCCCTACACTTTGGGCCTGCTTTTACCATGGTCCTGGGCTGAGCCCGGGACTGTGGAAGGTGTGGCCCATTGCCACGGCTTGAGCCGGCTCCGCGCGATTACTCACGTGGAGCTGGGAGCCGCACATGGGGTGCAGCACTCCTCAGGAACGCTGCGCCCAATGGGGCTAGGGTGGGGGGAGTGGGGAAATCATTTTTTTTTAAAAAACTTTACCTTTCCCCTCGTGCACTGCCAGCCCTTTAAGAAAATAAAAGAAAATGGCAGGCGCAACACCTCTCTTCTTGTCAAGGTCTCCCCTCCTCTCCCCCAGACTTTACTGTAGGTCTAGCTAAGGCCTAGGTTTCACCTTTTTCCTTCTCCCATTCCTACCCTCTTAGCAAGTGATTGCTGCTGTTAAGGCCATCGGGTCCTTGGCTCATAAGTGAGCTGGAGGAAGAAAGTGAATGTCAAATCTCAGGAGCAGGAAGGACCCTTGTCTCCCTTTTGCTTAACTTCCTTGCTAACAGCTTGAAAACTCTAATAGCACGAGCCTATCTCTTAGTAGAGTCAACACAAGTGCAGCTAGCGTATGTGCTCTCTCGCTCTCACACACAAACACCCACCCACCCACCCACCCACAGTTTTGTTTGTTTGTTTGTTTGGCCACCTCTCTGGTTCCAGAGTTGAGGTACGGATGGAACTAGCTTGGCCTCATAAAATCAAGCAGGAGGGCGTCTCCGTAAAATAAGTAGATTAATTGTATATTTCAGATGTGAAGCGGCTCTTCTTTAGCAGGAGATTCCAGTAAAATTTTGTGAACCAGCCAGAGAGCTCCGGCTATTGGGCGGTATAGAAATGTAATAAATAAATAAATAAATAAATAAATAAATAAATAAATAAATTTCATATATGGGCTTGAAAGTAAACATCAGATCCAGGGTATGGCAAATCAAGATAAAACAGCTACTGTCTCTTTCATTTGGCAGGACCGACAGAGTGACTATTGCCCAATCTCATCTTGACCACAGTCCCCCACCTCTTAAGTGCTGTGATAATTCACATCCTATTGAAGCACTGGGATTGGTTATGCACTGGCTCATTACTTATCCAGCCCCTTGTTTATGCAGGTCTGTCTTCATTTGAGTTGATTCCTGTGCCTTAAATGCTAACAGAGCCTACATGTAGTATCTTCAGAATCATAGAGAATATTTGTCTAGAAGTGTTTGGGTGGATGGGGCAGAGGGTAACATTTCCTGGGTGGCAGCCCAGATTACCCAAACAAAACATTGGGGGACAGGAAGCAATGCAATCCTACTTGATGGAGTACAGTGGAATGATCTGGATGTGGAGTGAAGTTTGTTCTTTTCAATGCTGGCTGGAATCTTGTTTTCCTTAGACTGTTTTCCAATATTCCCAATATCCTTCAACAGCATGAAAGGGTTTCCAGTTTCTAGACTTCATGAAGTACAATTCGGTAGAGTTCCCTGCAGTTACCGCTGAACTTTCACCCCGAGGATTTATTTCTGGGCCATAGACCGCATAGCTAAACAGTGGCCCATGTTAGCTGTCAGTTGCATAGCATTGCTTTATAAAGATGTGATGCACCAGAAAGCAATTGGCACCCGCCTACTAAAGATTCTATGAGAGCTCAAGCCAACTTTGTAACAGGATTCCATAACCTCTTTCCACTTATTTCTATTCCAGATGACAGCCTAGGTCTGCCTTCCCCAACCTCCTGCCCTCCAGGTGTGTTGGAGTACAACTACCACCATTACCAGAAAACATGGTAATTGGCTATGCTGGCTGGGGATGATGGGAGTTGTAGGCACCAGATTGGGGAAAGTTCATGTTCAAAAATACAGTACAAGAAAATAGGAATGTATGATTTCATACCAAGTCCTTCATGATCCTTATACAAGCTTAGTTTCTTGTCATTATTACAACCCTATGCATGCATTTGACATGTGCACCCATGGCTTGCATATGCATTTGACATGTGCACTTGCACCTTGATCCCAAATACATTTTCCTTGACCTAATGGCTCCACCATGGAGATGGAAAAGTGTACCTGGAACGCTGGCATGAGCAAGAACTGTCTTATGCACTTCAGTGCAGACACTAATGAAAAACCATAGTGTGGCCATTAATATTTATGATCCCATGCTCTAGAGCATGAACCTAGTATAAATGTATTAATGGGCATCAAGAGAATGACTGAACTGCTTTACAAACACTGCCAACCACAGCTACGGACATAATGGAATAGCAGGGGGAAATAGAGATATGAGCCTCCCATATAGTGAGATGCATGGGCTCTATATTTTGGGATAGAACCTATACTATAGATCAGGGCTCTGAAGTTTTTTTGGTCAGTGCTCACATTTGGAATTTTCAGAACATCATGAAAGCTATCACAAAAATGGCTGCTGGGGTGTGTGGCCAGTCACAAAACACCCATTTCCCAGAAAGTAAACTGGTGAGACCCAGACAAAACCCAGGCACACATAGAAGGCACAGGCAAAGCACTATTCTTTGTTCTCTCTCTCTCTCCCCCCACACACACCTCCAAAGCACTTCCTACCATGCCTAGCTGGCTTTTTGTTTTCCTGGGCGGCTGTGCTGTTGAGCCACAGCCACCCAACATTTCTTTTTTCTAAGAATGCCTCTGGGGCCCATGTGGACCCCACGCGCATCGTAAAAATACAGATGGTGCAGGAGGTCAGCACTTCCTTTTGCAGTATTCCAACCTCCAGTTAAAAGAACAACAACAACAACTTTATATCTAGGGGGAAATATCAGAGAGCGCAATCAGTTTGCCAGGTGCCAAGAGGCACCACATTGAAAACCCCAGCTATAGATCAAGTACCTCCACATGGCAGAGATGTGTGAGGTTCCCTCTGTTCACTAGATCTGAAGCACAAATAGAGGCAGAAGTCACTTCAAAAATCTGCATTTCCCACTTCTTTGTACTGTTTTAAGAGAAAATGCAATTTGCTGCTTTGGCGTGTGTGTATGTGTGCTGCTGCTGATTGCAGTCTGGAAAGAAATCCCATATGCATTCATTGTGCCCTTTTCTGGATGGTGTCCAACGTGTTTAGGGCCAAGGTATTGGATATATCAAGTATTTTATTTCACACACTCACAATATCCCTTTGGCTCAAGCGTATACAGTGTTACATTCATTTCCTTACTCATTCACTGACACATCAGAGATAGTTTATTCTTTTGCTGACACACCCTGAGCAATTCCTATAAGCACTCTTCTTTCGATCGCCAATATCCACCCACACGTATTCACTTAGGAACTATATCAGGATAAGGGAAGGATTCATTTGTGATGTTTGAATCCAAACACATTTTGAAGTTTGGATGTGGAATGTTGGATCATTTGTGTCTTACTCATAGAGTGAAACTATATTTAGACATCCAGTATTAATACAGGAAGATTTGTTTTACCCACATGGAGTGATAACGCTACTATCAACATTTTTATATGTAGTTAGTTAATGCTCCCGGCTGAGTAGACAGCTTAATTCTCTTCACATTCTATTAGAAACTAAAACCTTGCAGCCAAATATGCTCTGTCAAATAAGATTGTTTGTTCTCAAAGTCTCTTGTGTATGTAAAAATGTACCATTGGAAATTCATTTACTTGTCCATTTCCTGGAAAGACAGGTATTCTGAGCAACTCCCAAGTTCTTGGCATGCATAGAGTTTTCTAGAGATTTATAGGTTTCATGGCATGGTCTGAGGGCCCAGGATGCATCAAACTAGGGTGACCATATTTGGGAAACCAAAAAAGAGGACACCTAGTGTGTGTGTGTGGGGGGGAAGCAGCTTTCTGAGTCCTGCAGAAAGTACGTTATTCCCCCGCCACCTTAAAGAACCCGATTGGAGTGGAGGAGGGGAAAGGATTTCATTCTGCACCACCACCATCCACTCCAATTGGGGCCTTTTCTATAATGTCCACGAATGACCCACTTTCCCCTTTAAGACCTCAATTGGAGCTCGGGGTGGGGGAATGATGTGCCTCAAGAAAGCATGTCACTCCCTCCTGCCATGCTAATGGCAGCCTTAAAGGGGAAGGTGTGTCATTCCAGGACATTATTGAAAATTATAGAAAATCCCCCCTGACACCATGGAAAGAACAAAAACCAGGACAAATCCGGGAAAATCCTGACAGTTGGTCACCCTACATCAAACTTACTAGGTGGTTTTAGGCCAGACATCTTCTCTTCACGTTTCTTCTCCTCAATCTCCAATTTATAACATGGGAATGATAAATACTGGCCTACCTTACTAGGCAGTTGTAAGAATGGCTGAAATAATGTATGTGAAATGATGAAAAACATTCCAAAAGCACTCTATGAACTCAAATATAATTTGTCTTCTTTTGCTGTAATGTTATTTTGTGGAGTTAAGAGAAGTATTGAAATGAAATTCTAGAGGTATAAATTTAAGCCTTGTTTTGGAAGTATGTGTTCACTCTCCTTGCCCTCCAAGTACGTATCATTGGCTTGTCTTAATAACCCTCACTCCAAATGACTTGGAAGTATCAGTGATCAGCAGCCACAAAAGAAGCTTTAAGTCTGAACAAAACATATACTTTTTTATTTGCCCTTTTATTGCTAAAAACCAGCTGGGAGATGCCAGAAGAGCATTACTTCCTTGTTGTCTCTTAGAAGGACACATGTTGATTTCTTCTTTTAAGAAACCCCATTCTTAGGTTGGTTCCAATAATTCATCTCTTAATGGGAAAATGTTCTGAATTAGGAATTATTACTCAGAAACCTTTTGACAATTTCAGCAACTTCTAAATCGTTCGTGTTTCCTAAACACTTGGCCACTTGGGGATCTGCCTGTGGTCTTCTGAAGCCTATGCTGATTGATAGCAGGACTCTACCACACTTAGGATTCTTGGGAAGTTTGAAGTGGTAGAACCAGCTAAATCATCTGCATTTCAACCATAGTTTTAGGTGCCTTGAGGGGACCGGTAACTGGAAATTCAGGCATCAAAACTGCTTCTCAGTACCTCTGGCTAGGCTCCAATGGACTATATAGTGTTGGCAAGAACTTCAAGTTTCACTTGACACGTCTTTGTAATAGAACATAACAGAATGTTGCTCAAGATGTTTTATTTGGAAATTACAATTAATCAGGAGGCTTTGAGGGGCCAAAACTAAATTTCAACACAGTTTCCTCTGTTTTGCTGAATTTCATCCATTACCTCTGCAATAAAAAATGACAGGCAGCGCATTTCTGGCTGATTATGCCATGTGTCAGGTGGATCTGGGAGGCATGAAGCCAAAAGGAAAGTGACTAACTACCAGAGATGTGCAGTAATCCCTCAGAAATGCACTGTGTTTCAGAGTCCCTCTGCTACTATGAAATGGAATTGATTAAACACAGAGGCCCACATCCAGAAGGTGCAGAGCACTTTTGACACTCAGTGGAAGCGTAGGTGCTAATCAGTGCCAGGAGATTTAGCCTTATCCTCAAGGCCATTTACTAACAGAAAACCCATTCCAGTTGTACTTATGTAGGTTCAGAATGGTGGATTATTTATACACAGGATCCAGATGAGGTCTACTGATTAGGACCTTCGCCTGGGGTTCAAATGACTTTGATTCAGTCTTTCGCCCCACCACAAATGTTCAGTGGAATGCTACGAAGGAAATCATATTGAGACAAATTGCACAATAGTAGCTCCTTTACCCCAAATGGTACTTAGTTATGAAGTTCAAATTAGCAAGGGGGCTGCTGAATGTCCTATTCTTTTGAACGTGTTTTTGAAAAGCTTCATTCATCAGACCCGTTCAGAAAAAAACTGGCCTCTGAGTTATCTACTCGCAACATAAACACCTGCTTCCTGATATAGGTGGATGTTCAAAAGTTAACGTTGGAATGCACTATTGTGGGGTGCTAGGATAATACAGCAACCTGGTTCACACATAGCAACAACCCAGAGTATGGGCTGGGTGTGGGTTGCTGAATCCTAGGTTGTCATGATGTGCAAACATGTAACTAGCGCCTAGCTATGACCCAATTTGCACACCACAGCTGCTGTTCCTGAGTTGTTGTGAGAAACAGGTTAGTGCCTTAACAACCACAAAGAGGATCAGCTAAAGCCAGGTGAAAAAGGAAGCCAGCCAAGAAGTCAGTAGAACAGTTCCAAACCCACAATATATACAGCTGTGGCATAAAGGCTATGCATGTGAATATAAGAAGAGCCATGCTGGGTCAGACCAAAGGTTATCTAGTCCAGCATTCTGTTCACAAAGTGGCTAACCAGCTGCCTATGGGAAACCCATAAGTGGGACAGGAGTGAAATAGCACTCTCCCACACTGGATCACAAGCCACTAGTGTATGGCCTCTGATACTGGAGGTAGCACATAGCCATCAGGACTAGTAGCCATTGATCATCTTATCCATTTAATCCATCGTAAAGCTATCCAAATTGGTGGCCATCACTACATGTGATCCATGCATCAGTAACCTCAAGAATGGTCTAATGTAATGCTTTCTACGTGGGGCTGCCCTTGAGGCTGGTTCAGAAGACGCAGTTAGTGCAGAATGTGGCAGCAAGCCTGTTGAAAGGAGTGCTTTGCCAGGCACACATAACATCTGTGCAGAAAGCTACAATGGCTGCCAGTTTGCTAGTGAGCCAGGTTCAAGGTATTATTATTATCATAGAATCATAGAATAGCAGAGTTGGAAGGGGGCCATCGAGTCCAACCCCCTGCTCAATGCAGGAATTCACCCTAAAGTATCCCCGACAGATGCTTATCCAGCTTCCTCTTGAAGGCCTCTAGTGTGGGAGAGCCCACAACCTCCCTAGGTAACTGATTCCATTGTCGCACTGCTCTAACAGTCAAGAAGTTTTTCCTGATGTCCAGCCGGAATCTGACTTCCTGTAACTTGAGCCCGTTATTCCGTGTCCTGCACTCTGGGAGGATCGAGAAGAGATCCTGGCCCTCCTCTGTGTGACAACCTTTTAAGTATTTGAAGAGTGCTATCATGTCTCCCCTCAATCTTCTCTTCTCCAGGCTAAACATGCCCAGTTCTTTCAGTCTCTCTTCATAGGGCTTTGTTTCCAGACCCCTGATCATCCTGTTTCCCTCTTCTGAACACGTTCCAGCTTGTCTGCGTCCTTCTTGAATTGTGGAGCCCAGAACTGGACGCAATACTCTAGATGAGGCCTAACCAGGGCCGAATAGAGAGGAACCAGTACCTCACGTTATCATAGAAAGCCTTGAACAACTTAGGAACAAGCTACCTAAAAGATCATCTCCTCTTATCTAGTCCCGTTACAGTCCTCAGGAGAGGTGTTGCTGTCTGCAGAGTCCCATCTGGCAACAACACGGGAAAGGGCCATCGCTGTGGTGGCACCTTTCCTCTGGAACGACCTTCCCTATGCAATACATCAGGCAGTGATGATCATGTGCTTTGACGGTTACTAAGAACTTACTTGTTTACCCTGGCTCTTCCCAACCATTAACTCATCTAAAGGCTGATATGATTTTAATTATGTTTTGTAAGATATTTTGAACTGCTCCAGGATTTTTAAAATGAGAAATGGTATAGAACTGTTCTAAAAGAATTAATAAATAAATGGAGGAGACCTGGACATAATTCAGTGACAGAACACAGAACACCAAATAGAGGATCAAAAGTTCTGTGATAGAATACATGCTTTGTCCATGTGTAATCTCAGGTTCAATGTGTGGTATCCCTTTTTGATCTCACAAATATCTCAAATGGCAGGGCTGGGGAACACTTCTGCCTGAGATCCAGAAGAGCATGTGCTAACCATGATAAATGATAGTAGGCTAGATTGATCATTGTTGTGGTATAAGGTACCTTCTTATAACTAGCCCCCATCAGTGGAGGCTGGTGGCTCCAATGTCAGTGGGTGGTGAATCCACTTCGGGTTAGTGCCTCCGCACCTTGGATAGTTCCTTCACAGTTCTGACTGAAACCTGGAGCAGATTCACCATACCACTGACATCAGAGTCACCAGCCTTCACTGCTTCCCATAGTTTTGAACTGTACATATAAATTGAAAGCATTGGGGAAGCATTGAAAGTCATTTTTTATTTGATGCAGCTTTTGGCAACCAAATTTATATGCGAAGGGGTGGGATTTTAATATTTCTGTTTCATCAGTTTGCTATTTCACATGTGTAATTTTGCACATTTTGCACATGTTTCATGTACTTGACAGGTGAACAAACTACAATATAAAAATTAGAATAACTAAGGTCATTTCTACACCTTCCTTTTCCCCCAGGGATCATCCCTGTGCACCCAAATGACACACGGGGGATCCCGGGAGCAGGCAGGGATGTCCCCTCCATTTTCCTGGGATAATCCTTAGGTGTAGAAATGACCTAAAAGTAGCACAATTACTTGGGAGTAAAGCCAATTAAAATAAGTGAACCTTACATCTGAGTAAACATGAATAGGATCTGGCTGAACATATATTCATATGCTTTCATTTATCCAAGTAGCAAGCAACAGACGGGAATCGTTTACTATTTGTACCAGACACCAAAGCTATACTGACATATTGTTACGTGGAAGAAAACAGTATGTTTGGATAATACACCTTAATAGTTGAAGATAACCAAGGTTTGGATAATAAAACTGCACTACTTACTATGGATTTGTTAAAATAGGTTATTATTTAGCAATTAAAGATTAATTTTTTTGGGAAAAATACTGTAGAACCAACAACCACATAATGAAATGATCTATTATATAAATGGTGACTTCCTGTACAATATGTTTTAAACCCACTATTATTTATTTAACGTACAATTACTGTCGAACACAATAAAAATTAGAAGCCAGCATGGAACATACAATTTAAATGATTACTGGACTTTATTTTTCTAATGATTTTTAAAAAATAAATAAATGAGAAAACACCAAATATCTTTTCTAAAATAAATAAATAAATTGAATTATGTTAGGATTAAGATTAATTGCTGTGGAAAATGTATTTCAAAACAATATTTTGGGCACTACTGGTACTTGGTAACTTCTTATAGTGGTGATTATTCAGGGGATATT
This sequence comes from Elgaria multicarinata webbii, assembly GCF_023053635.1. Classification (NCBI taxonomy): domain Eukaryota; kingdom Metazoa; phylum Chordata; class Lepidosauria; order Squamata; family Anguidae; genus Elgaria; species Elgaria multicarinata. The sequence continues at coordinate 16,750,963 of NC_086171.1, forward strand.
GAATCGATACAGCAATTGATTCACCCCCTAAACTAATGAGGCTACTGTTCAGTGGCAGACAGCAGTGAGGTGGAGCCAGGCCTCACTGGGTCAAAGAACCAGCAATGTTTGACTTTCAAGGATGATGTCATCCGTCACCTCCACCCCACAGGCTTCCTTGTTCACATTGAGTTTAGCTGCAATCCTCGCAGTAAGTGGGGGGTGGGGGTGGATTTTCCCCAGCAAAGATATATTGTTGTGAGCTATTCCCATTGTAATGCAAAGTATTCTGAAGTGGCTTGGTATGGAATGGGTAATGAAAATTGATTAGCTTTACAAAAGTCCTGCTCCTGGTGGTGGAGATTAAAACAGTTAGAACTGGTTTGTTGACACTGATCAACAGAGCCGACTGCATGTTTGGACTTTCCATGAAGAGCACATTTCAAAATAACAAAGGTCCCACATTCAAACCCTGGCATCCAGGTAGGGCTGGAAAGACTCCTGTCTGAAATCCTGAAGAGCTGCTGCTAGTCACTGCAGACCATCAACCCTAACCATTGGCCATGCTGGCTGGGGCTGATGGGAGTTAGAGTCCATCAACATCTGGAAGGGTACAAGGTTCCCCACTCCTGCAGTAGACAACATTGATGAATCAGTGATCTGACTTGGTGTACCACAGCTTCTTATGCTGCACTTATTCACAATCCATGAACCGGTGGTTCTCAAATGTTGTGTTTGCTGAGAGCCCCGTTCCGCAATGGCACATTGGCCAAAAAACCTCTAAACACCTCCCATGGAAGCCCAACACATTGCAGAGGATTCTGGGGCATGTTCGAGGGTGCAGTCTCAGCTGATTCCTACCCTTGATCTTGTTGGTGCCTGGATGGGGGACCCTGTATGCTCATTGAGGACCATGATGGAAGAAAGGCAGTAAATAAATGTAATAAATCAATAAACAGGGCTGGGGGAGGAGACACAACGACCCTCGAATCAGCACAGGCAATTTCTTCCAATTATCTCCAGCTCCAGTCCAGCATTGGAAGGGTGAACTATCATTTCATTCTTGTGTGGATGTATTTATTTAGGACACAGAGCTTGATGACTCAGGAATATATATATATATATATATATATATATATATATATATATATATATATATCTCTCAAAACACACACACACGCATACAAAACCCTGACCAAGTTAATTTTAGATGCTATTGTTGGAAGCATATCAATGAAAATTAATCAAACGGTCATGAAAGAACCGCAGGGATAAAGTGCAGAACACTGGTGGGTGGGAAGACTTGGCAGCAGCCACTACAACGTTTTTAATGAGAGGAAAACACATTCTCAAGCAAATTAGAGAGTAATGGTATGATTAAATGGTAAATAATGGTTAAGTACATGACTCAAAGACAGGGGCAGCGGAGCTCCAACGCTGGAGAATTAAGATGTCCTCAGTATGCTCTGAGTAGCTCGTTCCCAGGAACTGAGCATGCATTTTAAGGGGGATAAGTGGAAAACAGTGGCCCTGCAGTATAAGAACTAAGCTGCATGTGAAGCAGAAATGAGAAATTCCAGAAAACAACAGTCCACCTCACATGTGGGAGACATTGGCCAGGCTGGCTGGGGCTGGTGGGAATTGGAGTCTAACTGCAACTACATGGGGCTTGTCTACACCTAAGAGTGTAGAAGGCGGGCGGGTGAGGATCGTGGACTTACCTGCTTCCGTGATCCTCCCTCAGTGTCTTGACAGTGATGAGACGTCCTGGAAGGAAAGAGGGATGTTGTGGTAGCCTCTTTTCTTTTTCTTTTTGTAATGAAGAGGAGCTGTGCATGCGCAGCAAAAAAGTGAGGGGGGAAAACACCCCCTGCCAAACTTCGCTCGCCATCCCAGGGATGGCAAAATTGCTTCCACCCCACCCCCATGGGAATGGAGCCACCCCACACAGCTCTGTGCCGAGCCCTGCTACTAGAAGGGAAGAAGGGATGACCCGGGAGTGGTGGCCACATGGCCCGTGCTCCTCAGGATGGTGCTAGGACTGCAGAAAAATTGGTAAATCCACAGTCACAAATATCCTAGGGAAAGTCCCTGGTCATTCCAGGTTGCCCCTGGGATCCCCTGTGCATCATCTGGATGCACAGGGACAATCTGGAGACAACCCTGGGATATAGGCATGGTGTAGACTAGACTTGCCCATTGCTATTCAGAAATAAGTCCCAATAAGCTCAATGGAGCTTACCCTCAGGTCAGTGAGCATAAGATGGTAGCCTTAAGCATATGAATCCATTCCATGCTTCCATGGTCTGTCAGATCTTTTTGTAAGCAGAAATATCAGTGGATTTCAGGGATAACTCTAACACCTAGTGAGAGGTACCCCATTCATTCCCTCAGCTGTTAACCACATAAAAATCCTTGCTTATCTAATAATGGGGTTTGCCACTCCTTCACTCCCCCAAATAAGTTTTTTTCCCCAGGGAATTGACACCTATCAAAGATTAGATGTAACCCTACCCTTTGTAGAGTAGATCTATGAAACTAATTACCCAGAGTAATTTTAGCCTTAAATGCAGAAATAGGCTCAATCGGGTTGGCAAATATTGGCACCCACCAAATTGGTGGTTCTAAAATGGGTGTCTAGTTTAAGTCTGGCCTGAAAACCTGATTTTCCATCTTAAAAAGACTTTCCATTCTAAAATTTCCCCTGAACGGTCGCAGTTCACAGAAAATGCCATCTTACTATAAATCTCGCCTGCCACAGGAAAAACCACCTCCTTTATAGTACGGCATGCTCAAATGGAAATGGGTTTTGTGAAGCCACTGTCACAGTTGGCACAAGGAACCGTGGTCTCTGGTGGAAGGCCAGCACCAGGATCTGCTCCTGGTTTCTGAGGTTTGGTGTGACTCAGAAGGTGAAGGAACAAGAGAACACCCTCTCTGTGTCTCCTCTTCCTTGCCGCCACCTACTCAAAGTCCAATCTGAGTAGCATTTGGAAAGTTGATCCTTCTGAGTGTGTTGGAAGAAGACAGAACCTCCGTTGTGACAATGCTCCTAGGCTGATTTTGATTTTGTTCCCCTGCCCTGCCCTGAATTATTTGGCACAAACGTACGCTCATCTAAAACCATTACTTGCCTGGGATTTCTTTTCCTCTGTTTTTCTCCTTGTGCACTGCAGGGGGATTTCCTTCAGGAAGCTATGCCTTTTGAAGATTCTTGGAATGTGCCAGATCCAAACCTTTCCTAAGATTTTCCATAACTCAGTCATGAGCTTGCCATGATGCTGTAGGTTAAAGCCATTTCCTTTCCCTACAGCAGGGGGGATCTACACTACTGCTTTAAAGCGCTTTATAACAGTTTTGACAACTGTTGGGGCCCAGGACACACTGCATATACAGGTTTCAAAACGTTTTCAAAGTGCTTTAAAAGCAATAGTGTAGATCCCCCCCCCCCCCCAGTTTACTGCGAACTCTCATTTTGGAGGCTTTGGACATTGCTAATATCAAATGATGATGATGATGATGATGATGATGATGATGATGATGATGATGATGATGATGATATTGGGGAATTTTACTGCTAAGGTGTGGTCGTTTGTGTGAGCAGCACCTTGACTTAATCTGAGATTGGGCTCACGAAACGTATTCTAGAATCTAATAATTTCAATGCGCTGGGACTTGTGAAGAAGGCAGTGCTCCTTGAACATGTTCAGAGTGCCTTTTCTTCAGCCTAATCGTATACAGTAAAGCAGATGCTCAGTCCATCTCTGTACATCTACAATTAGGAAGTTGTGCTTCCAGTTCAGATGCTGTGGCTTTAAGGAGATTAGAGCCCAGCAGCTACCCTTGTAAAATTAACATCAGACATCATCACCAAAGCGAGCAGCAAATATTCCCACTAATATTTCCTGGAAGCATCAACACATAAACAAACAAATGATCTATCATTTACTTACATTCTATGGTTCTTCCCCAGAAAATTCATAATGCACAGTACCTTGCACAGGAAATATTTCCCACTGGTCATGCTGGGAATACATTGAATTTTTATGTTTTATCACAGCTGCCAGAAACATAATTCCCCAAGCTCTTCTTCCATTGATGTCATCAGTAAACCTTGTGGCAGAGAGTGGGCACAGCTAACCCCTGAAGAATGTCACAAGTCTACACAGCAGTGGACAAATTCCAGAGGGCTGTCTGTCTTCCTCACTTGCCACGAACTCAGCAAAGGCATCAAAGGCTAACACGTTGAGGCTGCAACCCTATATACACTTACTTAGGAGGATATGCCATTGAACACAAGGGGGCTTACTTCTGAGTAGATTTGTATAAGATTGCGCAATTATTGTGGCAGAATCTTTTGTAAGCTAAAAGCCACTTATTCAGTAAGGTCACTGAGAATGTACTCATACCAAAATGCACTTTAAAAAGATTTTAAAAAAATAATCTTTAAAATCAGCATTACAGCAGCAGAGGCCTTTCTCATTTGCCTATCACCAAGCTCAGTTAGACTTACGAGTACAAGGGAGAGGGCCTCTTCAGTGGTGGCCCCACACATCTGGAATCAGCTTCCATCAGGTCTTCAGGAAGGCTCTTCAGATCCACTTGATTTTGCTGGCCTCTTTATAAACTGTAGGCTGCAGATTTTACCACTTTTACCTGTTTTATTTGTGCAATCTGTTTTTATATGTTTTATTGAATATTTATTTCTTATTTGTTTATTTGATTTTTGTGTACTTTTGCATTGCTTTATCTTGTATGCTGCCTTAAGAGAGTTCTGTGCTTCAAGGTGACCTAAAAATCATTTTAGATTAAAACAACAACATTTATCCCCCTCTCCCCCATGTAGGGGTCTGCATCAGATTTGGCTGAATCCCAAATCCAGTATCAAATCAGGCTGATTCAGAAAGTTTTGGGAGATGTCTGAATACAAAGTGGGGCTCCTCTGAAGTGGGAAGAATCTGAAACTGAATCAGGGGATCACTGCTGGGGGGAAGGAACCATTTCCCTCTCTCCAACCCTGTGACCCTACATTGAAAAATAGCCCCTTTGCATCAATAGAAGCTTTTAAAAGCCTGTTTACAGTGGTGGAGGGGTGATATGTGTGTGATCGTGAGTGTGTATGATTGTGTGTGAGAGAGTGTTTGTGTATGTGTATGTTAGGGTGACCATATGAAAAGGAGAACAGGGCTCCTGTATCTTTAACTGTTGTATTGAAAAGGGAATTTCTGCAAATGTCATTTGTATATATGGAGAACCTGGTGAAATTTCCTCTTCATCACAACAATTAAAGGTGCATGTGCCCTGCCCTCTTTTAAATCTGGTCACTCTAGTATAGCTCCTGCGGCTTTAACTGTTGTGATGAAGAGGGAATTTCATCAGGTTCTCCATATATACAAATGACACCTGCTGAAATTCCCTTTTCTATGCAACTGTTAAAGATACAGGAGCCCTGTCCACCTTTTCATATGGTCACCCTAGTGTATGTGAGTAAATGGGGGCTGGGCTAGGGTGACCATATGAAAAAGAGGACAGGGCTCCTGTATCTTTAACAGCTGCATAGAAAAGGGAATTTCAGCAGGTGTCATTTATAGGCATGCAGCACCTGGTGAAATTTCCTCTTTATCACATCAGTTAAAGCTGCAGGAACCCTTCCCTCTTTTGTATCTGGCCAATGTTGTATAGCTAGCGCAGCTTTAACTGTTGTGATGAAGAGGGGATTTCACCAGATGCCGCATGCATACAAATGACACCTGTTGAAATTCACCTTTCAATGCAACTGTTAAAGATATAGAAGCCCTGTCCTCCTTTTCATATGGTCATCCTACACTGAGCAATCACATTAAGGTTGCATGCCAGCAGTGGAGTGCCCCTCCTACATTTGGTATGGCCCCATCCCACATCAGGTGTGTCCCTGTCCATCCGTTCGTCCGTCCGTCCCCCCGGCACTGTTGGCATGCAGTCCCTGACCAGCTTCCCTTCTCTCTCTATCACCCTTGATGTAGCAGAGTAGAACTGATGGGGGAGAGAACACACACACACACACACACACAGAGAGAGAGAGAGAGAGAGAGAGAGATTAAAAATACATTTAGACAAGCCCTCAGAAGAAGACATTACTCAGAAAATGCTTCTGGTGCCATGACTATGATCTAATAAAGCTTCAGAATGCAAACAAGAGATTGGATTAAGATGGACTTTCCATTCCTAACTGAAGCAGTCTAAAAGAAAAGAATAAAGGTGTTTACAAAATATTGTTAGGTTTCTTGCACAGTTATGCAGTTGATGGAAGTAAATAGTCATTCATTTCCTGTAAAACAACTAGGGCGATTCACGGTGCCCCTGCACTGTCCTGACATTCTGCATCTGAAGATCATATGTGTAATGTACGGATGGAAATATATCCTCAAGGTAAAAAAAGAAAGAAAGAAAGAAGTGGAAATTGGCTAGAGATCAAAGTTTACTTGCATTCCATTCTTCCCTTGCTTTTTATTATCCTGTCTAAATTTAGTCGTTTGTAGAGGTTTCTCCCCCCCCCCAACTTCCCCATGAGAGAAAGTTGAGATTAGATTACAGAATTAAGTTTTGTTTTTTTAATCTGTATGTAATTCGAAAGCAGTGAAATGGTTACAGTATAGTTAAACCAGCAAACCTGGAAAGCTAAAGTTTCTAGTCACTCAAGCTCTGGAGATCAAGGCCGGCAAAGGTGGCAGCAAGAACGATGGTCATGGAGAATTATGAAGACCCCCAATCCGCACGCTCACACATCCTCCTCTGTAGGAGCATCTGCACGGACGGGATCTTCCCCAAAGCAGACAGAGCATAATTATGTGGGACGAGTCAGTGGTGGTGCAGAAACACTTAGGGAGCATGAGTAACTAGTTCTGTGACCACAGCGTGTCACCGCAACTTTGTAACATACCGTAATATACAGCCTGTCATTCCTGTGTTCATGTTCTCATGTAATGATTTGCATGTTCTATTGGCACACCAGGTTTTGGTCACCTCATCAAACAGTTGTTGACGCTAGCGGGAGGTCGCATGGTGCTGGCTCTGGAGGGAGGACATGACCTTACTGCCATCTGCGACGCATCAGAAGCCTGCCTAAGTGCTCTGCTAGGAAAAGAGGTAAAACTGTGAAGTCAAAAAGCTTGGAAGACAATGCAAGCTTCTTGTATATTTTGCCATGACAGGGTGCATTAATAGTCCATCATGTGCAGGAACTCCTGGGGTCCAAAAATAGAGCTTTTGTCGAGCCCCTTCCCCTGGCTCCACCCCCTTTCTCACAACTACTGAACATTTGGTGGTTTCCAGCTGAGAAAATCAGCTGGAGCCTCATTCTAGTCAGCGCATAGTATAATTCTACATCCACTCCTGCGAGGGGAATGGCAACCTTAATCCAGTAGTTTTTAGGAGCAGTGCTGCATTGCCAGTACTTTCCTCACCTCCCAAAATGTAACCCTCTTACTCCCCCAGTCCTAGGGTGACCATATGAAAAGGAGGACAGGGCACCTGTATCTTTAACAGTTGTATAGAAAAGGGAATTTCAGCAAGTGTCATTTGTAGATATGGAGAACCTGGTGAAATTCCCTCTTCATCACAACAGTTAAAGATGCAGGAGCCCTGCCCTCTTTGGTCATTCTAGAATAGCTCCTGCAGCTTTAACTGTTGTGATGAAGAGGGAATTTCATTAGGTGCTGCGTGCATGCCAATAACACCTGCTGAAATTCCTTTTTCTATACAATTGTTAAAGATACAGGTACCCTGTCCTCCTTTCCATATGGTCACCCTACTGAAATGACCCCCTCAAACTTGCATCAGCTGCCAATAGGGCAAGGACATAGCGGGGTTTGTGTGCTTTGGTGGGAAGACCAAATGTAAAACAGTCTTTCTGAAAGCTGACGTCACTGTTGCATACAGCAGGGCACCTTTGGATCCAGCCCAACTTCACGATCCTATAGACAGCTCTGAGGCTTGGTCTTCAGATGGTTAATGTCCTGAGATTTAATGGGGCTGGGCTGAATTACTGTAGCCTGACAATCTCTTGACTCCTTCCTGGTGTAAATTGCCCCAGTTCAGCTACTCACTTGCACAGCCAGCTATAAAGTCCATTCCAAGCGTGAGTTGTTGTTGAAGAAGAAAAATGGTCAAATTGAGCCAGCCATTATCCTAATTTGAAGATACAATTCTCTACAGGTGATTAATAGGGTAATTAGTACTTATTTTCTGGCAGTTCCCCTTCACAAATAGCGCTAACATAGCCTGCGTTTAAAAAACATTGGCAAGGCCAACATTGGCTTCTCGTTGTGGCCCATGCAATTGAACTGAAATTAGGAAGGTCAGGAAAGGCCTTGGTGAGGCTCTCTGCAGTTTGTCAGATGTATTTATTCATGTGCTGAGGATTAGAATTCATAAACATGAATGCAGGGGGCTTTGCAATACTTTTGCTTTGACTTTGTTGTTCTTGGCTGGAGCCTGTCAATGCAGCAATACGCTGATCGTGCTACTATCAGCGCATGGCGGTGCGTGCGCGCACACGCACGCACACACACACACACATACACACACCCCTACAAGTCAAGCAACTGTAAAATGAGCAGCAATTTCCAGCATTCATGGTGAGCCAGTCAGACATGAAGATGTCAAATCACCAGCTTAGCAGCGAGAAGAGTGTGTTTCCATTCATTTGTTTCATGGTCCCTGGAAGGAAAGCATCCTGACAGCCAACATGGAAGAAACAAGGCACACCAAAAAAGGAGAGAGAATTGGTTTCGGCATACATCACCTACATAAAAGTGATTGATTTAGCAAGATCCATTGTTTCACTTAAGACACAGAATCATAGAACAGCAGAGTTGGAAGGGGCCTACAAGGCCATCGAGTCCAACCCCCTGCTCAATGCAGGAATCCACCCTAAAGCATCCCTCTAGTGAGGTTGTGGCCTCTAGTGTGGGAGAGGCCACAACCTCACCAGGCAACTGGTTCCATTGTTGTACTGCTCTAACAGTCAAGAAGTTTTTCCTGATGTCCAGCCGGAATCTGACTTCCTGTAACTTGAGCCCGTTATTCCGTGTCCTGCACTCTGGGAGGATCGAGAAGAGATCCTGGCCCTCCTCTGTGTGACAACCTTTTAAGTATTTGAAGAGTGCTATCATGTCTCCCCTCAATCTTCTCTTCTCCAGGCAAACATGCCTAGTTCTTTCAGTCTCTCTTCATAGGGCTTTGTTTCCAGAGCCCTGATCATCCTGGTTGCTCTGCTCTGAACACGCTCCAGCTTGTCTGCATCCTTCTTGAATTGTGGAGCCCAGAACTGGATGCAGTACTCTAGATGAGGCCTAACCAGGGCCGAATAGAGAGGAACCAGTACCTCACGTGATTTGGAAGCTATACTTCTATTAATGCAGCCCAAAATAGCATTTGCCTTTCTTGCAGCCATATTGCACTGTTGGCTCATATTCAGCTTGTGATCTACAACAATTCCAAGATCCTTCTCATTTGTAGTATTGCTGAGCCAAGAATCCCCCATCTTGTAACTGTGCATTTGGTTTCTATTTCCTAGATGTAGAACTTGGCATTTATCCCTATTAAATGTCATTCTGTTGTTTTCAGCCCAGCACTCCAGCCTATCAAGATCACTTTGAAGTTTGTTTCTGGCTTCCAAGGGTATTAGCTATCCCACCCAATTTTGTGTCATGTTATTCTTTCTATTCATGTTCAAGACTGCTTAAAAATATTTTAAAAGTAGGGTTGATTACAAAGACAACAATAAAGAATTCATTAACAAGTATTGTATTATGTATGCATGCATGTAGATATGTAATAGCAGGGTGACCACGTGAAAAGGAGGACAGGGCTCCTGTATCTTTAACAGGAGCCCTGCCCTCTTGACCAAATACAAAAGAGAACAAGGATCCTGCAGCTTTAACTGTTGTGATGAAGAGGGAGTTTCACCAGGTGCTGCATGCATACAAAGGACACCTACTGAAATTCCCTTTTCTATAGAACTGTTAAAGATACAGGAGCCGTGTCCTCTTTTTCATATGGTCACTCTATGTAAAAGCAGCCTAGGAAGCTCAAACATTCCACATTTCATACAGGGCACCTAAAAAACCAAACCAAACCCAAAGACTTTTTCATGAAGATCTTTTATGGCAATCCTACCTGCATTACCTGGGAGTAAGTCACATTGAATTCAGTGGGACTTACTTCTGAGTAGACATTGTTGGATTATGCTCTCATCTTGTGGAAGACCAACAAAGAACTATGAAAGTGGTCTTTCCTAGAAAGGAGACCCCAAAGTTTAGGTGCAGAGTCGCAGAGAAAGACTGAGTCCAAACTGATTCCAGTGTTGGGGCACGTAAGAGGCCCTCCAATGATGATCTTTGGAATGGGTGAGAATCTTATTTCAGTTTAGTTTTGATGAGCATTTATCAAAATTTTGAAACTTCTCCATATTAGGGAAAATAAGAACTTTAGATTTATACATTTTGAATGTGGGAGAAACTGAAATTGACAGATTAGTCTATACTGGCCCAGGATTTTTGAATGCATAGCACTTCAAAATCTTGATTTGAATTCCTGTATATTAGGGTTGCCACCTCCTTTTTTCCTGGCAGGCTCCTCATCTTTAAAAGCTACATGGCAGGCAGATACAACAACAACATGGTCTCTCCATGATGGAAATAACTGTACCTATTAAATTTGAATGGTGCAGTTAGGTAGGGTGACCATATGAAAAAGAGGACAGAGCTCCTGTATTTTTAACAGTTGCATAGAAAAGGGAATTTCAGCAGGTGTCATTTGTATATATGGAGAACCTGGTGAAATTTCCTCCTCATCACACCAGTTATAGTTACAGGAGCTATACTAGAGTGACAAGATTTAAAGGAGGGCAGGGCACCTGCAGCTTTAACTGTTGTGATGATGAGGAAATTTCATCAGGTTCTCCATATATACAAATGACACCTGCAGAAATTCCCTTTTCAATACAACAGTTAAAGATACAGGAGCTCTGTCCTCCTTTTCATACGGTCAGACTACAGTTAAGGTGAGAATTTTGTTTCTGATCAGAATTTACCAACTTTGCAAAGTACTTCATATTTGGGAGATCAGAATTTACCAAAATTTGCTAAGTCTTCCATATTTTGGAGGGAAAGAATGTAAGATTTTTTTAATTGAATGTGAGACAAAATTGAAATTGACAAATTCACCCATTCCCAGATGATCTTAGTAAGTGGGTAGGATCGTTTGGGAGAAAACGTATCAAAGCAAGTATAAACCAAGTAGCCTGTTTTACCCCCCCCAAAAAAAAAGAGGGTGAAAAAGGGGAAAAAGAGGGAGTAACAGGAAATTCTTGCATGAAGCTGCTGACAAATCAGAACTAATCAAAAATTAATTTGTTTTGTTGAGGTGTGAATCATTACTCCAGTTATTCGTCTGTGTGTTCAAATTTCCCTCCCAGCCAACTCAAAATTTCCTGCTGGCTTGAGAGCAGCCAGCATCCCCTGTGTCATCTGAAAGTACTACCCAAGCCTCCTCACCACAGTGCCATTGCAGAAGATTCTGTGTTGCCCTCTCACTTTAGCCATGCTGTAAAAGCAGTACAAGAGTTGAGACTCATGAGCTGTTCTGGCATGATGGATGCCCCTTCAATTTTGCTGCCACAGGCGACTTAATGCACCATCAAAACCAACCCTGTTTCCCTTGAATATTACGCCTCGGTTCTAAATACATTTGATTTGGAAGTGAGTCCCATTAATTTCAGTGTATTTGATTTCCAAGAATGTGTGCTTTGGATCACAGCCCAAATGTGGAAATTACACAGAAACCTAACTTGGATCCAAATCACACTTACTTGCATTCCAGTGAAACCAATGGGACCTACTTCTAAGTTTCAACTTATTTTTTAAGTTTCAGAATAAAACTGTGAGAACCACTGGCCTTCCTCCCAAAGAAGCTTATCATCACTATTTATATAAAAAAAAGATGTGGAAATGGGTTGAGGCTATGTGGGTATCCAAAGCCCAGGTTTCTGGAGACCTATTGAGGCATTCAAACTGAACATGCAGTGGGTGGGTGGAAGATGTCCCTGTGTGTGCTAGTTCCAACCCAAACCTTCCCATGTTGAGTGAGAATGTCTGAAGGGGAAATCTTCACTCAGTCAACGAAACACACTTAGAATCCTCCTCACGACTGGGAATCCTGCACCATCTGGGTTCCTCATCACTGCAGAGATACTAAATGCATTCAGGGCCAAAACAGACATGCTTTTCTACATGAGGCATTTCTCATGCACTCATCATTCCCTACTCAGGATTTAGATGGAATCTTGACTCTCCATTTTTGCTTCTGTATCTATCCAACACTTTTGGTGAGGGTTTTTTGGTGGTTGTTTTTCAGGAGCAGGGAAAATGTGGCATTTCATTGTGAAAGTGAAAGGAAGCAGAATTTCCACTTGTGTATTTTGTGCTATTCTGCTATATCACAGTGACACCTAGAGGTTATGTAGCAGAAAAGCAAATGCTCCCCATGTAGTGTTTGGATCTTAATTCTGCAATGAAACCAAAAGTAGATGCAGCAGATTAAAAGTCGATTAACAGCCCTATAACTCTGTCTATAGCATAGGGATGGGTGATAATTTCATTTTAGATTGTTTTTTGATAAGAATTTACAAAAATTCACAAAGTTCTCCATGTTCAGGACAAAAAGAATTTGAGATTTTTTAAAAATGGAAGAAACTGGAACTGACAGATTCATTCATTGGACCCGGAGCTTTGAGTGTTTAGCTCTTAAATGTCTAGGTTTGAATCTCTACATATTCAACAATGTTAGTGCTGAATTAGAGTTGCCACCTCTTTTTTAATGGCAGCCTCCTCTGTAAATCCTTTAATAGTTATATGGTGCAACACAGTCCTCTCCATGCTGGGAACAGCTATACCTAATGAATTTTGCTGATGCAGATTGGTGAGAATTTAGTTTCAGTTTATTTTTGATCAGAATTTACCAGATTTTGCAAAGTTCATATTTTGGAGAGAAAGAACATGCGTTTTTTTAAAATATTCAAATATGGGAGGAAGTGAAACTGACGGCCATCCATAGTCTAGCAGCTACAGCTCTCCCCTCTTTTTTCTTTTTTAATTTTTATTCTAGAATAGGTGCAAGGCCCTGATGCAGAACTTAACCCCACCCCCACCCCCACGCTAGCATCCTGACCCAGATTGGAGGCCCTGAACCAACTCTAAAGTAAAAATGAAGGGAGTGGGGAGAGAGAGAGAGCGATGTCACTATGAATGTTTGTTTTGTCCCTTATTCAATCACAGAAAGAATCCCCCTCAGATCTTCCCACTCAATTTGGAAATGTCAGGGGTGCAGCGTGTACAGCCTCCTCCCCTTCCATGCATTCAAACACATAACGCCTGAATAGGGCTTGGGTGGTTTTGTTTTGTTTCTGTTTTGTTTTGTTTGGAAAGGAAACACTGTTCAGAAGTTTCTTTTCCACTTCCCACCCCAGGTAGCACCTTAGAAGAAATCCCTCTCGAGAGGTGTAAAAAGATTAAGCAGTTGGGTTCCTCCTGAAATCTGAAATAAAAATACTGAAATCCTTAATTCATGAATTAGAGAGAGAAGGGAAAGGGGGGCAGGTTAAGCTGCTGCCAAATATCCCTGAAGCATTAGGCTAGTGATTTTAGAACACATCCATTACACAGGCACCTGTCAAAACAAAAGGAATGATGGTTTCAGCTAATTAGAAAAAAAATGGCTTGCAAACAGACAAGTTGTTCAGCGTGCCATATTGTTTTAGGTAATTTGAGATACCTCATTTAGTAGAAGGGTGATTTTTCCCAGTAGCCCCTAAATTAATGCATCAAAATTTATTATCATATGCTCATCTGTAGAGTAGTTGTTGTTGTTTTTAAAAAAGAAATACTTTTGACAAGACAGCAAGGGCACTTTTATTAGGACCAGTTGTAATCTAAATATGGAAGACTGGACTGATCTTCTCCTAAGGTGGATATTAAAGACTTGACCACCCTCTTCCCAAACTTAGAATCTACATTCCCTTAAATAAAATCAGTTCAATCAAGCTTATCAAAGAAGTAGATTTACTTTAAATAAGCAAACTGAATAAAAACAAATTGAGCCTTATTCCAAGTAAAGCTGCATTTTAAAATGACATTTTCCCATGTTTCAGCTGCTTCCCTTCAAAATTATTTCGAATGATTGTTGTTGCTGCTTTTAAAATTATTTTTGTTATGTCTTTTATCACTGGCTTTATTACATTTGATTGTATGTATGTCGCCCTTAGAAGGCAACTCATAAATTGAATTATTATTATTATTATTATTATTATTATTAATAATAATAATAATAATAATAATAATAATAATCTGACAGGAATGGACTATATGGAAAGACAAAATACAGCTGCACAAATAATTCACCAACAACTGGCCATCAAATTCAACCTTATCAAACAACCTACACCATACTGTACATACTCACCTGAAACAAACTTGGAAAATGCAGATGATAAAATATACTGGGACAGAACAATTCATACCGACAAAACAATACCTTACAACTGATCAGACATAATGGTCATAGACAAAAAAGAAAAGAAAAAACATACCTCATCGACATAGCAATACCGAATGACAAATGTGTTGAAAAGGAAGAGGAAAAGAGAGGAAAATATACACCACTGGCTATGGAAGTCAAAGAACTATGGCAATAGGAAAAGGTCACAATGATTCCATTAGTGACATCACATCAAAGTTTTAATTTTTGTGAACCACCCAGAGAGCTTCGGCTATTGGGCGGTATAAAAATGTAATAAATAAATAAATAAATAAATCAAAAAACTATACAGAAAACCTTCAGAAACTGGGCCTACCAAAATACATCCACAACAACATCCAGAAAGGAGTCATAATTAAAACATGCTCAATTGTCATGAAATTCCTGTGTCTGTAAAAGACAACATGACTTGGCAAAGCCCATCATGTCTGTCTAGAAAAACCAACATGAGCGAGAAATAATAATAATAATAATAATAATAATAATA
Source organism: Elgaria multicarinata webbii (assembly GCF_023053635.1). Taxonomy (NCBI): domain Eukaryota; kingdom Metazoa; phylum Chordata; class Lepidosauria; order Squamata; family Anguidae; genus Elgaria; species Elgaria multicarinata. The sequence goes on from NC_086171.1 coordinate 16,766,003, forward strand.
ATAATAATAATAATAATAATAAAGTTTAGGACGGGGCATTATAATGAAGCAGCACAGCCAATGGAGGTGTGATTACTCAGACCTCAAGGGATCAGATGATGAACCTCTTGAGACACTGGAGAGCTAGTGGCAGATAGATGATATTAACAACAGTGAGCTAGATAGAGCAGTGGCCTATTCAGTATAAGGCAGCTCCTTCCTTCTATTTATCTCACCTCCGCCCTCAAATCTCCCATCTTGCCCAAGTATTTTAAAACTGCTTGATCTGGTTCGCTCACATCTGCTTGTAAAGGCACGGCAGAGCTTTGGCAACCTTTACCTGGCCTACTTGGAGATGCCATTTCTTTGAAAATCCTTTGCTCATGCAAACAGATTTATCTGGAAGTAGCTATAAGAAAGCATCCATGGAGGCCAAATGGGCTAGCTTTAACACTTTGAAAAATATTCCTTGGGGTATCTTTTCAGGCCTATCCATCAAATGGCTTTGTTGCTCCTGGGCTGACCTTAGACAGTTGTTTATGCAAAATTCTTTTATAAAGATGTATTTCCAGCTCTTTTGCAGGGCTTTTGTGTGTGTGTGCTCTTTGGCTCCAGAGCTAATAGAATGCCAAGAAGTGTGGGAGTGAAGGTGACAGTGCTATGCCTGTCAGCTGTAGAGTGATTCCTTTTGTTCACTGCTGGGTCTCATGATATTTTCCAGGGACACCCTCTTCTCTATTTGGTTTAATGATTTTAAAAAAATGGATCACTGCCATCAGAAACTATTCTCCGTTATGCAGACAGTCTCTCTCTCTCTCTTTCCCATCTCCTCTCCGGAAGAACAGAGCTTAGTACAATTCACTGGCTTCTTTTTTTTTACTGGTGTTTTCATAGCAATGGTGCATCTGGGTCAAATCAGGTAAATGTGCATTGATCCTACCTCTGGAGCCAGATGAGGTTTTCCTGACATGGAGCAGAAGCTGACGAGAGAATAAAAGCCATCTCTGATGTTCTTAAATGAGTTGCCAGCCATTTTACAGGAGAAACCCTTAAATTGAACCTTATAGCTCTGGCCTTAGCTAGACCGGGCTTTATCACGGGGAGAACCCCAGGATCGTCCCTGTGCGTTTACATGATGCACAGGGGATCCCGGGATCAGGGAGGGATGATCCCTCCCTTGCCCCAGGATAGAGCCCTCCTCTTTGGGCCCACTTTTTCCGCAGTCCCGGGCTGAGCCCGAGACCGTGGAACATGTGGCCCATTGCCACGGTTTGACCCAGCTCTGCACAATTCTTCACGCGGAACTGAGAGCTGCACCCATCGGGGTTAGGGTGTGGGGAGCGGGGAAACTAAATTAAATTTTAAAAAATACCTTCAGTGCACGAGCGTTTGTGTGCTGCTTCTCCTTTAAATAAATAAAAAATGGCGGGCGCAACGCCTCTCTTCCTTTGAGGTCGTCACGCCTGATGTGTAAACGGAGGAGGGATCTCGCGTTAAACACAACGCGAGATCTTCCTTCCTCCATCCTGGATTTAAGGTAGGTCTAACTAAGGCCACTGTCTCAAGCTCATAGCCTTCAGTGGTTCTCAACCTTGGGTCTTCAGCTGTTGATGGACTGCAGTTCCAATCACCCCAACTACTGACCATGCTGGCTGCAGATGATGGGAATTGTGTTTCAACACTTTTGGAACCCAAGGTTGGGAACACACTTGTATAGTCAGTTTCTGCCCTCAAAGTAGGATCTCCCTTCACCCTACACATTAACTCCTTTTCATTGATCATACAAGATCCAGATTATCATGTGCAAGGAAGGGAGCTGGAAAGATCAAAGTGCCTTGGACTAATGATTTCTTCATGATGCCATTTTCCCCCAGGGGGCATCTGCTTTCACTGCTGATAACCGCCCTTCCCCAAACCACAGCAATGCAGTTGCAGAGCGACAATACATGGACAGGAATGAACATGGAATATCCTGCCCCAAAACTTCACAGGAACAGTTATATGGCTGTAATGCACAGCAAATAGCAACTCTCAATGGGCTTCTAAAAGTAATTTCTTTTCTTCTGTTCAACTCTGTAGCAGTGAAAGGATGTATCCGTGCACCTCTGCATCTTTGAATCAGCAGGTGCCCACCCTCTCTCAGCTGTGCTCCTTCGTAGTTGCAAAACTTTGAATCAACAGGTTTCCACAACTACACAATGTGAAATAGTGTAGAAGTAAAGAATGGAAAGGTAGCGATTGAGTCCACATCCACAACAGCGCAGTTTCAAAGCAGCAGGGCTGGCTCCCCTACCCACTCAGTGCAATGAAAGGCAATGAGTTACTTCCAAGTAGCCATGTTTTTCAGTCTTCTGCTCTCACCATGCCCCTGCCATGCACAACGTTGCCTTCAGTTATTCAGTGCTGTTTCCACCAGCCCATGCTGAAGCCAGCTGAGGTCACATGGACTCCCAAACTGTACTGAATCCACAGTGATGATAAAATCCATTACAAAATAAGTTTAGGGGAGTGGGGGATGGATTTAGGGCAAAAAAATGTTACACTGGCTACAGATAAGGGCGTGTGTCATCTCACCAGATCGACTTGGGGTGGAGTAGAACCGGAGTAAATGCTCTGTGTAGATAACCCCACACCCCCACTGACTACAGGTCTTACATTACTAAAGACTGGTTCACTCAGTGACTGCCATCTCTACTGATGACTTGCATGTGTGAATAGCCATTGTAGATCCAGCACCATAGACACAAATTCTCACCCCATTTGAAAAACATTCATCCCAATCCAACTGTGTGCAATACAGAAGCCAAACTGTACATATGGCGCATGCCCTAAAAAAATGGTCATCACACCATCCAGTTGTTCTGCAAAGAGAGACAACTAGAGGACTCTAATTATTCATTTTATATATTGTATTGATTCTTTGAAAGTGATTGTAACAACCTTTTTGTATATATGCAGTAACCCACCTGTACCAACACAGTGGTTCACATTTGTGTGCCTACGGCTGCAGAAGCCTGCTCAGGGTCATAAGGATTCTCTGGCTGCAGACTGGTGTGACAAATCCCCTTATGTAATGAATGAGTGTGGCTTGCCGTATGCCACAAAGACACCTATTCAAATGGGATATGATATGCAAACAAGAGTAAATAAATAAAATAACACAGCTATTGCAAAATAATATGCACAAATGAAGGACAGACCTGAGGGCAAATTTTTGTATGTGTGTGGTCAATAACTGAAGTGGTACTAGTGGGATTTCATTGCATATACACTGTTGTTTTGGTGCAATATTATGTCTACCCACACATATTTTATAATCTTTATGAATTACAATGGGTTGAATCCAGGATCTGTCTTCCTCAAGAGGAAGGGCTCCCTTTGTGGAATGTTCTTTCGCCCAATTTTGGGTATCCCCTCTCCCACACACTATATCTCATCCCATTCAGCAGAGGGCCCTGACTCTCTGTGTAGCATTTTTAGGAGGGGCTACCGTGGGAAGGAGGGAGCAGGGAAGTCCACTTCCATCAGCACAGTTGATCCAGCATAAATCTGGATCCAACCCAGTATTCGGGGTGTGTAAACTTCATTCCTGATTTTTCCTTCTATGAATTATGGCTACACTGAAGGAGGGTTGCGGGTGGAATAAGAACAATGGCATGCCCGTTTCAGTTCTAAGGCGACTTCAGCAAAGTTTTGTTTTGGCATACAGCTGCACAGAGACACACAATGGAATTTGATTTGTGAGGAGCCTACAAAAATTACCCAAATAACTAGCATTTTTAAATGACTAATACACAGGCCTGCACCTGCTCGAGAGACTCCATAGATTAGTCTTGCAGTCACTGGAAAGGCCCCTTGGAATTCAATTACATGGCTGAAAAACAGAAAGCAAAACTGTGTCCTCAGTGGGAGGAATCCCCTCAACAAGTTAGCTACTTCTCTGCTGAGAATTTTCACGAGGATTAAGCATTTTCAGTGTGCTTTGCTACCATGTGGCTTCCTGCATATTTATAGTAAAAAAAAAAATTGCACTTAAATTGTTCTATTCTTGCAGCTGGAGCCCCTCTCTGAAGATATCCTCCATCAAACCCCTAATGTAAATGCGATGGTTTCTTTGCAAAAGACTACTGAAATCCACAGTAAGTTTCGGGATTTATTTGAACTTCAGTGTTTCTGTATTGGATCTTGTTTTATTTATTTACTTATTGCATTTTTATACCTCCCAATAGCAGAAGCTCCCTGGGCGGTTCACAAAAAATTTAAACCATTCAAAGTATAAAATAACAGTATAAAAACATGATATAAAATGCAGTATAAAAGCACAACCAGGTTAAAATCAGCAGCAGTGAAGAAATGCAAATTTAAAATACAAGTTTTAAACAGCAAAGTTAAAATTAATTTGTAGACTGTTAAAATACTGAGAGAATAAAAAAAAAGTCTTCACCTGGTGTCTAAAAAAATATAGTGTAGGTGCCAGGCGAACCTCCTTAGGGAGCTCATTCCACAACCGGGGTGCCACAGCGGTGAAGGCCTTCCTCCTGGTAGCCACCTGCCTCACTTCCTTTGGCAGGACTCACGGAGAATGGTTCTGCAAGATACATGAACATTAGAAAAATACATATGCAATCCAGTTTATCTGAATAGTCTGGATAATATTCATATACTAAAGACGTGATCCAGTTCCATGCTCAGGAGTTTCCTGGCTTCCTCTGTCCGTTGGCAGACCTCCCATAAGTGGACAGCTTTACTCATGGGACAGCTGTCCATATCTAGACTTGTGCATAAAGGACTGATTGGATTGGTCTCTGAGAACATTTGATACTCCCAGATATGCTGATGTGGATTTATATGTTGGGTATAGTACAAGGGTACCACACCAGATGTTTTGGCCAACAACTTTCATGATCTGCACAACTGGCTGTACTGGCTATAGTTGATGGGAGTTGTAGGCCAAACATCTAGAGGGCCATAAATTGTCTGTCGCTGGTATAGTACATATAGGCAATCAAATATATTCCAAAGTTTTGATAAATGAAATTTAGTATTAATTTGTCTATGTTCGTATAGTGCATTGATGCATTTGTAAGATGCATTCTTTGCAATGTATGCTCATGCTGTCAATTTCTTCAGCACAGCTGATCTGTTAACAAGTCTCTCATAATAAATATTCAGAAGTATCTGACTCTGATACTCCAAGAAAAAAGTCTATTTCCCAAGCTGTCATGTTAATAATTAAAATAATTTATTTATTTATTTATTACATTTCTATACCTCCCAATAGCCAGAGCTCTCTGGGCGGTTCACAAGTTTATGTTTTTGGATATTTTTTTTTTAAAAAAATAACACAATTTTGTGAGTGTTACTCTACATTTTCAACCTGTCTTTCAAGGGACAACCATCAGAGCAAAAGCAGAGGGTTGAGTATTGTGTTGATTTCACCAAATGAGATAGGGGAGATGAAGGTGTCTTTACTATTGGCACACATCACAGAGTTCTTATTGGGGCAAAAATAGTTCAAGCAAATTTGAAGCATTTCTAAATGGAATGAGACCTGAAATGGCAATTATTAGCCATTAAGGGTGCAATGTATACATGTTTGGCAAGAAAGAAGTTGTGCAACTCCCAACATTCCCCAGTCAGGCTGGCTGGGGAATGCTGGGAGTTGTAGGACTTCTTTCTGTCTAAATATGCATAGGGTTGCACTCTAGGGCCAGGGTCAGCACCAGAAAGACTGACCTTTGGATTTTCTGCCTCTTGTGGTGTCTGTTGGGAAAATCTTATAAAAACTGAATAAGTTCAACACCTCATACATCTTGCCAATAACCAGTGGCTTAAAACTCTAGGGCGAGAGAAGGCCCCAATCCAAAGGAGTACAGTCAAAAGAGCAGAACCCAGCTTGTGAGTTCCTATTACTTTCTTTTATTAATGCCCTTGCAAAACTCCAGCGGTGAACATGGGTTCATTTCTTTTATGGCAGAACAGGGTATTATTCCTATGCCAACAGATCTGGTTTTCTTGCACATCTGTTTTTCTAGCAACCCCCCACCCACTTTGCAAACTCTGAAGCCCATAAATAATGGGGTTTGAATTGCTTGTTCATGGCAAAGTCTGACTGTTGCATGAATGTTCTGTGGGAACATTCTGGAATGAATGCCTATATAACTTTTTAATAATTTTTTGTTTTGTTTTAATGAATAGAGATTATAGTCTCTAAATGTACCATTTATAGAGAATGTTTTTGTCTTTTTTTTTTTTTCAAATACAGTTTGCCAGACCTAGCAATTGGTTAGTGCTTTATATATGTCGTTTTTAGTCATGGATTTTACACCTTTGGAGAAAAGCCAAGCTTCTATCACTTAACCTGATTTTTTTATAAGATACTTAATATGCTTTCAGCTTTATCCCCCTAAAATTCGCTGGTACAGAAAGATCCTGCTAACAACTGAAATGGTCATGGGGCTACATTTCAAAAAAGCTGCCTCCACATCATGCTAACTGTTGATGAAGCAGGTTGTACTTTTCCTTCCATCTGGCCTTTTGGCTACTTTTGAGATGACACCTGTTTTGTTTGTGGATGAAATCAATCCTTAAAGTTTTGAAGCTATGTTCCATCCCAAATGTTGAGGGAAGGAGTTGACATCCAGCATAGTTCTGAGTCCTTGCTGTTGAACATCTTCAACAATGCTACAGATATGCCCAATTAACTCATCTCTTTGCTTTTGGGAAGTACAGATCTCCTGTTTCATCCATGAAACAGGCTTGCATCCCAGTCCACTGGCTAAGGGCATGGTGAGTGGGAGTTCCACAATCCAGAACTATCTGAGAGTTAGGATCTATTGATCGATCTTGGCTTTGGGAAACAAGTCCCCATCCAGCTCCTCAAGGATCATACCAACTGGCCTGAGGTGATACTACTACATCAGTTTTAGGTGGTGCATATTGGATTTGAATGCAGGCTCACATGGGGAGATCCTAATATTTAGTATGGGGAAAAGAAAACATCATCAACAACCAAAGTATTGAGTTCATCTTGACAAAGGATTATATCCAACGTTATGGAAAAACAAGAGTTTGAGTGGTTCTGGTAGCTTAAGTAACACCTGGCTTAATGAAGTCATAATAAGTTGTGCAATGCTTTGCAGAAGGCCTTTGCAATAGGTTGTGGAATGCTTTATGCAATAGGTTGCTAATGCTTTCTACAACAGCTTGTGCAAGTGGAATCAAGTATTGGATGCACAACAAAAAGGTGTTTTCTGCAAGTGGTAGAAACTTTGCACTAGCAGAGGGACGCCATTCGATGCAACTCAGTAAAAACACAGCTCAACTGCATGATTCATAAATATCAAAAGCAAAGAAAATTGCCCTAATTCAAGCACTCAAAGATGAACTCTGAAAATGGCAAATTAAAATGTATGCAAAATTTCATTTTAGCCCTAGTTCCCCAGCAACTTGGACCTCTACACTGAGGAGGCATTGTATACAATGTGGTATGTGTGTATGTATGTGTTTTTCACTTGCTACCTGGTATTGGTCCTTAAAGGGTGTAGCAATTTTTCAAAGTAGATGTGAATTCTCTGGGGTTCTTCTGAGGACATTGTCCTAAATCGTGAGGCCACCTAGTTCCTGGGTATACACTCAAACTCAACCTGTGCCCCAGCTACTGGCATGTCTTTGAAAGGAATGTTGGCTTGCCAGCACTTCCACACACTTTGGACTTCCAGATGCCATCCATCTGGAAATCAGTAAGCACTCAAAAGGTTATGGTACCAGGAAGAATACATGTGTGCCATTAATAATGTTCCATTTGCGCGTGATTATTTTTCATTCAGCTGGATAACTTGGTTCACTTTTCAAAGACGTCTTGTTGTTGCAAGCTAAAAGCTCAGTTTTTTTCTTTTAATTCCACACATTATATAATGAACTAATATTCCCTTGCCTACCTTTTTCTAAGCCACCTTATAATATATGGCAAGACTCCAACAGCAGCCAGTACATATATTAAAATTTTAAATAAATTAGTACATACCCTGAGGTTAGAGGCGAAAGAACATCCAGGACTAACAATCCTGATTGTTCTGGCAACATAACTGTGTAATCCCTTCTGGCATTCCTAACTTCTGTTCCTGTTATAGTAATCTCTGATTTTTTTTCTTTCTTTCTGTCTCCTATTTATGGTTGCATTAAATGTGCCTACTATTCTTACCAGTGTCAGCTCTTGCAAATACTGATATTGCAATAAGCTCTTGCTCTGTAGAAAGAATCCATGGCTGGCTGTTTCTCAGATACAAGGAGTTCATTAAACTGTGTGCTGTTCTTTCAGTTTATTACATTCTCAGGAAGGCTCTGACATAGACTTTGGAAAGAGAACACTTTCCAGCTTGGCAATGTGGGATCCAGAAACATAACTTCATCACAGCAGTTTGAAATCCCAATTACAACCATTCACACATTTATAAGAACTCTGTGTTGTACCTAAGCAATTACTAGGGGTATATACCACCATGCTAGCTCAAGTCCCATAAATTGTGATGTATTTTCTTTAGGCAAGTACTGGAAGTCTGTGAAGCCTTATGTGGTGCCAGTTAGCTGTAAACTGGCTGAGACTCAGAAGCAAGAGAGAGAGGAGACAGAGGCAGTGTCAGCTATGGCCTTACTCTCAGTGGACGTTGAACAGTCTTTTCCACAAGAACATGGCAGGTACGTCCAAAATCTTAGACCTACAAGCCACAGAAGTGCTTGAGTTGTATGAAAGAAGAAACACATTTTAAGTGCAGCTTCTTTTTGATTTTAAAGTCCAGGATCTTTTTGATGCTCTAAACTTCATGATTTTTTCTGGGCAACACTGGAACAACCAGAGGTGGCAGAGCATTCTGCATTGTCTTTGGGTTGTGACACTAATACAGACCTTCATCAAATACAACTAGCCTGTAATCCCAAGAGGGCCAGCCCTACCATTAAGCAGAGTGAGGCAGTCACCCAGGGTGGCAGATGCTGGGAGGTGGCAGCAAGGTGTTGGAGGAAACTGTTGGGTGCCAGGTGGCCTCTAAGCTAGCCGATTGCCTTCAGGTGTGACGGAAGATGCTGTCCCATTGTCGGTGTTGAATAAAGATTCAATTGTTGGTCTAGTCAACTTTTGTACATGGTGTGGGAAGGGTGGCTTATCTTGTTCTTTGCCCTAGGCAGCAAGATGTCTTCCGCAAACCCTGAGCCACAGCATACTGTAAATTTTGCACTCTGAGAATGTGGAACTTATTTCCGTGATTCCATTCAAAATGCTTGCCACTTATTAGCATGCCCAACAGGGCTCAGTTTAGTGTGTGTGTGTGTGTGGCTGAGGACAGGAGGAGGTTGAGGCCCCTTAATGAAATCTGCAAGCCCCACTCCCTGGCTCTTCCTATAGCTAAACCATGCCCCCTCAAAAAACTTCTAAACAGTAACTAGGGGAACCATCACAAAAACGGTCAGCTCCCCTCCCCCCGGTAATTTAAGCACTGGTGTCCACATAACAGTAATCAGTGGCAGAATTTCTCCGGATTAAAATATGGGGTTTGAAAAGGCAATATTCATACGGTCAGAAGCAGTGTGACAAAATATGACAAATGTATTTCCACGGCTGGTTTAGTCATTTCACTAAATAACATATATATATATATATATATATATATATATATATATATATATATATATATATATCACTGCGCACAGTCGTGTGTGCTATCCACGGTCAGTAAAACGAACATTCCGCCATGTTAAATGGAGTTACTGGGGGGAGGGTCAACCTAGCAGCCTAAAATGAAAAAAATGTTTCAGCAATCTTTCTGAAACGCAGTACTGCCAGAAAGAAATGCTGGCTTTACAAACCCTGCGCGTTTCAGGGAGATTGCTGGAATATTGAGGGCTGGATGGGAGTTTAAAGAAGAAAAAGGTGGGGAAGCATGTCTGTATCAATCTGATCAGGCACACTTCCGGGTTAGCGACTTTTTTTCCCCCCCGCACTTATAGCGCTCAATTGGAAGCCTCCCCATGCAATCCATTAGTTGGATTGCATTGCCCTATACTCCCCATTGATGGAATGGCCTTTCTTTTTTCAAAAGACCATTCCATCAATTTTTTAGTAATTTTTTAAAATCCCCATGTTTCCCTATGGGGAATCTGATAAGCTAACGCATGCGCGTCAGCGTCAGATTCCCCAGAGGGAGAGAGGGAAGAAGCAGGGAGAGCGCAGTCTGCGCTCATCCCTGAGGAGATGAGGTAAGTGGGGTGAGGGGCCTTGCCTGGAGCCGCCGCTGCACTTTGTGCAGTGGCGGGCCCTGGCGTGGCGGGGGGGGGGGACCGGGGGGGATGCGACTTACCTTGTCCACCGGCGGCAGGCCCGGGTTTCAATTGAGCCCCCTATGCTTCACCCAGAAGCAAGGTTGGGGAAGGGCTGCTCTAAACAAAAAAAGAAGTAGGTGGCTCTAAGTTGTTCGTCATCAGTTTTCCACAACCCCACAGTTACCTCTGCATATCCTATTCTCCATCCTGTCCTCATGGTTTATCTGCTTTGGCAGAATGAGAATTTCACTGGTACTTTCTGCCTCCTTAGGGAGGATGTGGCGTTAAGACTGGTGAGCCTTAACTCCCAATTTCCCCGCTTTTTGGTGCTTGGTGGAAAAGTGTACATCCTTAACATTGTTTTATAAACTGTAGGTTTTTGTTTATTGAATATATATCTCAATCCATGGCCAGTTGGGCTCCCTGCTAGGGTGTCATTATCTGGAGCTCCCCATTATGATCTTGGAGACTTATTCATATAAACCTGCAAAACATTTCCCAGCTCCTAACCACATCCCCCCCCTCAATGTGCATTTCCCACATAGGTTTCCCATAGATTATACAGTATAGCCAGCCCCCATGGAAACTGGATAAATGGGGAAATGCATTTGCTTCAAAAATGGTGTTAATTTTGTATCTTAGGGAGTGGAAATTGACAAGTCCCATTTGGCATGCGTAGGAGATGTGTGCTGAAAATGGGGAGTGCACAGTCTTCAAAAATTAAAAGGAACAGGTCAAGGAAATGGTAGGGTCTTTGCAGCAGTGAGTTGATAGCTCCCAGGACATGGTCTGAAGGTACATGATGCAGCAACCTTGCTGAAGCTAAGCAGGTTGAGACCTTGTCATTGGCTGTATGAAAGGCCACCTGAGAACCCCATGTGTCGTTCCTTGAGTTTTATGTTGGAAGAAAGATGGGATATAAATACATACATAATTTGGGAAGTATTTTCTGCTTCTTTTGCCTAAAGGGGCAAGTCATCCAGTCACTTTTTAGCTGCTTCTCTATACATGCTTTTAACACTGAGTGGGGAAATGGAACATCAGAGGTGGTCTTGAGTGGGTGGACAGGGAAAAGAATATAGCCAGTGGAACGGAATTGGTGGGACCACGGAGTGTGATTCTTCAGAACATTCGCATAGGCTTATACGTGTCCAGGCATATCATTTGAATTATAACATTTGAATTGGAAAAAATATATTTAGGAAATGAAGTGAAGATCTGATTAAACAGAAAGTGCTTCTTGTTGTATTAACCTCCTAAGTGGATATTATGCAGCTCAACTAAGGTGTTTTGAATTTAAACTTACACCACTTTGATGTAAGAAGGATAACTAAGATGTATGTAAATGAGCTCTTATGATAAAGAAAACATATTGATGGATTAGCTTGGCCAAAACTAGGAGTTGTCCTCCGATGAATGAGGCTAACCACACTTTGTTTCCTACAGTTGAAGTGTGATCAATGAATAAAGAAGGGAGTGTTCATTTCTCCTGCCTGTCAGCTGTTGTTTTGCGCTGACCTAACACGATTGACTTGGACATGAATTTAACAGTTCTATAAAATGAAAGAACAACTGCCAATACACTTCACCGATCAAGTATTTCAACATGATTTGTGAATAGTTCCATGCATGGAACAACTCTCTCTCTCTCTCTCTCTCTCTCTCTCTCTCTCTCTCTCTCTCTCTCTCTCTCTCTCTCTCTCTCTCTCTCTCTCTCTCTCTCTCTCTCTCTCTCTCTCTCTCTGTGTGTGTGTGTGTGTGTGTGTGTGTGTGTGTGTGTGTGTGTGTGTGTGTGTAGTTATATATATGAGTTGATCAAGTCAGGAAAGTGACTCTGTAAAAAGGACATTATAGAGTTCTTACATTTATTCATGCCAAATACTTTTGGCACATTTGCACTGCAAAGGAGAGTCCAAATGTAGTAGAACTGGACTTATTCCACTGAGTTAAAGGAAGGGGAAGGAGGGATAGAAAAACTAAATCCCTTTCAGATGAACTCTTTTGTATTCTGCTGCAAAGCTGGACACAAAACTGAAAGAGGGAGTTTGTGGTTGTACTGAAGAGGCATTTTGTGTAGCTTGTCTAAGGCACCCTGATTAATAGAAGTATAGCTTCCAAATCACGTGAGGTTCTGGTTCCTCTCTATTTGGCACTGGTTAGACCATATCTTGAATATTGTATCCAGTTCTGGGTGCCACACTTCAAGAAGGATGCAAACAAGCTAGAGGGGATCAGAGGAGAGCAACAAGGATGATCAGGGGCCTGGAAACAAAGCCCTATGAGGAAAGACTGAAAGAACTGAGGGGAGACATGATAGCACTCTTCAAGTACTTGAAAAATTGTCACACAAAAAGATAATGGAGAGTGCAGAGGAATTACTAAGTATGAGGAGTTGATTTTAAAAAAAGAAAACGAGAAAAGAAACCAATAAAAGGACTAATGAGTGAAATATAGAGAATATTAGTGGAAAAGGGAGAGACAGAAAGCATAGGTAGGATGGTATGGGAAACTGATTTGAAGGAACAAATTGGGCAACAGAGTTGGAAAGGGATATGGAAACAACGAGTTTTGAGAAATATGTCCGTGAGGATAAAAGAAAATTATTACAAGCTTGTCTGGAGGTGGTGCCTAACCCCAGTGAAATTAAATATGATAAATAAGACGAACTCAGCATTATGCTGGAGAGGTTGTCAAGAGAAAGGATCGTATTTACATATGTGGTGGGAATGTGAATTTGTACAAAAATTATGGAAAATGGTGTTTAATGAGATCAAAGATATTATAGGAATGGAGATAGAAGAGACACCAACTGTGGCATTGTTATCAGTGTATGGAGAACTGAATTGTAATAAAGAGACAAAAGAATTGATAACGAATTTGTTAACAGCTGCAAGATTAATGATATCTAGGAACTGGAAGGTTCAAGGGGTTTATCATATAGAAGATTGCTATAAAGAAATATGGGATATTGCTATTAATGATAAATTAACATGTAATATGAGAGTTAGAAGAGGAATGATAAAAACGAATGATTTTGAAGAAATATGGAAACAGTTTTTAGATTTTGTATTATTAAAGGGGAGAGGGAAAACACCTCCAGAGGAAGTAATGAGATTTTGGAAATTAGAATAAGATCCCGCGGTCAGGGGAGCATGTTAATGTTAATCAATGATTAGATTAAATGAAATTAAGTTAATATATATGTTTATTAAATTGTTTAGTATGTATTATTGTGTATTATGGAGTAGTGTTTTATACTGTATTGTTTGTATTGTTTGAAAGTTTAGAAAATAAAAATTATGTTAAAAAAAAAAGTCACACAGAGGAGGGCCAGGATCTCTTCTCAATTATCCCAGAGTGCAGGACACAGAATGATGGGCTCAAGTTACAGGAAGCCAGATTCTGGCTGGACTCAGGAAAAACTTCCTGACTGTTAGAGCAATATGACAATGGAACAAATGCCACAGCGGCAGGGCCCGGTAACCCCCCCCTCCTCTCCCTTACCTGCCTCCGTCCGCGGTCCCTCAGCTTCTTCAATTGAGCCCGCGGTTCAACCAGGAAGTCTAGGCTGCACTTGCAGACCAGACTTCCTGGCTGAACCGCGGGCTCAATTGAAGAAGCCAACGGACCGCGGACGGAGGCAGGTAGGGCCCCCCTCCTCCTTGGTCCCTTACCGGGCTCTGCCGCCATTGCCGCACGGGCGGCGACAGTGGCAGGGCCCAGTAACCCCCCCGCCCTCCTCTCCCGGCCTTACCTGGCACCACTCCCCTCCACTGAGGAGCTCCGATTCGGAGCCGGAGCTCCGCGGCGAAGAGGAGCGGAGAATGGGTGGAGCGGTGCTGGGCGGAGCGGGGGGTCCATGCACACCCCTACTAAACACTAAAGAATTACAGTGAAATTTTAAGCACTATGGTTAGAAAATGCTGTAAAAGCTGCAGATGTAAACTAACTCTTACAGAAGGGTTTAAAGGCAAAAGGCTGCTTGTTTTCTGCATATCCATATATGCATACAATAATCTAGTATACCTAGCATGGATTATTGAATCTTTTAGTTTTCATTAAATAGCAATAACACACAAGTAGCTGGCCCTCATGAATACACAAATATGTATAGGAAAAATACTGAAAGTGTCCGCAAAGGTCTTCAGAGGGCAGGCCCTCAGTGACCTGTATGATTGCCTATCCTTTTCTCAGAACCATTAATCACATTCCTTCAGCACATCTCTATTGCCCATATTTTTCTTCCTGACATTACTCTGCTCCTTGTAAAACAAACAAAAGATATATTTAACAGTAATGCAAAATAGGGTTCAGAATTAAACATGATTAATTTCCTCACAAATTAAGCTCATTTTCCATAAGCGTTAGCTTGTATAATTTCATTGCAGGGATTTTTTTTCCTTACGGCAGAATTTAGGTGGTGGTGATGATGATGATGATGATGATGATGATGATGATGATGATGATGATGATGACAGAGCCCAAAGAGTTGTAGGAAGAGAAGCCAAAATTATAGGAATTGCAGAGTTCTTTTTATCACCCCAAGATGTAAACATGAAACATCTTTTACTAATGTGGAGAGATTTGGAAGAAAACGCAAGCCATAATTTAGGTCTGAGTGAACCTAATTCTTATGGTGAAATAAAGGCGAGTTTTGGACAAATGAAAACAAAGTGTAATTAGTTTAGCATATCAAATTTCAGTGTTTAAACTAATTAGCAGCTAATTGTCATATTTTGAGTGTGTGCTAATTTGAAACCACTGCCACTCAACAGTAATTGATTTGCTAAGAGCTTAAATAAAGCCACTGCCCACCCCCACCCTGATTAATGATGCATTTTCTTGTGTAAATATATTAAGCAAGCCATCAGAACATCCGTTGTGGCCTTTTCAGCTATTCCCTTTCTTTTTTTCTTTTTCTTTTCTTTTTGCACCAATTGAACTGGGGAGTGGAAGGAAGGAAGGAAGAAACAAACAAACATAACAATAATATCTATGAAGTGGGATTTAGGGAGTTGCCATATTCATTACACTTCATCAATCTGAAGCGAAATCAGGATACATTCATCACGTCGAATTGTGCAGTGGAAAAATGACTTCGTTCTCTTGAAGGATCCATTGTGGTGCTTGAAAATCTCCTCAGTTTGCCTGACTCAGTAGCTGGGGCTGTAACCCTATGCACTCTTGCATGGGAGCATGCCCCCATTGAACACAGGGCTGTATTATTATCTAATATTACAACTTTATCCTGCCTTGCCTTCAGTATGAGTCAGAGTACTATATAGACTGTTTCCCTGCACCTTTTATCCTCATGACAACTAGGGGTGGCCATTTCCCCCCCCCCTTTTTTTTTACAGAGCATAGTCCTCCATTTGAAGGGCCACCAGAGGATGGTCCTCTATTTGAAAGGTTGCCCTGCTCAATTCTGGTTTAAATACAGAGAGCCATATGAACTACTATTACCAATAAGCAGTTAGCACCTGGGCAGCAGGCTGAACAGGCAGACACTCACGTCCCATGGTCACAGTCTTCTACACTATGGTCAGATGTACTATATAAATGATAATAAATACTTCTAAATTTGCATCTATATATATAAATTAGCATATGCAAAATTTATGTAAATCCCTCTTTCCATCTCTTTTTTGCATTTCCTTTATTGCGAGTGAATGCAGAAGCATAGAATAAAGACATAGACGCAAGAGCTTGGGTTAAACTAGGGCCTCTTTATTAATAATTAGGTAGATTCATCCCTCCCTGGATCTGCATGTGAAAGTGCAGGAATCAAATCCTTATCTCAGGCCATATGCCTGTCCTATGGGCGAGCCACTCTCCAAAGCAAGGAGTCAGGAAAGCCGGCTCCTTCCTTATATGACACTTTGTAAGTGTGGGGAGACCGCCCTATGACACCCCCGCCCACTGCCATTACGACAGCGAGTAGGTGAAAATAGGAGGGTCTCCAAAGGCATACCATATCCTGACACGGGAGCTGTGGAACCCCCGAGGAGCAGGTCCTCCGGCTATGCCAATCACCAAAAGGTACCAGAGTGTTCACTGTCCCTCTCTAATATATGCAATTCCTGCAAATCCCTGCTGCCAATCAACCTACTTATCTACCCTCTCACATTAGACCTCCAGTATGGAGTAGGCAAAAATCATGAAATGGAAAAATTCCTACTCAGCCCCCCCCTCCAAAGGGAGCAATTGGCTAATCCCATACTAGAAGAAGGGTGGGACGGTGGGAGACAAAATTGAAAGAGGCCGATGCCTCTGGCGGGCTGCCTTTTATAGGCTCAGCTCCACCACCACCCCTACATAGGTCACGTTTTTCATGCCACGAGACATGCCTTCCTTCTGCTCCTCCCCCTCTCAATGGCCGGCTTCCCGCCCAAACTGTTAGGCTGGGCGGGGACTGGATTTTTTGGCGATTCATAAATGGTCACCCAAATGACAGTCCTGTGAGGATGTTTAGGCTGAGCATATGATTGTCCCAGAGTCTCCCAGTGAACATATTGGCTGAGTGGGGGTAGGGGTATTTGAACCCTGATGTTCTCAGGCCCAGTTTGACACCTAGTTTGGTACCAAGCCAAAACATCACACTGGTTGACAGCAGGGCTTCCTTCCAAGTACACATGAACATGGTTGCAGTGTAAGTCACTGTGACCATTGCAGCCAAAAGAAAACTTGTATTCCATTAATAAACCAAACATTGATGTAATACAAAGGGCTTCACAGTCCTTGCCCCTTCTTTAGTGAAAAGAAAAACCTCTTGGAAAGGAATTCTGTGACAGAAGCAAAAGCCTTTTAATGTCTATTTAGACTCTAAGGCGGGGTGGACAACTTGTGGCCTTCCAGATGTTTTGGCCTGCGATGTCTATCAGCCCTAGCCAGCATAGTCAAGTGGTGAGGCATGATGGGAGTTGTAGGCCAAAACATCTGGAGGTCCAGAAGTTGCCCACCCCAACTTTAAAGCCTCGTCTCAGCAACCCCAATCATGGGAGCTGCTTTCCCACCTGCTTTGGGAGCTCCTGACAGAGGCAGGAGTCTAGAGCCATGGCAGAGCAGTGATTCCAGCACTGAGTTTGATGGCTGCAGCCATGGCATTGGGGGCCACACATAGTTATGCACCCCTCATTTACCACACAGGAGCTAAGGCAGCATGGCCTTGTGTCCTGCTTCATAGAAGGAAGTTCTCTAACTGAAGGGCTGCCCAGTCCAAGTCCAGTCTAAAGATAACCATCAGAAAGGAGAGCCCAGGACCTCCCAAGCTGTGTTCATGTGAGGAAATCCCTGCAGCGGCTGTGGATCTGTGCCCCAACGGTTAGATGATGCAGGTGCAGCTTTACAGCCACTGCGGAGCTTCCCTGCAATGCTCCAACTTGAAAAAGTTTGGGATTTACCACGACTTTTTCAAAGGGAGGGACATCAACATGTTACTTCTGCCATGTAACATTGCTCCACGGCCAATCCAGGGCCAACCCGGGGTTGAAGCCTGGTGGAAGGCGACCAGAGATTGGTTGCCTTCCAGTGGGAAGAGGGCAGGGATGGCTCCAAGACCCGGATGGCCACCCAGAAACCCCACGCTCCCTTCTCTGCATTGGGATTACCCAGTGCTGCTGCAGGAGAGGGAAAGTGTGGGGTTGAGTTGCCAGTCAACAGTGAGCACCTGGAAAGTAGAATGAGCAGCAAGCACACGCTAATTACTTCCAAGTTTGTATCAATTCATATAGATTAGTTTATGTAAATATCATGCAAATCAATGCCCTCTTTTGTATGCTGCTTTCGGGTTATGCATTTCCTCTTCTTTTGGTAAGTGGACGCCCTAAATCCAAGGTTGTTTATGTATCCAATTAATGATGTCATCAGGGAAGAAACTTCAAAGCACCAATTTATTTATTTACTTCTTTGGTACATTTTAGACCATCTTGTAACCAAAGTTTTAAGCCTGATTTCCACGTTCACTTTTGGTGTAGGGATGTTAGTAGCCCCCTACACACATTAATCATCACCTGCAGCAGGTTCCATGGTTTAAAAAGGCAGTAGGGTTGCACCATTGACCCCATCCCTAACATCCACACATTGAGTGCAGATGTACAAGCCACGAAAATCCTAGGTAAGTGCATATAGAATTGCTGCCTTAATAACTCTTCCAAGCAATTTCTCCCCCTTAATTCTGCATCATCTGAGTCTTTAATAGCACTTCCAGTCAAGGGCTGAATTGAGATGCCAAAGGGTAGAGTGATACCGTCCACATCCATAAAGGACTAATGAGACCAGAGAGAGGGCCCTTTTAGTGGCTGCTCCCAAGCTTTGGCATTTCTTGCCCAGAGACATTGGCCTTGTTCGTTTTGTGATGGTCTTCCACCATCGTGTGTGAAGATCTTCCATTTTAGGAAGGCCTTTGGTTGTGCGTGATCTCAGTGACATTTGGTGGGTGGGTTTTTCTGTTATTCTGATTATTTTATTATTTTCTGGGTTTTGCTGCTCAGTTTCTTCATTTAAGTAATTATGTTTTTGTGTTTTAATGTATACACACACACATAAATACACACACACACACACACACACACACACACACATTTCTTTTTTATTAGCCGTTCTGACATTTTTTAAAGGGCTGTATATAAATGTAATTGAAAGAAAGAAAGAAAGCCGAGGTGTTCATATTTGCCAATGTTCAGGCCATTAGGATGCCATCCTATGCATGTTTAGATAGAAACAAGTACTACAGCTGTTGGCTGGGGGATGCTGGGAGTTATAGGACTGAAAAAAAGGCCAGAAAACAAGCCTAAGGACAAAGGACAGGTCAGTCATTGGACACGTATAGGGTTCCCCCCCCAAGACTAGGTGCTATCCTATGGACATTTAGACAGAAAAATGTGCCTAGGGGTGCACCCTCAGTCTTGGTGGTGGTGGGGGGGGGGGAGAAAACCCCAGACCCTTTACTTGTCCAATGACTGACCTGTCCTTATCAATAGGCTTGTTTCCTGATATTTAATGCCAAAACCATGCATGTTGGAAATGATTTCTTCTTATCCTGTCCTTCAAAGCACATAGGGCAATACTGTAGCTCAGTGGTAGAGCACATTCTTGGCATCCAGGAGGTCCCAGATTCAATCCTTGGCATTTCCAGTTAAAAGGATCAGCTGGCAGGGTGTGTGAAAGGCCTCTGTCTGAGACCCTGAAAAGATACCACCAGCCCAGACCAGACTGTACTGGGCTAGATGCACCAATGGTCTGGCCAGATATAAGGTGTGTTCCTATGATGATAAAACAACCGTTTCCTCCCATTTCTTCCAGGATCCTTCACAGTTAAAAAAAAAAAAAGTGTCAGCATAGCATCCCATTATGTTTCTTGTTATTCACCAGCACAGCCTCACACAAACCCACATGCATCAAGCAGGGATAGTGGGAAATTCCAGCCCTGCTTTCTTATGGATTGGTTGGCTTGACACATCTGTTGCTTTGTGCGTGTGTGGAGGGAGAGAGAGAGAGAGAAATGTCCTTTTTGCAAAAAAGCTTGCCAGTTATGTTGGAAGTTATATTGGTGCTCAGAATTAGATGACTCATTTCCAACCCAAAGTTTGAATAAAGCGGCTCTTTCCCTGGCCAACTAATATCTGACTCATTCACCACCAAGAGAAGAAAGAGAAAACAGTCGTGGCTAAGCATCGTGCTTAGCTTTCCCACCCACTCCCCTCTTGTTTTCTCCATCCTCTCTCTCTCTTTTTGTTAAAGTGACATCACAGAATAAACAGTTATTTCATTTTGATTTATACTGACATGCCGAGCGGAGCAGGCTTCAGGGGAAAGCTGTGATTTTCTGGGTGTTTTAATGTTTTGTTTTGTTAAAGCAGAGCCCTCTGTGTTCATGTGAAGCAGGAACTTAATTGAAATTGTCAAGAGAGGAAAAAGATAGGTAAGAGAGATGTGGTTGATGGCAGATGAAAGAAATAGAATGAAAATGATGCTACTATTGATTTAAATGAAAAGTTTGTTCCATAAACAGCAGCCGTGGTCCTATAATGCTCTGCACATCATACGTGCTGATAACCATTCATTTTGTAAATGAGATTACCCTGGACTGATTAGAGTTTTGCATTGGACAGAAAGCATCCATAATCTTTTACTTTGAAAACATTCCACAGGGGAGTTTGCTTTTGAATGCGTTCAGATTTAGGCAGATTCTTGGGAGAGATGGGATGATGTAATACAAAACTGCTACACGTACTATTATGTACCATTTCTGAAGTAGGTCTTTTAACTGTTGTTCAAAGGGCTTTACATACCTATATTCTACCTCCAATATCAGAGGCACTATTCCTATGTCCACCAGTTGTTGGGGTCACATGGGTGGGAGGGTGCTGTTGCACTCATGTTCTGCTTTTGGGTTTCATGTGGACCGCTGTTTGAACAGAATGCTGGACTAGATGGACCTTTGGTCTGTTCCAGCAAGGCTCTTCTTGTGTTCTGCTACTCACAATAATGTGGAAACAAATTTGTGTGACCTATCAGCAGCTAAATAAAACCTTCATGTACAGGAGCAGTCTATCTGTGAATACCAGATGCTGAAGAGAAGCGAGAGGGGATGGCCACCAGTTTCATGCCTCCCCATGAGCTCTGAGAGGCACCTGGTTGGCTGCTCATGGAAACAAAATGCTGGGCTAGATGGATCCAGCAAGGCAATTCTTTTCTTTTTCTGTTAACACACAAGGCAGGTTGCTCATATTTTCTCGGGGCAATAAGTAGCAGTTTGTGCAAGTGAGCCTTAGCTAGGATTTCAATGGCCATTCCCAAGACCCAAGATCTACAGAAGAACCCAAACGGGATCTATCTATCTATCTATCTATCTATCTATCTATCTATCTATCTATCTATCTATCTATCTATCTATCTACATACACACACACACACACAATAAGTATAGCTTGATAATGCAAAAGTGTTTTGCTAAGTCAATGTTTTGCAAATGCTGTAACCTAAGGCTGTGCAGTATTATTTTTAACAGCTGTCACAAACATTTCACCATCATAATTATATTTCCCATGTTTGCCAAGCCAGGTACAGTAAGTCTTAATCATATTGTTTGTTTTTACCTAGGGAATTTTTTCCCTTGTGATTGGTAGGTATAGGGTGGCGTTTGTTTGTTTTTAGCTCTTTGCTAGAATCAGGTGTGTGTGTGTGTGTGTGTGTGTCCACGTGCATACATACTGTATAGCATGAAGAAATCTCCTATTACTTTTTGTCCTCATGAAGGTGCCTTAATTCCTACCTGGGCATGGCTACATGGCATTTATCCAATTTGCATGAGGATTGTGATGCATCATGTGCAACAGGAAACAATCACCAATGCATCAGCCACATCTTTTCCCAGGGGGAAAAAAGCCTCTTTCCTGTGAAAACTCATAGAACTAGACGCAAGCTGCAAATGATAAATTTTTAGAACATCGATTAATTCTTCCATTCCATCCCCGTTGCAATTTCCTGGTGCAAGTATCTTTTAAAAGGGCATCAATAAAAAATGAAGTGTGTGTGTGTGTAAGAGAGGTATGTGTCCTCAAACATCAGTGTAGGATTAAATTAATCTATCTGACCTCTCATCCTGCCGTCGATGCAGTTTTAAAAATAATCTATGATTCTTTACTCTTTGGAGCTATCGGGAGGGGAGGATACTCTCTCTCTCTCTCTTTCTCTCTCTTTTCCAACAGCCAATTCAGTTCAGCTTGTTGGCTGTCTCCCAGGTGATTTCTAATAAAGACGATGTGCATAATCAGATTATTTATTATTATTATTAGATACCTACTTTATGGCAGTGGTCTGCTAATCAAATTCAGAATTGGAGTGCGGAAGTTTTAGGCAGGCAAGCAGCCAACACGGTCTTGAAAGCAAAGCAGCACAAGCGAAATGACTTGGAGACATGGCTTAAATTCTTTTGCGTGTTACCTGATTTCGAAGAGGGGATCCCATTGTTAAATTGAATAAATTGGATCCATAAATATTTCTTTTTAAAGAGAGAGCAAGAGGGCAAGAGTTGCACCTCCCCACCCACCCCGACCCCACATTAAACGATTTGATTTTGCTGACACAAAGCATGTGCATTTCTGAACCTAAAGTTATAAAATATTCTGACAATTTTAATATAAACAGGAACCCTTTGCAGTGATTGCTTGCATCGAAAATGTTTTTCCACTTGACATTTGTTTATACTTCCTAGGAAAGAAACTTTATTTATGGATAACTGAAGAACACAAATAAACATGGGGGAGAGCTGAAAAATCAGCTTTGATTATGCATGAAAATCTACAATGTCATTGTGTACTCTGGTTCCATATTCTGATTGCCTGTTTATTTTTCTAGAACTGCTGGCGAGCCCATGGAAGAAGAGCCAGGCTTGTGAAGTGCCAAGTCCTCCGTGATATTTCCTGTGTGTGACATCATTGTGTATCCCCCCCTGTAACCCCCCCCCCAAAAGGCACCCTTAGACATGTCTTGTCTGCTGCCTGGGTGGCAGAGATCAGATGGAACATAAACACTGGGCACAAAATTCTGAACAGCAGCTTCACTTGTTCGCTGGATGCACTTGAAAGGCCCTTCCGAGGCTCCATCGATGTAACCGCTACAATTCTAAAGTTACAGTAAACCAGACCTTGCAGAGAGAGGGAGAGGGAGAGAGCCTGAGTCTAGAGCCTGCTTTCGTATGCTGTGTGATCCACTCACCGACTTCAACGGTAGAATAGAAACATTAAAGCAATTCTGCATTCTTGACTAGGGTTGTCTATAAAAACTGAAGCAGCCTGCAAAACCGCTGGCGGGGGAAGGGGTTGGAACCAAAACGGCATCACAAATACCACTGCTTCTGACATTTTTGAGCACATTTTACTGGGGATTGTTCCCTCTCTTCACACGGTTAGAAATACAAAACAGGTCGTTCCCGTGATTTAATGTTCTTAATGCAAAGAAATGCTGGGTCATTCCTCCGTAGTGCCATTTTTAAAGTTGCTGTAGCAATTTCATGTTTGGGTAATGGATTTGGTGAAGGGTCATGGAGACTCAGCCAAAAGAAAACTCACGCTCCGCTGCTTTTCAGCTGTCCCAAACAGGACCATACATAAAATGGCTCTCTAACAGTGCAGTCCTGTACACGTCTACTCAGAATTAATCCTCATTGAGTTCAACGGGACATAATCCCGGGTAAGTGTGGATAGGATTGCAGTCTTTGTTAGCCTCTTTGTGTTTTTAGTTCTCTCTTTAATGTGGCATTTTATAAACTCGAGCAACAAAATGTTGGCTCTGAGGCGAAGGGGGGGAGGTTTGTCTCTGGTGTACAGCTGCACAATTTGGAGCTAACATTAGCTAGTAAGCAGAGGATCACAAGAGATCCTAATCAGTTCTCAAAAATCCACAGCTTTACTATGATTTTATTTATCTGTTCAAAGTATGTCTATCTCTTCAGTCAAAAGACTCCCAGAGAGGCTTACAAGAATCAGACTTCCCCAAGCTTACAATTCTAGCTGATTTAGCTGTGCTTCAAACCATGGCTATGGCCCACCTTAAAGGGAGGTAAACAGGAGGGACCCTGGTGAGGTTTGCTTGAAGCTTCTGCAGATCTTGATTTTTAAAACGGATTTGGAGTATCAACCACACTCTTCTGTTGAGACTCATCGAGGGTTGGAATGTAGTACTGAAGAGATGCCTCCAGCGGTCCATTTGTTCCCTCTTTCAACATAGCAAGACCGTGACACACATCACTGAGGATTCGAGAGTGTTGCTGAGGAAATGTGCCTTTTGTTGATACCGAACGTTTAAACTCTTACACATGTTGCCTTATTGTCACCAAAAGGGAAAGGGACTGTGGCACTTATTCAGTATTTTTAAGGGATGCAAATAATGATAGAGGAGTTATGGTGGTTCTTTGAAAACTCTCACACACACAAACACACACACACACACACACACACACACACACACACACACACGGATCATAGTATATTATCCACCTTCAGTCTTTCTACTCTACAGTATCCGATAGCCGGCCTTCCTTTGAACGGCAAGTGATGTTCTTGTTTTATATATTTTCCAAGCTCAAAGGATACATAAAAGCCATAAGTGAGCACTGTCATGCTTTTTATTCAGAAATCTGAAAGAAAACCTTAATTAAAACAAGGTTTTAGGGGAAAGCCGTGGTATGAAAGATATGGAACAATGTGGTTTCAGTTAGAGCAGACTCAAACCTGTAAATCAAAGATGAAAGATTTCACTCAAATAGAATTATATAATTCTCTTTTGTTATACAGATGGGCTGCATTCCCCTCCCCGACCCAAATGTGTTTAGGTTTGTTTACAATTAGCATTTTAATGTGAAATTCTTTTTACTACTTATATGGGAACTCTCTGATAGAACTTGGAAATCTGAGGCAGGGTTTGAAATAGGAAGTTGGAAGAGAACTTAACCCAGTTGAACATGGAATTGTCTTTTGTTATGAAATTGTTATGATGAGATACATGTTTACAATTAATTACTGGAAAAATCAAATCCTACTCAAAGTTTATTGCCCAATTCCCTTTTTCCTGACTTGATAGAAGTAATTTAAAGAAATTAAAACTGCCTGAGCATGGATACTGGATCTAGTTCTTTGATGCCAGTAGGATTACATTTGTAAGGCAATATATTCTGAATGCCTGTCTGAGTGATCCTACTTGACAAATTGCTCAGAGTGTCTAATCGTCATCCTATAAACTGTATGTTGAATGGAAAATTAGCCACCATGCCTGATGGTGTTTTTTATTATTTCAGTTTCATGGTTTTAAATACCAGTGCAGAAAAATATCCCCTCTATCGTTATCATTTTAAGGTTCCCTTTTGAAGCCTAAATTAAAATGAAATGACTGGGAGAAAGATAAACAATTAAGATTTGCCCATTTAGCTTTGAACATTTAGAGAAGAAAACTGCACATTTCAGCTACATAGCACTAAGCTTCAGACAGAGATGCTTTTCAAAAACAACCCAAACCAATAAGACTACAAGCCTGTGCACACTAATTTAGGTATACGTCTTCTTGAACCCAGTGGACATTCCTTCTGAGGAAACATGCATATTATCTGACTCCTGTTGTGATTTCACACATGATTTATGTGATACTATCCAAATTTTGCTAGGAAAATGCTAAGTTCTGCAAACAGAGTGTCAACGTGACAGCACTGGTCATCCATTGAGTGGAGCAGGTAGATACCCAGAGATCTGTGTACACAGATAATCCAAGGGTTTGTAAAAAGCTTTGGTATTCCATTGGTTTTATATAGACTAAACTTGCTCTAGAGGTTCAGGATGGGTAAGGATATGTTAATGAAAAAACAACACAAAGCCAATAAGGACTCAGTGAATATCTGGAAGCACCAGCCGCTGCTGCACTACCGAAGCCAAATTGGGATAGAGCTGTGCAGCAATCTGGATGGAAGGTCGCTGGGACCTCTGTGGCCCCATTCAGACAACATGCTAAACCATGCTGCTTAACCACAAAATGGTTAATGGAATGCATTAAGGTTAGTGCATTATGTTAACTATTTTGTGGTTAAGCAGCATGGTTTAGTGTGTTGTCTGAACGGGGCCAATGTGAGATTAGGATTTGGTGAAGATGGTTTCATTTCAATTTTGATAAGATCGTACCAAAATTTGTAAAATTCTCCATATTCAGGGCAAAAAGAATGGTTGCCACCTCTTTTTTTCTGGGAGGCTCCTCAGTTTTAATAGCTACATGGCAGGCAGGTACATCATGTCCTTTCCAGATTGGGAATAGCTGCATTTAATTAATTTAGCTGTTGAAGAAGGGTAAGAATTTTGTTTCAGTACATTTTTTAAACAAAATTTACCAAAATTTGTATAATTCTTCATATTCAGGAGAGAAAGAACATGAGATATTTTTTTTTAAAAAAAGTGAATGTGAGAAAAAAAATGAAACTGACCAATTAGCCCATCTACTTGTAATAACTTTAAAAATAAGCCAATAAATACCCACCCATTTATTATTATTATGAAATGACAAATGCTGCACATCTAGAAATGGCTTCACCTCCTTCCAAAATGTGTTTGAATTCTGCCAAACTATTAGTAGAAGAGAGTTTAATCTATGTGGTTAAGATGCCTGTCAGTATCCTTGTGTAATGTTCAGACTTGAGGCTCTTGGCTCAAACAGAGTCTCAAATCCAAAGCCAGTCCGACCCTATCGTTAGGCAGAGTGAGGCAGCTGCCTCAGGCAATAGATTCTGAGTGCCATAAAAGGGCAGCAAATGGTAAGCAATTTACATTATTAGTATTATTATTGTATGTTATTGTCCAGGAAAGGGAAAGGTACATGTGAGTTTTTCTAGCTCAGGTGCCAAAACAACTTGACTGACTTGGGTACCACATATGCATTGTGATGTGGAGGAAGAGGGTCAGCTGTAATGTTCCTCAGGCAGGAAAACATCTTGAGCCAATCCTGATTCAATGAGCTAGTTTAGGTGCACCCAAAGGCTTGGACATGCCCAGTGATTGCTTTTTAAAAAAATTCCTTTGAGTGGCACAACTGTGCCCCTCAGTGCTAAATCACAAACTGCTTTTGAGGTCCAAACTGCATGGCAGATTAAGCAAGCTATTTAAAAAACATGCTTGGAACTGCCACTTCTCTATCTTAAGAACAAGCAGCTATGACATGGAAAAAAGGAGAGTAACCCTTTGCCTGTGCAACATTTCCCCACTGAAAATGGCTGCCCTGCAGCTGCCATTGGTCCCCCAAAAGTGATCTTATTTGCAGCACCTGGGGGTGGGGTGAAGCCTGAGGGGAAGGTCAGCAGTTTCAGAAACAGAAGCTCCGGTGGGTTTTCAGGGCAGGCAGCTCTGTTATGCCTCTACCACAGCCAGGCCCACCCTGGTGCCCTTCAACTATAGCTCCCATAATTCCCAGTCAATGTGACCAAGGGCCATGCTGGTTAGGAATTATGGGAGTTTAGTCCAATGCAACTGGAGGGCACTAGGTTGTGCCAACCTGCTCTACCACATTTCACTTCTGTTACTGCAGTGGCATGAATTCGTTTTGTTCAGTATAAATGGTAAAAATATATCAGGAAAATTCACCAACAGTAGTTCCCTTTCCAAATAATGTATAGGTTTCATGAACATTCATCTCTCCGCCTCTGTGTCTGCTTAAAATGTAATCAAAAGTTAATGCAGTAGAAGCAAAGTCATGAAGTATTTGACGAGAGAAGACAACCCCACCTTCCACATCACACCAAGGACAGATGGATCAGCCTTCTTTCTGATCTGTGTCAATTTCATATGCATTCCTTCATAAGTCTGTTCTGTCCCATCCCCACAATAATTTGCAATTTTAAATAAATCACAAAAATGGGTATTTAAATTATATATATATATATATATATATATATATATATATATATGAATGTATTTCCTGACAAAAATTATAAATGTATCTTATCTCAAAGTACATATCTCTAAAGAGATTTCATCCTAAAATGCACATTTTCATGCATTTATGTGTAGTTTTTGAGTTGAGAACTGCATCACAAAATTGGAGACATGTGAAATCAAAGGATGACTCTGTACTAATTCACACATAAGTCTGAAATGTGCTGATCAGGTCTGTTCACTTGAGAATTCACAAGAGGGAATAACTTCAAGCATCCCTGCTCCCAACCCTGGTTGTACGAATTAAACAGCAATAATAACCAAAGAACCCAATCCAGCTAAAGTTAGTTTTGCTTGAGCCTGCAATTCTACACAAGACAATTTGAGAGGAAATCATAGAACTCAGTATGATTTACTTGCATGCATAGGACAAATTACATGTCTGATTTAAAACCAGGGGAATTGAGTTAGTCAAAAGTAACTTGTTCCTTTGGTTGCAAGAGGAATCTGTCATGACTAACTTTAACTTGATCAGGGCATCTTTTTTTATGAGTAGGTGGAATGGAGAGGGGAAATCTTCATAACTGAAATTCTCAAGTTGTGTCTTGAGTTGTTATAAGCTTGCCACTAGATGTGATCACTATCAAACAATAAAGAGAAATGCAACATAGAAAAATGCAAAAGCTTTCACAGCCAGTTATAAGAAAAATAAGTGCCCCCATGGTAAGCAGTGTGTTACCCACTGCAACATACAAATATGTGTTTAAAATGGAGGGGGCACACTGTCACAGCACTGCTGCAACATTAGGTGGCGGGGGGGGGGAATCTTCTATGTCAAAATACACAGATAGATTCTCTCTTTTAATTTTTCAAGGTCTTCCCAATGGTATTTATTACATTCCAGGCTGACGTGAACATCTGCAATAGCCGAATCGTGTAGAGCCAGATCCAAATTTAGCTGACGCCAGCTAAAGCTGGGGAGACAGACAATCGTTTTTAAGGCTGTTGAAAGTGGCTGTACACAGGTTTCTTTGGTCGCCCGGCTGCTTCTGATCAAACAGGCTTTGCAGGTTTCTTGAAACAAATTTAAAAGAAGTCAAAAGTGAGAGAGGGAGCAGGGACCACGAATAGTGATCTCTCTTTTCAAACCGCTTCTAATGTTGAAAATCATCATTTACTCCAGACTTACAAGATGGGGTCGGAACAGATGAGATACAGCAGATCGGCGATCAGATCTCTCAACATCTTTATTTTAACTTCCAAGGAGATGCAGTACTTTTCTCTGAAATAGATTGGGACAGTAGGTCCCAGGAGGGGAATACAGGAATGATACGGCTACCTGTCTGTTTTTCTAGCCATGCTAAAAGCAATTTGGGAAGGTAACAGTTTACTTGCTTACTTACTCACTCACTACATTTCTATACTCCCAGTAGTGGAAGCTCTCTGGACATGTGGGACAGGAGAAACAGTCCACCCTCAGCTGCACTGGTTCAATACGGATGCGCATATGAGTGAAACCTGAACTCACTGAAGTACTTCTAATTCTATATTTCTCAAATGTACTCATGTGATTGCATGGATTTTTGAGGGTGGTGGGGGTAAGCGAATTTACACTGCAAGCTTGGGAGTGTATGAACTTCAATTGCAGATTGCATCTGAGTCTGTGCTTCTTCTCGGAGGTGCGAACTGGGTAAATCCTGTTCAAAAACAATCCAAAACCAATTTTTCACACATCCCTCCAATCCAA
The DNA here is from genome assembly GCF_023053635.1 of Elgaria multicarinata webbii. NCBI lineage: Eukaryota > Metazoa > Chordata > Lepidosauria > Squamata > Anguidae > Elgaria > Elgaria multicarinata. The sequence continues at coordinate 16,795,445 of NC_086171.1, forward strand.
TTTGGAGTGGCCCCACAGCTGGTTTAGTCAAAATGAAAACATCAGGAGAATTGATCTCTTAAATCTCATCTAATTGGCCATCAAGTGCCTAGCATTATTGACAGAGCTAAGGTGGGTCAGAGTCATGAAGCCGAGTGAGTTACACTTAAATGCCGGGATTCTGGAAGAGTTGAATTTAAGATGGCAAAGCAGAACTGAAGACTTGCCATGCATATATACCACACCCTCAGATCTTTGTGATATATACAAATGTTTTAATAAATAAATATGCACAACTGTCCTTTCCATCACTGACTGTCTTTACATCCTTTAAACACCTCCTGAAAATATATCTTTTCAGACAAGCTTTCCCCAGACTATAACTTATTTTGGTTTTATATGGTATTTTAAAATTTTAAAATTTTGACTTGTTGTATGTTATGGTTTCAGTTGTAAACTGCCCAGGGAGCCTTGGCTATTGGGCAGTATAAAAATGTAATAAGTAAATAAAAATACATAGACTTTTTTAATCGTGAAAAGAAAGTACTTTTTTAATTATAAAAAACCCTCCATTTCGCCGGTTGCTACTTTATCTATTGTAAAGTAATTATTTCAAAATATGATGTCATAGAGGAAAACAATCCACTTATTGCAAAATCACTCTGACCTCGCAAACTGCAGCGTCTGTTTTACTTAAAATGATCAGCATTTACTCCACAATTCATTTTCCCGCACTTTCACCATAAGGTAGACCTTAGTGGACAAAATATACTTTGCCTCTCATTAAACGGTCAGGCTGGAAAATATGTTAAATTGTTAGGTGTATTTAATGTGCATTAAAAACAACAATGTCAACAACCAGCCAAAGAAGTCCCTGATGAGGAAAAAGGTATGCAACACTCAGGGTGGGCTTTCTTTTAGGTCTTTCTTCCTTTCAGTAACGGTTCCAGTGAAAAATCTGCCTTCCCCAATCTACTGCTCTGCCCCTCCAAGGTAAACTGCTATTGGCACCAAGAAAGCTCTCCTTCCAACACACAGAAGTCCCATTCTTGATCGGATCCTACTGCAGATAGATAGATAGATAGATAGATAGATAGATAGATAGATAGAGATAGATTTAAATCCCACCTTTTTCCTTTTGCAAGGAACCCAAGGTAAGTTATATGATCTTCCTCCTCTACTCACAATTATATCCTCACAACAACCCTGTGAGATAGGTTGGGCTGAGAGTCAGTGACTGGCCCAAAGTCACTCAGTGAGCTTCCATAGCTGAGTGGGGACTAGAACCTGGATCTCCTGAGTCCCAGTCCAACACTTTAGCCACCATACCACACTAGTTCTCATTTTAAAGGCAAAAACAAGACAGGCATTTAATGTACCATCTAATTTTGCCCAAAGTCTTGACTATCAATGGGAATAGTTTGATCAGGCAAAGTTATTCTAAGCCTGCAATTCTATATCCACTTATCTGGAAGTAACACAATATTTCTTGCTTCTGAGTAGACCTGCCTAGGCTTGTGCTGTAAATGTCAGGCGTTGCTAAAGGGACTCATATTGGTATGACAAAGAGGGGCCTACGAAGCCGTATTCTAATTGTTATTCCTGATACATTTCTGTATCTGAGAATGTCCGGTGAATAATTTAGAGTCATCTTGTGCTCCAAAATCTGTATATATTGTAAATATGTAAGCTTTGAAATTGCTGGAAGTAGTCTTCAATCAGGTTGAAAACAACAACATTCCTTTCGTCTTGTGTTTTGTATAATTATTTGGCTATACTCTCATTCTTGTGTGTATTAAAGAACACTGTTTGAAATAAGAGCATTTGATGTTTGGCCCTTTTATATATATATTGAAAATCCTGGATGAAATAGAAGTTTCAGAAGTAGCATCTGAACTTGCCACCCTAGTTGAATCATAGGAATTTAACTATAAAAACTTAAAGACATTGAGCACCATCAAGCTGGAGTGCATAAAAAAAAGGAACCGCGAGCATTAATGTGAAAGTAATGATACATGTCAGCCTAAAACCCACAGAAAGAAAAAGAAAAATATCTAAAGCTAAGACTGCAACTTCAAACTCTGATTCTATACTTACCAATGTATGAAAAGCTCAGGCCTATTTTTTTCCTCTCCATTTGAAAAGGCTGCCATACACCAATAACTCCTCACACACGCACAAAGTTTAGTTTTTGAAATGCCAGGTGGGGAGATACTAAACTTCTCAGAAATTGGTCAAACCTTCCCTCTAATCCCATACTGAAGGAAAAGCACTTCTTCTTTTCTTCTTTTTTTGGTGGAAGAAAAAACACTCTGTACATGCTTAAAGACCACCCCTGCTGGCTGAGGTGGGAGAACCCATGTTGCCACTCTTGCGCTGTGCCCACACCCCTTTCACCCACTGCACTCCTCACCCCACCCTCTTCCGTCTACCATGTTGCACCCACACCCCTTCTTGCTGAATCACTCCAAGGCCCATAGCCAGCCAGAACATTGGGGGGGGGGGGGAGGGTTGTCAAAAAAGTTCATCCAGTTTGCAGGCATTTTGAAGACAAAATTGTAAATGTTGTAATTGTAAATGTTGTTGTTGTTGTTGTTGTTGTTGTTAGTATTTGTTTGTAAAAAAAATGGGTGTGAGAAAATTTAGGGGGCCTGGTTCCCCCTAGCCCACCCCTGGCTACAGACCTAGTCATGCCCCCCATCCCCTTTCCCATACCGCAACATGCTTGAAGACAGGCTATCTGAAGAATTGCAATAATGGCAGGAAGCTCCTGGCATGGCTCTTCAGGGAGACAGCAAAATACCTGGCTCTGAGGGGGGTCCTTCCTCAGAGCCAGGCATAGGACACCCCTCGCTCAGTGCCTTGCTCTAAGGAAGGGCCTCCTGCCATGTAACTCTTGCCAACAAGCTTGGGCCCTTTCCTCTCCCAGTTAAGACACATGTCCACATGTCAAACTTCCCTTGTTTGCCCAGCAGATAACATACTAACCACCAGTAGGATGCTCTGGATTACAGGTGGGGCACCTGTGGCCCTTCAATGGTCAGGAATGATTGGACTTGTAGTACAGCAACATCTGGAGGGCAGCTAGTTCCTCATCCCTACTATTGAGTCTTCTAGAAGACAGCTAATGTTCTAAAACTGGGGTGGGCAAACGGTGACCCTCCAGATGTTTTGGCCAACAATTCTCATTAGCCCAGCATAGGCAATGCTGAGGAATGATGGGAGTTGTAGGCAAAGACATCTGAAAGTCCACAAGTAGTCCACCCCTGTTCTAAAAGGTTTATGGTTTAAACACATGTGTATTATTTGCCCAACGTTTGACCTTAAAAAAACCTTGATAAAATGCCAACTCAAGGGGGCATGACCCCATCGAGATTTTTGGAGTCTTTTTCCAATGTCAAAATATGTAAGAATATCTTCTGGTGTGATGCACTTAGCAGATATATGATAAATCCACTGACAGTCCAATACTATACACGCCTACTAAAAGATAAGCCCCACTGAGTTCAATGGCACTACCTCTAGGTAAATGAGTATAGGATTGCAGCCTGAATCTCTCATTAGTTTCATTGTAAGTCTGTGAACTTTGTAGGCAATCATGTGTTCTTCATTATGCTTGGTGCACCATGTTTGCTAAGTGTGCATTTCCTAAAATAAACTTCTTTGATAAGTCCATAATGAAAATGAATGATTTGATTTCATGTATTTCATTGATTTGTTCATGCCTTTTGTGCACAGTCAAAACAATCCCCTCTGCTTTTTACCCCCCCCCCCCCCGAGATTATTCTAAAAAGGAGGTAAGTCTTCTAAACAAGAAAACGTCCGGATATGATTCATTAAAAAGAAACCCATGTTTTGTTTCTACAGGCATTCTCCTTTAAGAAACCATTTTAAAATAGTTAGCTAGTTAACTACAGTAAACAGAGAATGGCTGTATCATCAACTGTTGCATCCTAGAGATTAAAGAGATTCAAATGGAGGAAGAAGTCAAACAAGAGGAATAACATCCAGCATCTTCTTTATTTTTATTTCCCTTTAACATGTTCCTATTTTTCTTTAATATTTGAGATGAGTAGGCTAAAGCAGCTCAATAATAATAATAATAATAATAATAATAATATAAAAATAATAATAATAAGAGATTGTAGAGATTTAATATGAGTGTCACTGTTCACAATGGAAATGTGAAGGAACTGTCCATAATTTCAAATGGAACCTGAAAATGAACATAGTAGGCATGGATAGTTCTTGTTTGGTGTAGAAATGAGACTACAGCATAGAATGGATACCCACTGCAACAAGACAGGAAAGCCAACAGTAGGTAACTACATTGGTTGTTACGAAGATCAGCAACAGGAAGTGGAAGTGACTTGAATGTCCTGTTTTCTTTTTAGGTTGTGTATCATCCAAATAAGGGAATCACATATCTCTCCCATTATGAAATCTATGACCTTCCCCCATATCAAGAGTTCATATGCCAATCATTTAAGCTATGAACCACTCCTTGACATCAGATCCACGTGGGGCTGAACTGTTCCCCCTGATTCCCAGGTTTTCAGACACAGCTAGTGTATTTTTGGAGTATGGAGATCTACAGTAAAGGCAGAGTACCATCTCTGACCAAAGTTGGCGACAACTGAAGGAGGAAATTCTCTGTGACTGTTCACTCAAACTGGAATTAGATTTAGTTCCATTGCACACCTTTGACATTGCATGGACCTAAATATATGCCAATCAGCTGTTGCTAAACTTGATGCCAGATATTCACTCACCTCCTAATCTTGCGAATAGTTCAAGATGCATTCTGATCTTATGGCAAATCAGAAGATACCTGAATCTGGATTGTACCATTGTACAACTCAAAAGAATGATTCAAAAGACCAAGTCACCAATGCATATCCATCATAATGTGTAAGTAGTCAGGAAAAAATAAATCCACCTTTGATTTCCCCATCTGTACCAAAAATGACAACAGCCCCTCTTTGATCTTCTCCACTTAATGTAATAACTCTGAAGCACTTTGTGTGAAACAAATCTTATGCAAATCACATTTATACAACTGGATATACATAAAGAATGGTATGACTTTTTCATGTATCAAGTAAGAATGCCATTGGGCTAAATTTTTGTTATATATACAAAATAGAAAAGGGATGTATTATTATTCATCTATCACATTTGAACTGAATACATACTAGCATGAAAGGAAGATTAAGGGGGGGTTTGAAATATTCAATACTTTATTTATTTGCTGTGTTATTATTGTTGCTGGTTTTATCCTTTTACAAATGTGTTTTATGATTGGTTATTGTTTTTATATTTTGTAAGTCATGTTGTGGCTTTTGGGGATGGGGTGGAGTATAAATTCTATAAATAAATAAATAAATAAATAAATAAATGATAAATAATGTCTTCTCCCTGCAACACAAATATTAACTTTTCACACTTTTTGTGTGTGCTCACTGCCCCACCATTTTCAGACATGGTCATATTTTGGCTGGCAACGTGATTCCAGCCAGTCAGGGATCACGTGTGATGAAACCACAGCACTACATAGCCGATCTGATCTGGCTGTGTGACTACATCTCAAAGCAATTTCAGAATGAGTGCAATATTTTCTGCCTTTATTCTGAGTAAAGTACTCCTTTACAAGCACCTTCACCCCTCATCATAAGAACATAAGAAGAACATGCTGGATTAGCCTAAGGTTTCATCTGGTCCAGCATTCTGTTCACACATTGGCCAATCAGCTTCCTGTGGGAAACCCACAAGTAGGATATAGATGCAATAGCACCCTTATGCTCATACTACCTCTCATACAGCAGGTAATGACTAGCAGCCATGAACAGCTTTATCCTCTATAAATTTGTCTAATCTCCTTTTAAAGCCATCCAAATTGGTGGCCGTCTCTACATACTGTGGTAGCAAAATTCATAGTTTAACTATGCATTGTATGAAGAGGTACTTCCCTTTATCTGTCCTGGATCTCCCAGCAGTCAACCATGGGATGACCTCTTTGGGTTCTAGTATGAGAGAGGAAGAAAAATGTCTCCCTATCCATTTTCTCTTCGCCATGTATAATTCGTACACTTCTGTCATGTCCCTCTTTACTCGCCTTTTTTCTAAGCTAAACAGTCTCAGACACTATAATGTTTTCTCATAAATGAGTTTCTCCAGCCCTTTGATCAATTTAGTTGCCCTTTTTATGTGCTTTTTCCAGGTCTGCAATATCTTTTTTTTTAAGTGTGGTGACCAGAAATGTACACAGTATTTCAAGTGCAGTCTCACCGTAGATTTGCATAAGGATAGTATGATATTGGCAGTTTTATTTTTGATGCCTTTCCTAATCAACATGGAATTTGCCTTTTTCACAGCAGCCACATACTGGGTTGACATTTTTATCGAGCTGTCCACCACAAGATCTCTTTCTTGGTCAGATCATAACCCCCTCCCTCTCAAATCCTGCTTTTCAAAAGGAATGAAGTCTTTCCAAAAAAACGCCTCCCCATTTAGGCTCAGCTCTAAATCTATCCCTCTCCTGATCTTCCTCCAAGGAAATCCAGACTGGATATGGAGAGGTTTGAGATAGGTTTGCCTGAACAGTGAAGAGTGGTCCACGACCACCCACTGAGCTTCATCGACTTGAGTGCTTAATCCAGAACACATTGTCAAAAATACGGATTGACAGTGTGAACTAGGATGCAATGAAAGACCCCTAGATTTCCAATCCCTGCTTGTAAGCTTGGTCTTTAAAAACCATTACGGCATGAATTCATTTGGCCCTGTTATTATCACTGTAAAAGGGATAAGTGAGAAAAAAAGTCCTTATTTCTATTTTATGTTGTGAGAGTTATATAATTAATCCATCTGAATTCCACCACCCACAATTTTGGGTTTCTGTAATATTTCAGTTCCTTAATTTGTGTGTGTGTATATATATATATATATACGCATAAATGCCAAAAACAGCCATATGAGAAAAGAGGTTCCATATGCCCTGAGAGGTCATATGAAAATCTTATGAAGACAACAGAAGACATCATTTAACAATCAAATTCTCTTTAGCTTCAAACTAAGGTTAAGAGTGAGAACCAGCTATGCTGATTGAAATTTGTTTTCCCGCTACCCACCCCCTGTCCCACCATAACTTATTCCCATTTGATTTTATTTATTTTTCCACTGTGAACACTGGCTTCCTTGAACTATTGTTTCCCACAATATAATATACTAATTCAAAAAGGGATTTGTTCCCCCCCCCTCCCCAATTTACAGAACGCCCTACATAAACTGCTATGGGAATATGCGTGCAAAATGCATGGCCTAAACATGATACATGCACATAATTGTTTGTAGCTAACACGCTGTAATTATTTAAGCAGCCGTAATTCAGTGTCATGGTGTGCCTCAAACTGTAGTGCAAAAAATGATTTGAAGCTATATATATATATTGCCTAAAGAAATGAATGAGAACATTTCAGTGGGAGGCTAAAGTTCATCAGGCAAAGGGTGTGTGAGTGGTAGTGGTGGTGGTGGTGGAAAGAGGCTTCTCTCTGTTAAATTATAGCTTCATCCCATGTACCTGTTCTTCCCTCGGATTATCCCCATAGCACTAAGCTTTCACAGTTGTTGTTTTTGCCACCGGGCGACAGCGATCCTTTGCATACCAGGAAGTGAGTTTAAGGGGGGAAATGTAAAAAATCATTAAAAATCAATGGATGACCCAATTCAATTCAAATTTGGTATACTTAAAGCTCTCCCTAATATCTATTACTGTGCCAATTTTGGTGTCTTTATCTTTAAAGCTTATGCAGATGTAAGCATTTCTTTAAAATCCTGTTCCTGCGCCCCAGCGGCGGCTCGGAAGATACGCTCAAAATGTAGGGGCTAAATACGGCGAATCTTTTTGCTTTATTGCACAATGAAGGCAGGATGCATGGGAGTACTTCACAATCAAAGCAGATTATAAGGTGGAAAACTTCTGAGTCCTTTGCATGCAATTCGCAGGGATTGCACAGTATAACGCTGGTGTGATAAAGCTCTTAGTCCAAGTGATATCTTTTTAGAGAGCAGTTACAGAAATGGAATCCCCACCAGAGTAGTTTGCCATGTGGCAAAACAAAATCAGGGAACTTCTGCTTATTGTTACGATGAGATGGTTGTCTTCCCTTGTTTCTTTTTCTTTTTGGTGAGCAGTGATGATGTGAAGCAAACATAATGCACACCCAACCTTCTTTGCCTGCAATAAAAACATGTGGGATTTGGTGTTCGTGTGTTATTACAACCTTGGAAATTGTAACAGGTGAATAGGCAAATTTCTGGAGTGCAGTTTGGTGCACAACAAGAACACGTGTGGTTGTGAAGGAAAGCTTGCAGCCATTACTCCAAGGACGGAGATCATTTGTGTCCTAGTTAGCTCCCTCGTTCCATTGTGCTGCATTTCGTTACTGCTGTTTGGGCTTTTCTTTAGAAAAAGGAAAAGGCAAATGCCGAGGATCTAGAAGGAAAGAGAGCCACTGTGTTTTAGTTGTTAGAGTGTTGGGTTGGGATTTAGGAGACCCTGATCCTAGTGCCCATTCTGACATGAAGCTCAGTGGATGATGTTAGGCCAGTGTCTGATTCTCAGCCTGACCTACCTCACAGGGTTGTTGTGAGGATCTAATGGAGGGGAAAGATCATGTATGCCACCTTGGGCGCCTTGGAGTAAGGGTAGCATATAAATGTAACAAATTACTAAAATAAGTAAAGAGGCTCGGGCATAGTGCAATTGTTACAACCTCGCTCCATTTCTAAATGCATAAAATGCCAGCTATATATAAAATGTATGTAAGCATCTAATTTCCAAAGCACTTTGCCCGTTTTCTAGTATTAACCACTCACAATAACCCCATGAGGAAGGTTACCATTATTTTCAATTTACAAATAATATGCAAAACAGAGGAAAAGAGGCAAAATGGGTGCAGGACAGGGATGGTGTCGTGTGAGTCCCACGCTGCAAAACCAGATCCCAGGCATGGCAAGAGAGCGTTAAACCACTGGTGTGATGGAGCTCACAGTCAGAACTTGAAAAAGTTACACAATGAATCTATGGGAGAACCAGGGTGATAACCAGAGTATCCTAGATCCAACACTCCAGCATGCTAGACACAGCACCCAGAAGATCTTGTGGTGATGGCTGAGATGTTGAAAAACCCAGTCACATAGTGGGCAAGACTGTGCATACCTGCCCCCATGCAGTGGAAAGAATATGTGACCAAGGGTAGGGATGCATGGATCTGCCAAACTAGAGGACATTGAGGTTCTCCAGTTTCTACCCCAAAGCTCATTCTGACCCTCGTCTGTACTGATTGGTGGGCTTTCCCCCCATCTCCTTTGCAGGGAAATGTGTGCATATTTTGGTATGCATTTTTTCAAAATTTATGCATTGTTGGTGTGCATTTTTCCTTCCATTGACTAAAGTGTGTTTGTATGCATTTTGTAAATATACACATTTTATCCAAATGCAAGTTTTGTTGTTTTGGGTCAAATTGCATTGCAAGCTCAGAACTGTATGGACTTCTGGCTGCATATTGTGTTTGAGTCTGCGTTCAGTTCTGGGAGGAGCAAATTCTGGTCAAAAAGGTGATTTAACAGAGGACCCTCGTACAGGGCTGTAACCACTAGTCTTTTCACTTCTATGTTGGGGTAGCCTCCCTGTTTATTTATTCATTCATTTATTTATACCAAGCCCTTCAAAATATCCAAGGGTAGCAAACAAAGAGTTCAAAGTAAAGTAAAAATGTAATTTAAAAGAGCAACATAAACCCATCCAGCGGAAATAGACAAGTCTTCACCTTGCTCTTTAATAATATCAAAGTAGACATCGGGGTGTGTGCGTGTGCCCTATTTGCCCTGTGGTGGCTGTGCAGTGGTGCTGTATCGGTTATATGACACAGCTGCCGGCTCGCAGCCACCATGGGACTTTTCCACTGAAGCTGTAGATTTAAAAAGCCAGGGACTTACCAGGACTTTTTGCTTTTCTACATGTTCACCACCTTGTTCCCACTGTCTGTTGGTAGTGACCTCGTTTCAGCTTCGGGATGGGGGCATTCTGGGGGTGGATCACAACCATTGTGAGGTCACTGGAGGAGCAGGAAGCCTGGGCATAGGACAGGGGGCAGGTCTGATGAGCTGAATGCCTGCCAGAAAGTCTACATTCCCTCCTGCCGTGAGGATTAACTATCCCCACCTGCAGCTGCAATACCACAGGGTTTTAAAGGAACCTGGGGCCAAAGCATTACTGTGAATGCCCCCACCCCCAGGAGATGTTGGTGGATGCTGTCAAATGCTTCATGCCTCTGATTCCCCCCTCCCTTTCCCATCAGCAGTATTTAATAGCTGAATGTGCTTTGCTGTGTTTAGCTGCAGGCACCAAGCTCTGATGATACTACTCTGACCTCACAAAAGTTTCTGAGTGAGCTGATATCTGGCATGTTATCTACCACCCCAACAGCATACTTACATACCCCATGCTCAAGAGACAGTTGTACATAGTTTGACATTAACTTAACAACTGGCAGTATAGTACTTGATCTCGGATGCCCATTTTGCACTCCTGTCCAGGGGGGACCCTATTCATTATCATGTATTATCACCCACCCTAGTTACCCTACAACTCTCATATTCAATAACCCAGCACTGATTGCTGGGGTCATAGATTCACATGCTTTGCTGTCATTTTGAATAACTCCTTAGCAGATCGGTTTGTAGTTTCATTTGCCGCAGACTACATGTTTATAAAACACTAAAAGTGAGGTCTCTTGGGCTGTATCATACACTGTGCCTTCTGTTTTGTGTGCAAACTGGCTGGGGTATTCCTGCCATTCAAGTATAGAGCCTTCGGAGCAGCCCAGAAGAGCAGTGCAGTATTACATAAGGAGCCTGTTTGCTGTTGCAACCTTTACAAATTGAGTTTGGCAAGAGGGATCTTAATGGCATTGCCGTTAGATGAATTTGCAATTTTTTTTTGACACATATCCATCTAAACTGAACTTGAACTTCAAAATCAAAATAGGAGATTGTAAATATTAAATATACATATACATGCATACAAGTGGAACCTGCAACTAAATGTTGCTGTGTAGAGAACTCCTGTTCAGGATGCCAGCCAGCCAGCCAGCCAGATATGTCTTTTTCCAAGATCCTCCATTCCATTCTCTCACACCTTTTCAATTCCCACTTTCCATTTGGGTTTTTTTTGGTGGGTTTTTTGGTACTTTTGCAAACATAATTTGGAATGTTGTAGTGGTATTGTTATTGCATTTTGTTATTGTATATGTAAACCACTTTGTAAGTGTATATGCCCTGAATGGCAGAATCATAACAATAATAACAATAATAATAATTTATTGCATTTCTATCCTACCTTTTTTTTCCAAGAAACCCAAGGCGGCAGACATAATCCTCCTCTTCTCCATTTTATCCTCACAACAACCCTGTGAGGAAGGTTGGGCTGAGATTGGCCCGAAGTCACCCAGTGAGCTTCCAACACTCTTGCAACTACACTACACTGGCTTTCAAGAATAAAAATAATAATACACTGCAGAAGTCCACTGTGCTAATAGAGGCTAGAAAGGAACCATTCGGGGCTTTGAAATCTGCATGGTGAGCTTCCTGCATGTATCATGAAGGAAAGGAATCTGGTTTTCTCTAGGACAACTTCCTGTGCATCATGGTTTGCTGTACAGGGCCACAACAGCCACCTTCTGAATGAGCCCTTGGCTAGAGCTACTGTTGCTCTCGTTCAACTTCAGAGTCTACTTGTAGCTTGCAATGGGACAAACAAGGACATTCAAACTTGCCAAATTCTCCGAAGCTTTGAAGCTCGATTCAGCTTGTTCCCATTTCCGTTTGCGACTTGTTTTTCAGTTTGTTCAAGCAGGAAGAGTGTGCATTTCAGATGGGAAAATGCATGCTTTCCACCCATTGACTAAAGTGTGAAAATACTTACTTTGTGGGGAGGGGGGAATGGGCATTTCAAAGTGCACATTTTAAAAATAGTAATACACATTTTGGAATGCAATTGCAAGTTTGGGAATGTGCAGACATTTTCGAGAAATGTGCCATCATTTGCTTTCATGTTCAAGGTTATGAACAGGGCGAGTTAAGAGGTTTTGCGAACTGAAATGAAATTCATGCACATCTCCACTTGTAACATGCCATAGGTCAGTGGCAGAGCACCTGATTTGCATGCAGAAGGTGCCAGGTTCAATCCCCAGCTTCTCCAGGTAGGGCTGGAAAAATTCTTGCCTGACACCCTGGAACGCTGCTGCCAGTCAGTGTCAACAACACTGGGCTAGATGGACCAATGGTCTAACTCAATATAAATATGAATGTGTAAATCTAATATTGGAAAGCATTGGGGTAGTTGGCTTTCTTTCTCGAAAACAAACGGAAAGACCGTTTCACCCAGCATGGACAGTATTCTTTCAGAGATTGATTTCAGCTCGAATTATACATTTAAAAAGGGATTTCAGCCTCCCTTTCTAGGTGAAAAGAACCTAGAATGGATATACAGCGCTTGGCCAGTTTTTGTCTCTCCTTTGGAATCCAGCTATGAGAAAGCAATTGCAGCAGAGGACTTTGGTTCCTTGCTCAAGTTTTAACCTATGCATTTACAGTTCAGGAACATGTTTGGAGGGGAAAGTATATGTAATGTGTTCACTTGGAGGACTTCCACCCCTTTAAAGTCATTAGTGACCTCTGCGTGCTATCTACCCTCCCTCCATGCAGCTTTCCAGCTTTAAGGAATGCAAGCCACGTTGACAAAAGGCTGGATGCTGAAAAAGTCATATGGTTTTCAGTCAAATGAGTTAATTAAAATCCTCTCTCTCTCTCTCTCTCTCTCTTAATACAAGTATTTTTGGCATTGCAAAACTGGTATTTTAATTAAATACAATTTTCTTGCTCAGCTCTAGACTCAGTTGTAAGTACCCTATGATGCATAAGTATCAAGGCATGGATGTCAATATGACATGCCTGCTGCCTGCCTTATGTTTCTGTGTTTACATTTCTCATTGGGAGAGCTATCCGTGGCTCCTAGATAAAGTCCCTGGGACCATAGGACAGTTCAGATTCCTGGATCAAAGCTCAGAGACACCATTTTGACCTTGGACCCATGAGTCTGAGCTTCCTTCCCCCTCTGTCTTGCAGTCAGTGTAGAGAAAACTGTGCTGGCTGCCTCTACAAGGCCATCCCAGTGTGGACCATCTCTGACGATGACTCTGCATGTTCCACCTGGTCCATCGCCAGTGGTCCTCTGGAGCACCATGGGACAAGGGACTACAATCCCCAGAATTTCTTGCACACGTTGGATATCTCCTTTAGAGTTCTGACTCATTCTGATTGAAACCCAGAGCGGATTCACCGTCCCACTGACATTGGAGCAACCAGCCTCCGCTGGTGGGTGGGGGATTGTCAGGAACTACAGCATTACTTGGAATGGGATTAAAGGGTGTTGTTTTTCCAGGGGTGTGGATGCATGGCATCCCTGCAACTGGACTGGTGACACTGCCCCATGTCTTCTGTAGGAGTGGGGCCTGCTGAGGAACCCCAGCGCTCCTCCTTCTCCTCCTCCTCTGAAGTGGTTCTCCCTGGGCTTGAGCAAGCCAGGAGCCTGACAGTTACTTACTCACTGTTTCCTTGCTTTTATCATGTCATCTTTGCGTGAATGGTGGTCATCCACCTGTCTATCTGATTACCCACGGATGAACTAAACACTAAAGATACTATCCCAAACCCATAAACTGCACATATAGTCATGTATTTCCTCTTTGGTGAACTGAGCTGTGGTGATATCAAAGAGCCTCAGAGTTTGTAGTTCAAAATCAACATCCATTTAACATGTTGGTTACTAGTTTGAACTCCCCTAGACTCAGTTTGGATTAGGACTAGCCATTATAAGAAAAAGTGGAGAACATGCAGAAAAGAACTCTTCCCCCGCCCTTTACTGCCCCAGTCCACAAGTCCCCAACCAGTGGAGGCTGATGGCTCTGACTTTGGTGGGGCTGTGATGCCATTCTGGGTTTCAGTCAGAACCAGCCAGAACTCTAAAGGAGCTGTCCAAGGAACACTATTCCACCCCACCAAAAAAAGGGTTCCATGCCTTGGATAGCTCCTTTGGCGTTCTGGTTGGTTCTGACTGAAACCTGGAATGGATTTACTGCTCACCGAAAGCAGAGTCACCAGCCTTCACTGCCCACAACCCTCTTCCCAATGAGCCTCTGACTCCCTTATCTAGTCACTGCTGCTAGTCCAGTGACAGGAGTAGTTTCCTCCGCTCTCTTCTCTCCTCCCTTTCCTTGGTGGAGTTGGCAGCACTAAGGAGAGAGTTTTCTCTTCCCTTCCCTGTTCCTGATAACTTTGAAGCTATCACAGCATTTTAAAGGTGTCAATGAGGGGGAAGGAGAGACCCCCTCCCATCCTTCCTGCTTGACAGCTAGGTAGGTGGGGGGGGGATGAGGAGTTTATCTCTGGCTTGGATTAAAACCCAAGCCAAAGCAAATCTCAGTAGCCACAGGCCATAGCTAGACCTATGGTTTATCCCTGTATCATCCAGGGGTCAAACCTGATCATCTAGGTGACACACAGGGGATCCAGTGCTCAGGCAGGGGCAAACCCTGGATGATCCCAGGATAAACCTTAGGTCTAGCTGTGGCCACAGTGCTCGACTTCAGTTTGATGGTGAGCATTACACCTTCACCAAGGCTCATGTGCTGAGGCAAGAAATGACAGCTTCTTCTCTCTTGAAGGATAAGGCTAACAATGGCTACTAGTGACAGTGGCTATATTTTACCTCCAGTGTCAAAGGCTGTATACTAGTTGCTGGGAACATAAACAGTAGGCTGCTATAGCCCTTATGCTCTGCTTGTGTCGGTTTCCCATGGGTACCTGGTGTGAACAGAAAGCTGAACTAGACAGGCCTTTGGTTGCATCTAGCATGTCTCTAGAGCTGTGCTGAAATTTCTCTAATATTTTGTTCACCTTTTCTTTCACCCCCTCCACCCTCCTAAAAAAAGAGGTACACTGCATGTTGACATTCATTTACATTATAGCAAATATCAGGACAATATTAGACCACATATTTTCTAGTAACTTGTAGAATATTTATTGTCCTTTCTCTCTCTCTCCCTCCCTCTCCCCTTCTTGAAAATATCATTTTATACGTAAAAAAAACCCCATGATATATATGTACATTAAGAAAAAACAGGACCACTTTGCAGAATTTTCTCTGAATATTCTCCGCCGTGTATGAGAGTGTCCACCATCATTGTGAAGGATGCAAAATGGCAGCCAAGTTGTCAGAACATTTGCTGCTGATGACACAGGCAGAAGCAGCAACAAAACAAAACAGGAGAAGAGAAAGAAGCCGTGCTTCTGCTACTGCTACTGATGAGCCTCACTCCCAAGAATTGGCTGGAGAATTTCTCCTTCCCCCGGAGAAATTCATTGAAATAGTCCCCTCAATTTCTTCGTTCACAAACAAGATGGAGAATTTTGAGAGTCCATTTGTGTAGAGCTCTCCTCAATTCATGCAGAAATAAACAAGCAGCTGACACAGCTGACACCTTTTTCACCCAAGAAAGGAAAGGAAAGGAACCTCTCGTGCAAGCACTGAGTCATTACTGACTCTTGGAGGGATGCCAGCTTTTGCTGACGTTTTCTTGGCAGGCCTTACAGCGGGGTGGTTTGCTGTTGCCTTCCCCGGCCGTTATTACCTTTCCCCCAGCTAACTGGGTACTCATTTTACCAACCTCGGGAGGATGGAAGGCTGAGTCAACCCGAGCTGGCTGCCTGAGAACCAGCTTCCGCTGGGATCAAACTCAGGCCATGGGGAGAGTTTCAGCTGCAGAAACTGCTGCTTTACCACTCTGCGCCACACGAGGCTCTTTCACCCAAGAAACTCCTACCATTAAAGAAAAATTTGAAAATATTTCAGCATCATTACTAATATTAAGGGGAAATAAAAAAAAAATATGGACACAGATAATCTATCTGGCCATATAATATCTTTGCTTATTTACAATATTTATACACTGTAATATAACCAAGTTTCTCTGAGACATAAACATTTAAAACCATAAAAACAGAGTAAAATGCAAACACAACGTATAAAACAGAACATAACCAGAAACAGCATTAAAAAAAAGAACCAATGATAATGGTTGTACAAAGAATCGACATAACTCTAAATGGTGTTAAGAATGACTGATGCCTCTTCAGCAAGCTCTGACTAAGCAATCTCAATTACACATTCACATCCTTAGACATCCATACATATAGCTATGCAAAACAGCAAGGAGATTAAATCATCATTATTTTATACCTTGACCTTTCTTTCATTCTATTTATTGCTTTCCTGGATCTTTAAAATTGATCTAATTATTTATAAAATTGCATTCCGATCCTAACATAGTGATAATGGTAGGTTACATGAATAAGATTTCTAGGGATGTGCTCCGCTCCGATTAGCAGCGTAGAAGCAGTAGCGGATTGGCCTGCTCCGCCTTACCCAGAGGCGGAGTAGGAGCGGACCGCGGACCCCCTAGAAGCAAGGCGAAGAGAAGCGACCATTTTTCGGAGCTCCGAGTTCAGGCGGAGCGCTCCGGTCGCCATCTTGAAAACATTTCGCCATAGGATTGCATTGCGGCAAATAATCGCGCATAACTACGTTGTTTTTGAAGCTATCGTTCTGGAAATTCTTGTGCACAGAGAGTCGTGGATGGGGGTCATTTTGAGACCACTCTCAACTTTCTGCGTTGTCTGGGTCGCGGGCTATATTTTTGTGAAAATCGGGTCAACCGCGCGGCTCAAACTGCGTTTTCGGCTTTTCGCCCATAGGATTGCATTGAGGGAAAGAATCGGGGATAACTGGGGGGGGGTTTAAGCTATCGTTCTGGAAATTCTTGTGCACAGAGAGTCGTGGATGGGGGTCATTTTGAGACCACTCTCAACTTTCTGCATCGTACGGGTCGCGGGCTATATTTTTGTGAAAATCGGGTCAACCGCGCGGCTCAAACTGCGTTTTCGGCTTTTCGCCCATAGGATTGCATTGAGGGAAAGAATCGGGGATAACTGGGGGGGGGTTAAGCTATCGTTCTGAAAATTCATGTGCACAGAGAGTCGTGGATGGGGGTCATTTTGAGACCACTCTCAACTTTCTGCATCGTACGGGTCGCGGGCTATATTTTTGTGAAAATCGGGTCAACCGCGCGGCTCAAACTGCGTTTTCGGCTTTTCGCCCATAGGATTGCATTGAGAGAAAGAATTGGGGATAACTGGGGGGGGTTTAAGCTATCGTTCTGAAAATTCTTGTGCACAGAGAGTCGTGGATGGGGGTCATTTTGAGACCACTCTCAACTTTCTGCATCGTACGGGTCGCGGGCTAGACGTTTTTAAAAAATCGGCGGGAAAAATACCTTTTTCAAAGGGCTGAGGGGCAGAGTCAGCTCCCGGTCATGATGATCCCAAAGTTGGAGGAGGGCATAGGCAAAACAGGTAACTTGGGATTCTGGGAAACTTCTCTTTCTTCATCTGAACGGGCTTTTCCCCGTGTTTTTTAACACAGTAGCCCCACCAAATGCACAAACACAACCTGAAATCATATACTAAGCCAAGAATAAGAGATAGAAACACAGCACTGCTCCCCACCCTAACCTTGGGGAACAACTGAATCGATGTGGTGCAAGGGGATGAGCTCCCCTAGGGCATCTCATCGTGGACGTGCCCCCACTCTCTCCTGCACTGGAAGGCCATTAGAGCCTTCCAAAGAGAGTAAAACGGTGGAGCAATGCCTCTCATGAGTTGAAGTGAATGGTCACTTTTCAGTGGTGGAGCAATGCCTGTTCTGAGTCGAAGTGAGCGTTTTACTTCTTCTCAGAGCTGTGGCTGTCAGTGTCTTGAACTGGCAGCTACTTCCCCCTCCCCCGGGCATGTCCCCCTATTGCTGGTAAAAGACAGATATAGCCTTTTTAAAAAAGTTCTTCTTGTTGTTTATTGAGCAACACTGCTGCTTTTAATTCCACCCCTCCTTTGTTTATTGATTGATTTATTCCATTTTATATGCATTACTGGCTTATCCTTGGCTCACTTCCTTATGCCCCCAGAAATGCCAGCTGCATGCCTGCCTGCCTTCCCTCCCTCCTCCCCTGCCCACCTCGCAGGGATGGTGTGTGTGGGGTGCCCGATTTTCAAAAATTCGCCAAAAATCAGGGGATGATGGGATTGCTTTGAAACTTGGCATGCGTGTGTATATCCCCATGAGGTGTCATGGTGCCAAACATGAGGTTTCTAACTTGAACAGAAAAAAAGTTGTATAATTTTTTAGCTTTCAATGCAAGCCTATGGGGGGGGGGAAACGGAGCTCCGGATCCGGATCCGGAGCTCCGGGCGGAGCGGAAGTGGGCGGAGCGGGGGCAGGGCGGAGCGGCCCGATCCGGAAAATGGCGGATCTGCAAGTGAAGCGGAGCGGGGGGTCTGTGCACACCCCTAAAGATTTCCTCCTGTCTGGAGAAAGAGTGTCTGCTGAAGGCAGGATCTAGACTACTGCTTTATAGTGGTATTGAAGTGCACTGAACAATTGTTGGGGCCCATCTACACCAAGCAGAATATAACACTATGAAAGTGTGAAAGTATTATATGGTATGTGTCAATGGGCCACAACAGTTGTCAGCGCAGTTCAATATCGCTATAAAGCAGTAATGTAGATCCTGCCTCCATATTCCGCTTTCATACCACTTTCATAGTGCTGTATCATGCTTAGTGTAGATCTGGCTAAAGATGATATGGTCTTCTTACCAAAGAGCAGGGATCCATTGAGCAAATAGCCAGAGCCTCTTGCATGTGAACATTCTCTGTATTAGAGGAAGAAAATGTCCCGATTGGGCCACACCGTCAGGCAGAATAAGATGGCCACCTCAGGCAGCAGATGCTGATGAGGTGAGAAGTGGTAGTGAGGTGTTGGAGGTCAGACCTGTGTGTACAACACAACCTCCTTCCACCCCCCAGCTATTCTGCTGCCTCATGTGTGTTGGAGAATTCTGTCCCTTTGCTTGTGTTAAACTAAGATCCAGCTGCCAGTCTTCTTGATGCTTTTGAACGTGGAATGGGTGAGGCCACTATTTTATACCTCGCCTCACCTTGGGCTGGCCCTGACTATGAACATGTTTACATGAGGGCTTATCCTGGGGATCACCCTGTGATCATCCTGTGCGTTCACATGATGCACAGGGGATCCCGGGGGCAGGGAGGGATGATCCCTCCCTTTCCCCGGGATAACCAGGATGGCTTTAATCCCAACTTTTCCCGTGGTCTCGGGATCGTTCCAAGAACACAGGACATGTGGGCAGCTGTCCCGGTTTCATCATGGCTCCTCACGGGTAAATGTGAGGAGCTGGGAACTGGGTATGGGGCATAGAGCTCTTCAGGAGCTCTGTGCCCATTGGGGTGGGAGGGGGAGGGGGATCTTTTTACAAAAACAACAAAACACTTACCTTTTTGATGGAGCGCTCGTGTGCCCATCTTCAATAGAAAAGCAAAAACAATATGGCGGGTGTGACATCCTCCTTCCTCCCGGGATGTTGTGTGCCGCATGTGGACTGAGGGGGAGGATCTCACAATCACCATCTCGCAGGATCCTCCCCCTCCCCTCCCTAGGTCTAGACATGCGCTACGTTGATACATCAAGGAAGACATCTCAAGTGCCAGGTGTTGAAGTGAAGAGAATACAAATAAATAATTTGTGTGACAGGCAGACCAATGAGGGAGGTCAAGGCTGTCTGAATACATGGTGGTGGTGGGTGGCAGCAATAATATTCCACCAATAAAGCACACTTGTCAAATGGCATCTCTTGGTCAAGTGTGTAATATTGCCAGACAGCATTAGTTATCACTTTCCCGCTGTATTTGTTTTCTCATTTGTAATTGAAATGATAGCAAGGAATCTCCTCAGGCGGGGGCAGCGCATTCCTCACAAGGCCCCACATCTGCTGCCTCTGCTTAAATCCATCATCTAAATTATTAGCTGAAGTTCAACAGCATCCATACATTTCCCCAATTAATCCATCAGTTAGCAATTCCCAATGGGCCATCCTAATGTGCACTGAGGATGAAAATCCCGGGTCTTTAAAAACAGAGAGAGGTTTCTTCCTTCTTTTTTAAAATAATGACATTAACTGTCTTTGGCTGTGAACATTGATCAGTTCGTATTACAAGACAGCGAAGGAACACTTTGCAATGATATGCAAACAAGTGTTTTAAACCAGAGCTAGAGATGGACTTAATGTTTCTGTCAACTACTTGAAGTTCCCAATTAATATTCTATCCTTTCCTTTCCTTCCCCATTACCTACTTAGCATGGAATAATGTCCATTATGTCCTTGAATTCTCATGTGGTTCTTGATTGCCTTGTACGACATGATCAAAAGGCTCCACTTGAATGCACACGATTGCGCTGCTTGCTCTCCTCAATGGCAATTTATTTAAATATGATACTCTGCAGGGAAAACCCATTCAAAGTGAAGGCGCACCAAGCCATTTATCATTTCCATGCGAGGTCTTTAAGATTGTGCCATCTTGAAAGCTTTACACAGGAAAAGGCCGGGGCGGGGGGGGGGGGAGAAAAGAAAGAAATTAAAAGCAAAGAAGGGAGGGGGTTAAAAAACAGTGATGTAATCTCAACGGCTGTTATCTATAAGTTGCAGCAGTTAAAACCGAGAGGTTTGGCAGCAAGTGCATCTGTAGCACAGATCAATTTCCAAACCTGGAAAGGGATATCAGAGCATGGTTTTTAGAGTGCATATTGGTGCATGCCACTGCTGTGGACCAATGCTGTTTGAGGGAGCAAAAGCTCCAAGTCTGGCTTTGTGGAAGCAGGGTTTTATCCATCCATGTCCCTGGTTTTGAGAGTGTGTATAAATAATTGGAATTGAGAACAAAACTGCCAGTATCATAGTGCCTTTATACAAATCTATGGAGTGGCTACACTTAGAAACTATGTACAGTTCTGGTCAGCGCGCGCGCACACACACACACACATTCTAGAGTTGGAAAAAGTACAGAAAAGGACAACTAAAATGGTCAAGGGGCTGGAGCATCTCCCCTATGAGGGAAGCTTACAGCTGGGATTGTTTAGCTTGGAAAAAAGGAGGATAAGGGCAGACATGATAGAGGTGTACAATATTATGCAAGGTATGGAGAATGTGGATAGGGATGAGGCTGATGGGAGCTGAAGTCCAAAACATCTGGAGGTCACCATGCTGGGAAAGGCTTCTCTATTGGATACCAAGGACTACTCTACTGGACGTCTATCTCCTTTCCCTCTTTCAAGCATCATATAATGCTTCCAGATGAAGCTTTTCTTGTCACATCATTCATGAAATTTCATGGAGGTCCAAACACTTTTAACCCTCCCATGTTTTCCCACTGCTTTCCCATCATTTTTCTTACTGTGGAAAATCCATTAAGGAAGAGAAGCCGGACTAGCTGCACAACGCCTTTGGGTTGGTAGCTCAAGGAGCCCTCTGTCTGGAAGCACCCTGTTTGAATCCTTAAACCTCTGATAGGGAGCTCAATACGATTTTTAAAAATGTCAGGAGAATTTTATTTATTTATTTATTTATTACATTTATATACCACCCCATAGCCGAAGCTCTCTGGGCGGTTTACAAAAGTTAAAAAGAGTGAACATTAAAAAGTATACAAAATTTAAAACCATCAAAAACTTAAAAACAACAGTATAAAAACAACGGTATTCATTTAAAAACAACAGTTCTGGGGAAGAAGAAGCCCCTGCTGTAGGTGGAAGTGATGCTTCTCTAAGCAGCATGAGAGCATAAGAGGGAAGACTATCTGGAAGACCTATTGTCTCCTGGCTTGCAAAGAAGCAAAGTTCTTCTGCAGCTGTATAGATTTGTTTGACTCCAAGGGAGGGGGCATAACGGGAAGTTTAGTGAGTGAATATTTTACTTCCCTTGAGTGATTATAGTGGAAATAACAGAAGCTACAAAGAAGGCGCCTGTGAATCCATTGCGTTCTTCTCCGGTCCATGTTTTTCTCCAGAGTAAAAAGAAATCAGCCCCTATGCATCCTACTCATCCCAGGGAAGTTGCTCAGAAGATACATCTCACAGTATCTTTCATCTGCTGGCCTGAGAAGTTTCAGTCCAATCAAAGTGTTCCAAGGTGAATTAAGGATGGAGTGTCAGCCTGGTACTTCAGTTTTACCTCTCAATTTCCTGGCTCTTTGTGGGTTTTAGGCAGACCCTTCACATTACTTTAATGTCTTTTTTTTTTTTTTTGGTGGTTTAATATTTCTAAGAGCAGTAAATTATTTCCAGCATACATTAAAGGGGGGGGAAAAGACAAATTTCTCCTGTGGTTAGTGACCACAAAACAAAACAAGAAACAGAAATACACGAGAGAACTGTTCTCAAGAAAAGGTTACAGGACTTTAAACCTTGACTTTGATGTTGTCT
Source organism: Elgaria multicarinata webbii (assembly GCF_023053635.1). Taxonomy (NCBI): domain Eukaryota; kingdom Metazoa; phylum Chordata; class Lepidosauria; order Squamata; family Anguidae; genus Elgaria; species Elgaria multicarinata. Next base: position 16,817,931 of record NC_086171.1, read on the forward strand.
CAGTAAAGGAAAGGAAAGTTCAACTCAAACCTGATGACTGATTCTTTTCTGAAGCAAGGTAGCAAATAAACATTACCATATCCATCGTCCCTGGAAAAGCTTTCTGTCTCCGAGTATGTGCAAGTGCAGCCAATCAGAGACACTGTCCCTGCAAATGCCTCCCTCCCATCACGATAAAAATGAACTGCCGGAGAACAAATCTATCCAGATTAATGAGCCTAAGAACTATTACTGTCAAAGTATGAAGAACAAGATGAGAACGAGCAGATCTCCCTGTCCCCACTGCCGCATTTCTGCACTGAAAATGCCGACCTTGTGATACATCTCCCTGTGGTACTCATCACCTGTTGGTGATGGACAGCTGTAGGGTTTGTGGTGCGGCTCATCCTCCACCACCCTTTGACCCACTGGTGTCATCAACATAGCTTGTGGTGGGGAGTCACTTCAGGGATCCAATGAACTATCGCCCAAATCACTACACTGAGATGAATTCAAGGGACAAGAAGATGACTGAGATATTCTCCTGTGATGAGTTGGTTTCAAACAGATGTGATAATACTTTAATGCACTGTAGGGAGTAAGAGCCACACAGCAGGCCTATAACCAGAAATGTTGTGATGAGAGGGATCTGAGGAGGCAAGGGATTAGTGGGCAGTGTGGTGTAGCAGTCACAGTATTTGCTTCACATCAGGAAGTCTCAGGTTCCTGAGGTTCCAGTCAGCCACAAAGCTCACTGGATGATCTTAAGCTAGTCACACTCTCTCAACCTAACCTAACTCACAGTAGGTTCTTTTTGTGGCATTTGGTTTGTGATGTCTTATTCACGCAGGCAAGTCACTGCTTGGTACTGCAGTCAAGGGGGCTTTCTTGTTCCTGCCCCTGTTGTCCACACATTGATCAGCATTGTGGGGTTCTTAATCCCAGGGGAGCCTACGTACATAGAGGCATCATGTAAAATCACATAACGCCCCTCCTGTAAGTTGAAAGGGTTGCTGAAGGTTTGAATGGAAGAAAGTTACCCAGCAGGACTTGCAAAGTTCTTACCAGAAGGAAAAGGCTGAAGAATTAGAAAAACAGGTGTGCATATGTGCAACGCTGAGTGCAGCATTACAAAACTGAGTGTGGAATTACATTTTGTGGAACGTGAACCACAAAATGTGGGTAATTAAATGACTTTCGGGAAAACACTGACTAGAAGATGCCAAGTGAGATAAGCCCAGAACTCAAAAACTCAGGAAAGCTGCTGGCAGATGGAATGATGGCTGTACACATTTCTAAGGGAAATGTGATGTCCTTCTGCATCAAAAAGAAGAGTTTCCAAAAGAAACAAGATGTGCCCAATTAATGTACAACCAAAACATGTAGTCAAAGAACATTCATTTCCACATCATGCCAAGACCTGGGGAAAGAGCGTATAAGATACACTAAAATCAGCCAAACTCTGAGGAAGAAATGAATACCAGAAAAGCAGCTTGCCTACTAGTACACCGCCTGCTTCTGAGTATACAACTTGGGTTGACCACCAGTTTCCATTGCTCCAACAGTGATAACTATCTGAGCCAATGTGGGAAGTGTGAATGAATTGACATTAATTGCATTTTATTTAAATAAAGGTTTTCTTAAAATTGCATTCTGATTTTTGCGTCTCAGTCTGTATGTCACCCTGCGATCTCAGAGATTGTTTAATTTTTATTTATTTATTTTTGTAACAGAACATGCACATAAGCTTCTGTTTTGCAGACATCCATGCATGATGGGTGGACATCAAGGACAGGAAAGCTATGGTATATCTGTTGAGGGGCCGGTGACACATCTCCACACCCCTTCAATGCAAGGATCCCCCTTTGCATGTCCAACAGATAGTAGGAGCTTCACTGTACAGCAATTAGAAAATGTCTGTCTGTTGCAGTGAATCTTTTGTGGTCCTCAAAATCATTATGATTGGTAATGATTGGTTACGATCATTACATGCGTGAACCAGCACTTAGAGATGAAGATGTATGCATGGGTGAATTGACCCACATTAAGGAGAACAAATGAATAGTAATTGCTAGAAGGTTAATATGCAAAGTGATGACTGGATTGCCAACAACTCATGTTCTCTTCTCACAAACAGCCATACAATGGTGTGACTTATTATGGACTACAACAATTTTCCATGCAAATATTTGTTTTCTTGTTGACTACCATAAACAAACAATGCATGTTGTTCCTAACAGATGGAAGTCTGGTATCCTTCTATCATTCAACTGGAGTCAGGTACCACTACAGACATACAGATTTTGCAAAATCTGTTCCATTGTGTTTCATGGATTTTCAGGTGTCTTTGTTCCATCATCCCCACAATTGATGGAATCACATTTTTTTCCTTTGGATCTAAGAGAATTATTTATTTATTTATTTAAAATATTTCTTTCCCGCCCTATATCAATAAGATCTTCTCCTGTTTTCAAATGCACATTCATGCACTTGCACACTTGCACTAATCTGCATTACTGCAACTGTGCATATACATGAGATGACCAGATGCAGGGCTCCTGCAGCTTCAACTGCTGTGATGAAGAGAGAATTTCAGCAGGTGCTGTATGCATACAAATGACACCTGTTGAAATTCCCTTTTCTATGCAACTGTTAAAGATATAGGAGCCCTGTCCTCCTTTTCATATAGTCACCCTATACATACACAAATGAGCACTTACACCAACCCTCAAAAAAGTAAAGAACAGTCCACACAGCTCATAAAAAGCTGGTCTGCTGCAGAACCTGCAGAAATAGAAATATGAGCACTACAAGACATTGTGGAGTTCTGTGGCATCCGTAGGTACCGCCTGGCATCCCCATGTGAGTGAACTAGGGGTATATGGCTTTTATTAAATCTGTTCTGTTTTGTAGATTATCAAGCAACTTTCATTCAGTTGTCTCCTCACTGACGGAATCGGATTCTTTCCGGTGTGTGTGTGTAATAATCAGATTCCTGTTCGCAAATGCACATCCTTTCCAGAAGTAAAAAATGCCAAAAAAACCCACACAAAACAAAACAAAAAACTGGTCCATAAGTCCATGGAATCCACGTGACTAGGAAGAGGCTGCTTCACTGTTGAACCTACAAATCTGATTCATAGAAATCCAAACTCATTTGAATCTGTTGCAGAGATCTCCAACACCCATAACCTGAACGTTGACCTATCTGTATTACTAGAGCACCCTTCCTCAACCTGGTGCCCTCCAGATGTTTTGAACTTCAGTTCCCATCAGTCCCAGCCAGCATGGCTCATTGTCAGGAATTCTGGGGGTTGTAGTCCAAAATACCTGGAGGACACCAAGTTGGGCAAGCTATACTAGATGCTGGGGTCCTGTCATGCTTAATTACGATTTCAGTTAGCAGCATTCCATTTCCATTGGGGGAAGAGTGAACATGGTCCTGACCAGCAATTATGAAAATATATTGTTCACTATCCCCTCAATATCAATATTTAGTATCACTCTCTCTTTTTTTTGGTCTTGTAAGTGCTCCCATATGTTCCAGAAATAATTAATTTTTTAACTGACATTTCAGCCTCCCTCCTAAAAGCAAATATCCCTCTCAGCTGCTAAATATTTGATAGGCTTGAAGTTTGGGGAAGCATCGCTTTTAAAATTCTCTCCAAGATGTACGTGAAACAGGACAAAAGCGACCCAACCCTTTCGATCTGGTCGGTGATCATCAGGAAATGTGTGGGTGTGGGTGTGTGCTCGCACACACATGCTATGGTGGTGGTGGTGAAGAGAATGGACTGCCTTTTTAAAAACAACAACTCCAGAATCACCATTTTCAAATAAACAAGCCATGGGCGCAATCCTATGCATGTTTAGACATGAAGAAGTCCTACAACTCCCAGCATTCCCCAGTCAGTAGGATGTTTTCTCCTCCCTAAATGTACACAGAATTGCGCCCTTAGGCAGAATATATAATTGGCCATTATATCATTTCAGCAGCATCCAGTTAAGAATCTGATTCAATGCATTCATCAGCTTTTTGGCAGGCCCAGCTAACCTGGTGCATTGAACAAGAAATAAGGTTTATTTATGCAAGAGCAACAGTCGGAAGCGACTGAATGAATAAACAACAACAAGTGACTGAAGTTGAGGGGCTACCAATGGTTTTACCTCCCAGCTCAGGGTTTGTTTATTTATTTATTAGATTTATATACCGCCCAACTGACAAATGACCTCAGAGTAGTTTACTGTCATTAAACAGAACCAAAATGACAGTGAAATAACAACCAACACAATAATACAGCCAATGAAAATGACAAAAATGTCAAAAATATTTTACATGTTAAAATTATTATTAAAGAGCCAGCAATGAAACTGATAATAAATACAGCAAATTAAAGATTAAATGCCTGCCAGAAGAAGGTCTTAGCCTTGTGTCTAAATGTATAAAATGAAGATGCCCTGATGATCTCCTTGGGAAGCGCGTTTCACACACGGGAGGCCACTACAGAGAAGGCTCTGCCCCTTGTACCCCCCCCCCCCCCGTTGCTCCACTGTGGGCGGTGGCATCCGGACAAAAGCCTCCAAGAACCAGCAATTTCTGAGCTTGCCTAAATTCTCTGAAAATCACTTCTAACATTGCTTCAGCTTGATCTCTTTTGAGTTTTTGACCCATTTTCAGCTTGTTCGGATGGGGGAAATGTGCATTAGAGATGGGAAAAGTGCCAATTTCTTGCATATTTTTCAAAAGTGCACACTTTCCACACATTGACTGAAGTGTGAAAATGTGTATTGGGAGGGATCTGCCATTGAAAGTGAACATTTTTGAAAAATAATATGCATTTTTTAAAAAATGCAATTGCAAATTTGGGAATTTGCAACGATTTCACACATAAAAGTGCTCCTGCTCATGTTCAGGATGCAGAAATGAAGTTCTCATACATCCCTCGCCTGCACAGCCTGTCATGAAAAGTTCATCTCTGAACCATCCATGATTAAGCCAACTAGCTCTGTCGTTCCTTTTAATGTGTTAATCAGCCTCCAGCCAGATGGACTTCAACAGAATTAATTCAAATACTATGTATATTCTATTAGCCAAATTCCTTTTGATTTCATTCTGGATAGGATCCAGTTCTAGACAGTAATTTAAAAGACATTGTTGTGGCAGATTAATGGATTTGTCTTTGGGATTTTGTATCCCAGCCAAATGCAAAACCCCACTAGGAAAATTATTTCAAAGGTCTGCTCATAAACTGAGAACCATTTTGGTCCCAGACTACTTTTCCCTACCCCAGGCCCCCATTCAACTGCATATACCTTTGCCAGTCTTCCCTCCATATTCTCAAGTATACATACTATAGACTGAATGTTTTACATTGCCCACTGTCATCACCAGGACAGCCACTGCCACCATGATTGTGATATTCTCCATCCTACAGGGAGTAAGGGATTGATGTGACATAGAGCTTTACCACATTAGCGTTATACTGTGCAATCACTGTGAATTTCATGCAAAGGACTCAGAAATTTTCTACCTTATAATCTGCTTTGATTGTGAAGTACTCCCATGCATCCTACCTTAATAGTGCAATAAAGCAGAAAGATTTGCTGTATTTAGCCCCTACATTTTGAGCGTATGTTTCGAGCCCCTGCTGGGGCGCAGGAGCAGGATTTTAAAGAAATGCTTACATCTGTGTAAGCTTTAAAGATGAAGACACAAAAATTGTCACAGTAATAGATATTAGGGAGAGCTTTAAGCATACCACATTTGAATTGAATTGGGTCATCCGTTGATTCTTAATTATTTTTTACATTTCCCCCCTTAAACTCACTTCCCGGTATGCAAAGGATTGCTGTCGCCCGGTAGCAAAGACAACAACAACAACCGCGAAAGCTTTGCGCTACGGGGATAATCCGACAGAAGCAGGTACACGGGATGAAGCTTTGACTGAGCTGATCAGTCAGTTCCTGTTGTTCAGGCTGATGCCTGGAGTAGCTAGAGATAGGTTAGAATTTCATTGCATTTCGGTTTCAATAAGAATGTACCAAAATATGCAAAGTTCTCCATATTCAGGATAAAACAAATTTGAGATTATTATTTTTTAAAAAGCAAATGTGAGAGAAACTTCAACTGACAGATTTGTCCATCTAAGCTCAGGGCTTTGAGTGTTGAGCTCTTAGAGGTCTGTCTTTGGATGCATTTTAGTGTTGAATTAGGGTTGCCACCCCTTTTAACTGACAGACTCCCCGTCTTTAACAGCAACATAGCAGGCAGGTACATCACAGTCCTCTCCATGCTGGGAACAATTGTGCCCTATGGAATTTAGGTTGGGGAGATGGGCGAGAATTTAGTATCAATTCGCTTCTGGTAAAAATGTACTAAAATCCGTAGTGCTCTTCACATTTGATACAGAAAAGACTTGAGATTTTAACAGTCATATGCAGGAGAAAGTAGAACTGACTTGCCCATCCTGGAGAGTAGCCAGGTGGGTCTCACTGCTAGGCAAGGGAAGGAGGGTAATACAGCAGAGGGAAGAGGGCAGTGTTCCAACTACAAACTTTCATCTTCATTGGCTTCAGCCTTCACGTTGCACATTGGATGCAATGCACATTGCTGTACTCATCTACCCACAATTATATGTGTTCACACACATTGGGCCTGTTCAGATGACACTTCAGGCTCTGTGATTAGCAAAACTGTGGTTCTCTGGGGTTCGCACTAATGCCAAGCCATGCTGTCACACACAGCACTTTAAGCCACGGTTAGACCTGCTAACCCTGCTGCAGATGGCCCGACTGTGGGTAATGAGTGAGCAGTGTTTAGCAAAACGCATCGCACAAGACACCTTAAACCCTGCTGCAGGGTTTAAGGTGTCTTCAGAACAGGCCTGTAATCAGATCACACTCACAATATGAACTTTCTCTTTCTCTTCTCTCTCACTCTCACACACAATGTGATCACACACATTGTTTATTGGATACAATGCACATTGCTGTGCAATCACACACACACACACACACTTATGTACATCCAAACTCCATAAAATCTTTGCTGTACTCACCTGCCAAACAGATGGTTGAAACTTGAAAGCAACTTGGGAAGGTCTTGGAAGGCAATGTGAAGAAGGGGAGGGGATCCAAGTTCAAAAGGACTGAAAGGAAAAAAAAATTACCCCGTCCATCATCTCATATCCAATTCCATCATTTATTCTAGCACTTGTATTTTGTTTTGTTGCTATGCTCTATGGGTTTATGCAACGCTATATAGCACAATTACCAGGGAGTAAGTCCCATTGAAAACTACAAGGCTAACATCTGAGTAGACATGCATAGGATGGCCCTGCTGTGCCTCAAATTTTCCTTAACCTGCCCCTGACACCTGTAAGTCTCCTATAAATAGGGTGACCACATGAAAAGGAGGACAGGGCTCCTGTATTTTTAACAGTTGAGTAGAAAAGGGGATTTCAGCAGGTGTTATTTGTAGGCAGGCAGCACCTGGTGAAATCCCTGCTTCATCACAACAGTTAAAGCTGCAGGAGCCCTGCCCTCTTTTGTACCTGGTCACTCTAGTATAGCTGCTGCAGTCTGCATACTGACTGGCAGTGGCACTCAAGGGTTTGAGAAAAACCCCACCCGCCCTGGAGATGCGAGGAACCTGGGAGCTTTTGAATGCAAAGCATGTGCTCTACCACTATGTTTCGGCCCTTTTCCAAGTGGACCATGGGTGGAATGGGGGCTATAGGCACCCCCCTCTTTCTGAATCAAAGCAATGGTTCATTAACAACACAGCTTCAATCAGTAAACAGCATTTGGGTTGGTGGTGGTGGAGGCAGGTAGGGCTATGAATCAGATTTCGATGGAGCTGTGAATCCATTCTGAGTTTCAGTCAGAACCAGCCAGAACTCTAAAAGTGCTATCCAAGATGCTGAATCCATTTTGGGGATAGGGTTCATCACTTCAAATAGCACGTTCAGAGTTCTGGCTGGTTCTGACTGAAACTCAGAATGGATTCACAGTTCTATAGAATCATAGAATCATAGAATAGCAGAGTTGGAAGGGGCCCACAAGGCCATCAAGTCCAACCCCCTGCTCAATGCAGGAATCCACCCTAAAGCATCCCTGACAGATGCTTGTCCAGCTGCCTCTTGAAGGCCTCTAGTGTGGGAGAGCCCACAACCTCCCTAGGTAACTGATTCTATTGTCATACTGCTCTAACAGTCAGGAAGTTTTTTCCTGATGTCCAGCTGGAATCTGGCTTCCTTTAACTTGAGCCCGTTATTCCGTGTCCTGCACTCTGGGAGGATTGAGAGGAGATCCTGGCCCTCCTTTGTGTGACAACCTTTTAAGTATTTGAGGAGTGCTATCATGTCTCCCCTCAATCTTCTCTTCTCCAGGCTAAACATGCCCAGTTCTTTCAGTCTCTCTTCATAGGGCTTTGTTTCCAGACCCCTGATCATCCTGGAATCTGATTCAGTAATCTGATTCAGATTTCACCAAAATCAGAGCTACCAGCCTCCACGGCTCTGTGGTGGGAAACACAGATGGCTACTTCACTATTTCTCTTTTGAACCACAACACTCCCTAAAGGGGCAATGAATCTGGCGAACAATTCAAAAGATATCTCTTGACTGTGCTGCCTTTGATTAGCCTTAATAGTAGAAGTCAATCACTTATTGCAGCTGAATCCGAAGCATGCTTATTGGAAGTAAGTTTCCCTGGCTCCAAAGGAACTTAGTGCCACATCTAAGTGTATACACAAACAAGCGAATACATATAAGCGTACACTTACATGGAAGTAAATCTCATTGAACATAGTGGCCCTTACTTCCAAGTAAACATGCAAGGAATATATGTATGAGGTATGGGGGTGAAGCTCACTGTTATCAGTCCACAGACTCAAAAGAAATTCAAGGATCTGCTTATACTACCTGAGAGTGAACTAAAATGATAGGTCTTAATGGGGCCTACCATGAAGTAGAGTGAGGCAGCCGCCTCAGGCAGCAGTTTTAAAAAGGCAGTAAATTGTTAGCTATTTACTTTGTTAATATGGTATTTTTACTGCTACAGATTAGGAAAGGCACTTGTGGGATTTTCTGCCTCACGTGCCCAAACAACGTGACTGGCTTTGCATTGTATGCACCTTGACTTGGGTAGGTGAGGGGAACCATCTGCTACTCTGCCTCAGGCAGCAAAATGTCTTGGGCTAGCCCTGGGTCTTCATCATAGTAATTCCTGAAAGACCTATTAGAACAAAGGAAAGGACAGCATCTCAGGGCCTTGCTATTTACTGTTTTACTCTGTACAGCACCATGTACATTGATGGTGCTATATAAATAAATAAATAAATAAATAAATAAATAAATAATAATCTCCCCCCCTCACAAGAAATTATGCTTTTCAAACACTGTTTTAAACGAAAGGGCAAATAATAATAATAATAATAATAATAATAATAATAATAATAATAATAATAATAATCCATCCACGGCACAAAGGAGAGCCAAAATGGACATTATTTTAAATCTGTATCTTTTGCTCATTTTTATTCTGGAGTAGATGCAAGGGCCCTGATCCAGATCTACCCAATGCGTCCAACTCTTGCCAGCTACAGATCTTTGTTTGAAGGCTTCACTGTATCAAACTAAGGGCTATTCCAACCTGGACAGAGCTGGATCCGTTTATTAGTTTATCATAAGATTTATAGCCCATCCTTGAAAAGAAAATTGTACTCCAGGAAACTTTACAACATATTCAAACAAAATGCAATCATTTTTTAAAAAAAAAAAATCACCAAGTTTAAAACTAGAATAATAGAATAGTAGGGTTGGAAGGGAAAAGAAGGGAACCAGTACCTCACATGATTTGGAAACTATGCTTCTACTGATGCAGCCCAAAATAGCATTTGCTTTTTTTGCAGCCACATCACACTGTTAGCTCATATTCAACTTGTGATCTACAACAGATTCCAAGTTCCTTGTCACTTGTAGTATTGCTGAGCCAAGTATCCCCCTTCTTGTAACTGTGCATTCAATAGTACATTTAATAAAATGCATACAAAAGCAGCATAAAACCAATCTCAGAAGGAGTAAAAGACCTGGTGGGGGTGGGTGGGATTACCCAGCACTGGAAAGATAACAAAAAGCCTGGTGAGATTCTGAACCACTCCCTGGAGAAGTAATGTGCCAGACTTGGACAAACAAATTGTGGCCTAATCCTGTCAACAAGGTGTGATGATCCTGGAGAGTTGAAATGCTGATCCAAATATAGGGATTCAACTGGGGTTGGGTGGGTTTGTACCCCCCTTAAAAAACAATACTATGTAATGTCTGATGTGGGTGCCCCAACTATGCCTGTTCCCAGATTCTTCAGATCTTGCCACCATAACACACACACACACACATTCATTGTACCACGTTTGGATGACTACAAGGTATTCTCCATGCGGCTGCCACTGAAAAGCATCTCGGATGTTCCATTGAGGAGTATGTGACTCTCCTGTTGAGACATGCCTAGGACTGGGCCCTAAGTGTTACACTGATTTATCTATTTTATTTTAATCAGTAATTGAGTTAGGACTCTACTGGAGCCATTGTGCATAAGGTATTACCTGGTTTTAAAGTTGTTGTTGTTTTATTACATTTATATCCACCTTTTTTCTTCCAAGGAACCCAAGGCGGTGTACATAATCCTCCTTCTCTCCATTTTATCCTCACAACAACAACCCTGTGAGGTAGGTTGGGCTGAGAGTCTGTGACTGTGACCAAAGTCACCCAGTGGGTTTCCATAGCCGAGTGGGGACTAGAACCCGGATCTCCCGACTCTCAGTCCAACACCTTAGCCGCTACACCACACTGGCATTTTGACATTCTCATTCTCATTTATCGTCATTCTTATTATCATTTTATTATGTTTTATGGTTTTTAAGTTTTGTTGTATACTGCCATGAGAGGCTTTACCTTAAATGGCAGCTATTAACCTTTCAAATAAATAAATAAACAAATAAATAAATAAATGCTCATTGAGACGAAACATGCTAGGGAACAGAATGAATACACTAGGAGATAGATTGCAACTTCCTTTCCAAGTAAACATGCTGCATGATACCTTAAGTAAGAAGCAAAAATGGATGGTGAGGAAGAAAGTTTACAGCCCCTGCCTTTCTCCTCCCCACCCCCCTGCCCCCAGTTCCTCCAGCTTTTCTGCAGGAGTAAGAAGTTCTACATCTGGCGATGTCAGAATGAAGCCTTCGCTCATAAATCAAAGCCAAACTGCGCTCCCATCACACACTCCCAGTGCCTTGGGACCCCTCACGAGTTTCTCCCTGCCATGTCTCAAGATCAAAGGATTGCTCCTCAAGCCTTGAACACCTAGGAGAGGCAGAGGCTGGCTTACCCAGAGGATGCACCTTGATCAGCAGAGAAAGTGGGGATCTGAGAGACATTCAGTTCTCCTAATATTAACAGGATGTAAATGCCTTTACTTTGCAGGGATCAGCCCTTGCATTCAGGAGAGTGAAAGAGCTCCCTTAGGCAGCTGATTTTGGATGTCCCAAAAGGGGAGCAAATTGTTAGCAATTCCATTCATTCATTGTGGTGCATTTCTTCCCAAAGGAGAGGTGCTTGTGGGATTTTCTGCCTCAAGTGTCAAGATAACTTTGCCAGCCTTGGGTAATGTGCATCTTGATATTGGCTGGTGGGGCGAGGGCATTTAGTATTCTACCTATTGTAGGGTGACCATATGGAAAGGATGACAGGGCTCCTGTACCTTTATCAGTTGTATAGAAAAGGGAATTTCAGCAAGTGTCATTTGTAGGCATGCAGCACCTGGTGAAGTTCTCTCATCATCACAACAGTTAAAGCTGAAGGAGCTCTGCCCTATAGAACGACCAGAAACAAAAGAGGGCAGGACTCCTGCAGCTTTAACTGTTGTGATGAAGAGGGATTTTTACCGGGTTCTGCATGCATACAAATGGCTCCTGCTGAAATTCCCTTTTCTATACAACTGTTAAAGTTCCAGGAGCCCTGTCCTTCTTTCCAGATGGTCATCCTAACCTATTGCCATTTATATTTTGTTGGCCATTGTGTGCTGAATCCTGGGTTGGTTCACCTGCAAATTGCTTGGCACCCTACACCACCCGCCATCTCCTAATAAACAGAAATGAGTTTTCTAGATTGTCAGGTTAGATCCAGATGTAGTCATACTTAGAGTAGAGCCATTGAAATCAATGGGACCTTAATTTCCCATCTGTATAACGGAAGTAATATCTACCTGCTTCAAAGAATTCTTGTGAGGAACAACAACAGCAAAAAGAACTACTACCTACAATAAAGTGCCCATATGAAAAGGAGGACAGGGGTCCTGTATGTTAACCAGTTGTGTAGAAAAGGGCATTTCAGCAGGTGTCATTTGTAGGCATGCAGCAGCTGGTGAAATTCCCTCTTCATCACAACAGTTAAAGCTGCAGGAGCCCTGTCTAGCATGACAAGATTCAAAAGAGGGCAGGGATCATGCAGCTTTAATTATCATGATGAAGAGGGAATTTCCCCAGGTGCTGCATGCCTACAAATGACACCTGCTGAAATTACCTTTTCTACACAACTGTTAAAGGTACAGGAGCCCTGACCTCTTTTTCATATGCTCACTCTAACCTACAGGCTGATTAGTAGTCAACCTTGAGTGGGGGTTCTACCAATGCTCAGCACTTTTAAGTCCTATTGATGCTAATTTCCAGACTGGTAGTTCTGTTCATCAGTTGCAGCAAAAATAGTAAGGAGTCTAGAGGTGCCTAATAAATTTACTGTGGCATAAACTGGGCAGTGGGTGGGGTGGGGATGGGATTGTTATTCCAAAGTGAGGCTAGAAAGCCCATCAATGCAAGAGACAGAAGCACGACAAAGCCCTTCTATTGAAATAAACAGCGTTGAATGTTGCAATGCTATGCACAGGTGAAGAGCAATCCTATGTATGCCTGCTCAGAAGCAAGTTCTACTGAATTCAGTGTTAACTACTCCCATACTTACTCCCAAGTAAGCATGTTTAGCATTGCAGCCTTACTCTCAGAGGGTCCATTTTCGAGTAAACATACTTAGGATCTCATAGCTCAAGTACTTGATTTTGGTTAGATTGTATCCATTAATAACTTGTGTCCAGTTCTGGGCTCCACAATTCAAGAAGGATGCAGACAAGCTGGAGCATGTTCAGAGGAGGGCAACGAGGATGATCAGGGGTCTGGAAACAGAGCCCTATGAGGAGAGACTGAAAGAACTGGGCATGTTTAGCCTGGAGAAGAGAAGATTGAGGGGAGACATGATAGCATACTTAAAAGGTTGTCACACAGAGGAGGGCCAGGATCTCTTCTCGATCCTCCCAGAGTGCAGGACACGGAATAAGGGGCTCAAGTTAAAGGAAGCCAGATTCCGGCTGGACATCAGGAGAAACTTAGAGCAGTACAAAAATTGATCCAGTTACCTAGGGAAGTTGTGGGTTTTCCCACACTGGAGGCATTCAAGAGGCAGCTGGACAGCCATCTGTCAGGGATGCTTTAAGGTGGATTTCTGCATTGAGCAGGGGGTTGGAGTCAATGGCCTTATAGGCCCTTCCAACTCTACTATTCTATGATTCTATAACTAAAATATCTGGGAAAGGCAGCTCTGCCGCCTTGCAAGGACTTAATAATTTACAAAGTGCTTCGATTACTTGGAGACTTTGCATAGCATGAGATGAAGTCTGTTCTTTTCTGGTTACCCTTTCCTATTAGTGGTACTCAGATGCAATGGATCTGTTCCAAGACTGGATACAACCCATGGATTTCAATCAAGTCTATGTTCAGATAATTTGAAGAAACTGAAAACAACAGCCTTAGAAAATGAGCATTCCAATTCAAAATACATTTGAAGAACATAAGATTCAGCTAAAGGCCTACCTAGCCTAGTATTCTGTTCCCACAGTGGCAAACCAGGTGCTCACAGCAGGGCATGAGCACATTAGTACCCAACAACTGGCATCCATCATGTAATATATAGCCATCATGACTAGTAGACATTGATAGCCTTGTCCTCCATGAATCTGTCTAATCCCTTGGTGGCCATCACTACAGCTTGTGGTAGCCAATTCCATAGTTTGTTTATGCGCTGTGTGAGTAACTTTGTTTTATCTGTCTGGAATCTCCCAAAAATGAGGTTCGCTGGATGATTCCAGGTATAAGTACACATTACACGTAATTTTATACAACTTTATCATGCCCCCCTCTATCACCCTTTCGCCCTAAGCTAAACAGTCTCAAACATTATATAGTATTTTGTCAGGGGGGAGCTGCTCCATCCCCTTGATTGTTTTGGTCCCCTCTCTTTTTGTGCACCTCGATCCTAAAAACAAACTGTGGGAGGCCCAATCATGACAAGTGAGTTTTAAATTGCATCTACAATGTCCTTGATCTGATTGGTGGTAAAAGAGAAACCTCCTCAGCAAATTTAAATTCATTTGTGGACTGGGGAAAGAGAAAACCATCTTGTATCAGTGATAGCAACACATCAGGAAGCAGAGCAGCTGTTTGGACACAATGAACTGGACAAAGCAATATCAGAAGGAGGGAGGGAGGAGTGAAAGGAGTTCACCAACAAAAAGACTTCAAAGGAAGACTTGATGCTGTTTAGGACTCAATCCAGACCAAGAGTTTCTTTCCCACTGCACATGTTAAATTACCTTCAGAAAATCTAGGAAGGTTTGCTTTTATGCCCAGCTGCTGTCACTTCAATTGTTTCATATATTTTGAACTTTGCCTCCAAATATCAATATCTTTTATTTTTGGAGAGAGAGAGAGAGAGAGAGAGAGAGAGAGAGAGAGAGAGAGAGAGAGAGAGAGACACTCTGTCCACCAGCCATGGACCTTATATCAGGATGTTGTCTACGGAAGCATATGCTACAATAATAGCAACAATCCTATCATCAGAAGTAGGTCTCACAGAGTCTTAATCTAACTCAGACACTAGAAGACTTGTTGCATGTGCTACTTCTCTGAAATACAAATGTGTGTTTTATTATAACAAATGGGGCCCAGTTGCATCACAAGTCAGGAAGTAGGCAAAAAGGATGACATTGTGGTCATCATTGCTGCTATTGAAAAAAAAAAGTTAACTCATGGCCCTTAGAAATTGTGCTGGGCCCAGGGGTAAGCTCCCAAATTATCTTTTATTTATTTTTCCTCATTTTTATTGTGTTCTTTTTAATTGTGTTCTTTTGTAGGGAAAGAGTTTTGTTTTGTTTTTCAAAATCGAAGACCCGTTTGTTTTCTTCCTCGCTTCCGACTTAGCCCAACTATTTCAGAGAGTGAGAAAGAGAGAAAGAAGAAGCAAAGAAATCCTGTCATTATTCCCATTTCCAGATTCCTGTTTGAAATTCGCGATTCAAGCCGGAGGACATTTAATAGCTGACTGGATTAAATATAGCAGACTCCAGCCTCCAGACTCTTTGAAAAGACAGGTCTCGGGGTTGCGCCTAAATTTGCAGGATGAAAACTGATCTATGATATATGTTTTAAGTTTAGATCTGAGAGGAAAAGGAGCGAGGTGGGGCTGCGGCGCGGGGAGGAAAAGCCGCTCAGGTCTGGATCTGGTTTATATTGGTGTAAAGCCCTTGAAGTTGAAAGGTGCTCCGGGAAGCTCGCAAACAGAAGAAAGGAAAAGAAATGGGGCAGGAGAGCGAGCGAGCGAGCGAGCGAGCGAGCGCAGGAGAGACGCGCACCAGCGGCGTAATTGAAATATTTGATTATGTTACATTTCCACAGGGCTCAAGAGCTTGCCTACCACAGCCCCAGCGTCGGAAGTGAAATGTAGAATAATTCCAGATGATGATGATGATGATAATGATGATAATGAAGAAGATCAATAGTCAGTAAGAGACAGTATGACTTGGCAAAGGAGTGTTACAAAATGTACCTGCAAGTTCTACTGGAATTACATCTCCCTTTGCAGGTTGTTGGAATTAAGCCTCCCTTTTGATACTAACTCTCTTCTGGCTGCTGCATCACCATCATCTTCTCTCAGTGATGGACAACCTGAGACTTCCACTCGAGAGTTGGGGGACACCCAAATATCTGTTCTGTGTATCTGTGTAAGGCGCTATGGATAGAAGCTTCGAAGGCCACGGGGCCATTTCCCTCCCCATCCGATCCCCGTGTCTTTAATGTATAACATTGGTATGTTTCTTCTTCCGAAGGAACTATGGGAAGTGGACATGACGGCCATATCTACGCCTTGGGCAAAATCATTACGATCCCGTCATGTAATGCTGCATCGCTCTTGCGCGTTTATACCTCATAGGACATGCAATTACATTTGTTGCGGTGTTTTGGATACTGTGGAATCAAAAGCACTACAGGAGATAACTCTATGAAAGTGGGATATGGAAAGCATAATGTGCTCCAACAGTTATCAGTGCAATACCACTATAAAACAGTAATGTAGATCTAGCCCTGGTTCTCCACCTACCCGATGTAGCTGCAAACAACAACCCTGTGAGGTCGGCCAGGATAAGAGATAAAGATGGGCTGGGAAGGGGGCACCAATGAGCTCCATGGCTTCTTGAGCCCTAAGGCTGCAATCCTTCCTGGCTTCTGATGCGACTTGAACTCGGGTCTAGGGGGCTTTTATACAGCACTGGCTGGAAAGGGATCCAGGCCCACTGAGTTATTATTATTATTATTATTATTATTATTATTATTATTATTATTATTTATTTATTTATTTATTTATTTATTTATTTATTTATTTATATAGCACCATCAGTGTACATGGTGCTGTACAGATAACACAGTAAATAGCAAGACCCTGCCGCATAGGCTTACAATCTAACTGGGTTTTGTTCACTGGGTTTTGTTGCCAAATAAATTGGGCACTGGAACCTTACGTTGTGGCAAAGGGTTACTTGGGGTCATTATTATTATTATTATTATTATTATTATTATTATTATTATTATTATTATTATTTAGAAGGTGGGGCTCTCCTACCAGAAAGCTTCTGTCATAATAAATATCTCTGGTAAGCATGCATAAGATTGCAGCCTAACAGCATAATGTTATACATATCTACTGAGAAGTAAATCCCATTGAATTCAATGGACCTTACTCTCAGGTAATGTAGTGTAGGATTGTATCCTTTCCCCAGCCAGTCAGCCATGCCGGGAGTTGTAGGACTTTTTTCTGTCTAAACATCCATAGGCTTGAGCCTTTAGCCTCTAAGACAGGTGGGGAACGTGCAGCCCTACAGATGTTGATGAACTACAACTCCCATCATCCCTGACCATTGGCCATGCAGACTGGGGCTGATGGGAGTTGCAGTCCATCAATATCACCAGTTTCTGGCCCCTGGTCTTTGAGGTGCCACAAGACTGTCTTCTTTGAGATCCATTTTAAAAAACTTAGTTATTGTTTTGATGCTAGGAGGAGTGATGCTATGGGTTAGAAGAAGTCCATAGGAAAAAGGGAAGGGGAAACCTTTAATTCTCCCTGTTACTCGAGATCCATATGGTGTATACCTGCTGCTGTCCTTCCGTTGACATATGGTATGAACTGATGTCCTGAATGATGAAATGCCAGAAAAGCTAAGTCCCTTCTGGAATTTAAGAAGGTGAGCGCAGAAAAGTGCAATTTGGGTGCAATCGTATGCATGTTTAGACAGGAAAAAGTCCTACAACTCCCAGTATGCCACAGCCAGCACAGCTAACTGGGGCATTCTGGGAGTTGTAGAACTTTTTCTGTTGAAACATTATTTATTTATTCATTTCATTTCATTTCTATACCACCCAATAGCTGAAGCTGCCTGGACAGTTCACAAAAATTAAAACCACAACGTACAGCATAAAATATAACATATGGAAGCTTAACATGCACAGGATTGCGCCCTTAAAGGAATCCTAAACAGTTTTACTCCAAAATAAGCCCCGGCACTGCTCAGTTGAATTTACTCCCTAGTAAGTAAGTTTAGGAGCAGAAGCCGGAATCTAATAAATTTGCAAGTGGTCCTGTCCCAAGTCGGATTTTCTAATGCAAGTGAAGCACTCCCTTTTAGCATGGGTTGCCTGTGCTGCTGGGCCATCCCCCAGATATGTCAAAACAACTAGGGACAGAAAAACAATGTGGACAGGGGTCAGGGGAAGTTGTTACAGTAGAGCCCAAGGGCCCGACCAAATGGAAAAGTCCTTCTGCACACACTCCATTAAGATGAACGGAGCTGCGAAAAAGCGTGATCCGGTTTCATTCCTTTCCATGGGATTTTCTTTGCTGGGTGCGTGCTGCCTCCACCACTGCTGGATCTATACTACTGGTTTATAGTGGTATTGAAGCACACTGATAACTTATGGAGCACAATCCACCTTCCATTTTCATAGTATTATATCCTGCTTATTCCACATTGGTAATGAATGATTTAGTACAAGGTGTAGATCTGGCCTAAGTCATCCTGCTGCTGACTTACAAAACTCAGGGTGGGATGAGACAGGTAGGATGGGAGAAACTCAATGTGGGCCGAGTCAGGCATGTACCAGTGGCGAAACTAGGGTGACCATATGGAAAGGAGGTCAGGGCTCCTGTATCTTTAACAGTTGAATAGAAAAGGAAATTGCAGCAGGTGTCATTGGTATGCATACAGCACCTGGTGAAATTCCCTCTTCACTACAACAGTTAAGGCTTCAGGAGCCCTGCCCTCTCTTGTATTTCTATGCTAGAGTGACCAGATTTCATTTTCATTTCCAGTTTTTAGGGATCGGTTGAATTGTATATGGGAGAGGTGCCTTTCCATTAAGTTACCACAGGCGTCTAGCCAGGGTAAAACGGCTGGGAGGGGGCAAGCTGTTCGCCTGCCTGCCTCCCCCCCCCCCGCCCCGCCCCGCCCCGCACCCGCCTATGGATTCTCGATCTGGAAGTTGCACTCTACATTGTCTAGGAAGTGTGGTTTCCACAGTCGCAAACTTTTCCGGCAAAGTACCCCACAAAGCAGCCAGGAAGAGCCCTTTGCTAGTCGGTGTTCCGAGCGGCTTACTTCTAACTTTTCTCCCAAGTTCACAACCCCCCACCCTACTCGATCCTGGTGAGGTAGGTTGGACTAGGGGAAGGTGAATTGCCTCCAAGGCCACCCACTGGATTTCTGATGGAATTTGGATCTGGGTTTTCCATAGCCAAGACCAACAACATGTAACCACGGCTCTACATCGGCTCTACGTTGGTTCACAGCAATACGAGAGCACACGCCCCCATTTCCTCCTCCACGCCTTCCTACAGAGAGGTGCTGGTCTTTAAACGAACCTGCCTTAAGTGCGGAGTGTCCACTAATAAAAGACATGGAAAAGAACGTGGCAGCATCTACACTACTGCTTTAAAATGGTTTATAACAGTAGTGACAACTCTTGGGGCCCAGGACAGACTTCACATACTGTTTTCAAATCATTTTCAAGGCGTTGTATCCTGCTTGGTGTAGATCTGGCCCATGATGTTCTCACTCATTCTGTCACCTTTTGTATTTCCGGGCTGCTTTCTTAGGTTGGTCTCAGGAGGTGGGTCTAATTTCCATTTTACAGGCGGAGGGGTCGTCATGCCAATGAGAGACTGGCAGCATCTTCCAGCGCTCTCCGATCCAAATCCAACCCAGCACTGGGCAGCATGGACCACTCCAATTCTTTTCATTCGCTGCGTTTAAAGGAAAGACTTTGCTACCGAATCCAAGTGGTGTTATCCCCCAATCAATACCTGCATAACTGGCAGGATCCATCCCAAGTGAAGCACTCTGCCATCCCATGCATTCTAACAGGAACTTTAAGTGTGTGCTTAAGGCTGCGATCCTCACTTGCCAGGGAGTAAAGTCCCATTGAACTTCTTAGAAGACAGGTACAGCATTGCAGGTCTAGTGTATTTATCCCATTAAAGTCAATGGAACATAAACGTGCTTCACTTTGGTCCTTCAATTCCCAGCAAAAAGGTCTTACGATTCCCTGGGAGTTCTAGGGCTTTTTCTATTTAAGCATGCATGGGATTGTACCCTAAATGTATTTATTTATACCGTAGATACCCACCTCTTCCCTCTGTCTTTTGACCATACAATCTCCTCCTCTTGGAAAGGACCAGTGAAGAAAATGGTGATGGATCTGGTGGTACACTACAATTCACCTTTGGTGAATAGTGGATCACAACCCACCAAGTAAAGACAAATGAAATGGAGCAAGGATGAGTACAGTGGTAGTCAACAAAGGTTCACATCCTGACTCAGGAATATGCCTCTGGCAAGTTACTCAGCCTACCCTACCCAACAGGGCTGGTCAGTGATGAAGCTGAAATAAACAGCAAATGAGAAAGGCACTAATAATAATGTCACAAATCAGGAGAGAAAGTGGTCTCCGGTACCTAGAAAGTTGGGGCCCAAAAAGTTTTTCTAGGCACCTGAGAATACTTTCTCTTCTGATATGTGACAATGAAAAGATTGTTAAAGAGTTACAGAACTTTGTCATATTAACAAAAAGGAGAAAGACTCTTGCAACATCTTAATGCTAACAAAGGTGTTATGGCACAGACTCCACTTTTTCTAGTCTACCAAATAGCATTTGTTAGTTTATAAGGTGCCTCAAGACTTTTTGCTGGGTTTTGTTGTTTTGTTTTGGTATAGCAGCCTAATAAGGCTAAACCTCTGAAAATTAACCAAAACACAAATTACTCATAAACACAAATCATTTTAAACCCAGACTTTCAGTTCATTTATCTGGAAATCGTTCATACGTTTTTATTCCACCTTTCCTCCAAGGAGCTCAGGCCAGCTCCTCACAACAATCCTGTGAGGCAGGCTAGACAGACAGACAGTCAAATGAATCCCCTTGATGTGAATGAAAGGAAACAGACTTCCAATAAGGCTGAATTGGGACCATTGGATTCAGAGGGAATTGTGCATGCGGGAACAGGCGCAACATCAAGTCAAACTATTTGCCCATCCCGCCCAGCATTATCGCTTACTCTGACTAGCAGCTGCTGCTTCCCAGATGCTCAGGCCGAGAGAAGACTTCCCCCTCACCTGCTAATTTTAAGCGGAAACGCCCGGAACTTGAACCAAATGCAAGACATCACTGAACTTTGCCCTATGACTGGGCTGCCCTTGTTTTGGGGATTAGAGTCCAAGGCTCGTTGGAATCAATGGGATTTACTGACAGGTAACGGTTCTTAGGCTGCAATCCTATACACACTTAACTGGGCCCTAAGTCTGAGTAGACATGAACAGGATTGCACTGCACGGATTGCATACTATGGGAGCAATCGGTTGGATATTTGGACAGAAAAAAAGTCCTACAACTCCCAGCATTCCCCAGCCAGCTTGTAGGACTTTTTCTATTTGACATGCACAGGATTATGTCATTCAACTACATGCCCCGTCTAAATTCTACAACCTTCTTCTCACTACTTTCAGTTCAGTTCCCCCCACCCCAATACACGTCAGGTTCAGCCCACCCCTCCCCCTATTTCCCCAAAATAGGAGCTCCCGGGTTTCAAGCCTTTGGATATCATCCAAACTCTCGGCTCTAGATGTCTCCCCATTGTTCACAGAGCATGGCTGGCTGGGGAATTCTGGGAATGTTAGAACTTATTTCTGCCTAAATATGCATAGGATCGCACCCTTACTGTTATTTTAGAGAAGGGCACTCTTCACTCGATCAGAGGTTGATGACTTCTTCCCAGGTTCCAGGAGTGCGATTTAGCACTCAGAAATCGCTTGAGATCAAAGAACTCTGAATCGAATTACCAAAGCGGGGAAAGGAGACAAAGCAGGGCAGGAGAGGGGAATAAATAAATAAAAAGCAAACCGTTGTTCATTTTAAGCGCGATCCTATCCCAATGCCTTCCTGCAGTAGACGGTAATGGAAAGGTGGTTTTTGGTTGGTTGGTTTTTTGCTGTGGGCAATCACTTCTTTTACATGGAAAATCCCACACGGGCATTAAAAAGGGTGCGATGGAGGAATAGAGAGAGAAGTTGTGATTGAACTTCCTTTCAAGCCTGTCCCTCCCCCGCTCTTTCACTAGCAAGAACAAGGAAGGTGGTGCCCGGCTGGCAATTTCTACATCTGCTCGCTTCATGTGACAGTGCCTCCGTCCCAGCTTCCACATCTGCTCAAAATCAGCCTCCATCAGGTACCTGAGGTCAACCGCTTTCTGACTGCAGAGCTCCGCGTTTACACACACACACACACACCATACCCAAAGGTAGCAGTGGGATCGTTTTTAAGAAGTGCACCCACCCAGGCACAATACTCGCAGAAAAGAGAAGTTGGGACCAATGGATAAAATGTAACGTAGGTCCAACTTAGACTAGACCCACTGAAATAATTGGGACTTAAGTTAGTCGTGACTAGGGGTTGGGGATTGGGCTGTCGCTTTGAGGCTGCAATCCTATGCACACTTAGCTGAACTCAGTGGGGCTTACTCCCGAGTAGCCACATCAAAGATGACAGGCTAAGGCTCCAACCCTGCCTGCAGTTATGGTGCCAGACATATTTTTGAGTAAACATGCTATGGATCGGGCTGCAGACTTACACGGCAGTAAGCGCCATTCGACATAGTACAACTTACTTCCGAGTAAACGCCCATGGCCAGCGGTAGTCCTACTTAGAGTAGACGCATTGCAATGAATGGGACTTAAGTTAGGCACGCTCTGGATACAACCCTAAGGCTGCAATCCTAGGCATGGTATTGGAATGTTGAAGTGAGTGAGACTTACTTCCGAGTAAAGACACCGGGCCCACGAGTCTAAGAAAGTGATGTTCACCAACACCCCTTCGAAACCTGTAAACACCCGCTTTCTTTTTGGGGGAACTAAGTTTCGAAGAAATCCGCAGCCTCCCTCCCGGGCAGGGACGAATCAAATCCGTCCATGTCACTTTCGACGATGCTTTCGCTCCTGCCCAGCAATTCGAAACGAGCCTATCGCCTGTTCACCTCTGGACCCCTATGTCAAATTCGGTGAATTTATTATCGCACAATCAAAGTATTGTCTGGAAGCACCCACCCAGTTGTCAAGTCGATTTACTGCAGGCTGTGATCTCCGGGGCTGCAACGAGACGGAGAAGGCAATCCGATTCTGTTCCGTGGGGCTTCCTTACTCCCAGCCAGGCAAGTCGGGATGGGATCTCAGCCTTAATTTCTCAAGTAAGCGAAAGCTTCGGGGCCAAAACCCAGACACCCATCCCGATTGCCAATCCTGGCAGGAGGCTGAAAAATCACTTGGGGAGGAAGGAAGGAAGGAAGGAAGGAAGGAAGGAAGGAAGGAAGGAAGGAAGGAAGGAAGGAAGAAAGAAAGAAAGAAAGAAAGAAAGAAAGAAAGAAAGAAAGAAAGAAAGAAAGAAAGAAAGAAAGAAAGAAAGAAAGAAAGAAAGAAAGAAAGAAAGAAAGAAAGAAAGAAAGAAAGAAAGAAAGAAAGAAAGAAAGAAAGAAAGAAAACACCGACCAGCAGAAGCCACGCTTTGCTTCCGAAAAAAGCCCCAAACGATTTCCTCCTAGTTAACAGCAGCAGCAGCAGCACCAGAATGTCAAAACTCGCTTGCTGTTTTGAGGGTTTCCAAAGGGCTCCGAGTTTTTCAGTTCCTTCTTTAACTTCTCCACATCACCAAGTGTCAGTCCACAGATAGGCAACGTGGTGCCCTCCAGATGGCTTGGACTACAGTCCCAGCCAGCATGGCCAATGGGCAGGGATAATGGGAGTTGAAGTCCAAAAGGGGGGTGCTGTCTTTCACAACAGATAGTATTTTAAATAAATCAGTAGATTTAAATAAATACAAGTAAATAAAACGAAGAGCCTTGTGCCATCTTAAATAACAACTTTCATGGACTTTCATCTGACGCAGGGTTTTTTAAGCGCATGAAAGCTTCTGCCACCGTAAGGCTGCCTACATTTGTTAGGCAGCAATCTTACCTGGGAGTAAGCCCCATTGAACTCAATCAGACTTACTTCTGAGTAAACATGTGGAAGATTGAGCCATTGGTCTTAATGGACCACAAGTCGCCTTTCTTTGTTAATATTTACACGGGTCCTTTCAGATCGTATTGTTAAAAACAAAAACAAACCAACAAAACTCCTTGCTAGGTATATCTAAGACAGGGAATTTCGTACAGCGTTTCGGCAGGCACACGCATCCGAGTGGCATCATAAACGAGGAGCCCTGTTGGCCCTTAAAACAGTAGAAGACGAACTTCATTAGGATCAAGCAAGATTCATAGTATGCCAGTTTTCCAGTTATTCAGAACCCTTAATCAAGCTGGACGTTTGTATTTTAATAATAATAATAATAATAATAATAATAATAATAATAATAATAATAATAATAATGTGCAGGCAGATGTTTCATACTCAGAGAAACATCTCTTTCACCCTCCACTTTCTGTTTTGTTAATTAACCTGCTTGTGGAAGAGATGAACGGAAGAGGCACACCACATTATGAACCAATTCAACTACAATTCTATATTCACTGACCTAGAAGTAAGCCCCATTGAACCCCATGGACTTCCTTCTTCTAAGTAGGCATGTATAGGATTGCGTTTTAAGAGCAATTGGGTGGTTTCTCTAGGCTTTTAAACCTCTCCACCAACTCCAGGGATTTAGCAGACGATCAATAAATCAGATTAATGTCCACACTTTCAGAGGTGTAGCCATGTTAGTTTGTTGCAGCAAAATCAACAAAGAGTCCTGTGGCACCTGAAAGACTAGCCAATTTATTACAGCGGAAGTTTTCGTGGAGTGGATTGCAGTACACGAAAGCTCCAGCCATAATAAATTGGATAGTGTTTAAATTGCCACGAGACTCATTGTTGTTTAGATTAAACCTGGAATCTGATACCCATTTATTTGGAATAAATCCCATTGAACTCAACGGGACTTCTGAGTAGACACGTACAGAATTGCACTGTAACTAGTCAAATAAACGTGGATATATTGACTGTTTGTGAAGATGGAAAATTCCTTGAACTAGATAAAATCATAATTAAAAACAAAACAAAACAAAACAGATAATCTCCAATCCTAAACACTTTTACTGAGAAGGAGTGAGATTTATTTCCAAGTAATTGGATTCAAGAATTGGGGCCAAATGCATTGCCTGGATTCCTTTTGAACATCTGTTTTAAGCACGCGTTTTTAGGGCAGGATCTGATTAAACAAGTAAGATTAATACATGAATCTGTGCATCTGCATTATTAACTGGGAGCGGGAGGGAGTATAATTAAAACGATCGCCTTTTAGACGTCTTTTCAAACAAGTATTTGATTATTCCCACTGGATACCAGCCGCAACCTTTTCCGGATTCATATCACGTGTTTGGCCCTTTCTAAAGTGGAAACAGGGTTTGCTGTTTAGGGAGCGCCGGGCGGGGGGGGGGGGCTTCTTGTGCGAGTGATTTTAACCTGCTCCACCTTGAAGTGACCTGCCAAATGCACTTTCTTATTTTATAGACATCTGGGAATTCCATACATGCCTTAAACGCCAATTACACACCTTCTTCAAAGAACACGTGCTTTGATTTGCCAAGACCATTTAAGTCAACCGAAGACTGCAAGAAAGTCCTGCAAGAGGAGAAGAGAAAGAAATTTCAAGTGTTTTTTTTTAAAAAAAAAATATTGATGGAATTCTGTACAATGTTTACTGCCTGGAGAAGAGGTAGGAAAGGATTTTGTTGTTTAGTGAATGAATCAAAGCGGTTTGGGATCCAAAGACGTTTTATTTCTCCAGGTCTACTAGACAAGATTGTTGTGGGTTGATCTCAAGGTCTTTCTTTCTCCTTTAAGAAAGGCACAGAAAATAGACTAACGGTGCAATCATATGCATACCTACTTGGAAACAAGTCCTATGGGCTAAAAAGGACTTACGTAAATGTATATAGGATTGCAGCATTAGGCTGCATCCCCCCCCACACACACACACACGCTTACCTGGAGTAAACACACATAGGATTGCACTGTGGGGCTATGCAAACCTGCGCACACTTACTCGGGAATAAGGACCATTAAGCTTAAGGAGATTTAGCGTATGCTCGATGTGCAAATGAAAGAGCTAATTACAAATCAAGACAATTTTTTTTTAAAAAAAATGCTGCAACTATCAGGCCCTAACCAAAGTCTGAATGGATGCATAGGAGGTGAAGGATCACGAGTCGGGTGGCATGATAAGGGCACACACCTGGCGTTCAGCGCAGATTTCCTTCATCCTCTTTCTTGCCAAGTATAATCTTGAGGTCGTCATCCGCCTGATCATTCAACTGGCATATTGATCCCAAATGAATTTCGGTGCAACCAACTTCTACTGGGGCAGGACTGAAAGGTCAGTGACAAAGCACCTGCTTTGTTTACAGAAGGTGCCGTTGCAACCCGTGGCGTCTCAGGCAGAAATATGTGAGGTTAGGTGGGGGGCGAGTTAGGAACTGCCGGTGCTGCTGCTCCTAATTCGGAGCACACCAGAGTACCCGACCGCCTTGATATCGGTTCCATCAACTCCCCCATTCAACACACAGCGCAGGAGTAGCCTGAATAAATAACTGCAGTTTATTAGCCCAAACAAGATTTGAGCTAGCCCCGAATCATACACATATAGGTAGATTTCGTGTGTGGCTCGGGTGTTCTCTGCAGGTTAAAACCTCAGTCAAACACACAATGACCATCTTTTCTTGGAAAGTTAGTTACGTTGAGTGCAGTGGAACCTGTAAGATACACTCCATCTTAAAATGAAATATATATTGCTTGGATTTCCCCGGGATTGTTTAATATCTCTCCTTGGGAGAAACTCCTGTTGCGATCCTTAGCTCACTACTCCACGGGACAGCTCCTACAGAGCAATTCTAACCCCTCAATCCTAGGCATGTCTGCTCAGAAGTAAGCCTTGAGTTCAATCGGAGGTAAACCGATATAGGATTGCATCCTGTTTTCTTAGAGGTAAGTGCCAATGAATTCAGTGAAATTTACTCTCCAGTAAGGGTATTTATAACTTCGCAGCCTAAGGCTAAGGTCCTGTTGCTCACTTTCCTGGGAGTAATCCCACGGATTACAGTGGGATTTACGAGTTAACATGCGTAGAATTAAGGTATAAATGAGTTATGTGGGGTTCTAAACTTTTGTACATCAGGATTATATTCTAATTGCTTCGGCTTGGCTGGCTTGTGGATGGCGCTTTATTGCATGCCGGCCAGCTATTAGATCCGAAATACATTCTCTTGGACTACCGGCACATTGAGTCTAAAGCCACCCAACTTCCATGGAATGGCACATCGATTTATAGCGTCACCCTATCCATATTTACTCAGAAGTAAGCTCAATAGGGTTCAATGGCTCTTCCTTCCAGGTAAGCAGGCTGCGATCCAGTGCTCCCTTCTCTCCGTGGAAGTCCTATTGGAACGAGGGGGGGGGTACCCTCCTAGTGCGTTTGGGTTTTTAGATGCCAGCGTGTTCAAGATTACAGTGCTCTGCAAGCTACATTTGGGGAGACTTCCCCCTGAAATCAGTGGGACTTACTCCAGAGTAAAGGCGCATAGGATCGCGATGCGAGATGCCCTTTCCGCATTGCTCAGCCCCAACGCCCCGATTGTCCCCGTCCTGAGGAGGTACTTAAGTCGCAGTAAAATACCCGGTCCCCACCCCTTCCAATCTGCTTAATCCAATTTTCATCGAATTCTGGTTGGATTTCCATCACACATTTGATGGTCCTCGCAAGTTTAAGTTTGCTTTTCTCCTAATAAATAATAATAATAATAATATCAAAATACAGATGCAGGGAAAACCGCCTGACATCATGAGAGCTGGGAGCGGGGTGGGGGGGAGAGACAAGCGCTCACTTTGAAGGATTCCTGGGCAGGACTTCAAGTGAAATCGTATGCCTGAGAAGAATTTGATACTGGACTAGAGAAAATAACTAGGTCGGCGTTTGCCAAACCGTGGAATGTGCAAGAAAACTCGGCGGGCTCGCACGAGGGCCGGGTTCCAAGACGGGGTTGCTGCTGCCGCAGCAGCAGCGCACCCACCACCATCACCTCCTGAATGAGGAGAAGGGCAGGAAGGCCCTCTCGCCGTCTTTGAAGCCCAGGGACAAAAGAAGTCCCAGGAGCCTTTGCGAAAACAAGTCTTAAACCAACCAGCAACAATGTCCCAGCATGCATTGTTCTCCCTTGCCAGTTTTCGGGCTGGTCGACTCTCCAAGCCTTCTCGCCTGTCATCAGGACCTGTTGCGCAAGACCGTAATCACCATGGCAACCAAACATGCCCGATGGGGAACTTGAGCAGAGGTGACGCCGGGCGGGGAGGGGGCGCGGAACGTACGAAGCCCCTGGACGGGCGCGTTTTTGAAGCCAGAGACTCTCCTTGCCTCTTCCGAACCCAGAGCTGGCTCTTCTCCCCTAACCTCCCCCACCGCTCCCCGCTTGCAGCAGTTTCTCAATACCCCGAAGACAAGAGCTCTGCACTGCGGTCCGCTTTTACAGTCCGTGGCTGCACTTTAGGCAGAGTGGCCATCCTCCAAAGTAGTGATAGGTAACCAAGTGCCATCCAGATGTTGGGGATTACAACTCCCAGAATGCCCGACCTTTGACCATGTTGCCTCGGGATGATAGGGGTTGTAGTCCAAAACATCTGGAGGGCCCCAGTGACAGCTGGATTTCTGAAGCAAGCTGCCCCCCCCCTTAACGGGAATGGTATACCCCACAAGAACAAACAACCCCACTGGAAAGGTATTCCCCATAGTTTTGTTCTTTGTTTGCGCCACCAAGCTAGCCAAAAGGGTTTTAGTTGTGGCTAACGAGGTAAAATGAAAGATCGAATAGCGGGAGAGAAAGGAGTCATCCTACTGCGTTAGTGCCATCCTATACGGGTCTACTCACAAGTAAGTGGATATAGGATTGCAATCCTAGCTAGAGAAGCCCTTCCAAACAGGACATGCGTTTGGAAGGGCTTCCAGTTTGCACTCTCAGTCCGGCCAATACATCGAAGGACTTTGACTGAAGCAGGTTTCGGCCCATTGATGGTGCCCAACACATTTTTGCCTAGAAGCAAACGTCTCTGCACAACCTTCCTACCTCCGTAGGTGAGGAATTACAGCACTTCTGTCGGGTTTCAGCAGCCGAGCTTAAGGCTGTATTTGTAAAAAAGCTTACTTGGAAATCAAGGGATCTTACTGCCGAATAATCCTTGTTAAACTTGAACTAAGGCTGAAATTTTGTGCATGTTAACTTGGCATCCACATTGAAATCACAGGGCCTTATTATATAGCTGCAATAATTTAGGATCCAGATGCAAACACATACAGTACATGTCTACTCAGAAGTAAGCCCCATTAAGTTCAATAGGACTTACTTCCAGGTAAGTGTGGATAAGACTGCAGCTTTACAGTGGAGTTCTAGGCACGTTTGGTCAGAAGTAAGTCCCACTGCGTTCAGCAGGGCTTACTCCATAATAAGTGTAATTAGGATCGCAGCCCTAATTGGCGTTCCTTATCATGCTTATTTGGCAGTAAACCTCTGAAATGAGTGAGACATGCAGACGCAAACTGTGGGTTGTATTCATTGTCACTGCTACTCCAAGTAGATCATTGAAATGAATGAAATTTAAGTTATTTATGACTAGCTTTCAATCCCAGTCATTTCAATGGGTTTACTTTAAGAAGGCTCGACGTTGGCTACAACCCTATGGATGTTTGTTCAGAAGTAAATCCCATTGGACTGAAGAAAGCGTAATCCCAAGGGAGTGTGCGTCTCGGGCTAGTTGAATGAATTCGAATTCAGCAACGGTGGTCGGATGGGGCTGAGATCCCAACTTGCTGACAATCAGTGCGCGCGCCCCTCCGCCAATCGCAATGCATTCAGAAGATCGATATTGTGTCCCACCCGAAAACAATGAGAGAGAGAGAGAGAGAGAGATGATTTTGCCTCCTACCTTTTCAACTAGCTCTTGTTTTGGGGCTCTGGGGGAGATCTAGCTGACATCTCGGCAGGAAGCTTTCGACATCTGCAATCTTACGCCCTTTGATCTTGGGAAATCCAGTCGGTTCCAAAGCGTCGTCTCCTCTCAGCGACCCGCTCTGCCGAAGCATCCTTCTTTCTGACGCGGGGAGCACCGCAAACCTCAATCCACTTTTCAAAGTTCTGGCTAATCTCCTTTAATACAAACAAACTCTGCAGGCTATATATAATAATATATAGTAAAATACTGTAACTAGCGCGCTCCAAGTCTACCGGATCTTGAAAAGCCATCACAAAGATGCTTAAGTCAGCAAGAGATGTTAGACAGCGGAATATAGAAACAGGCAAACCAAGACGACAAAAAAGTCAACCCAACCTGGGCTAATCAAACACGGCTTATTGGGAAGAAACACACCATGCAACTTGATCCTAGACAGTGTTGCTGCTAGCTAGGGAGAAACGAGAGCCTGTCCCCCTGTTGGGCTCTCCCAAACTTTCGGGAGGGCTTTGAATTCAAGTCCATCGCAGATCGGCGGAGAAAGATCTCAAGGTCCATTTTTTGTGGGTACTGGTGAGCTCGCTCAGATAGAAACCCGCCGAGAGAAGCGACAGAAGTGTGGCCTTCGATGCTGCAACTGGATCTTTAGACACTTGGAGCCGAATTAATGCCAACAGACTTGCAGCCCGATCTTATGCATGCGTTGTTTACTCGAAAGTAAGACCCCGTGGACTCGCAAGTAAGCGTGCACACAGGATTGCAGCATTTGGCTTTTGGAACCTTTGGATTGCTTTCCCTGGTACTTACTTCCACGGAATGGGCGTATTCTTGCTCCATGATTAATAGTGGAGTTTGCCCTTGACTCCAACACAGAAGGAGGATCACACCCTTTTGTCTTTAGGGTAAATCGGATTGAATCCGGGTGCACTTCGGTTTATATACATTTGGGATCAATGAGGTGCGCCCCTCAGAAATCTGTAAATGGGTTAAGGAAGGCTAGTTGTGCTGTTGTGTGAAACAACAACATGAAAACAGATCAAATGTTTTAGCAGTGAAATATGAGAACTTAAGCTTTCCTACAGATGAAAAAAATAAATAACCAAACACACACACACACAATCACAAGCTTTTATGCTTGAAATAATAAAAACACATTGGGATTTTGCTAGGAAACTGGGCGCAGTGGTAGTAAGTTCACTGGGAATGAACGGGATTTACTTTGCAAGCCCTCTGTTAAGGCCGTGAGTGTATGTGACCGCTTTTCATTTATTGGTCATCATTATTCTGAACCACAGCAACAAAAAGTATCTGGGGACACTTTCTGCTCCTGCCTTTAGGCTACAGTCATATGTACTCACTTACCTGGGAGTAAGCCCCATTGAATTCAATGGGACTTATTTCAGAATAGGCATGTACAGGGTTGCACTCTAAAGCTGTTGGTTATTGTTAGGCAGCTCAAACATTTTGAAAGTTAGAAAACTGACAATGACTTTGAAACCCAGCCTGCTGATCCTATCAAGTAGGCTAGGTTATAATTAAATGGACTCTATTCCTTTCCTATAAATCTGTTTCGAAGGCAGAAGTGAAAACTTCCATTCCCTACTGATTTGTAGACAGAAACAAAACTTTCTATGTATCTGGTTTATACATGGGCCTTAACTCCTCCCCTCTCACACAGCACACAAATACAGACCTTACATTTAAACATCAATATCTGCCCTGAGATAGCAAGAGGCTCAGCAGTGTGGAAATCACATCCAGACCGAAGAATGGCCATCAATTTAGATCGGAGGATTAAACTCAAACAAACCATTTCACCACCTTTCTCATTAAAAAAAAGTTCTGTGTATTTGGCCATTTTGATTGAAAGATGGGGAGAATCTGAAGCCCAGCAAAGCCCCAAAGAGAATCATAAACCTGTCTCGATAATTAACACTCATGTGTCTGTCAGTAGCTAGTTTATTTGCGTTTTTCTCTTGTTTGTTTATATACCCTCCCCCTCCGACCCTCGCCCCCAACTCTCCTGGGTAACTTCAGATCTACCCGATCGAGGATTATTTACCTTGAGTTTCAAGCCTGCTTTCCTCCATACAGACCAAACCTTAAAATTCTTTAACATTTCAATTTATTTATTGCAGGGAAAAAATATACAAAGATATTTACAAAACAATCATAAAAATAGGAATGCATTTAGACACCGGATCTATTTGCATTTTAACATGGGTCATCAATAAATAAATAAAATGTTTCATTTTTGCCCCCCCCCTTCCATTTTTCAGGAAGAATTATTTTTAAAAAAAAAATGAAAGAGGAACCGGATAGGCTTGCGTACAAGAGTTTGAGCCAATAATATTTTGCTATCCTAAACACTTTTTAAATAGATTTTCCTTTCTCACCCGTTCTAAACTGGGTATTTCAGATTTCGTTGACATTAGAGCTGTTCAAAAACGAAGAGGGGGGGAGTCCACAGTAACGTATTTCCTTTCATGAGTGGCTCATGGGAATGCATGCATGCAAGGAAAAAAAAGGAAGTAAGGGAAAAAAAAGTTAAATTCCAACATTCTTCGTCAAAATAGAAAAATAAAAATAAGCCGGTTCAGATTTCTATCCGAATGCAGAGATGTCTGGCAGGCCATTCAGCCTTTTCCCTGGATCAGCCGCCTCACCGTCCGAGGGGCCCTTGGGTCTCTCGCCTCAAATGTTCTCCCCACGCCCAGCTCTTTGCAACCTTAGCCAAGAACGCTTCTAAATTTCCAAGAAAATCCTTGGCGCTCTATTGTCTTGGGAGGGGGGGGGCGAAAGTGTGTTGCGTGAGAGGGGGTGGCGGGAGGGGTGGCGAATCCAAGTGCAGAGTCTCTAGATTGTCCATTTTCTCTCTTCCTTTGGGAACAATGTCATCTGCAAAAACCCAGAGAGAGAAAGGAGGAGGAAACCGTTACTGGAAGCGGAAAATTAAAGAGAAATAAAAACGATAAAGAAATCGCTGCTTTTCGCAACACTTAACCATGCTTGGTTCAAGCCGGCTAAAACAAGGTGCTTGCCTGGATGTGTACTTTGTATGTGCACCGGGGGAAGGGGGGGGGATTAAAGCACAAAGGAAGGAGGGGGAGGGGAAAGTTGGCAAGGCATGAAATTAGGAAACGCGCCAAGGGAAGTGTCACGGATATCTAAGCGAATCTAGTAGATGGGGGACACATTATCTCTCTCCCCCCTCCTGCCGGAGCTTAAGCGTAGCTACTTGGGAAGCAGGTCCCACTGGATTTCAGGGCAACTCACTTCCGAGGAAGCCTCTTCCTAGCGATCCTAAGCACGCTTCAGCATCCCCTGACAGATGCTGAAAGACTTCTAAGGTGAAAGAAGAACCAACCCACCGAGGCGAGCCGTTCCACTGCGGTTAGGAGGGTCTAGTTGGAACTCAAATCCAGCCTGCTAAGGGCGTGGGTGGGTGGATCGGGTCCCAGCCACCTCAAGGCCGACATAATCCGGGTTCCAAACGGATTTTCTCATTGGCTGCCTGCGCGCTGCGCCCAAAGAGATTGGAGACTACTAGGAAGGACACCCAAACCGGCTTGTTTTGCTTTGTGTTACAGCAGCTTGGGCACGCTCCGCAGCCGCCCACTTTCTCTTCCGGTGCACGCCTAACCCGCGGCGGCGGAGTGGCCAAAGGACGAGAGCATCCCTGCTTTGGGAACTTCACTCCCTGCCCATCTCGCCAAAGGCGGGAGGAGAGCGGCATCCAGCCACCTCCGTCTGCAGATGGCAGTTCGGTTGCGGCAGATGCTCTAAGCACGCCCAACTGTGCGATCCCCGCGACAGTTAAGCTGCTAACCTCCACTAACCCCCCACCCCCTCTCTCGGACAAGGAAGACTCTGATCGCGACCCTCACCGCCCCTCCGGTTCAGTATAGCATACCGGATGCAATTCGAAGAGGCTACCGTGAGGCAAACATGACACACAGCAGTGTTATGCGAAGTATCACTTAAGGCCTCGATCCTGATTAGGTTTACTCGGAAGTAAGCCCAGGATGACTTCAAAGTAGAGTTGATGTGGCTAGGAGCTCAGGTTGCCTGGGGGAGGACAGGATGGCATCAAATGAGAGTCCTACTCAAAGTAGACCCATTGAAATAAATGGACCTTAAATTAGACTAACATTGGTCTTTTCTTGTCTTCCCCGCCCCCCGCCCCCGGTCGGTCCCATGCACGTTTCAGCCCTGCTGAATCAATGGCATCTCATCCCGAGGAAGGTGCACCCATCTGCAGCCATGCAACCCGAAGCTGTACATATTTACTTTGAAATCTCTCAAGAAGCTCTGATTCTTAAGGGATCGTGCATAACATTGGAGCCCTCAAATGCCTACGGATCTGTGGGCAGCTGAGGTGGGACTGACTTCTCTGTCTCCCAGGTCCCAGCTTTCCACATCACCCTCCACACTTTTCCTGCAGAACGTGGCTGCAGAAGGTTCCGAGGGATGCACGTTCAGTCCACGTGACTGTCCTCATCGCATCAGGACTTGATTCAAAGAACTATACATTAGGCCGCAAGTGAGGAGATCCCTAGCACAATCTTATACATATTGGGTTGGATCCAGATTTAGTCATATTTGGTTAAGGTTAGTCACATTAAGAGTCTACTCTAAGCACATTACTAAATCTGGATCAAACCTATTGACTCTGGAGTAAGTAATAGACCTTCCTCCCTTGCAGCTTAAAGTCAAAGAAGCAGAAATGCTTTTCCACACTGCACTCCTTGAGCAATCTATTTTACTTATCTTCTTATTATTTTCTCTCGTTTATTAAAAATCACAGTTGTTGTTTTT
The DNA here is from genome assembly GCF_023053635.1 of Elgaria multicarinata webbii. Lineage (NCBI taxonomy): Eukaryota > Metazoa > Chordata > Lepidosauria > Squamata > Anguidae > Elgaria > Elgaria multicarinata. The sequence continues at coordinate 16,852,671 of NC_086171.1, forward strand.
ATCCTAAAGCCTTACAAGGCTGATAATCCTGTCTGGGTTCCAAGGAACCAAGCTCCACGAGTAGGAATCTAAAAAGGAACCATTAAAAATCAATGAGACTTCATTTTGTTCCAAGTAATCAGTTTTACAGCCTGATCCCATGGAAGAAGGGAAGAAAGTTCCCTTACTTGGAAGAAAGTTCGGCTTTCAGTGAGGCTTTCTCCCAGGTAACTGTGCAAAGGATCATGAAAATATTTGTAGAAAAAAAACCCCTGGCATATTGGTGACACCAATACAGGTTTTGGCCGCAGTATGATGCGAGTACTCGGGTGTAATCGCCTTCTAACACAGCGCGAGTTACTTCCAAATAAACATGCACAGGATCCTGCTGTTATCCTGAGCATGTTCACTTGGCAGCAAACCCTCACTGAAATCCATGCTATTTACTTAGCAGTGGATGCAGCTACAGCAAATAATAAAACACATTGCAGGACAGTAATGGTGAGGTTGTCATCACAGTCCTTAAAATCCCCAACAATGCAATTCTAGACATGTTTACTCGGAAGTAAGTCCCATCAAGTACAATAGGGCTTACTCCCAGGTCAGTGGGTACAGGAGTCTAAGGAAACATGTGCTTGACTCACTGCTCAATAGACTGCTTTGGCAACCCTAAATAAGTTTCTAGTAGGCTAGTAGTAGTTTGGTTAGATTTGAAGAATTATGTTCAAGTAGCCTAGCAAATAAATCAGTCAGCCTGGTGGCGCAACCTCCATCAAACCTTTGGTAAGCCTATCCCACAGGAATCCATGAGATTTTTCTCGGGAGGGAGAGGGTGGGGTGGGGGAAGGACTGTATTTAGGCTCTCCGCCTAACTTATAACTATTCTCTGCTTTAAAACCGCTGTTGCCTTGGGAAGGAGTAGCACCGAAATCAACGGGAATTTCCGAGCGGATGCATTTGGGAAGTCCACAAGATTTTGGTGCGATTTAAGATTAAACTTCCTTAATACCACAGCAAAACTTAGGGGAACATGCTTTTTAAGTAGATGCTTGTAGGATGGTGTATTATTACTGGCTGGCTACACTGTGAGCAGCGATACTAAAGGCAACGCCAAAGTCAAGAGGGTACCTCCACCAGAAAGCGTGTTCAGTACGCGAGCGTGTGTGTGTGTGTGTGTGTGTGTGTGTGTGCGCGCGCGCACACACACACACACACACACACGGAAATCCTGTTTCTTCCTAAGGATGGATCGATTTCTTTCATAAAAGTCGCTCCCCAAGATTGTCCCGCTGCTCTGCTTTCTTCCCAATGTGGAGAACACTCGTTTCCAAATAAACGTGGGCGACGTGTTTACATTTGGGAAGAGGGCTTATTGGACTGGGGAGTCAGGGGCCTTAAGGGCTGCATTTTAAAGCCCCCTCCCCTCCCCTGCTTTTCAAGGGAATATCCTTCTAAGGCGACAATCCGGGAAGTCCCCTGGAAGTCAATATAAAACTTCGGAATGGGAGTAGGAGGACGCAGCGTGCATGTCTGGGAGGGCCATGCGTTTCGATGGGGAGGGAGGTGGGTGTGTAGCAGAGGTGACATTCAAAACGCGTGTGTAGACACCCCTACAACCCAGGAGAGGTTCCTCAAGGGGCGGTTAGCTTCTCCGGGCTTCCCCTGGTAACCCACGGAATCCAGTCCTTTGCAACTGAGCAAGGACGTCTCAGATGGGCAGCTAGGTCCTGGGCCTGCTTCTTAGCAGGTAAGACTTCCATCCAGGGGAGATGGAAGAGAAGTAGGGGATGTTACTCTCCAGGCCACTCTCTTCCTCTCCCCCGCAATCCTCAAGAAGAAGCGAGTCCACTTCGGAGTCCAGGAGGACTTTCTCAGGAGGAAGCGGTTGGTTAAATAGGCGCCAGAGTGGCTGGCGATCCTAAACCTCTCATCAGTTGGAGGAGATCCCTAGGGGCCTTCTCTCTCCCCGCCCCTCGCTACGAAAGAGGGTCCCATGGATGCAGTGTGCTGGGGCACGCGCTTCCTGAACTATCCCCTTCCATCAGGTAAGGGCTCTCGAAGTCCCTGGGGGTCTTCCAGAGAGAACGCGGCGGCCCGGGTTGGCACCCTGGCAAGGGTCGCTCTAAAGAGAGAGGTGAGAGGGCTTCCTCTCGCGTAGGAGTCCTGCCAAAGGCCTTTGGGCAGGCGTTCCCCGTGGACCGTGACTTCCAGCCTGAGGGTGGGTGCCAGGAGGGCCGAGCTCCCGCCACGCTCCCTTCGCTGCCCGCCCGGGGGAGATACGTCGAGCAGAGGCTGGAGAGCCAGCAGCACGGGGTTGGAGGCGGCTTCCCGGCGAGCCAGGAGCCTCTGTCGGGCCTGCTGCGGAGGCCGAGCGCGGCTCCGGGCCTCCGCTGGTTCCCTGGCTGCCCCGCTGCCGCCCCTGCGCCGCCCCCGCTTACCTAGGTCTCCTCGGGCCGGGCCAGGCGACGCGGGACGCTAGTGGGAGGCGGACATGGACCAGGCGCCCTCCATGCGCCAGACGGAGAAGGCGTAGCTGAGGCGCTCGTGGGCCACATAGCTGCAGCTGGCCATCTTGGAGTCGAGCTCGTCGCTCTGCAGGACCTGGTAGAGAAAGTCGATGTAGCGGGCGGCCAGCTTGAGCGTCTGGATCTTGCTCAACTTGTCCGACGGCAGCGTCGGGATGATCTTGCGCAGCGCCGCGAAGGCTTCGTTCAGCGACTGCGTGCGCTGCCGCTCGCGGACGTTGGCCATCACCCGCTGCGTCTGGAGCTCCTCGTACGACTGCGGGCTGCCCCCGCCGCTGCTGCTGCCTCCTCCTCCGCCGCCGCCGCCTCCCCCGCTGCCCCCGCCGCCGGATTTCTTGCCCCGCTTGCCCTGCGCCGGGCTGCACGGCTCCTCCGCCGAGCCGATCCCCGCGCCGGCTCCGCCTCCGCCTCCTCCTCCGGCCCCGGCGGCGCTCCTGCGGCTCGATCGCCTCTTGCGTCCCCCTCGCTTACCGCCGCCCTGAAGTTGCTGCTGCTGCCGGTCGGGTTCCTCCTCGCTGTTGCTCAGGCTGTCGTCGGCGGGCGAGACTGGAGAGTTCGACTCGTCCTGCTGCATCATCTCGGGGGCCAACCCGAAGCGCACCGAGCGGCCCTTTTGAGGGGGCGAGGGAGCGGGAGGGGGGAGATGCCTAGCCAGCCAGCTCCCCCTGGCTGGATCCTTGGCCTGCCCAAGCGGAGAAGGAGGAGGAGGAGGACCAGGGGGTGGGGTGGGGTGGGGAGGACCTCAATTGGGTGGGTGGGTGGAGGCCATCGGGAGCCCCAAAAGAGAGAGGGAGACGACGACGAAGGAGGAGGAGAAGGAGGAGGAGGAGGAGGAGGAGGGGAAAGGAATCTCTCCGGCGGTGTCAGCCTCCCTCCCTCTGGCTCCTTGGAGCTGGCTGGGAGTTAGGCGAAAGTTGCAGCCTGGGACGCTCTTATAGCTCCTGCTGGCGGAAAGTTTGGGGGCAGCGGTGTCATTGGCCTGACGTGGAGAGGAGGGACTTTGCCGAAGTTTAGACGAAAGTTTCCGCTTCCCCCTCCCCTCCCCATCAGACCGTTAGCCAGTGATCTCATGGAGCCCCCGTCCCAAAGCCTCCGGTCCCTCTCATCTGATGTAGGTGTTATAAGATACCACTACCCAACAGTCTTTCCCCAAAGCGGGGCCGAGAGCGGGGCGGCGGCGGCGGCGGCGGCTGGGTAGGGGCAGCGGCGCTAGAGAATCCTGGCTCGCTCTCGCTCGCTCGCTCACGGGCTCCGGAGATCCGCAGACCGTTTCCTTCCGAGGCTGCGCTCTTAAGCGCTCGGCCACTGAAGCCAGTTTCGCTCCGATCAATGGGGGCGACTGACCCCCCTAACGTCAGCCCAACTCTGTTTACTTGGAAGCCGGGCCCATTGATCTCAATCGCCTCTACTTCCGAGTCTTACGCCAACGCACGCGCGCGCGCGCGCGCACTCGAAGGGCAAGTAGGTTTCCCGGGGCGAGCGCTGAAATCATTGGCCTGCCACTGCGAGCCGGTTCCAGGGGAGAGACGTTTCAAGGCAATACGTCTGGGATCCGGCTGTGACGCAGGGATACCCGCACCCACCCCGACCCACCCCCTTTAAGACAAAGCCGCTGGACCCCCTTTCGCTTCCCGCCCGCTCGCCTCGGAAAACTTCAGGCTGCGATCCTAAAGCGGCTCACTTCCGTAAGCGAAGTCCCGGGAAATCCTCTGACTTCCGAGAAGAGGAAGTGGCGAGGCTCGGGCTGCGGAGCTCACTGATGCGCACTTGGACCGAGTCCCAACCCGGGCGCTCCGGCTTAGCGCCTCCGCTGTGCAGCCCGCGCGCGTGCCCTGGGCGATGGGTCGGGTGGGGGAGGGAATCCTCGCAGGGCTCTCAAGGGCACTTTGTCTTAATTTCCGTGCGGGCCAGCGATCAAGGCACGCTCTTGCATCCCAATACCCCGGCTTAAGTGCAGAGGCCGTCGAGCTGAGCCGTCGCTACCGGCGACTGAACCTTCGTATAATGAATGAATGGGTGGCTGAGCCCAAGTGCAGCAGCAGGAGCGCCAGCCACAGGGTCGCGTGGCCTCCTCGCCCGCCGATTTCCTGGCTGCAGCTTCAAAGAGGAGAAGAGGTGAAATCCACAGCCGGACTGGATGTCAGTAAGCCTCTGTGCACCAGTTGCTGGGGAACATGGGTGGGAGGGGGCTGTTCCACCCGTGTCTCGCTGTTCCACCCGGGTCGACAGCTGATTGGCCACTGTGTGAGCAGATAGTTGGACCAGATGGACCCTCGGTCTGATCCAGCATGGCTCTTCTTATGTTCTAATGTTCACCCTCTGTACCGGCTCCCAAGAGCCATCACATCCCGCCTGCCCACCTGCCTGCCCAAGCAAATTATCCACCATTTCTTGTGCACCTGGTCACTCAGCGGTAGCGCGATGTTAGGTGTGCCAGCTGTGAGTGTGTCTGCTGGACGTAGTTATGCCCTTAATTTAGTTTGCTTTCTGAAACCAGCCTTCTTCCGTGGGCTGCTGCAGCCTCAGCCTGCTGATTGTCCAGGAAATGCCCACTGGGGCTGTTTAGGATAAGGAAGTTCGCTAATTTTCAGCAGAGAGGCATAACTCCATGAGAGGATTAAATGGGAAGATAAATGTAGGAATCCCCCTCCCCGTTCCAGTGCAAATAAAATTTCGGATATTAAAATCAATATTTCGAATCGGGTGTGTGGGAGTGGGACAATCCTCTGTCCACACAGTGGGTTTGCGCCGGATCCGTCACATTCAAGTCAAATGGGGCCATAGTTGTGAGGTAAGAAGGAGGAAGACTGGCCCCACCCACCCCCAATGGTGAACTCGATTGCTCCGAAGAACAACTCCCATAGATTTGAATGGTTCCACATGGAGAGGTTTAGGATCAACGTAGTAGAGAGAGATCAGGAGGCAGTGGAAGAAATGCAGTGGGGCCCATTCAGTTGGCAGGCATTTCTTTACTTCTTAAGGAATGTCTGCGAACCGAATGAGCCCCACTGCATTCAGCGAATGGCCAGATCTACACCAAACAGGATATGACACTTTGAAAACATTTTGAAAACTGTATATGGGGTGTGTCCTGGTTGTCAATACCGTTATAAACCATTTTGAAGCAGTAGTGTAGATCCTGCCTGGATGAGTTCAGATAATCAGTTTGTTTGGGTCCTCTATCCTAAGCATACACAACTCACCCAATGCATCTTTCCCTGGGGGAAAGTGATGTGGATTTCAAAGAGATATACCCCTGGGAAAGTGGGTTTAAGGATGTACGCAGCCTTACATACACTGTAATCCACCTGCCTCCTTCTGTCCAACTTGCCCTTTTCTCTTTGGGGGCGTCATCCCATTCTTCTATGGCTAATTCGACTTCAGATTCGCATTCGGATGTTTTCATCAGCATTTCCACACTCCTTTTCCTTCACCTCCCTGGGAAACAACAGGCGATTTGTGTTGATTCTGTTTCGCTTTCTTTCAAAAGCTTCTACTTCACAATCGAGAACTACATGTAGAATGTTACATTATCTCCCCCTAATTTTCAAGAAACAGAAAGAGACAGATAGACAGACAAGGCCGATCCTCAGAAAATGACATTTCAAGAAATGGAGAACAATCGAAGCTCCTTGTCCTTCAAAAGGAAAGTTCAAACTTAAACTCTCCTTAAAACTCGATTTTTATTTTTATTTTTACTAGTCTAGGAAAGACCCAAAAAGGGCAAGCCAACGGGAACAGCCCAGATATAGGAGCCTGGGAAGAAAGTTTTCGTTCCAGAAAAATCTAAAGCCAGGTCATCGAAAAGATCCTGCTTTTTTCCAACTACAGAGGCCCTGTTTTTCAATAAGTGATATGTGACTTGCATGTTTAAATATGTAGAACCGAATGCAAGGCATCTCTTGCCACACTCAACCTCATCCCCTTCCCACTCCTTTTGCAAATAAATAAATAAACAAACAACTGGGCTTTTTAGAAGAATCCACATCGCTCCACCTTAGAAAGAAAATCCACATGTTCTGCAGGGCACTTGTATATACGAGCTGTTCTGGCTGCTGATCGATCGGAGTCATTCTCCAATGAGCCGAGTAAAGGGAAATGACGTCGTAGGGGCGTCAGCTGATGACATAAGAGGGGAGGACTTATTCCATTGGTCGGGCGCAAATGCCGCGCCTGCCCACGTCCAAACTATTGAAATGGTCCAATCCCACTGAGGTCAAAGCAGGTATTAAGGACGGTTGCAGCTATGCATATGGGTGAACTTCTTGGCTATAAAATCCACACCAACGACAACACGAGAATCGTCCTGTAGTGGACGCGTGATGTCAGGGTTAGAAGAGTGGAAGGCAGTCCGAGAGGAACGGAGTCACATCTCTTCCTGCGCTACCTTCTGGCAGCAGCAGCAACACCACCACAATCCAACCGTTCCCACCCTCCCGCAGACAAGAGAACACAAGAAAGAGCTGTCACAGTGACATCTCAGCATACAAAAAGTAAAGCTTACACATACATTTCCTTTCTTTCCTGGTTCTTTTTTACGCCCTGACACCCAGAACCTAAGATCTATGTTGACTAACAAGAAGATCTTCCTAACATTTCCTTGGGAAAGATCCATGGGAATCCTTCCTCCTCTGGGGAAGAAGGTCTTCTCCTTCTCCATCTCCTTCTCAGTACAGATAAAAGTAAAACCCCTTTGTTTAGTATATGTCAACTGTTCAGCTTGGTCGAGAGAGGAAGCGCTGCTTTGGAAAGCCGTCACTTTGGCTTGGTTGGTTTACTAAGCCACATCTGAAAGACAGGAGATTGTGGGTGGTGGTGGTGGGGGGGGATAAACAGAGTTGTTGGGTTCCTCTGCTCCCTCAAATAATGGAGGAAAAAGTAACCTGTATGGACCGGGAAGGGGGAAGAGAGGGGAAAAGATGACCGGGGGTTGAAGAGAAAGAAAAATTAAATGGTGAACGAGAGCTTAGAGTAGCTGGGAAATTGGCTAAACAACACTATACAAGCCGCATGGTTAGGAGATATTTAGTATTCAGCCGGATTCTGTACAATCTGACGGATTCAGGGCCTAAATATAGGTTATGCCTGAGGAAAGTCCGATGGTTGCTTGTGCTGGAGGGATCGGGAGCAGAAAGGCTCCAGAGAGCAAAGGCGTATTTCACCGCTTTCTCCGGTTTAAATCCGCCCCGTCCCTGTTCTTCCTGGTTTTTAACGACCTGATCGCGGGGGCAAGTGGTGCCTTTGGAAGGAATGGTTTGGGGGCATCGACAGGGCGGTCCCTGGACGCAGCTGGCCTTGCTTCAATTTAAAAAGAGCAGAGGACCCGGGTGCCAGACGATGGCCTTAAACGCACTGCTTGGGATGGAAGGGGTCAGCCCTTTCCAGGTTTATCCCCTTCCAGCCGAGACTAGTGCCAGTGCAGCTGCGGTAAGAGTGAGAGAAGAATGGCTTGGTCCCCGGGGCCAGATCTACAACAAGCAGGATATAACACTGTGGAAGTGGGTTGAAAGCTGTATATGGAGTGCGTCCTGGGCCCCAACCATTGTCAGTGCACTTCGATGCCGCTGTAACGTAGTAGTGTGGCTCCTGATTCTAAGCACCCCTCCCACTTCAGACGTTACAGATGTCCTACGCGAAGAACGCGAGGAAACCCGGTCTGTAGGCAGGACGCTCATTTTGCTCCACCTGATTTGTTCACATCTTTCATGCATAAGGGCTGGACGTATGAAGGGACTCCCCTGGAAAGCCTTGAGTGTTTGAGCTGAGAGGAACACTCAGTTCTCCTAGGAATGGATCTTCCACACATATGCAGTGATGGAGAGGACTCCTCAAGCGATTCACGTGAATGTATCTGAACCAGCAGGTCTTGGAAGAGAATCGGCGGGATTCGCTCAGAAGGGTTGGATACAGTGTGGATTAAACGGGAAGGCGGGATGTTGGTTGAGGAGATATCTCTTATAACTTTGCCAAACTTCAATAACATTTAATAGTAAATAAATAAATAAATAAATGTACATCTGCACCCCGCTTTCCTTCCAGGAAGCCAGATGGTTCACATTTCCCTTCTCCCCTTATTAGTCTCAAAGCAACCCTGCGAGGTAGGATAGGCTGAAAGAGCCAACGAGATTCTTGGCTGAGCAAGTTTTTAAATGGGGTCTTCATGAGCCAAATCCAACCTCTGTCACAGCAGGCGACCTTATAACCGACTGAATTGGACTGGTCCATTTAGTCCGATCCACACTGACAGCTTCGCCAGGATCCAGACTCAGCCCTACCTGGGATTGAACCTGGCACCGTTTGCACGCAAAACCTCAGCAACCCCCGCTCTGAGCAACGGCCCTCCCCTTTGTAGAACTGTCCTGCTCTAAAGGGGCACCGGAAAGACGCGCAAGGTGCTGCCTAGCAGAAAGTGGAGAATTGCTTCTTGAAACAAACTTTCTCTTTTCTTCCCCTCCTTTCTTTCCCACCTTTCCATGAAACTGACAACAAAGCGTACGGATAGTCCCGCGAAGCAGGTTAGACGCTCTGAAACTGACGCGGGAAAATCACCCTCTCTTCCCAAGTAGGAAGTTTCCCCTTGAGAATCTCCTGGCGAAAAGTCTCCTTTGCTGAGCTGCACCAGAGCCACCTTTTTCTACTTCTTTTTATTCCAGCCAAGACGATTGCATTATCTGGAACTTACCCACTCCGATCTAATATAACCACCCAAAAATATTTATATCAGATGGAGCTTTTAATAAGCCACAAGTCAGTTGCTGGGGAAAAGAGAGGAATAAACGAAACCCCTTCAAGTGCTGCCAACGGGGGTGGGGGGTGGGGGAGGGAAGGGAAGAAACCATGAACAATCCCCCACCCCACCCCTCCTGCAAGTGAATACAATTGCCAGCCTCCTGGAAGCGAGGCTTCTAGTAAACCTAAGAAGAGGCCTGCAATACTTTCTTGTTTAAACTTGGTGGATGATTCTAAAAGGAGAGACGTGGGATTTAGCTTTACTGGCCTGTAATGGAGAAAGAAAAGCCATTACATTTACTAGACTACTGGCTGCATTTTAAGAGGGTTTTCTTCTGCTCTGTAACCAGCATGAAACAAACAAACAAGCAGCCACTGGCTGCCAATAAGTAAGAGGGGTACTGAAGGCACTTTTAAATTCTTTTAGATTGCCAACTGATATACCAGCCCTCCCTAACGTGGTACCTTGGTCTGCAACTCCCAGCATTCTATGCCAGTGTGGCCACTGACTGTGCTGCCCAGGAATGATGGGAGAGGTGTGGTCCAACAGATCTGGAGAGGGACAGGTTGGAGAAAGCTGTTATATGCATACTTGCCCCGGGGGTGGGGTGGGCCCTGGTGAACATAAACACAGAGGGTTGTGCAGAGAAAAAGATAGACCCTGGTAGAGCAGACCAATAGTCCATCAACTTCAGCATCTTTTCCCTAAAGAAGCAGCCAAGGAGGTGAAGTTCTCTGAAGTTCACAAGCAGGTTAAGGAGGCATCTGTCTTCTTCTTCCATTATTTGTTCTCTATCTCCCTCCCCTCAGGATACCAGAAGTCCTCTAGAAATTGTTAGACTCCAACTCCCATGGGCCTCAGACAGCATGGCCAATGGCCAGGAATGATGGCCATTTTAGTCCCAAAAGATCTGGATGGACGTTCCTCTTAATTGCAGTATGTGTTCCTGAACTTGGAAGTTCCATGTGCAGAATAATTCTATGCATGTTTCCTTGAAATGTAAGTCCCATTATGTCTAAAGGGGCTCACTTCCTAGTAAGTGTGTTTAGGATTACAGCCTTAGACAGCATGTCTTAGAGTCCTAAGTAAACATTCTGAAGTGATCCATTAAAAATCCCCACAAACATGCATTGTTTAACCCAGGAGTGGGCAACCTCCAGACCTCTAGAAGTTGTTAGACTACAGCTTCTACCATCCCTGACCATTGGCCATGCTGGCTGGGTCTGATGGCAGGCGAACTTCTGGAGGGCCACTAAAAGTTTCATATCAGGATCTGGGAAATGCAAAAATGGGTACCACACTCTCACAAGTGGAAGCCATCACAGAAGTAATCTCTTCTTTACATATTTTCATACCTATTTTCAAAACAAGAAAAATAATGAGGTGATGGGGTGCAGTGGCTAAAGCATTGGCTTTGGGTGGGGGAACTCTGGCTCAGATCCCATGAAGATCACTGGCTGGCTTTGAGTCTAATCATGATCTCTCTGTGCCTAACCTACCCAACAGGGTCACTGTGAGGATAACATTGGATGACATCATGACATCACCCTGAGATTCTTGGAGAAAGTGTGTGATGAAAATCAAGTCCTTTGATGCTGAACACTTCTTTAAATATGATGAATTTATTTACTTATTTATTATTTATTTGGGACTCTTGCATATGACTGAATATAATTAAATCTCTCAGTGGTTCACAATAAATATATTAGTTCTAACACCATTATTTGGAAGCCAGTTCAAATGACATTCATGGACCTGAGTTCCTCTTGCCATAAGCAGGTTTTGAATGTTAAGACTGCAGTCCTAACCATGGTTACTTAAATGTAAGTGTCATTGAGATCAATGGGACTTACATCTGTAGGGATAATTTCAAAGGCCTAGGTAAGGCTAGCTTTCCCTTTATCATTTTGTACTTGCAGCAATGATGATAATTACAGCAGTAAAAAAGAGTAGATTTTTGTACCCTTTAAATATATGCTTCTTGCAGAAGTTAACGTTCATTAACAGAGAGAGTATATGGGGTGTGATTTCATCTGTGCAGCAACAGTTTTTGATTCAAGCTGCTGGATGGGGGAAAATATATGAGAGGTACCTATGTTTAAAGTCCCTATGTAAATAAATTGTGGCCATGTAAATAAAAATAAAAATAATAAAAATATTTCTTTAACAGTTGCAAATATAGGTTTGATGTGCATAGCCTTATTTTAGCAGCAGGATAAACAAATTCATACTGAAGTCCCTTTGAAATCAAATTTCAATAAGATGCAATCAATAGCTATAAAATTAATCTATAAATCACCATTGCTATTCACCTGTTATTGATCATACATTATGTCCAGGTGGCAGATCATATAGAGATCTTGGGGTTGTGGTGGACAACTCAATGTAAACATCAACTCAGTGTGCAGCTGCTGTGTAAAAGTAAATTCCACCTTGGAGATCATTAGGAAAGGAAAGGAAAATAAAACTGCCAATAATGCAATGTTTTTATTAGATATATTTATGGTGTGACCACACTTGGAATACTGTATATATACACTTGGAATACTGTATGTACTGTATGTAATATATACAGTACATACAGCAGGTTTCCTCAACCTGGTTCCTCCAGACATTTTGGATTTCAACTCTCATCATCCAAAGCAAACATATCCAATGGCTAGGAGTCCTTGGATTTGTAGTCCAAAACATCTGGAGGGCACCAAGTTGGGGAGGAGGCTGACATATGACATATTTCCTCCCCTCCCCCACTAAAGTACATAAACCTGAAACTCTCTCTAATGCTCCATGCATCTGATGAAGTGGATGATAGTCCATGAAAGCTTATGCCCAAATAATTTTTTTGATCTTTTAGGTACTGCAATAAACTAATATAGAACTTTCTGGAAATTGTCAAAAACCTCCTATGAGAAAAGTTTATAACATTTGGGGTTTTTTTAGCTTAGAAGAAAAGTTGAGTTGGGGCAGGGGGACAAAGATAAAGGTGTATAAAATCATGCATGGCACAGAGAAAGTGGATAAGGAGACATTTTTCTTCATCACTCATAATATTAGAATCTGGGGTTACCTAATGAAGCTGAATAGTGGGAGATTCAGGACAGATAAAAGGAAGTACTTCTTCACGCAGAGAGAGTATAGTTAAACTGTGGAACTCGCTAGCACACGATGTAGTGATGGCTACCAACTTCGACAGCTTTAAAAGGTGATTAGGCAAGTTTATGGAGCACAAGCTATAAGGGCTACTAGTCAGGGTGGCTAAATATTACTTCCAGTAGCAGAGGCACTATGCTTATGAATGCCAGTTGCCAGGGAACAAAAGCAGCAGGGTGCACTGCTATTGTAAGCATGTTCTGCTTGTGGGTTTTCCATTAGCATCTGGCTGGTCACTGTAGGAACAGAATGCTTGACTAGATAGGTCTTCCTAGGACTCCCCCATTTTACAGGTGAAATCTGAGGTGGAGTCATAGTTCCTCGACCTAAGCAACCAGTGGTTCCATCTCTGATCAGGGATTTGAATGTGAGTCTCTAGATCCAAGTCCAGTGGACCACAATTTTTCTTTTACTGGAGTATACAAATTGCTCGGATATGCATACAGAATCTCATGTGGTGCTTCAGGTTGGGTAAGTTGGAAATCCCACCCTCCAATAGTCATGCTGGGATCAGGTGATTACAAAGGGCCCATTTTCACAACAGGGAGAGGGACTGAAGTCACTCTGACAGGCCTTTAGACCCTCTTGGACTTCGAGGCTGTTTATGAGCCTGGGCCTTGTCCAGAGCAAGTCCTGCATTACACAGAATCCCAGCGCCACTGACCCTTCCTGAGTTAGCTATCTGCATCTTTATCAACAAAGCCATAAAATGAAGAAGGGCAAGCTTTAAACACACCCACCCACCCAACAACACCCATGTCATCAAATGCTTTAAAAAAATTAAGATGGGGGGGAGCTTTGGCAGGGGAAAGGGGATTGGTAGGTTATGTCCATAAAAAAAGAGAGGCAATGAACAGCTGTCTCTGCGAACCGAGGCAAGTGTGACCTTGGTCAGCTTGACCTGGGTTGAAATTATCTGTAATAACTCCCAGGTCCAGCCAAGACTTGGATGAAAGCCCTTCCAAATGAAAGTGTCTGCTGAGGTAGAACATCGCACAGATGGTGACTGAACTGGAACTTTGCCAGATGGCAAAATGGCACCTTTCCCATTTTGCCCAGCTCTTGGATAGGAGAGGTTGCTAGACCGATCCAAATTCCACTGGCATTTGGAAGAATTGACATCAAGAAAATCTGTTTAAAATCTTAAGAACTGAAATACAGCCCAACACTCATTAAAAAGAAAGTTCTGTTTCCAGAGATGCCAAAATAGGCTGATTATGTAGCTCATTGTCATATACGTGGCCCAATTCTATGCATGTTTTCTCAAAAGTAAGACCAACAGGGCTTATCTTAAGTAAGTGTTCTCAGGATTGCAGCAGTGGGTTGCAATCCTATACCTATTTACTAGGAGTAAGACCCACTGAACTCACTGGGACTTCCTTGTGAGTAGACCCATATAGGATTGTGCTGTTGGCCTTTGAAAGGAGAGTATATATATTAAAAAGGAGAGTGTATATATCAAAAGCTTCAGCTATTGGGTGGTATAAAAATGCAAATAATAATAATAATAATAATAATAATAATAATAATAATAATAATTCCCCAGATCTACAGATAAATACACATGGCATGTTTTAATTGTCTGACATTTTGGATCTTTGAACCTGTTCTGAAGGCTGCTAGAATTAATGGATGTCTTCCAATGTTTCATTAGGTAGGAATTCTATCAATAAGAATTGGTACATGGTTTATTATATTAGCTTAGTCACTCAGGCTTCACCATTCCCTTCAAAAGAGGATATCAATAGAAAAACACAAGGGTGCTGTTGTGGCCCCACATCATCGAACAGAATGTTTAAAGAGCTTCACAGGCACATCAAAACACACATGTGACTCAGGGCAGCAGAACCATATATATGCCATGCGGGCTCATGTCAATATGTAATCCTATATAAGGAGTAGTGCTCCCACACTAGAGGCATTCAAGAGGCAGCTGGACAACCATCTGTCAGGGATGCTTTAGGGTGGATTCCTGCATTGAGCAGGGGGTTGGACTCGATGGCCTTGTAGGCCCCTTCCAACTCTGCTATTCTATGATTCTATGATTCTATGAGTAGTCCTACCCATTCTAATTTCTGATTAAGTACTGGTTTACGTTACCCTAAAGGGTACTCATTCAGAGAAACAAGGATTCTCTCTCTCTCTCTCTCTCTCTCTCTCTCTCTCTCTCTCTCTCTCTCTCTCTCTCTCTCTCTCTCTCTCTCTCTCTCTCGTGTGTGTGTGTGTGTGTGTGTGTGTGTGTGTATTTTCACTGGATTCAAACTTTTAGTGATATCTCACAGTGGAGAAGCATGTTCCTTGGCAGGTTTTCTGTTTTGTATCCATCATGATATTGACTAGTAAGTGGAAAGTAAACAAATATATAATAACACAAGAATGAAGGTATAAACTCAGGGGATACTGCTAATTTGTTGATGGGGTGGGATGATTGTCTTTAACTTTAGCTAGGGTGCACCTGAGACATCAGATTATTCCTTGTAGGCGTTCAGGTGGTGTTCAATTATGTTGTATTACTAATGGCCACAAGAGGACACAATTTCCCAGATAACCCCATTTTAATTAAAGAAAAGTGGTTCAGGAAGAGCATAACAAGACTATCATCTAAGTAAACTGTAACTATTTACCATTCCTTCTTATCCTACATAATGCTTTGGTATAGAAACATGTGTCAAGTACACTTTTTGTTTTCAGTCCCCCTGGAGAGAAAAATCTAAGGCTGATTCTTTAAACCTCTGTGGAATTATTTAGGATTTACATTGGTGTTTCTGGAAGTATAGTCAGTTGTCATTTGTACATTTAACATTAATATTTTCATTTGAGTCCTGGGCAGAAGGATTTCAAAACAGGAAGAGTGAATAGTTACTGTATTGTAGCATCCACAGTAACCATGAAATTATTATTATTATTACCAATTCTATCATACTTCCCACCACTCTGTCATTCACCAGCTTATAAAAATGACAATAGTATGGATGGTAGTGATCTTTTAAAGTGCAAACTTAGTGCAATGTTTGGTTGAATTCCTGAGCCAATCGATGCTATACTGCTTACAGCACAATTCCAGTTACATTAGTAAATCCCACTGAGATCAATGGAATCTAAATAAGTTACTACAACATTAGTTCTAGTACAATAGTAATTATAAGAATCATATAGTAATTATATTTAGCAATAATGCTATAGTAATTCAGAGAGCCAATGTGGTCTAGAGGTCAGAGTGTTGGATTAGGATCAAGGAGATCCAAGTTCATCTCCTTGTTCAGCCATTAAAGCTCCCTGGGTAATGCTTAACTTGTCCAGACATCCACAACCTGGAACACACCTATCATCCTATGGAGGGTGCCTGGTTTGGGAAGAATGAACTAGATACTCTTAAATTAATCTACCGTGGAGGCTTGCTGTGAGGATAAAAGTAGGTGGGGATGGGGGGTGGGGAGAGACAGTGCCCTGAGCTCCTTGGTTGAGTTCCTAAAAAATCAACACAATTGAAGCAGAGGTTGGGAGGACGGTGGGGAAAATATGTTTTCTGGGATGTAAATGATAGAGTGTGAGTGTTACAATCCCACAATAGAACTTCAGTTCTGAGGAAAGATGGTCAGATTCCATGCAGTAATTGAGAGTCAACAAATGAATTCAATGATATTTTTATTCATTTATTTGGAAAGGTCTTTCGAGAGTGGCTTATCTAAAGCAACCAATCAGTTCATGGCTGAATGATGGATTTGAACTCAGGCCTAAATTCAGTCTTGGACCACACTGGCTGTAGGTAGCATCCTTCCTAGAAGCCTGAATTTTGTGGACATGCTGGCAAAAATGAACTTTATTTGCCATACAACAACAAATAGGGGAGGTGTTTTTGCACTGCAACTTGATGCGTTGGAATGGATGAATGTAGGAGTGTGTGTCAGGGAGACCTGTACAAGGTAAATGTCCCCGCCCCCCACCCAAAGTAAGTGGTAGTCAAAGGCTGGTGAGAGTGAAAAGGAACAGAAGCTTGTTTTCCCAATATGCACATATGCCCTTTTGGATAAATGGAAATATTTTCCAGCCAGCCTAGCTGATTGGAAGCCAGTTTTGGAATTATTCCAAGTCCTCCTCTCAGTACAGTCAAGGACCACACAAGAAGATTTGTGAATTGGGGTAGGGGAACTACCTAGGGAAATTTAAAGCTCATATATGAAGATCTGTTTCATTCCTTTTGTGATAATCATGGTTCCTCTCTTAGACTTAGGCAGTAGAGCTTGCATCATGCCAAGATGAATATATTTTTTTACCAGACAATTACTTCTACTCAGGTTGTTCTTGTAGGGATAAATCCTTACTACTGTTACATCCATGCGTTTTGATCCCTTGAGGCACTTTAGGACATATCAATAACTGGTTCTACAGATGGAAGGAAGACCTGAGTGCAATCATCGGGTTCATTATGGATTACTTACAACTTATTGTACTAGCAAATGAAGTTTGCAGTCTACAAATGTCAATGCATTCCTTGCCTGCTACTAGAAAGTCTTCCTTTGCCCAGTCTGAGGTTTTGATGGTGGTAATGGGGACAACGACTTTCAAGCCCCTCTATTCCATCAATTGTGTACCTCAGTCCATTTTTGGATAAGTGTTTCTGGCTGCCACTGCAGCCTCTTTCCCCCATTCCAATTGAATTTATAGTCCCAAACTAAATTAGGATGATGGCAACAGATTCAGGTGATGTCCAAACTGAAGAGGGGTTCCTCCGAAGCAGACTGGATCCAATTCTGAATCCAAATAAACCTGAAAATGCAGGATTCAGAAGGCCACAGACACACAGGCAGTAGGTCTCCAAAAGATTATACATTTCTGCCCACATAAGAGAAAGAGAAAGAAAACATGAGATTGGGAAGAGGGAGGAAGAGAGAGAAGGGTGACTGGTAGCTTGAGCTTCTAATCACAGTGAATGGTTTTATCCGGGCTCTCCAATCCAAGTGATTTGGGGGAGGGATTTTGAAGTAATATATTGAAGGACTGATTCAGTGTGTTTTACTAATTCTTTTATCTAGGAGCAGAGAGTCTTAGGCCTTAGCTAGACCTACCTTCTATCCCATGATGGAGGAGGGAAGATCTCACATTGTGATTAATGTGACATCCCTCCTCCATTTACACATAAGGTGCAACGACCTCAAGAAGAGAGGTGTTGCGCCCGCCATTTTTTATTTTTTAAAGAAGACGGAGTGCATGAATGGTTGTGCTCAAAGGTAAGGTTTTTTTTTTAAATTAAATTAATTTCCCCGCTCCCCCCACCCTACTCCCGATGGGTGCAGCATTCCTGAGGAGTGCTGTGCCCCATGTGTGGCTCCCGGCTCCAGGTGAGTAATCACGTGGAACTGGGTCAAGCTGTGGCAACGGGCCACACGTTCCACAGTCTCGGGCTCAGCCCGGGGCCGTAGAAAAAGCGGGCCAAAAGTGGAGGACGAGATCCTGGGGCAAGGGAGAGATCATCCCTCCCTGATCCCAGGATCCCCTGTGCATCATGTGGATGCACAGGGATGATCCCGGGGTTCGCCCTGGGATTTTGCCTGGTCTAGCTAAGGCCTTAAAAGAGGTTTGCTGGAGTCTGTGAGGCCTGGAAGGGTGTAACATTTGGTGCTTGGTTGGAAAATGCAGAATGTTAAATACTCCACACCCATCACCCACCCCTGTTATAGTGCACTTTCTGTAACTTTGGTGCCAATTGAGCAGAAAACAAACAAGACTTAAGCTGCTTTTCATTTATTCATCTTAAGTGGATAGGTGCAAAGGCTCTTGAACCTAGCCGCCTGAAATTTTGTAGGCCCTTGTACCCATTGACCTGAAATTGTGCACTATCCACCTGAAGTTTGGCAGGCTTCCTGTGTAGATACATCTCTATGACATATGCCATGACCCCAAACCATGAAGGGGATATAGAAGGAAGTGAATTCCTTACCCATTACAAAATGTGAGCATTCTCCTTCCACAAAAAATGCTGCACCTATCTGTCTGAAGCTTTGCAGGTTTCTTAACTAGGGCCACCTTTGTTATAAGTCTTTTCCACAGCAATTGGCCAAAAAACAAGGGGCATAAACACCCCCTTTCTTTGGAAACTCTAAACTGTAAAGCCTCCTGTTGCACAAAGCTCCCTGCATCTATTTATCTGAAACTCGGTGGGCTTGATTCCTTCAGAAGAGGAAACCATCTCTGCAAATTTCACCCAATTCTGCTAAGAATTAGAGAAGTTATCAGCAACCCCCCCTTTAAAGGCATGTAAGAAAAACAAACAAACAAAAAACAAGTAAGCAAATACACAACAACACACCCACCCTGAGCCCATTAGTCTGAAATTTGGCAGGTGTAGTTCTCTCCATGTCTGAAAATTTCATTCAGGTCTGACAAACAGGAAAAAAAAGTTCCAGCCATTTGTTGATTTCCAATGATAGTTAATGGGAGGCATGATGATTTGGATTTCTGAATTGAGATTCTGATTCAGACCCAAGTCAGAGCAGCCAGATTCCAAATTGGTCCAAGCCAATTTGGACTGTTCTGTAAATCACTAAACTGGGGTCCGAACTGAATCTTGTGATTGGTGGCTACCTCTAATTTGTGCTTAACCCTAATATCAATACTCAGCTTTAGGTTATTTATACACTATGGGAATTGGCCGTGCTCTCATATAAATTTCCAATAATGAAGGGATGGGAGTATTGAAAGAACATTCCTACTGTGCTAGTGGGACATCAAACATACTACTGTGTACAATATACCTGTATGGTAATGCACAAGAGGCTTGCTTGTTGCTGTGCTGTTGCCTGGGAAAACATAGGGCATACTTTGTTTTAATAGCTTAGTCATGCTAAAGGGTGTTAGATGTTGAACTGTCTGTTGGCTCTACCACTCAAGGTTTTTTCTTTCTATTTTTGTTTTGCTATAGGATTGTTAGAGGCAAAGGAAAAATTGCTTGACTAATGTCTAATTCTACATCCGCCCATGATTAACAGTTGCGTTCCATGTATGGAGGAGATATCATCTTAATAAGAGCTAAAGTATCAGCTTAATGATCATTTGGCAAAGTTTCCAGAGATCTGATAAGATGTTGTGGAAATCCAACACTGACTGCAATGCAGAATAAAATTAATTCCATACATCATTTCCCCATCATTTCTCTTCTTCGCCTTATAAGTCTTCCCTTTTCTTTTCTTTTTAAAAGCTTCCTACAGATTGGATAATTTTCATTTTAAGGCCTAAGCAGTGAACAAATAAAAGAATTCATGCAACTCTGATGCATTTTAAAAACACAAGACAGCGTGTTTATCCAAAGAGTGGTTTGTGGTTGGGAAGAGAGAGAGAGAGAGAGAGAGAGAGAGAGAGAGAGAGAGAGAGAGAGAGAGAGAGAGAGAGAGAGAGAGAGAGAAGCAGCTTGATTTACCACTCAGTTTCAAGAGATGAGAAAATCAATTTTAGAAGTACAAGGATCCTTTTTTAGAACTGATTTCATCAACCATGTGTTTGCCACAAGGGCACATACTGTCAAGACCAGGCTCTTGATGACTCTACTTAGATTCAGATCTGGAGTTTTTGTTTTGTGTTCCCAATATCCTTGAGATCCTTAGCTAGACTTCCACAAGTTCAACAGGCGAAAGGTATTTATCTGGATGAAAGACCAGGCTCTCATTATTTATACCAGTCCCAGGTGATTCATAGACAGTGAAAGCTAGTGGCTCCAAAGTCAGTGGGCTCATCTGTACCAAGCAGGATGCTGCACTATGAAAGCGGTATATAAAAGGCAAGAGCCACACAGCTGCTTTATAGCAGTATTGAAGTGCACTGACAATGGTTGGGGCCCACTGACACAGACAGTATACCGCATTCATACTTCTATATCCTGCTTGGTGTGGCTCCTGCCTTTTCTATACCACTTCCATAGTTCAATATCCTGCTTGGTGTAGATCTGGCTGTAGTGGTACTGAAGTGCACTGACAACTGTTGGGGGCCATGACACATCTTCACCAAGCAGGATATAACAGTCTGAAAGTGGTCTAAAAGTGGTGTATGTTATGTGTCAGTGGGCCCCAACAGTTGTCAGAGCAATACCACTATAAAGCAGTAGTGTGGCTCCTGACAATTATATACCACTTCCATAGTGGAATATCCTGCTTGGTGTAGATGAGCCCAAAGTTTCAATCAGAACCAGACAGAACTCTAAAGAGTTTTAGCTTTTTCTGATTGAAACCTGCTGAGGATTCTCTGCCCCATTGACATCGGAAGCACCAGCCTCCATTATTCATAGAATTCTAGAGTTGGAAGTGACGATGGAGGTCATCTAATACAACCCTCTATTCAATGCAGGTTTCATATACAGTATCCCTGACAGACTATTCAGCCTCATAAGAACATAAGAAGAGCCCTGTTGGATCAGACCAAGGGTCCAACTAGTCCAGCACTCTGTTCACACAGTGACCAACCAGGTATTGACCAGGAATCCACAAACAGGACACAGTTCAACAGCACCCTCCAGCCCTTGTTCCCCAGCAACTGGTGTATATAGGGTTACTGCCTCAGATACTGGAGGTAGCACATAGCCATCTGGACTAGTAACCATTGATGGCCTTCTCCTCCAGGAATTTATCCAACCCACTTTTAAAGCCATCCAAATTGGTGCCCATCACTACATCTTGTGGTAGTGAATTCCAAATCTATGCACTGTGTGAAGAAGTACTTCCTTTACTCTGTCCTGAGTCTCCCACCAATCAGCTTCATGGGATGACACCCACCCAACCTGTTCTAGTATTTAAGCCTCTGCTTAAATACCTCCAGTGAAGGAGAAGTGACCACCTCCTGAGGCAGCTTGTTCCACTGTCAAACTACTCTTGCCTTTAGTAAATGTTCTCCTAATTGCTTCCCTGCAATTTCCCTACCCTTCAGAGCAACAGAGGCCAAATTCAGTTCATCTTCCGCATGGCCTCCACTCTATCATGGCAGGATCTACACTGATGGTTTATAATTGTATTGAAGTGCACTGACAACTGTTGGGGCCCATTGACACATTCCATATACTGCTTTCAACCCGCTTTCAATGTGTTATATCCTGTTTGGTGTAGTTCTGGCCCATGTCTCCCCTTCATCCTTCCTTCTCCAGATCAATCACTTAGCACTTTTAACTGTTCTGCATTGGACTTTGTTTCTAGGCCACAGCTAGACCTAAAGTTTATCCTGGGATCATCCAGGGTTTGCCCCTGCCTGAGCACTGGATCCCCTGTGTGTCACCTAGATGAACAGGTTTGACCCCTGGACGATCCAGGGAGAAACCTTAGGTCTAGCTATGGCCTTAGTCCCTTCGCCATTCAGAGCTTCTTTGCCTGCTCATTATAAAGCTTAACATTACCTGTCCTGGTGCTTGAAAAGGGCTCTGAGGCCTGTGCCTATCCAGTCCATGGAAGCTCACTAGGCTAAGTCACAGCCTTAGACTCCAACAGTGCCCTCCTGTACATGTCTACTCAGAAATAAGCCCCTTTGAGTTCAATGGTGCTTACTCCAGACAAGTGTGTATAGTAGTGTAGCCAAAGAATCCTAATTCAGGCCCTGGAGTTCCTGATCCTGACACTTCCTTAGCAATAGGTTTAGTTAATAGCCTGTGGGACTTACTATGAAGCATGTATGTTTAGAAGAGGGATGGATGAATCCGTTGATATGTGGCTCATGCCAGTTTTGCATGAAGTCCATTCCGTTCCATTTTCATATCAGGCAGAGAATAATAAAAAGCACAAAAAATGTATTTACTTTTGTATGCAACTTCTTCCAAACATACATATTTATGTACACAACCTGGCCTCATATATACATTTTTCTTGGCAATTGTTGAGCCAAGTACTCAAAGACAGGGGAAGTGCACAGTCCAAAGGATAACTGTGTTCCAATCTCTGTGTTAGTCTGGTAAATTCAAATGAGATTGGCTCACTTTAAAATGCAGGCTAAACGAAATTCTCCTCCATCCCTAGTTTAGAATGATGGGTGCTGATAGGTTTTGGTCCATGAATCTCTGGCCACAAATTTATTTCCCAGAGGCCCAAGTGTCCACTGCTGTCAACGGAAGGATTTTCTTTATCTTTTGCAGGGAGCAGCTTTCAAGGAAGGCTGCAGCCAGGGAGGGAAGAATTAACCTCCCATTTCCACATCTTTTCACACCATCCCTAACAATTAAGCTTGTAAAATGCCAGGCCCTCTAACCTGATTGGTTGCAGCAACAATTGGGGCAGGCAGAGCCAGCTCTTTGAATGCAAAGAGCCCCAGTGATGAAGCATCAGCATCTGATCCAACACAGCTCTTCTTATGTTCTTATTACATCACTCTTTACTGGCCTGCTTCTTGGGAAACATTATTTAATTTTGATTCTGATAGCTGAATTCAAAACAGACAAATACACACATACCACCCTTCATCACCTCACATGGTCCCCCTTCAAAATCTTATCCACACATAGGCACACATTTCCAATTCCTTTATTTGACCCAGAATATTACCTAGTGAAAGGAGCAAATCAGTCTTTTGAAGTTGATGCTTGATTTATAGGAATCCCCTTCCACTGCTACACGGCCAAGGATCTATACCTTCTATGGGGTTGTCTGCTGGTTAATGTCTGGCACTACATGCCTGTTCCACTGTTAAGCTCTAATTTAGTAACATAATAATATAGCAATCATCTTAACACCCAAAGGCCCATGGATTTGGGGTTGTGAAGCATGAACATGAAGTGCTTCCTGACTTGTCAGTTGTTGTCATTGTAAAAATTAAAGTAACTTGGGCATGTTCCAGCATTTTAGCATTAGAGCAAGATGAGAAAACCAACAATATTTGTGCTATCTGGCAGAAGTTTGCTTCTATTATGAAGATTGTCACTTAAAATAGGATGGGTTTTGTAGCAGTCTTATTATATCCAGTTCTGGAGACACCACAGAGCTCATTATGCGGATTGGTGTAAAGAGCACAGCAATAGTTTTATGAAACCAAAATAACAATGGACTTCTGAATTGCTTAAAGAACTTGTCTGTCTCTATATTAGTGATTCCCACAGTGACAGAATGAAATATAATCCAATCATTGGGAGGGGAAGGATTGGTCGTTGGATTAATTCTGTGCTCTTAGCTCCTTTCCCTCTTTTGTAGCAAATGCTCTGGTATATGAAATTGTACAGTTTCATCATGAGGTTGAAGCTCTAGGTCAGTCTCTGTGGGAACCAACATCCAAATAACCCTGAGAGCAGATATATTAAGATGGACAATGAAAAATATGGGACAATTTATAAAAAGAATACAAATGAATACTATATCATAAATGCATAAGGTGGAGCAACAATAGAAACATTATTGCTACTTTTGACTTAAGTCTATCAATAAAAATAATTTTAGGACCAGATTGTGGTCTTGGATAGATATATAACGGCAGGAATATTGGCATAGTTCCAGACTTCTACTAAGGTAACAACAATGGAATAGAGACCACATTATGAGTAGACTTCATAGAACATAAGAGCACTGTTGGATCAGACCACAGACCTATCTTAGGGCTGAGCAACTTGTGGTCTTCCAGATGTTTTAAGCTACATGTTCCAGCAGCCCTAACCAGCTTATAGTGAAGAATGATGGGAATTGCATGCCAAATCATCTGGAGGGCCACATGTTGCCCATCACTGGCCTGTCTATTCAAGCATTCTGTGTACAATCACTACAGGAAACTCATAAGTGTACAATCACTACAGTGTACAATCACTACAGGAAACCCATAAGCAGGACATGAGTGCAATTGCACCCTCCTGGTCATGTTCCCCAGCATACAGCCTCTGATACTAGAGGTACATAGCCATCAGGACTAGTAGCCATTGAAAGCCTTATCCTCCATGGATTTGTCTAATCCCCTTTTAAAGTCATCTAAAGTGTTGACCATCACCACATCTTGTGCTAGCACATTCCATAGTTTTGTTCTAGGCTGTCTGTGAAGTTATTCTTTTGGTCTGTCCTGAATCTCTCACCATTCAGCTTCGTTGGATGGCTCCAGGATCTGGTATTATGGGAGACCTATTCCCCTTTCTCTATGCCATGCATACTTTTATACAGCTTTATCATGCCCACTCTTATTCAATGCCCCCCCCGAACTAAAACTCTCCAAACATAGAAACCTTTCCTTATGCCTCCCCACCAGTAATTCCCGTTGCCCCTTTCTTCAATGTTGCCAAGTTCAGTGGAGGAAAACAGTAAAAGGAAAGGCAACAATTACTACAGTATGCATGGATAGAAATATAAAGTTACAGCCAATGCAGTTCAGGCAAAGAACTTGGAAACACATCTGAAGTCAAAGGGATTAAGAACCACTTCACATGATATATTTTCTGACACAAGACGTCAACCTCTGCATCAGAAAAACTATATACCCTGTTATGTGTGATGGGTGGTCTGAGTGACTTTTTTTTTTTTTTTGCTTTGGCTGGGGCACATGAGTGGGGAACTGCGGTACAAGGTGCTTCCTGACATTTGTATCCAAAACAAACAAACAAACAAACGAGAGATCCATGCAAATCTTCCTATGTTAAACCAAGTGCTCACAGTGATATGGACTGGGCAGGCTGGGTGTACGTGGGCTGACCCCCTCAGACTTCACACCTCCTGAACACTTTTGAAATCCTCCCCAATTTCAGTTCCTTGGGAAGCACTGTGTTTGGGGAGGAGAGGGGCAAAGAGAGGGAATCTAATATCGCCTAGTACCATAATTTATTCAATTTATTGAAACAAAGGTTACATTTTATTACTTTGTAGCTGTGAAAATTCAATCTTTCATAAAAATAATAATAGAAAAAAGAAAAGAGAAGGGTACAATCATGCCCAGCTCCATTCTGGGCTCCAGCATCTGTTGTCCTTTGCCAGAAGCCTTTCTAAAATTGCCTTCATTTCCTTCTCTTGCTAAGGTGAAAAAGTAGTGACATTTTAAAGTCTCTCTTTCTTTTTCTCTCTCAAGAGAGAGAGAGAGAGAGAGAGAGGAAAGGAAAGGAGAGGAAAGGAAAGGGGCTAGGGCTGTAAATGTCTTCAGCCCTAGACTGTTCCTCCTATCCACTCTCTTATTGAAGCGAGATGGGGCAAAATCCCCCTTCCACATCTGCTCTGATCCCTTCAATTGTCGCTCCCTCCCCCTCAGCTGATGCACATGGCACTTCCAAATCGCAGCACGTTTGAAAAACCAAAGAGGCATTTAACGTCAGGCTTAGTTTGGTCCTGATCATCAGCCAGCACTGCATCCTCTTTTACTCAGTGCAGGGACACATTCAGCTTGGGGCATTTCCCCCAAAGAGCTCAGGTCCCAATTGCCCAATCACACCCTCCTTTTCAGCACTTTGTCCCTTCTTCTTCCTCTTTCTCCTTCTCCTTGATTTTCTTCAGGGTCTTCTCAACATTGGGTGGTCCCCACCTCTCCCCCGCCAGCACTCCTTCCCTTGCCTTTGACACCCTCCCTGGATGCTGTCAACCCCCCACCCCCGGTCCTTTCACTTCTGATGGGACTCAAGGAAGAAAGAGTGTCCCCAATTCCCCTGCCATATCCAAACGGCTTCTCGTTAGTTGCCATTAGCACATTGGGCAGCCTCTTCTCTCTAAAAAGAAACCTCAGAGGACTGGAAGGAACAGAGAAGTCCTTCGCCAGGAAACAGCCTCTCTCCATCATCCAAGATGCCAATTCCTGGATCGCTGCGCTGGTGCATTCTTTAAAACGAAAAAAGAAAAAGTAGACTAGAGAATCCACCCAGATGTAGACTAGAGAATCCACTCAGGAGCTCTGCCTTCTTCAGCTTGGGTTGGCGGCCCCCTATCTGTGCCTTCTAGCCTGCGCACCCTGGCATTGCTGCTGCTGCTGCTGCTCCTTTCCTCTCTCCATGCCTGGATGGCCCTGCTGCCTCTCCTGCCCCGCCGCCTCTCTAGCTGGCTTTGGAACCCCCCAGCAGCTCGGTCATGAAGGAGATGTAGACGATGGCCAGGCGCAGCGTCTCGATCCTGGAGAGGCGCTTCTCGTAGGCGAAAGTGGGCACCTTCTTCCTCAGCTGGTCAAAGGCTTCGTTGAGGTTGAACATCCTCTTCCTCTCGCGGACGTTGGCCGCCTGGCGCTGCGTGTGGGTGATGACCCGCTTTCGCTTGGCTCTGCCGCGCAAAGCAGCCTTCCTCCTCGGTCCCCCCTCTTCTTCTTCTTCCTCCTCCTCCCCCTCTTCTTCCTCTTCTCCCTCCTCGGGGACCCCGTCCTCCAAACCGTCGAGTCCCCCGGTAGCAGCAGCAGCAGCAGCGAAAGATCTGGGCGCTCCGGCCGAGGTGGGAAACCCACAGAGGTCCAAGCAGGGCATCTTCTCTCGGAGGCCTTCCTCCTCGTCCTCCTCGTCCTCGGCGAGATCGCCCAACAAATCCAGCATGGACGAGGGGGTCCCCCAGTCTTCCTTGGCCGCGGGCCATTCGCTGACCTTGGTGGGGCCGTTCATGGAGGACTGGCGGCGGCGGCGGCTGATGTCTTAGTTATTTCCACGGGGGTTGTTCCTCTGGGGCCAGACTCCGAGGCCCGAGGATGCGGGGCGGGCGGGCATTAATATTGATCACCCGAGGGATAACCGGATTAGGGGGCTCGGAGGAGGGAGCGGCCCGGCGGATTGGGCTGATGAGAAGCGACAGGCCAAAGCGAACGGCCGTCGAGCAGGCAGCCTTGGCCCAAGCCTGGTTCCTCTTTGGCAAACGGCCCCGCGCTCCTACCTGCGGAGCGGGGCTTTTCTTTCCTTCTGCAGCCGCGACCAAAGGATTTTCTATCCATGGACAGAGCGGGTCGGTGGGTGGGGTTTTTCTTTTGGGGGGGGGGAGAGAATGCGAGGGAAGCTTTTCCAATTGATGTCAGACAAGCGCAGGGAGCCCTTTAATGATGTCCTGAAGAGGGACCCTGGCTGCCAAGGGTCACGGGGGAATGTTTGTCCCGTCTCCCAGCGCAATGGGAGATTGAATGGCAGGGCCTCCATTAGCCTAAGCAAGCATTGGCGGGGGTGGAGGAGAAAACCTCCATGCCATTCCCAATAGTAACCCTTGGAACTCTTAAAAGAAGAAGAAGAAGAAGCCCACCCGCCCTTCCAGCCCGCCCCTCTTCTGTTCAAAGTGTGCAAATATCGACGCAGCAGGGCAGGCAAACACCGGCTTGCAAAGGGAAACCTTGGGTCTCCATGCGTCCCGCTCAAAGCGCTTCATCCAGGGGGCTACTTCGGAGCTCTTCGTGGCCGAAAAGCGGGGGCGCGAGAGGGAGAAGAGGGAATCTGAACGAAAATAAATGAAATACATCATTTAGGGAGATCTCTTTCCCGTGTCTGAGGCTACGCCTGGTGGATTCATGGGGTGGGGTGGGGTGAGGTGTACAACCCATCTTTTAATGTCTCATTGTGAATCATAATTCCAGGAGCAAGACGTCGGTCTTTACCTTGTGAATCTGTGCAACTCCCTCTCAAGTCCCCCCCCCCCCCAACCCTGAAATGGCACCCCTGATGATGTGTAACCTTTCCATTTCCTATTCAAGAGAAAAAGGAGGGGGGAATCTGGGTTTTATTACTTTGAGGACCAGACGAAAGATGCTGTTGATATTAGGAAGCCACTACTACTACTACACTACTACAGCCACATGCGTTCTAATTCGGTGGAATTCAAATCAATTCTCAAACCACAAATGAGCCCCGTGACACCTTAAAGACTAACAGTTTTCATGGGCCACGCTCCACTTTATCAGACGCATGAAGTGTTATCCTGAGCTGCAGGTGTGTATATATATATATATATATATATATATATATATATATATATCAATCAATCAGTTATTCCGATTTTAAATTTGTCCTAAAATCGTTAGTGAAAGTTACAGGAATTTCACCTCAACTTTCACTTAAACAGATGCCTGTCCTTTCTTAAAACGCCCTCAGATGACAGCCTCATGATTTGCTGTGGGTTCTTTCTTCCCAGTCTTCAGCTGGAATGACAGCAGAATTCAACCAAAGACTATTGGTTTGTTTGTTTGTTTATTTATCCCTCGCCTTTTCATTAAAAAAAGAAAAGACACTCGGGATGGCTAACAGCAATAAAAACAAGATTAAAGTAAGCACAATTAAATCACTGCAGGCTTTTGCAATGTTACAAGAACTTTGGTTCCTATTGCAGGTGCTTTTAAACAAATGGTTTGACTGCCCTTTAGCAACGTGTAATTAGTTCTTTACTTTGGAAGATTTTTTTTTAAAGCTATTCTCAAAAAGAGCATAGTTAGAGTCTCACTTGGTTGGCTCTCCAGGTCAGTAAACATTCCCCCCCAATACCCCCCCCCCCAATTTGTTACACACTGGGCAGCTGCTGCTGAAAATCAAACAGCCTTTGCTGCGGAAAACGAGAAGAGAAAGATTAGTCCTTGACTCCTCTTTAAGACGAGACACATAGCTTTCCTCTGCTTCGCTTCCATTAAATGTTTTGAAAAGTGAACAATCTGGGTCATCTCAGACGCAGGCAACCCGAGGGCATGGAGAATGATGTTATAACTTGGAGAAAACATCCTGTATGGAAACAGTGGGTACAAAGGTCCTATTAAGTACATTGGACAGCTCCCGGAACTCAGCATCCTCTAAGGTGGATGAAACAGGTAAACATCCTTTATACCACCATATCTTGTTTTCCTTCCCGATCTCCTTTAAATATTTCTTAATCATACAATCCCAGTCAAATTTATTTGGTTCCCTCTCTGTCCCCGTGCAACATATGGTGTGTGTGTGTGTGTGTGTGTGTGTGTTAAGATAGTGTTCACCTTCGTTTCACCAGTGGGGATGCAATTATTGCAATAAAAATATTTTGAACATCATTTATTTTCTATCACTGCTTTCAAGCGATTGCTGTGTTGCCATTTGTTTTGCATCCCGTGCAGTGCAATAGAATCCATGTCTACACTGAAGTAAGCCTCATTCAGTTCAGTGGGATTTACTGAGGAAAGCAAACAGACAATTGAGTAGGAAGTAGAAGGTGCAAGATATCCACAAAATGATTAGTAAAGTAAGGTTTTAAGAATGTGGACTGCTTCATTTCAGAAAATGTGCAGTTGGTGATATTCTATGAAAACTGTATTACATCCTGTGGTGATGGTTACTACTCTTGTTTCCTTGTAAAGACACAGAACTGGACCAATACAAACTGTCCCTCTGAGAACAGAAGATTTCTGTTAATAGAGGGGAATATGTGGCCCTGCAGAGATTGTTCCCATCAGCACTAGCGTAAGAACATAAGACGTGCCCTGCTGGATCAGACCAAGGGTCCATCTAGTCCAGCACTCTGTTCACACAGTGACCAACCAGCTGTCGACCAGGGATCCAGAAAGCAGCACATACAATGGTGAGGGATACTGGAAATTGCAGTTCAAGAACAGCTTGAGGGCAGCAGGTCCCCCAGTTCAGTGTTAGCCCCTTTTCTGTGCCTCTCAAATCTGCTCTGGAGGTTGCAATATCCACTGGAGTAAGTTTTGTGGGTGCAGGGTGGGGGGATAGGAAGAGTAAGTTTCATTGCATAAGCAATACCACAAAGACATCAGACTGTGATAAAAATGAAAAAAGAATGTGTGAAGACCTTTTCTTTTGATGGAAACTCATTTGGATCAGAAGCAGTGGCAAGGGATACTGTTATATTCCTCAGACACAGAGAGTTTATAAGAAGAAAATGTTGCGTGGGATCTTAAGTGGATGTTAACATTTTATTTCAAGACTCACTTACAAAACAGACAAGGGCCAAAACATAGCAGTGATGTTATGTCAATGGACCAATTATCCCAAATGTCCTTTGTCCTCAGAAATAGGAAATGTGGAACATAGCAACAGCTAACAGTCACCACTCCCGTGATATGGCATTAAGGGATTATAGGTTAATCATAGGAACACTGGAAGCTGCTGTATGCTGAGTCAGACCATTAGTTCATCTAGCTCATTATTGCCAACACTGACTGGCAGCGGTTCTCTAGGGTTTAGAAAGGATTCTTTCCCAGCCCTACCCGAAGATGCTGGAGATTAAACCTGAGACCTTTGGCATGCAAAGCAGCTGAGTTTCCACTGAGCTGAACAGCTGCTGAGCTTTGCACATGAGTTTACTTTGAGACTCATGTAAAATATTCTGACAAGTAGCAAGGCAATCTATGGCTGAATTTTTAGAACAGGGGTCCCCAATGCAGTGCCTGCATCTTCAGTGGTACCTGTGAAGGAGTTCCCAACGTGGCACTCATGGTCACTTACAAAACTTTTTATTTCCATTTTTTAATATATGGATTTGTATATATCTGAAGCAATGACTATATATGAAATGCATACAACTTTCTAGCAATGATATACAGGCTTTGACAAAATTGAACCAAATAAGTATCTATTTAAATGTGGCATCTATATGCCACCTGTTCAATATCTAAAGCATTGCAAGGTCCTCAATCAATTGCATTATGGGAGATGACTGTTCATCTTTCCAATATTGTTAGCTGTCAAAAAGGTGCTGAGAATCCATTTACACGGATCGTTTGTTAATTTACATGAAGTAAGTAAATAATTTAAAAGGCTGCATATATCAGTGAATATTAAAGACTGTTCCAGCACAAAATGTATGTGGGTAATAACCTTCTGCTGTGATATATGATACCTGCTGAAATTCCCTTTCCTATACAACTGTTAAAGATACAGGAGCCCTGTCCTCCTTTCCATATGGTCACCCTAATAGTCCAGGGATAGGCAGCATGAGTAGGTAGTGATGTGCAACTCTACATGTGTCTGCTCAAAAGTAAGCCTCAGAAAATTGAATGGCACGTTTTGAAAAATAAATAAATAACACATTTTCTTACTGGCAGCTTGGATAGTGGTGGGCATTCTACTCTTGAGAGCAAATCCATCAATTGACATCTGCAACTCTTCAGTAAATATTAATCAAGACCAAAATCATTGCAACCATGCCAGTTCCCTAGGAGATATAACTGGCTACCTATCAAATCACCTCTGAAATTCTTGATTTGATAACAAAGTGATCTAATTTTAATATTCACCAACTTGAGAAAGTAAGACATTTCTGCCAGGTAGTGTTCAATTACTTTATAACTTGCTACTCTTGTAGTAATATTTACTGATAAACATCCAACCCTGAATGTTGGTGAATTCCAAACACAAAGTCTTAGATCAATCACAGAGAAATGAAATGCAGGGCTAAGTTGGCAGTGTGATGTGAGTCATTGTATATACACAGTTTTATGAATGACACTTTATTCTTCAATCATATCCTTCAAGGGGGATAATCAAAACAGGGCATGTATTAAGGAAGGAATGTCAACCTCAGCTTTGAATTTCCTGGCTTTTTATCAGGTTGTGTGAAAAATGCATTGGGGTCGAACACAGTTTCTTTCATTTTTGTTATTTTGATTTAAATATTGTTTGTAAAACTCAAAAGATAATAAAAATGCATTAATTACTTAGGAGAAGGACCTGTTTTTCAAAGCATTAAACTGTTTTTAGAAATGGTTATGTATGGATATTTTAGCAAGTTCTCCCCTTCATCATTGCTTAAGAAACATGCAAACATTAATGTATGGCTAGTTTCAAAGCACAACCTTTTGGAATCACCATTTCAGTTGGTTGAAATACCTTTACAGTACAACTCTATATGTGTCTTCTAAAAAGTGAACCTCAGAGAATTGAATGACACTTGCTGACAGGTAAATGCATATAGGTTTGCATCCTTAGGTGTAGTGGTCAATTCTGAAGTAGAGGTGCTTATCACGATAATCTCTATAACTACACTCACAAGAAGAGTCTAAAAATGTGGGCATCTGTGTTGCTCCATATCAACAAACCTGTTCTAGCAGTGTTCATTGCCACCAGAAGCAGGCCTTTTGTAAAGCTCTTGGGTCTTAATAGGCCATTTAACCCCTTCAAATACTTTGCATTATGGAACAATATATTGTTGCCTGGAAAAATCATTTCCCCTCCCTGTCCCAGGGACTGCCTTGATAGAGCCAAGTTGCCACTGCTTTTAGGAAAACCCTGCACTTTCACTACTGCAAGGCGGCAGCAGCTAACCTTGATGCAGAAGGCACTGCGGGCTTTCCAGCAGTTATTTGGCTCACTGGGCCCACTCTTGCCTGGCTTCTGGTGACCAAACAGAACTCACCACCTACCCAGGAATGCCCCTGGCTGGACGCCAGACTGAGGTCGGAGGGCAGAAGAGCCATCATGATCTCGCTTCAACAGGAAAAGTCAGAGTAAGTCCCCGACATTTTTTTACCATGCAGCTTCGTCTATTTGTCCACCATGGCTGCAAATTGGCGGCTGAGTCATATAATTGACGCAATGCTGATTTGCAGTCACTGCAGGGCAAAGATTATGTTTAGACAGAGGGAGGGAGGGAGCTGAAAAAACAGAGGGGCCGAGAAAGGGGTGGGACCAGCTTTCATAGGCCCCGCCCCTGCCTCACGTGGCCCACGTGTGCAACCCGTGAGGCCTTTATTCCCCTCCTCCCCACCACAACTACTGTTTCTCCCCCTCATGCCGTGCTGGCTGAGGGGGATAAAAGTCTTACTGTGAAGATTGCAGCTAAGCTCAGAGGGAACGGGGCATGTTGAGAGTTGTGTGTGTGTGTATGTGTGTGGGGGGGGCAGATGAGAGTCTCTGCTGATCAGAAAGTGCCATCTTGTGTCCCTGTGAGTCCTGGGTCCCCTACACTATGGCTACTGTCTCTTCAAAGCTACAACATACCACAAAGAAGGGGTGGTCCCACTTATTTCACAGGACAAATGATTAAAGAATTTCAGATTGCAGGTTCTAACCCAAGGAAATTGGAAGGAACGGGCCAGAAAAGTTGGCAACGTATGTGCAGCACATCCCCTCACAAGCTTGCAGCAAATGCCACAACAAAGCGCTTCACTCACTAATGCCCCCATCCTACGCTCATTCCTTGAAAATCAGAGTTATTGATATTTGGAGCAATTCAAGGATAATTTACACAGGTGTGGTTCCATGGACAGGAATGTAACAGTTGAAGAGTGGAGAAGAACAAAAAATGAACCAGAAAACAATCAGACAATCTGGATAATGTGGTCATTTTTTCTTCTGCCCTTTGAGACTGAATATGATATAAGTTGAATCATGGAATAAGTTGGAGAGAACAAACAAGTCGTCTAGGTTAGAGGATTTGATTTTTTTCTCTCAAGTACAAATGTCTTCTCTTGGCCCTTCCCTGGGTGGCAGACTACTTAAACTCCACTTTGACCAGGTTGGAAGAGCGGAGAAGAACCTGTACATTCTAAGCTAGCTTGCTGTCCTCAGGTGTGGTGGGAGAACCCCCCCCCCCATCTCCAGCGTTCAAATAAGATTCAAATACTAGTTCAGTTGGCTTCTGTACATGGAATGTGGAGAGAAGTGCCAGTTTGTCTTTTACCTCAGGCAGTAAAAAGGCCCTGCTCCTAATATCCACTTAATTTAAAATTATTCCATTCAGAGGCAGACATTTTGCTGGCTGATTTTACCTGCCAACTTTCTCCCACCTATTGAGGTCTACCTTTGAAAGCCAGAGATAGAATAGAAGTACTGTATTACTGTTGTCTTTTAACCAGGGATTTAAAGGCCCTCTTCCCTGGCGTGTTAATAGCCAATCAAACTCACGAGGCTGGAGAATACACTTAATCCATTTACTTCCGATACTGCAGTATGGGGCTGCTCTCCAGTTCCACAAAATGGAGGCACTAGAACAAAGGAATCTCACAGTATATATAGGCCCTGACTACAAGAGGGTGTTAGTCTCTTTCTAACTCTTCTATTGGTCAGTTCTGGATTAGCAAGTTAAATTACATTCAATTTTCAAGTTATGGTGCACAATCTCAACGAGTCATAGGTTACATTCGATGCTCTATTGGTTGAAAGTTTTTCCCTTTGTCTGATGTCCACCATTAAGGAATGCAAATCTGGCATATAGCCACATGTAGCCACCCTTTGGCAGAGAAGCCATCTTTAACCCTTGGCACATTACATTCATTAGAGAGATGAAATCTCTCTCCGGGGGCATCACTATAATGCCTCTTCAAGCAATCATCCCATTTCTTCCCAGTTTCAGATTTGAAATCCAGGAGTCTTTTGACTCCGGGATTTGTGGGCATCATCAGGCAAAATATCTGCCTCTGGATGGAATAATTTTAAACTAAATGAATAGTGAGGGCAAGGCCTGCTGAAGAGATTTTGCTGCATCAAGTGAAGAACAAGATGGCGCCTCTCCTCCATTCCATGTACAGAAGTTGACTGGACTGGCCATTGAATCTTACTTAAACACTGGAACAACATTGAATACAAAAATATAAAATACATAAAATTGATTAAAAACATAAAACCAATAAATTATTAAAATCTTAAAACCTTTTAAAACATTTTAAAATTTGACTGGGTAGGCCTGCCGGAAGAGATTTGACTTTATAGCTTTTTTAAATTCAAAAAGATTATTAAGCTGGAGGAGCTTAATAGCTCTGTGCCCCACCCCACCACTATAGTAACCTGCACCCTAAAATCTGCTGCCTCAGTAGAGCTAGCCCTGACTGGGGGAATTATTAGATAAAGGAATGAATTTTAGCCATTTAAAGCAATTACCACAAAATACACAAGGAACACCGCCACCACCACCCACCACACACACACTAAAGTCACCCACCAGTATTATCCATAGGTCTGAACCAAAAGCTCACTGAAGTCAGTGGAAGCCTTTCTGTGAAATTCAGACTGCAATCCTAAACACACTTACTAGGGAGTAAACCCCATTAACTGCAGTGGAACTTACTGCCAAATAAATCAGCACAGGAATGTTGATCTATTGTGATTCTGGTTATATCTCTGCTCAAGCCTTCCCTAACCTGGGGCCCTCCAGATGTTCTGGATGACAACTCCCAGAATTGCTGACCATAGTCCCAGTTGACTGGGGCTGATGGGAGTTAAAGTCCAAGAGATCTGGAGGACACTAGGATGAGGAAGTCGGCTCAGCTCTGTTTGTTAGGCGGAGAGGTCATTTCATAAAGCAGCTGTGCAAAATGCTGGAAACAGGTTAGAAGTAGATGTCACTATTTCTCATGAAGCTTTAGCAGAAAATGTGCTTAATATTTCTGTGGAAGCCAAGAAAAGCCATTTTCCTGGCAAGGAAAAGAAATGCAAATATGCTTACTCTAAATGGACCTATTAAGGAAATATGTAGTTTTGTGTTTGTGCCAAAGAGGAAGCATTGAGTTCGGGATGTAAATATGGAATATAACCAATTCCTTCCACTTCCAGCTCACTATTTTAAGGATTGTTGAGTGAAAGAGGAATGGTTTAGCTGAAATTCTCTCTGTGTATCTATATGAATGAATGATTGTTTTAAATATTCCATTCTCTCTGTGTGTTTTTGTTTTTGTTTAAATGAGATTTCAAGGGGAAGGTGTGGGAGACATCCTGGATGTTGACAGCATCATGTAAATGTCCCACAAACTTCCATGAATAGTCAATTATGAGTGTGCAATAAATCGCTCATGTAGAGAAACTCAGAGAGAGAGAGAGAGAGAGAGAGAGAGAGAGAGAGAGAGAGAGAGAGAGAGAGAGAGAGAGAGGGCAATCCTAAATTAGATGGACCAATGGTCTGACTCAGTATAATGCAGGAGTTTTGAACCTCAGGCCCAGCAATCAAATTCAGCCTCCCGGAGTCCCTCTGAGTTCTCCAGATGACCACACCCACCTCTTCCCCTGACCACCAATTCTTTGCCGGTTTCCCAGTTTTTGTTCAGTTTTTCCCCTTCTAAAAGGTCAGAATGCCTCTCCTAAGACTTAGTGACCAGCAGTAAGAACTTTGTGTTAAAATATGATGCTAATCTGGGTATTAGTATCATAATGCCCCTTTTGGCTTCAGCCCTTTCCACACCTGGAATGTGGCCCCCAAGAACTTCTCTGAAATGGAATTCAGTCCTCAGGCTGAAACAGGTTCAACACCTTTGGTATAGGGCAGGGGTGGGCCACACACAGTCTGTGGGTCACATGTGCCTCTGGACTTTACTGCACCTCTCCCCAGCTATAGAGCCTTACAAAGGCCAAATTTAGCTTGTTTGCCATTGAATTTGGTGTGTAGCCCATGGTGGGGGTGGGGAGTCTGGAAATCAGTCCCCAGACTGCCTGATGTTGCCCATCCCTGGTATAAGGAACTTCATTGAGTTGAGAAAGAGAGAAAGAGGAACAATATATTCCATTCTAAACATGAGATATAGACACAATGAGCCCCACAGATCATAAAGAGACCAGTTACATAGCAAGAAATACAATACCTTGTTGGTATTTATTTGCCTATATCCCCCCCTCCACAACACTACCTTGTCCCTCCCTCCTTCCTTACCTCTATGATTTCCCCAATGTCTGTTTTAGTGTGTAAACTCCTTAGGCACAGGGACCTGTCTATGATGGCATAACATAATATATATATATAACACAATTCTCAGGGTCTGAGGGCATGGGAGCCACTTTGCTGCAGCCAAGCAAGTCTGGGACTGGCCAGTGCCTGGGTAAGAAACCACCTGAGAAGCCCTATGTCATTGCCTTGTGTTCCATGATGGAAAAAAGATAGGCTATAAAGAGGTTGTAGTCAATATTGGTCCTTCTTAGAGAAGACCCATTGAAATGGACAGAAATTAGACTAATATTGGATATAACCATTGGATACAACCCAAATGCACAAAAATAAATAAATAAATAAAGGATCTTTTTTTTTTTTTTTTTTAATTTTTATTCATTTTCAACACTATATAAACATAGATAAACATTACCAAAATATAACTGAAACAAAACACAATAAGAAAAAAAAAACATCAAATATCTGCTGCATACATATTGAATGATTGTTGAGTACAAATATCAAAAACTATTACATATACCTTATCATACTACAACATCTTCGTTCTTAACATAAAAGTGCACCCCCCACCTCGGGATCATTCTTGAGTCCAAAATCTGATCGTTTCTTCTGCTGGCGGTTTCCCACTTCCCTTAGTAAACACAAACACTAGGAACTGTTTCCAAATTCCTTCAAACTCATTTATTTTAATTACGCCTTTTCTCCACTTAATATTACATGTCAGTTTATCATTAATGGCTATATCCCATACTTCTTTGTACCATTCCTCAATAGAATATTCCCCTTGGACCTTCCAGTTCCTAGCTATCATCAATCGTGCTGCAACCAACAAACTCGATATCAGCTCTATAGTTCCTTTTCCACACTTTATATCTTCAAATAGTGACAGCAATGCTATTTTTGGTGTTTGTTCTATT
This sequence comes from Elgaria multicarinata webbii, assembly GCF_023053635.1. NCBI lineage: Eukaryota > Metazoa > Chordata > Lepidosauria > Squamata > Anguidae > Elgaria > Elgaria multicarinata. Next base: position 16,890,400 of record NC_086171.1, read on the forward strand.
TTCATTCCCACTATTTCTTCAATTTCTGAGAACACCATCTTCCATAATCTTTGTACATATTTGCATTGCCACCACATATGTAAATACGTTCCTTTTTCCCCACAACCTCTCCAACAATTTGCTGAATGTTGATCACTTATCTTATTCAATCTAACCGGGGTTAGGTACCACCTCCATAGGATTTTAAAATAATTCTCCTTTATTCTTACTGATAAACTTCTCAACACTCTTTGTTTCCATAGTCCCTCCCAGCTCTGTCGCCCTATTTGTATCTTCAAATCTGATTCCCAAACCATTTTCTCTGTATTCTCTCTAAACTCCTTCTCTAACAATATTTTATATATTTCACTCATTAATCCTTTTGAAACTATACTCCCTCCTTTCCCTTCCTCCTTACTTACTACTATTTCTTCAAACCTCGTCATCTTTCTGCACATTCTATTATCTTTAATCCACTTTTTATTCCATTGCTCTAATTGACCATATTCTAACCAAGATAGCTTCTTCTCCTTTAACAAATTTTCCATATCCTCTCTTGTTTTAATATCTCTTACCCAATCCTTTAATCTTATTTTATTTTTCTCTTTTAATATTTTACATAATCTACCCTTTAGAGCCTCTGGGAAATTCTTTAACATTATTATCGGTGCTAAGGGAGAGTTGCTCGGAAGCAGCTTCCCTTTAAATTTACTCCAAATTTCCCATTGGGTCCTCAGGAGTGGATTATCTATACTTCCAACCCACTTTCTTCCTCCGTCTTTAAAAAAAACATTCTCCAAATTCATCTCTACCTTATTTATGGTTTTTTCTTCCATCCAATATAAATCTCCTACTCCCATAATTGCTTCTACAACATGTCTTAATCTATTCGCTACGTAGTATAATTTTATGTTTGGGAGACCCATTCCCCCCTTTTTTTGGCTTAGGTACCAATTATTTTTATTCACTCTTGCTCTCTTTTCTCCATTACAATATTTATTAATAATATTTTGCCAACTTTTTATCTCGGTTTCTGATATTTTTATAGGTAACATTCTAAATACAAAATTAATTTTAGCTAATATCTTCATTTTTATTAAGGCTATTCTTCCGAACCAAGATAAATTTAATCTTTTATATTTCTCCAATTTCTCTAATACCTCTTTCTTTAACCTCGTTAAATTTTCCTTTTCAAGATTCTCTACATTTTTTGTGATTTTAATTCCCAAATATTTAATCTCATTCTTAACTTTCAATTCCATTCCCTTAAATTCCCAATCCTTTTCTTCCTTCTTGGTATAGTTAAACAACATCATCTCTGATTTAGACCAATTTATTTTTAACCCTGTAATTTCCTCAAATTCCCTCAACTGATATTTAATTCTTTCTAATTTTCTTAATGGATTCTTAATGGTCAATAAAGTGTCATCCGCAAACATGTTTAACTTTATTTCCCTTACCTCTCCAATTCCTTCTAACTCTTCATCCTCCCTTAGTGCCTTCGCCAAAACTTCCATAACCATTACAAACAGGACCGGCGAGAGCGGACATCCTTGTCTTGTTCCTCTGGCTAGTCGTATCTTTTCAGTAAGTCCGTCATTTACCACCACTACCGCCGTATTTTGGGAATATAGCTGTTCTATTACATTTTTAAATTTATTTCCAAATCCCAATTTATCTATAATACTCTTTAGTGCCTGCCAGCTCACACAATCAAAAGCTTTAAAAATATCTAATGCCATAATACCTGCCTTAATATTTGCTTTTTTTATTACATTTATTACATTTAAAACTCTACCCACTAAATTATGCATATGCCTTCCTACCACAAACCCACATTGATCTGCTCCTATATATTCTGCCAAAAATTTATTTAGCCGTTTGGCCATAATAGATGTAAAAATTTTTGCATCCTGATTTATTAAAGAAATAGGTCTATAAGAATCGGGATTAGTCAAATCTTTATCTGGTTTTGGGATCAGAATTATCACTGAATGTTCCCATGATTCAGGTATCTTCTCTCCTGATAATATCCTATTATAAAGTTCCATTAATTTTGGAACTAAACAGTCTTTGAAGACCTTATAATATTCTGGACCCAAACCATCTGCTCCCGGTGATTTACCAACTTTTAACTTATCAATAACCTCTTCAACTTCTCTTTGAGTTATTACTGACTCCATTAACTCCTTATATTCTAATTTTATTCCCTTCTTTATAAACCTTCCAATATACTCCTCCACCTTTTCTTGTTGAATTTCTTTACCCTTATACAATTCCTGATAGAATTCCTGAAAAATTTTTATTTTAGCTTTCATTGCATGACAATAATTCCCTCGGCTATCTTTCAACGTTTCTATCCCATTCCTCCCTTTTTCTTTTTGTGTGAGCTTGGCAAGCAACCTCGAGTTCTTATCACTGTTTTCAAAATATTCCCTTTTCATATACATTAAATTCTTTTGAATCTCTTCTATATTTAAATTTTCTAATTGTTTCTTCTTAGCTTGTATTTCCACTAATTTATATTTATCTTTAACTCGCCAATATCTTTCCTCCAAGTTTTTAATTTCTATCTCTAACTTTTCCTGTTCTGCACGTTGTTGTCTTTTTAAACTACATGTTTCTCTAATACAGATTCCTCTTGCTACAGCCTTCATGGTGTCCCAAATGACTGACCCAGCTGTTCCTCCTTTTTCATTAATTTCCCATGACTCCGACAGTTCCTTCCGAATTTTATCTACTATTTTATTATATTTCAATATCTTTGTATTCAGCTTCCATCTATATGCCTCTTTATAATCTTTCTTAACTGTAAATTCTAGACTTAACAAGGCATGATCAGTTACTTTTATTACCCCCATTTCCATTTTACAAATCCTCGTTGCAAAATCTTTTGAAACAAATATATAATCTATCCTGGAGTATGTATGATGAACTGGGGAAAAGTATGAAAATCCAGGCCTATTCCCGTTAAGTAAACGCCACGAATCTAAATAATCATTTTCTTTTACTAATTTATTCAATATAGTCATATTGTTCCTCTTTTCAACATTAGTGGGATTTGACCTGTCCCGTTTATTATCCATAACCATATTAAAATCCCCAGCTAATATAGCATACCCCTCCTTAAATTCTTCTATTTCTTTAAACAACTTTATAAAAAACTCTCTATGCCTCTCATTTGGGGCATAAACATTAATCAAAGTATAGACCTTTCCCTCAATTTTACCTTTTAACATAAGATATCTGCCCTTATCATCCTTTTTTACTTCTTCTAATATAAACCCACTTTTTTTTGAAATCAAAGTGGCCACTCCATTTTTTTTTTCGATGTCCCTAATGACTTTTCATAATAGGCTAACCACTTTAATTTTATCATATTCGAATTCTCGGAGCCTTGGTGTGTCTCTTGGACCATTATAATATCTGATCCCTCTTTATTAAACATTTGTTCTATTCTCTTCCTTTTCACGACTGCCCCCAAACCTTTAACATTGAGTGTTGATACCTTTATCTTTTTATCCATAATCACCCTTTTGAAATCTCTTCCGATCCCTTGTGCTCAGCAATTCAAACTTGCTTACATAAAAAAACAAACTCCATACATAAAACCCCCACCCTCCTACCCCAATCCCTCCTCTCCTACCTTCCCCCCCTCCCCACCCCCCCACTCTAATCCCCCCCCCATATCCCCGTGAGTCTAGTACTCCAGCCATCTACTTTAAAGGGGGGGGGGAGGCAGTGCTGCGCCTGGCCGGCAGGTTTCTATATTAGCATTTCTATTTGCAATTATCTCCAAACATAATTAACAATTCTCTTACTCTCCAGATGTCCCTGCCTCATTCCCTCCCCCACCCACTCCAGCCCCATTTGCTTCCCCATCCAGACCCAGCCTCTTCAGCAATTCTTTACCTTGATCCAATGAGGTTACTCTGTGTTCCCTCCTCCCATATGTAAATCTTAAGAAAACCGGGTAACCCCATGCGTATGGAATTTTGTTCTGCATTAACATTCCAGTTATTGGTTTAATACTCCGTCTCCAATTTAAAGTATGTTGAGAAAGATCATTATAAATTTGCACTGCTTTGCCTTTATATTGTAACTGGGTCAAAGATCTCAATTCTTTCATGATTTGCTCTTTTTTATAATAGTTACCAAATTTCACCAAAATATCTCTAGTCCCTTTGTAGTTTTGCCCCCCCACGCGGTGGACTCGGTCCAGATCCGATCCCTCTATTGGCATGTCAGGCATCAGCTCTTTGAACCAGTTCAGAATGATTTCTCTAAGATCTTCTCCTTGTATCTGCTTCAGCTGCTTTATTCGAATCGAAGATCTACGAGATTGTTCTTCCAAGGCGATCAGACGTAATTCCCATTCCTTAAATTGAGTATTTGTTGATTTTTCAAAGGCCTCTTGCTTCTTCTGGTCCAATTCCGCTTTTGCCTCTATCTCTTTGATCTTATCCGAGTTTTCTGCGATCTTTTCCGAAAGAACACGCATTTGTTGTCTAAATTCATTCATTTGCAGATCCATTTTTTTAAAAATGATGATATTATTCTCTACAATAACTGCCTTAATTTCTGCTAGGGAGGGAAAGTTGCTGTCCATTGCTTTTCCCCCTTCAGCCATATTCTTTTCTTTATTTGGTACTGTATCCAAAGAAACTGGGTCTATAACTTCGTCTTCCTGGTCTGTTCCAGGGGCTGTATCTTCCAGGTGGGAGAGGTGGGTTAAATTATGATTTGAAGGTTTCTTTTTTTGTCTATTCAACTTTTCCCACTTCTTAATCTTTTTTTTAATGTTGGACATAGGACCCTTCTGAGTAGGGCATAAATCCTAGAGCCCCCACTTCCTTAGCAACTTTTACTGGCTTCTCTTCTATGTGCCAATCACACCACCTTCTTCCCGAGGGGGAGGAAATATATTCAGTTCACAACAGCATTCACTAGAGGGGATCAGATCCAATCATTCACAGTTTCTCAAAATCCCACATCTCCCTCACAGAATGCTGTTTCTTCCCCTTCACCCCCCCCTTCTCGGCACACCGCAAACAGCTTCCACTTTCCACTTTACAAAGATTACAGCAAACAACTTCAAAGCCAGTATTTCAATCTTTCCAACTTAAGATAAAGGATGAGAAGTGAGGATCGCTGTAAATCAGATCAACGTCTAACAAGCATAAGTTCTTTCTTTTCAAACTGCGACATCAATCATGTTACTTTCGGTTTCGCCTCTGCAGTTTATAAAGACATTCCGTCAAGCTCACCTCATCCCATCGGCTCTTCTCAACACTTTCCAGCTCCGATAGCTTTTATAATCATTTCCTGTCGTTTGCTCAAAGATTTATGCCCATTAAAAAATAGATAATTGCTTTTTCCGGCAACGCCGCTCAGAGCCTCAGAAGAAACCTGCCACCGCCATGGCTGCCAAGCTCCGCCCCCATAAATAAAGGATCTTGTCTATCCACCACTCTATACATTTTACAGGATGCTTCAGACCATACTATCTACATGACAGCATTGTGCTATAATTAGAGTGCCATCTAGTAGCCATAAAACAAAACATATAGAACTTGCCAAGAAAGGACTTCCCCTTTTTTCAAACCACCTGTAAAGAAGCCAGTCTTAACCCCGCAAAGAATCCAGAAGCAGAAAGCCCCAGTAAAGATGCTGGATTTTAGCCTCATGTGATGAACCCCTTAGACTCCATCAAAAAACACAAAGACATCCAAGACAATTAATAAACCACTAATATCCTAAGCAACTAACAATATCACCAATGAAGTTTACAGGGCATGGCTGCAATCCTATGGACTAACCTCCATCAAACACAGTGGGGCTGTTCGCATAATATGTCAGCCTACTGTGGGTTATTTAACCCAAGGTGAGACTCTGGTGCATACGGGGCATGTGCAGCCACCATTTTGAATATGTAACCCCATTTGGAGGTTGTGATGTTGTGCAAACCCGCCATGCATAAATTATATGAGGGTTAAACAAAGCTTGTATAAACCATGGTCTGTTTTAACCCTTGCATGTTTAACCCTCGAATAACCCTTGCTTGCTAGGTTTGTATATCACAATGCCCCCCAAGCAGGGGTTGCATATACAACCTGGGGATCAGAGACCCCATGGCTCATTGTGAGTTAAATAATCCATGATGAGCCATGGTGTGTCATCTGAACCTTGTCACAGATGCTAACATCTGATAGATAAATTCAGCTTGTAAATCTCATTGAGCTTTGATAAAAGATCCTCTGCTGGCTAAAATGCAATGCAGAGCTTAGATTATGCCTATGTTTAAAATGGATACTGTTTTATACTGTTTTCATATTTTTTGATGTTTTTAAATTTTGTATACTTCTTTTTTAAAATTCCCACTGTTTTTAATTTATTTATTTATTTATTTATTTATTACATTTTTATACCGCCCAATAGCCGAAGCTCTCTGGGCGGTTCACAAAAATTAAAATCATCATAAAACAACCAACAAGTTAAAAATACAAATACAAAATACAATATAAAAAGCACAACCAGGATAAAACCACGCAGCAAAATTGATATAAGGTTAAAATACAGAGTTAAAACAGTATAATTTAAATTTAAGTTAAAATTAAGTGTTAAAATACTGAGTGAATAAAAAGGTCTTCAGCTGGCGACGAAAGGAGTACAGTGTAGGCGCCAGGCGGACCTCTCTGGGGAGCTCATTCCACAACCGGGGTGCCACAGCGGAGAAAGCCCTCCTCCTAGTAGCCACCTGCCTCACTTCCTTTGGCAGGGGCTCACGGAGAAGGGCCCCTGTAGATGATCTTAAGGTCCGGGTAGGTACATATGGGAGGAGGCGTTCCTTCAAATAACCTGGCCCCAAACCGTTTAGGGCTTTAAATGTCAATACCAGCACTTTGAATCGGGCCCGGACCTGGACTGGCAGCCAATGAAGTTGTAAAAGGACTGGCGTAATGTGATCTCGCCAGCCAGTCCCTGTTAGTAAACGGGCTGCCCTGTTTTGTACCAGCTGAAGCTTCCGGACCGTTTTCAAAGGCAGCCCCACGTATAACGCATTGCAGTAATCCAAACGAGAGGTTATCAGAGCATGGATAACTGTAGCTAGGCTATCACTGTCCAGATAAGGGCGCAGTTGGTATATCAGCCTAAGCTGATAAAAGGTGCTCTTTGCCACTGAGTTCACCTGTGCCTCAAGTGACAGTTCTGGATCGAAGAGCACCCCCAAACTACGGACCCGATCCTTTAGGGAGAGTGCAACCCCGTCCAGGACAGGGCAAACATCACCTCGCCGGACAAATGAACCACCCGCTAACAGTACCTCCGTCTTGTCTGGATTGAGTCTCAGTTTGTTAGCCCTCATCCAGTCCATTACCGTGCCCAGACACTGGTTCAGAACAGTCACTGCCTCACCTGGGTTTGATGAAAAGGAAAGGTAGAGCTGGGTGTCATCCGCATATTGATGACACCTCAGTCCACATCTCCGGATAACCTCCCCCAGCGGCTTCATGTATATGTTAAACAGCATAGGGGATAAAATAGAGCCCTGCGGAACCCCATGGCTTAGGAGCCACGGCACAGAGCAATAATCCCCCAGCACCACCTTCTGGAATCGGCCATCCAAGTAGGAGCGGAACCACTGCAACGCAGTACCTCCAACTCCCAGCTCAGACAGCCTATCCAGAAGGATACCATGGTCGATGGTATCGAAGGCCGCTGAGAGGTCCAGGAGAACCAACAGGGTCGCACTCCCCCTGTCTCTCTCCCGACAGAGGTCATCCCACAGGGCGACCAAGGCAGTTTCCGTTCCAAAACCAGGCCTGAAACCCGATTGAAATGGATCTAGATAATCCGTTTCATTCAAGAGTGCCTGGAGTTGTCCTGCAACCACCCGCTCAACTTTTTAACTTTTGTAAACCACCCAGAGAGCTTCGGTTATGGGGCGGTATATAAATTTAATAATAAATAAATAAATAAATAAACAAACTGCAAAGCACGTTGCAAAGAAGTGCTACCATTTAACACTTCATGCTTAGCATGAAGTAGGAACTAGGGCTGTGATCCGCTTCTCTTCGGTTTGGAGAAGCAATAGCGGAGAGGCCTGATTTGCCTCTGTTACAGGTGGAGGAGAAGCAGATCGGGTGGCTAGAGAAGCATGGAAAAGAGAAGCGTCCGAAAGCAAATAATTCACTTTTATGCGGAGTGCTCTGCCCACCATTTTGGATATTTTCCCCATAGGATTGCATTGCGGAAAAGATTAGTGGATAACTTTTTTGTTTTTCAAGCTACCTCCTTGAAACTGAATGTGCTTAGAGAGTCATGGGTGGGGGTCATTTGTGCCTATTTTCAGCACTTTGTGTGCTGCGGTTTGCTTGCTATATATATTTTTAAAATAGGGTAAAAAAAGCAGGAGGGGGTACCTTTTTTTGAAGCTCTGAGAGGCAGATTCAACTCCCAATCATGATCACCTGATGAAGCATCTTCCAATCCCAAAGTTGGAGGACGGGAATAAGCAAAATGGGATACTTAGTAACTTGGGATACTGGGAAACTTTTCTTTCTTAGTCTCTGGATAGACTTTTCCCAGTGTTTTTTGAAACAGTAGCCCCACCAAACGCACAAACACAACCTGAAATCATATACTAAGCAAATAAATAACAGATAGGAAACACAGCACTGCTACCCATCCTAACCTTGGTGAACAAATGAATAGATGCGGTGCAAGGGGATGAGGTCCCCTAGGGCATGTGGACGTGCCTAGTGCACACTCCTGTCTTTGGAGGTAATCAGAACCCTCCAAAGGTTAACCAGTAGAAGTTACCTAATGCCTGTCATGAGTTGAAGTGTAAGGTAGCTTCTGAAAGACTGGTACCTAGACAGGGCCAGTCAAATTGGCACAGTTCCCTTTCCCCCTGGGCACATCCACTCTCCTCTTACTGGTAAAAGACAGACATAGCCTTTTTAAAAAAATCTTCTTCTTGTTGTGATTCAGCAACACTGCTGCTTTTAATTCCACCCCGCCTGTGTTTATTTATTTATTTATTACATTTATTATACACTTCATAGCCCAAGCTCTCCTGGCTTTCCCTCTTCAGTGAAGTCAGGCAGGCTTTCATTGTGGTTCAACTCATTGTTGTTAATAATAATAATAATTAATATTAATATTAATATTAGTACTGCTATTAACGTTATTAATGGCTGTGATTACAGTGCAGTCAATCAACTCTGAAGCAAGGATCACAAAGCTTTACTCTTATCCTCCTAGTCCCCTAGGTATGAGATGCCAAAAAAGAAGAAGGTATCTCTCTGTGCTGTTCCCGCCTCACAGGGATGGTTTGCATTACTGGCTTTGAAACAATCCTTGGCTCACTTCCTTGTGCCCCCAGAAATGTCTGTTGCATGCATGCCTGCCTTCCCTCCTCCGCCTGGGTGCTGTTGTGGTGGGGTATCTGCTGGGACTTACTTCCCCATAGATCTATGGCATAGTCATACATCTCTGCCTGCCTCTCTGCCCTCCTGGTGCCTGGGAGATGTACTAGATGATGGGCTTTGTGGTTCAACCCCACAAGCCTCTGGCATGCTTGCTCCCAGTGCTACACGGGCATGCTGCCTGTCCTGCTCTGTGCCTGCCTCACAGGGACGGTTTGATGCAATCCTTGGCTCACTTACTTACCCCTGGTTCCTGGGAGATGTACCAGAGGATGGGCTTTGTGGTTCAACCCCACAAGCCTCTGGCATGCTTGCTCCCAGTGCTACAGGGGCATGCTGCTTGTCCTCCTCTGTGCCTACCTCACAGGGACAGTTTGACGCAATCCTTGGCTCACTTACTTAACCTGGTTCCTGGGAAATGCTTTGTGGTTCAACCCCACAAACTGTCCTCCTCTGTGACCGCCCCACAGGGATGGTTTGTGTGTGTCTTGCTTTGACTCAGGGTATCCTTCCTTGTGATAAAGGCAGCTGCATTGCACGCTCACCCTGTTTAAGATTTCTTGGTGTGTGTGCATTTTAAGTGTTTCACCTGAGATGAAGATCCTTATTTAGAAAAAATCTTTATTCCCACAAGTCATCAGTCCTATTATGAACAACCGCTTTGCAATGGATCCCTATGGTTTCTCTATGGAGAATTCTGTGCTATTATTGATTGCTACAGGCACGCGCTTTGCAATGGATCCTTATGGGCAGGTATGGAAAGATGTCGGAGTAAATCCCATTTCTGAAAATGGGGTGTAGGATTTTCAAAATTTCCCCCAAAATCAGTGGAGGCTCGGATTGACTTCCAACAGGGCACGAAGGTGGATACATTGATAAACTCTCATGGTGCCAATTTTGAAATTTCTAACATGAAAACTGACAGAGTTCTAGCATGGGACTTGAATTGGGGTGAGTTAAAAGGGGAAAAAACCTGACAAAAATCAGGAGATGATGGGATTTGCTTGAAGCTTGCCATAAATATGGATCTAGATGGCATCTGTGAGGGTGCCCACTTTCAAGTTTGTATCTGTAAAAATGTCAGAGTAAATCCGAATTTCTGAAAATGGGGTGTCGGATTTTCAAAATCCCCCTAAAATCAGGGGATGCTTGGATTTGCTTCCAACTGGGCAGGAATGTGGATACATGGATAAGCTGTCATGGTGGCAATTTTGAGGTTCCTAACATAAACATATCGAAAGGGGTGTGAATTGGGGTTTGGGGGTGATGCTTTAAAGGTCAACCAAAAATCAGGGGATGATGGGATTTGCTTGAAGCTTGCCATGAATGTGGATCTAGATGTTATCTGTGAGGTGCCTACTTTCAAGTTTGTATCTGTAAAAATGTCAGAGTAAATCCCATTTCTGAAAATGGGGTGTCAGATATTCAAAAATTCCCCGAAAATCAAGAGATGCTTAGATTTGCTTGAGGCTTGGCATGAAAGTGGATACATGGATAAGCTCTCATGGTGCCTATTTTGAGATTTCTAATGTTAACAGAAAAAAGTTATAGGTGTTTGGATTTCAATGCAAGTCTATGGGGGGAAAACGGAGCTCTGATTCGGATCCGGAGCTCTGCAGCGAAGTGAAGTGGACCATAGGCAGATCGCTGAGGAGAGGAGCGAACCCAATCCAGAAGTTGCAAATCTGGAAGAAAAGCGGATAGGGGGGTCCGTGCACAGCCTTAGTAGGAACTGTATGAATGATAAGGGAAAGAAATACCCAGCCACTACCTGATTATTTTCCTCATTCTCTGACTTCCTGGGCCTGTTCAGAAGATACCTTAAACCATGCTGGTTAAGGCTTATGGTTAAGCAGCAGGGTTTAAGGTGTCTTGTGAGATGTGTTTTGCTAAACCTTGGTCACTCACTAACCACATTTAGACTGTCTGCAGCAGGGCTAGCAGCTCTAACCATGGCTTAAAGTTTGTGTGTGACAGCATGGCTTGTGCTTAGTGTTAACTCCAGAGAACCACAGTTTCACTAACTACAGAGCCTGAAGTGTTGTCTGAACAGGCCCCCTCTAGGCTGATTGGTCACAGACAACAGTAAAACGCCAAAGCCTCTTATCACCCCATTCACTGGCCAGAGCAAGGGAGTTCTGCCCACTGCTCTGGCCTTCCAGCAGATGAGATCATCCCTTGTGTTTCGAGAAAGAAAAAAAGAAAGCCCTGAAGCTCCACTCCCTTGCATACCTCCTCCTCGACACCACTGATCATATTGCCATTATTAACGTCGTTGTGCTAGTCTTTCATAACAGTACGGCAGATTTGCTTCTCTCGCTGATGCTCTCTAACCAGCAAGCAGGTGCAGGCGCACCTCGGTGGACTCAGCCTTGGAAGCTCAGGCAAGGCTTTGGTTTCCTTGCTTTAGAGGCTGCAGATGCGGCCTTGTCATTGCCATTTGTCACACATTTTTGGTGCCTCTTTTATCTGACTGCAGCCTCGTCTCCCAGCCTCTTGCGCTGGAGGGAGAGCCACAAACAAAGCTCAGTGTCAATCTGCAATAAGCAGAGGTGAAATCCCACTGGGCGACTCACACATGCATTAAAGACACTGACAATCTAACCCCTCTCAGCTGTGCAAGGGTTAGGCTGTTTGGGAAAGCTGACAGTGCACGATTGCCAACACTTCTGCTGTATCCGTCTTGGCCTCATCTTTAGGTTGCTGAGCTTATTGTCCGAATGCCAAAGAGTATACTGATGTCAAGCATCCATGTGCATGTTCAGTCCCAGTGCGTTGAATTATGGCCTATTAGCTACGATTAACTTTAACTAAGGAGTACTTCTCTCTCTCTCTCTCTCTCTGATTCAATCATGAATTTATTCAAGAATATAAATTTCTTGTTTGTTTCCTTACTGCAAGATATATCCTGAATGCAAGCAAGCAATTAAGCAAGTGAAGAAATAATTAAGTAAGGCTGAAAACCTTGGCAGTAAATTCCACTGAACTCAATGGGACTTACTTTTGAGTAGACACATATAGGATTGCATTGTAAATTCTGGGCAAAATGTATTCAACAATAATCCTAGGCATGTTTACTTAAAAGTAAGTCCTACAGTTTTCAATGGGGATTACTCCCAGGTAAGCAGACATAGAATTTAACTGAAAGCTAATTAATTAATTAGCGTAATTAAACTGAAAGCTAATTGCCCAAAGCCAGACACACACCCCCCCAAACAAAGCAGCAGCTTTTCCAAATAAAAGGTTGTTGCATAATATTAAGCCTTTTCTCTCACACACACTTTTAGGCAATGTCAGCAGTAGTTTTTTGAAATTCATATTCTATGTCAGAGAGAGCGAGAGAGACTTGCCTAAATTAAGTCATCATCCTGCTGTATTTTCAAAGAAAATGTAGTTGCTGTTCTATGGGCACTAAATAATTTGGGAGTCAATCCCATTGATGGATTTACTTCTAAGTAACTGTGCAAAGGATCAGGGTGCCCCAAGCTAGTGGCATGTTGTTTCTTTTGTTTCACTCCTGCACCCCAATCCTGAGGGGGGTGAACTTGCAGGGGCTTCAGCACTTACTCAGGCTTCAGTTTCCTAGAAGGAGGGCACTGGAGACTTGTGGTGTTTCTTCTATTAAGGAAGATTTATTTCCATTGTGCTCAGGATGAAGGCCTAAGACATCACAACTCCAAGCAAAACCCTGCTTCCTCTTTGCTGCCCAGGGATCTCCTTCTCCCAGACAAAAGCCAATCTCTCTCTCTCCTTTTGTCTTAGATTCACCCTCCCCCCCAGATTCATTTCCTCCTACCCTGTCAGGCCTTGTAAAATAAAGGTTACCAATTCAAGATAACTTTTGAATCACTTGCCTAAAAGACTGCATTAGGGAAAATCCTCAGTCTTTTTGTACTCAGCAGCACTGAATGGTAAGGAACCACTGGAGGTAATATAGACTGACCACAAACATAAAACAGTTTGTTACAGTTTTTGTATCCTCTCTTCTCGCACTTCACCTCAAAGCAGCTTATGGTAAAAAAATAATAATACAAACTTACCCCCCACCTGCCTTTTGCTACTGGAGTGCAATAATGCACCTACCCCTTGGAGGGAGGTAGATGTAGGTCTGTTTTGGCATTCCTGCCAGATTTATTTATTTATTTATTTTTTACATTTTTATACCACCCAATAGCTGAAGCTCTCTGGGCGGTTCACAAAAATTAAAACCATCATAAAACAACCAACAAGTTAAAAATACAAATACAAAACACAATATAAAAAGCACAACCAGGATAAAACCATGCAGCAAAATTGATATAAGGTTAAAATACAGAGTTAAAACAGTATAATTTAAAATTAAGTGTTAAAATACTGAGTGAATAAAAAGGTCTTCAGCTGGCGACGAAAGGAGTACAGTGTAGGCGCCAGGCGGACCTCTCTGGGGAGCTCATTCCACAACCGGGGTGCCACAGCAGAGAAAGTGGAACTGCTTTATAGCGGAACTGCTGTAGCTCAGCGGTAGAACTTCTGCTTTGCATGCAGAAGGTCCCAGGTTCAATCCCTGGCATCTCCAGTTAGGGTTAGAAAAGAATCCGACCTAAAACCCTGGAGAACATTCTTTAGATATCTGGGAATCAAGCCATTTAGGGGTTTAGAGGCTAAAACCAGCACTTTGACATGAGTACAGAGAGAAACGTGCAGCTTGTGCAGTTCTTTAACATTGACGTATTATATTCTCTGTGGTTGGTTTCAGTTAATGATCTGGCCACTGTATTTTGTACCCATTGGTACTTTCAGAATCGTCTTTAAAGGCTGTTGCATGTAATTTATAATACTTGGATGTTATTAGAACACAGGTAGCTGGGTTGAGACCATCTCTTAAAAACTGCAGCTGAAGCTGGTGGAGGATGCTGTGTGGAGCAGATGCCACTTGGGCATCCAGCAGCAAAGCTGGGTCTAGGAGTATCCCCAAGCTGTGGAAATGATCTTTAAGTAATAAGGCGACTCCATCAAGAATTGATCAAATAACACTTCCCTGGGTCAACAGGCCACTGAACAACAGCACCTCTGGCTTGTCTGGATTAGGGATGGACACAATTTCAGTTTCTCTCAGCTGCATATTTTTCCATTCTTAAATGTGTTTTGTCCCAAACTTTGAGAATTTTTCCAGTCCTAAATTTGAAATGTTAAAAAAGTTTCCATGTAAATGTCTCTGAATTTTTGTGTGTATTCTCCTAGGAAAGGAAAGGAACCTCTCGTGCAAGCACTGAGTCATTACTGACTCTTGGAGGGATGCCAGCTTTCGCTGATGTTTTCTTGGCAGGCTTTATAGCAGGGTGGTTTGCCGTTGCCTTCCCCGGCCATTATTACCTTTCCCCCAGCTAACTGGGTACTCATTTTACCGACCTCAGGAGGATGGAAGGCTGAGTCAACCCGAGCTGGCTGCCTGAGAACCAGCTTCCGCTGGGATCGAACTCAGGCCGTGGGGAGAGTTTCAGCTGCAGAAACTGCTGCTTTACCACTGCGCCACACGAGGCTCGTATTCTTCTAATATATACATTTTTGTACTAAATTTTGCCTAATATGGACTTTTTTTGCAAGCAATTTTCATTATATGCAATTTGAACATTATTTTCAGTAATATACACTTTTTTTATTGGAATACCCCATTGCAAATTTTGGAGAAGTCAATATTTTAAAGGGTAAGTGATTTGTATATTGCTTCAAAAGTGTGTGTGCATAGGAATTGAACCTATGGATGTTTCAACAATTAACACACACAATACTCGATGCTCATCCATAAAAATAAAAGCAACAACAGTTTTTAAACATGTTGTGAACTGCTTTCAGAGGGTTTATCTCTGACTACTAAGTAAGAGTAACTGTGTGGCATGATGTGAGTTGTAGTCTAACACATCTGGAGGGCTTCAGTTTGAAGATGCACATTTTTTCCTCTATGCTGTAGCCTGCTGAAATTCCTCTTTCAATACAACTGTTAAAGATGAAGGAGCCCTGCCCTCATTTTCATATGGTCACCCTACACAAACAGTAAGTGTTAGGGTGACCAGGCTGCAACCCAGAGATTGCTTCTGCCCCTTTATAGAGGGTCAGACTTTCTCTTGTACTATAGATTCCAGTTCTGGACTTCCTTCCTTAGGATGGATATAGATGAATGGGGGGGGGGGGGCGGGAAATCAGAGGTGGGCAAGGAAGCTGAACAGAGGGATGGAAACCAAGTCCTATGATGAAAGATCAAAGGAAGTATTATTCATGCTTAGCCTGGAAGAGAGAACACTTGGGAAGGGGGACATGATGACTCTCTTCAAATATGAATGCCTGGCACAGAGGAGAGGGGAAAGACTTGGGCCAGATCTACACCAAGCAGGATTTAACACTTTGAAAATGGGTTGAAAACAGGATTTGGAATGTCTCCTGGGCCCCAACAGTTGTCAATACTTTTATCAACCCTTATAAAGCAGTGGTGTAGATCCTGCCTTGTTCTCTGCTGCCACAGAGGGCAGTGTTCTATCTAATAGGCCTTAAGTTACATGATTTGGGCTGAATGTTAGGAAAAATTTCTTGATGGTATGAACAGTTCACCAATGGGCTAAATGGTCTAGAGGGGCGGTGGGCTCTCTCTCATTGGAAGTTTTCAAACAGAGGCTGGGCAGCCATCGGTGTGGGGGGGGGGAGGGATGCTTTAGCTCTGGATTTTCTGCATTGAGCAGGGGGGTGGACTAGATGGGTACATCATGGTCCCTTCCAGGTCTATGCTTAGAAAGTTCTGATTCTGACACTATAATTCTCTATCTCTAAAACTGAAGTTTTTACTGTTGCTGCTATTTCAATTTTTTTTGCTGCAGATTTTGTTAATTGTATTGTTTTGTTTTTTTTCTTTATTTATGTATTTATTTTTTGTAAGCCACCTTGAGAAAGGTTTACTTTGAGAGATGGTATAAAATATTTTAAATAAAGAAATACAAAGTGTCCATGAGAGCTTAATCAAATCAGAACCTTATCTAGAGTGTTGTCCTTGGTTGGGTTGTTCTTTATTTACAGAAGTGAGAGAAATGTTTGGAGGGTTTTTTAAACCCCAAATCTGTAATCCAGGGCCGGTGCTACCATAGAGGCCACTCAGGCAGCCGCCTTTAGCGCCAAGGTAAGGGGGGGCGCTGAACGCCGCACCTGGAAACAGCTCTCTCACAGTGGCTCTGAGAGGGCGGCTTCCGGGTATGCCGTTCCAAAGCCGCCCGCCTGCCCCAGTGTCCTGGCTTCGCTTCGGCTGGGCGCCCACCCAGCCGAAGCGAAGCCACGCCTGCCCCCCCCACTCCAGCGTCCTGGCTTTGCTTCGGTTGGATGGGCGCCCAGCTGAAGTGAAGCCAGAATGCTGAGGTGGGTGGGCGGGCGGCTTTGGAACAGCGTGCCCAGAAGTTGCTCTCCCAGAGTGGCTTCCAGCCAGGTGCGCCATTCTGAAGCCACCCCACCCACCCCAGCGTCCTGGCTTCACTTCGGCTGGGCAGGCGAGATGGCACCCTGCGCCTAGGTATGCTGGGGTGGGGGTGGTGCCTAGGGCGCAAAATAGTCTGGCACCGGCCCTGCTGTAATCCTATGTGTACTTACATGGGGATAGTTCTAAGGGAGCTCAGCCAGACATACATCTGAATAAGTGTGTATAGGATCTGCTGCACCAGTAACTGCAAGAAACATTTGGTAATCAAATAGCAGGTTATTGCTGCTGACAAATGATACATCATTGGCAAAGTATGGATAATATTATAACATGATAAATCATTAGGAAAATATTAAGTTCGTTTCTGCTAATGTTTATTGAATTGTACACATGATTTTATGACTGCATTGTGGTAGTGTAGAATACTTTAAAAGGTTTTTAAATGTTCCTTTTGTGTTCTGGTGCCTTTTTTATTTGACCCATTGCTGTGGGTATGTATGGTCCCAGTTCACCAACTAGAACTATGCACAATCCCAGGGTCTGGATGGGTGGGTGGGTGTCCAGCCAGGGGAACCTTGCATGCACCTGTTATCTGTTTGTGCACATGATTCCCGACCCAGCCAGGGATCTCCATTTAGAAGCTCTTTCCATGTGCAGATCTCCCTTGAAAAATTAGGATGACCTACTTGGAACTTGTAAACAAGTTTAATTGACTTAAGTGCAACCTGATTCCAAGGAAATGTACTTTAAATCACATCCTAAGGCAGAGACACCTTCAGAACATTTTATGGTGCTATCATTTCTTCATCCCAAAAGTTTTATAACATTTTGAGAAGAAGATTTATGCCTCTGTGAGACCTTTGTAATACATATTTCTATTCTCATTTTACATTATGTAATATCAGTACACATGAGACTGCATTTCAGTTCATTTAGCTGGCCAGTATGATGTAAAATGGCCAGAAGTCAGGTGCAAATCAACCACATGCTTTTCTGCATATGAATATGTAAAAGTAAGAGTGTAAGGATGTGCTAGTCATCCTAATATTGAGTGGTGGGTTTTTTGTTTTTTTAAAAAAACCTCTTGGTACAATACAGCACACTCATTCCATAAAGAGGCCATTGTCTCAAAATAAATGATAATGATATAATGGTAAGTTGGTGGAAGGGAAAAATATATACAGACTTGAGCACTGCCATCTCTTCATCTTGCTATCATTCACAATCTATCAATACAAAAATGTTCTATCCATCCAGATGGTTGACGTTATATGTGATTGCATGAAAGCTCTGATATAAAATGCCTATAGCTTACTGGATTACCCTTTGGCCACATGTTTTAAATTATTATTTTTTAAAGAGCCATTGCAATCTTGCAACAAAAGAACAAGACTTTATTGTATAACAGGGTTGCAGATGTGGAAAGGTGCTCATAATAAAGTCAAAATATTTTTTTCTCATTGTGCATCTGGAATGCCAAAAGATCTCTGAAGTCACCAGAAACTAATGCTAGACAGTCTTTGGTTTGTGATTAATTTAATATTCGGAAAAATGATTCTTTTTCAAAACTCAGTGCCATTCATCATCATATTGTCGTTTGGTAATCCCAAAAGGATTTACAAGTCAAGTTTTTTGGGGGGGTTTCCCCTAATTTCTGAAACAATGTTAAAACATCAAAGAGTTTCAGATGCAAACATCAAAGGGGCAGTCCAAATCAGAGATTGCTGGCTAAAACAGTTTAGTTCATTTAATATCCTCTGGTTTTCTCAGGATTAAGTTACAGCATATAAAATTCTTGGAATCTGGTAAAGGAAGCAGTATGTTTATTGTTTTTAACAATATGGTTCTTTGGTGGGCAAGAGACTTTGTGGTAGAGAGGATGTCATTCTCTCTCCCCCTCCCCAATTTATCAGATCCTGAATGGAATTCTTCTGGAGAAAACAGTGCCATCTTTTGTTCACATGTTTGGTGATGCATTTCCTCTATTTTAGAAATGTGTAAATGGCACCCTGATTATCATGGTAAATGGTGCCATTATCAGGGTTCCATCAGATGAGCATTTTATTGTATGCTCATTACTGGGCACTCATGGATTTTTGCAGGTCCTTCTCATGACATTGTCTGCCTATAGTGGACCTCCCGCCCTTTCTAACCTTCTTCGTGCCACAAAACAACAACAACAACAACAACACCCCAGTAAAAGGAAGTACTTCTTCACACAGCACATACTTAAATTATGGAACTCACTACCCCAAGATGTAGTGATGGCCACCAATTTGGACAGCTTTAAAAGGGGGTTGGACAAATTCATGGAGGAGAAGGCCATCAATGGCTATTAGTTGCGATGGCTAAGTGCAACCTCCAGTATCAGAGATAGGAAGCCTGTATACACTAGTTATTGAGTAACATGGGTTGGAGGGTGCTGTTGCACCATGTCCTACTTGTGGGTCCCTGGTCGACAGCTGGTTGGCCAGTGTGAACAGAATGCTGGACTAGATGGACCCTTGGTATGATCCAGCAGGGCTCTTCTTCTACCCTTATGTTCTTAACTCATGCAGAAAGTATTTCCCAAATCCAATACCAGGCATTTCCAGTTTTAAAAAAGTATTTCAAATAACAGATGGTGGGAATACCTTTACCTGAGAGTTTCAAGAGCTCCTGCCAGATTAGATGGACAAAGAGGCACTTTAAATTCAAGCTCACCCTCTCCCAACCTGGTGCCCTCCGGATGTCATTGGATAACAGCTCCCATTATCCCTGACCATTGTCCATGCTGGCTGGTGCTGATGGGAGTTGCATTTCAACATATCTGGAGAGCCCCAGGATGAGGAAGTCTGAGCTAGATTAACAGATGCACATTTTCAGGAACACCAGGGGTGCAGTGCACTGTGCAAGCTTCCAGCTTGATCCCCAGCCTATTAACACTGAACCATTTCCACTTGCAGATTTCATCCCACTGATTTTGAATGGACTTTCCCACAAAAGCCAGGCAGGGTATTTACATGGCTGCAAGTAAGCAATTGCTTAAGCCAGCCATTCCCAACCTGGTGTCCCTCAGATGTCTTGGTCTGCAATTCCCACCATTCCATTGGGAATTGCCATGCTGGGAATGATCATTCAGTCGGGAATGATGGAGTTGCAGCCCAACATATCTTGAGGGCAACAGACTGCGGAAGGCTGGATTAGCAATTTAAAGAACTCATCAGGTTTACAAACAATCTGGAGTCAACAGTAAGCAGTGAGATAGCCACGTTGGCTGACACACCAAATGGTTAAAGCAAAAAGGGATTATGAAGAGTTCCACAAGGATCTCTCAAAACTGGTAGAATCTGAATTAAAATAGTAAATGTATTTCAGTGTAAGCAAGTGTAAAGTGATGCACAGTGGGTCAAAAAAAATTCATAACATTACGTACTCTATATACTGAGCTGACGGTGATAGACTAAGAAAGATCTTAGGGTTAGAGCAGATACCTTGATGAAAACATCAACCCAGTTGTGTGGTTGCTGTGAAAAAGGCAAATTCTATGTTGGGCACAATTAGAAAAGGAGTACAAAACCAAATTGGTAATATAATACACATACACAGATCTACAGTGTTACCACACTTGGAATACTGTGTACAGTTCTGGTCTGCACATCTCAAAAGGGTTTGTAGAGCTGGAAAAGATGCAGAAAGGAGCAACCAAAGCGATTAAGGGGCTGGAGCAACTCCCCTATGAGGGTAGGTTACAACATTTGGGGACTGTTCAGTTTAGAAAAAAAGGTGAGTAAGGGGAGACATGGCAGAGGTGTATAAAATTATGCATGGTGTGGAGACAGTGGATAGTGGATTTCTCATCGCTTTGGCTATTGGGCGGTATAAAAATGTAATAAATAAATTAATAAAATAAAACTGAATGGTGGGAGGTTCAGGCCAGGGCAGATAAAAGGAAGTGATTTTTCACACAGCACATTGTTAAACTATAGAATCCAGTACCACAAAACAATGTGGTAGCTACTAGCTTGGAAGGAAAGGAACCTCTCGTGCAAGCACTGAGTCATTACTGACTCTTGGAGGGATGCCAGCTTTCGCTGATGTTTTCTTGGCAGGCCTTATAGCAGGGTGGTTTGCCGTTGCCTTCCCCGACCATTATTGCCTTTCCCCCAGCTAACTGGGTACTCATTTTACCGACCTCGGGAGGATGGAAGGCTGAGTCGACCCGAGCCGGCTGCCTGAAACCAGCTTCCGCTGGGATCGAACTCAGGCCGTGGGGAGAGTTTCAGCTGCAGAAACTGCTGCTTTACCGCTTAGATGGCTTTAAAAAGGGGATTAGACAGATCGATGGCGAATAAGGCTATCGATGGTTACTAGTTATATAGCCATGTTTTCCATCCAGTATTAGTGGCAGGATACCAGTTGCTGGGAACATGAATGGGAAGGTGCTCTTGTGCTCATGCCCTTCTTGTGGGTCTCCTAAAGGCGGCTGGTTGGCTACTGTGCAACCAGAATGCTGGACTAGATAGGCCATTCATCTGATCCAACAGGGCTTTTCTTATGTTTTTATGTTCCTAAATCCCAATTAGATCACAACAAATTTAAGGCTTCCTTATATAAGCTTTCACAGGCATGCCTTTCTGATTAAACAAAGAATATGGAAAACCCAAACTTCAGTAGTGCACAAATAAATAGATGTGTGTGTTTTTTCTTTTTGCAGGATGTGCATTTAGTTCTTGGATTACAATTTAAACACGATTTAAACTAACTTGTCCATCAGAACTGTCCCTTTTAG
This sequence comes from Elgaria multicarinata webbii, assembly GCF_023053635.1. Taxonomy (NCBI): domain Eukaryota; kingdom Metazoa; phylum Chordata; class Lepidosauria; order Squamata; family Anguidae; genus Elgaria; species Elgaria multicarinata. The sequence goes on from NC_086171.1 coordinate 16,912,013, forward strand.
CTCATGATTTTGCAGAACTGTGGCAACTGCGGCTCATGCCAAATACCGCCGGCTGCCACCCCAAAACCCCTCTTCATTCCTGTCATTTCAAAAAAAGATTATTGCCCCCTGAAGTGATGGATATGCCTGACGATCAGTTTCACATTTCAATAGGGAGGCTGTTCACTCTTCATCTCCTGAAAGTCCTGGGAATTCAAATCTAACCGCTGCAAGACACACATACACTTAACTTCTAGACTTCCTTTTAGATCATGTATCATGTAAGGACAGACTTCATTATATCACTTACAGAACCTGTGCCAAATTGCAAAACTTCTGACTTAGAGGGAAAGTTTACCAATGCTTTTCCACTTGTATTATCTCCTTGCCTCAATGACTTGGGGCTAGGGTCAGGGGACGGGTTTGCTGCGGTCTCATTATTTGCGAGACGTGATACAGTTTGGGACACGATTTTAAAAAAGGCTTTAAGGAGCCCCCTGACAATTGTGCAAGGCAGCACCATCAGGTTGTCAGACAGTTCATCTGGTAAATGTGTTTCTGTGAGTCCACCCTGGCCCAATAAATCTGATGCCTCGTACTGTAGGGGCCTTAAAGGTGTTTCAGACTAGCTTGTTTGCCCTTACAATTATGCCATTATATACATGGAGAATAAAATGGCTTTTGAAGTACTGGCAGAAAAGGATCCTGGCAAATGAATGGAGGAAGACCACAGCAAAGATACAGTCTTCCAACAAGAACATAAATTCTGGCTGTTCATAATCCCCAGCCAAAGATGTAAATTTCAATAGAAGAGCACATAAAAAGGATTTATAGCAATAGCGGCATCTAAGCAGCTTTAGGATATCACGAGACAAGGATGGGATTTCTCCCATGCTTTTGCCATGCACCAACTGGGACAAGTGATATGGAAAGAGACATGCTCATAAAACGAAGGAAAGGGATTAGTTAAAGAGACCATTAATGTCTCCCAGTGCAAATAGATCTGAAGAAATCAGCTTATTGTGAGAATTTTAACTGGGTTGGGAAACAGAAATAGGGCTTTCAATATTCTTTCCTGAGTTTTGTAAACAGTCAGAAAATACATTTTTCAGCACAGCTGTACTCCTGCCTACCTGTGTTTCAGAAAAAAAATGCTAAAAAATGAAATATGAAATCAGGGTTGGTTCTGATGAGTTCCTGCACCCAGTTGCATTATAGCACCATGTTCTTCCTTTATCTCATGTACACAGTGTGTGTGTGTGTGTGTGTGTGTGTGAGAGAGAGAGAGAGAGAGAGAGAGAGAGAGAGAGAGAGAGATGCATCTTGCATTCCCCCTTCCAGTGGGACTCTCCTTCCTGGCTGTCCCAAATTATTGCCCAAGAAAAAGCCCAGCAGATCCTTCTTCTTTTTTTGTAGAGCTGTGCACAAGTGACCTCTCAAATTTCTCCACCCTATTTGTGGATAGAGGAATTGGGGGGACAATTTCACTGAATTTCTCCAGGGGGAGGAGAAATGCTCTAACAATTTCTCACAGGTAGGCATCACTATGGGCAAGGGTTGTAGAACAGCTTCTTTCATTCTTTTTCCTAAAGGGTTTTTGGGGTTTTATTTGCACAGCCAATGCAAGTGGAAACAGCATCAACTGTGTAGGCAGCCTGCCCCCCTTTTTTGCAACCTCCATAAACCTAGGATCACCCTGGGGCATTGAGGGGAGGGAATGCAGGCACCACAAAAAATAATGGTGAAGAAAATGTGAGAAAATTCTGGAAAGTGTCCTTTTATTTCCAAGGGGTAAGAAAAGAAAAATATTGGGAATTCCCTGAAAGTTTTCTTTCCCCATGAAACATGCCTCCATTTTTCTGCTTCATTCTCAGGGCATTTTATAATTTGCTTTGAATTTGTGTTGATATTTTTGACCTAACTAATCACTGTGAGGTAGCTGAGGGTACTGTCTATATTTTTCTTTCTATTACACATCTCACCACTGCTCTACAGTCTCCCAGTCTTCCTGCATCTCCTGATCTGAAAAGGTCCCATGGGAGGAATAAATTTATGATGTCTTCTTTTGGGTGGAAAGTTTGGGAAACCGAGGAGTCTACAGGCTGTCAGAGAGATGACTGCACAATGGAAGACAAGATGGTCCTACACAATCCGCAGTCATCTCATAAGTAAAGTAAACACGAGAACCCTGAACACATGAGAATTTCTCCAAAAATTTCTTCCCTGAATTTCTTTTCAAAAGCCATTTCTTTTCTATCAAATTGAATGTGAATGGTTGAAATTTTCATGGGAGAAATTTTCAGCAGACCATTACATTTTTGGCCTCTTGGAGTCGGAAACGACTGAACGAATAAACAAAATGATGATGGTGATGCATCCTTCCATCACCATCTCTTTAAAGATATTACAAATAGCAGCATTGTTGGAGGGGATATCTGGATCTAGATGACAGCACGGGCAGAGGGCAGGTTCTAACCCTTTCCCCTCACACTGATTTTCCAATGAAAACCTCCACCCAGGAGCTACTAGTCCCATTATGTCAGGACTGAGCCTTGGACAGCAATCTGGAATGTAGGTTGCCAAGTAGTCAAGACCAGAGGACAAACTTGAGGCAGGACAAGAGAACAAGTCAGGAATCAAGGCAACAGCAAAAATTGCACCAATTTTGCAAGAAAAGAAGGCATGTGGGGAGCCACATTCCGCACAACTCCCCCCCCCCCAAAAAAAACAAGCCTCACTGGAATCCTCCTGAAGGGTGGGGTATATACATTCTTTAAACAGAATAGAACTATAAACTACAAGTAAATATCCATGACACATAAGTGAGTTTTGTCTTAGAAGTTTATTTGTATAAACCATAGGTTATTACAAAAGGTTAAAACAGAGGTAGCTCATCACCTTAATAATTAATGGAAAAAGATTTCAAAATAATTGAAGAATTTAGTATCTGTCTTCAAGTTCCGTTTCTTTGAAGTTCTGGTCCTTGTGCCCTCGCTAAAGTAGCACAATTTTTGCCCCTGCAAATTCAGCAGCAGCTGATGTGGAGTGCACCCCCTGGTGGATTTTATGGTCAATGGGCTCCCTTGGGTGTTGGCCAGCCTTGTTCTAAATGGAAGCCTCTTCATGCCTAATTTTGCCTGGAATTTGCACATAAATAAATAAAGATACATACAGGGCAATCCTATGCAAGAGTACTCAGAATTCAGTGGGATCTACTTCTAAATAAGTGTGGATAGGATCGTAGCCTTAGAGAGTGATACTAAATTAACAGGAAGTAGAATGGAGGAAACATTAGGAAATTCAGTGATATTGTTTCCTTTCCTTTTGATCATCTCTCTTTGACTCCATCTCATCCCCTCTTCCCTTTGATAAGTGATGTTTGCTTTCATCTCTCTCTTACCAGATCCTTATCGTGGACCCTTTGTGAACATGTGTTAAGATTGTGCTCCCTGACAAAGGGTTTCTCAGGTTACAATTTGCAATCCAGCAGTGTGCAGAAATTAATGCAGGGGACAGGTTTCCCTATTACAGACTAGCAAATGAATATTTGTTAAAGGGATGTGGTCCTTGCCTAACAAGTTTTCAGCAAAGTAATATAAAACAGGGCAGGGCTGAATGCAGAAGAAATAGTTCGGATGGACTATCAGTGACTGAGATTAAGTTCATATAAAGGGGGGGGGATGAATTTGGTGCAACCTATTGTAAAAATATTTCCTATTTGATTTTTTGGTTTCATTAAATTGCCCTTCTCAATCCATTGGGCGGAAGCAGGCTGTAAAAAGCATGGAATTGGTTGCATTCCAGAAGGAAGAGGCAGATACCATGCTTGGGTTACAACCTGATCATTGTATATACTTAAATAAAATAATTTTTATTTAAGTATATACAATAATAGATTGGAGAGGGAGGGGGGATTTGAGGCCCCTGGATTCAGCGGTGTAGTGGTATATGTTGAAGTGCAAGTGCTCATCATGACGCTCTCCATAGCCACACCTCCAAGGAGGGTCCAAAAATTCAGGCAGCCATATCAACAAACCAGTTCTAGTAGTTTTTCATCTCCACCAGGAGCAGGGGTTTTATAAAACCAATGGTTCTTAATTGCCCTTTCAAGACCAAGGCACTCCAAAACCCTTTGCATTACAACAGTGAAGACTAGGGCCCTTTCTACCCCTAAGGATTATCCCAGGAAAATGGAGGGATCATCCCTGCTTGGTCCTGGGAACCCCTGTGTGTCATTTGCATGCACAGGGATGATCCCTGGAAAAACGGCAGGTGTAGAAACGGCCTATATAGTTTCTGGGAAAGTTCATCACCCTGTCCCAGGCCCTTTCTCTACACCATATGGGTGTAGAGGGAGGGGGGGGAGGATCTCACGATATTCTGATCACGATATCAGAATATCTCGTGATCCGAATGCTTTCTGTTCTTTAACTGATCCATAAGAGGACCTCTCCTCTTATTCCAGGACTACTAAGTTTATTCAGGAGTCTTTGGTGGGGGCTTTATCAAAAGCCTTTTGGAAGTCCAAGTAAACAATGTCCACCAGATCACCCCTGTCTACATGTTTGTTGACACTCTCAAAGAATTCTAGTAGATTAGTGAGACAGGACTTACCTTTGCTGAAGCCATGTCGATTCTTCTTCAGCAGGACCTGCCCTTCTATATGCTTACTAATTTTGTCTTTAATAATGCTTTCAACCAATTTACTTTGAACAGATGTCAAGCTAACCGGCCTGTAATTTCCTGGCTCCACCCTGATTAGCATAATATCCTGGCCCCAAAGAGGAAGGCCATTTTAAGCCTGAGCTAATCCCAATTACCAGGGATGGTGTGTGGGCTGTGCTGCTGCTGACCCAGCCTAGAAAGAGGCCTAGCACAAGGCCTTTTCATCTCACATCTTGCAAGGTGCTGTGATTATGTCTTGAAAGACAGTAGAGGTGATGGTTCTGACATTACTCTGGGTTTCAGTCAGAACTCTAAAGGAGCTATCCAAGGCACTCTGCTCTGTACCTTGGATACCTCCCTTAGAATTCTGACTGGATTCACCACCCTTCTGACCTTGGAACCACCAGCCTCCACTTTTGAAAGTTCTCTACCCCTCAAATCTCTCATTGACCATATTCCTTGGTCCTCATGAGATTTCGCTGTCCAGCCAGTGTAGGGCTGCAGCAGGAGCAACTGTGCCTGGTGCAGATGAAACCTCCCTACTTTATAGTCAGCAGTGGGTGGGTGCGTCGGGTGTGGGTGTGGGTGTGTGGGTGTGTGTGAAGTGGCTGTCTTTTCTTGTCATGTAATCTCTTTGTACGCCACACTAGGAACTTGTTGAATCGCTTAAATAAAATAAATCAATAACAGAAAAATAAATGCATCGATGACACATAAATGAACATAATGATGGAAAAATTTAGTAGCAGCTTTCAAGTTCTGTTTGCATGCAGTATGAAGCTAGAGCTGCAATTCTGGACACATTCATTTGGGGGTCCTATTGAACAGGAATGGAATTTACCTGCATAAACATCCATAGGATTGAGTTACGCAGTTCATTTTCAGCAATGCAAGAGATCTATGATCAGTTTGGTGCTGTTTTGTTTCTCAGTTTACAGTCCCTATTTCCATGATTGGTTTATGCTGTGGTAGCTGGCAAAATATATTTCCAGAGGGGTAGCCAACATCAAGCAGGGGGAAATTTGCTCCTCTGCAAATTGGTATGGTTTTCAGTGCTGCAGCACTGCCCCAGTACATTTTCAGTGTAGACTATGCAATGCAGATGAACAATACTGACATCTCAAATATGTACACACAGCCATGGCAAAGTAGTGCATAGATGAGCAGGTGTCAAACAAGAGGTATAGCTGAAGCGTGTTTATTTTTTATTTTTTTGCTGCAGCAGCTCCTACTGACAAAGAGACAAGCCACTGTTGGGTTTTAAGTGTTGCTGCTCTCTTTGGCAATTGGAAACGGTGCTGCAGGAACAGAAAGCAAAGCTCTAGCTGTGCACACCATTTTATTTCTCCACATGCATGCCCCATCTTTGATTCCCAGACCTAAGCTGCAAATGAGCCCAGTGCTGACTTAAAAGTTAGCATCAAGTTGGCAGAGCTGGAAGCATCATAGGTAATTAAGCTCAACATGATATGTTTATTATAGAATTCACTCAGAGTTATCTGATCCGGCTGACTTAGTACATGATACTTAGAGTTGCTTAGTTTCCATAATTTATTTGCTGGCATGAATAAGAAACCAGTTGGACAGTGTGGTAGAGAACATTCTTTGCCACATGATTTCTTTGCAATCTCAGTGTGTAAACATTGAAAATGGAACCCCAAAAAGCCCTTTCAAAATGCCTCAGAACACCAGATTCCTATCTCAAGTTATAGGTATCGCAGTTTGGAATTTTTTGCTGTCCCCAGCACTGTTTCCATACAACCACACAGGTGTTGATTACGCCATAATGTGCAAAGTTACCTACATAGCTGGCACGGCACTTTAGAATGGTAGCACACCCAATACACAACCAACAATGGTGATGTATATTGCAAACAGGGTAACAATGCAATTCCAGCTTTCTTCTCCTTCATCTTAAAAAAGCAAAATATAGTACACTTCTGGAATTCGTTGTTGCAATGGTGTTTGAATAATCCAGTTGATGTTCACAATCAGAACTGATATGTCTTCAAATTATAAAAAATCATTCACTGATTCCCACAAAGATAATGTTTCCTGCCAAAAGAGAATCTCATCTGAGCAATGTTGCCAGCAAAAATATGAAGGTTATTCTTCAGTTCCAATTTGCGAACTATGGGGGGGAAATGCAACCTTGAATTTTCTTAATTCCCTTGGCTTTTTGTACTTGATTTCTACCTGCTGTTCTTGTCTGTTATTTTTATTTTTAAAAACTGTATGGCGGATTTTAATCTTGCTGGTGTTCGCTGTTTTGGGCATCCCAATTATGGGATGGAAATATAGGATATCAATATGGATATGGATATTTGTAACAAACAAACAAAATGACTGAATCAAGAACAACCCAGAAGCATATTACTCCAGCAATGTATTAGCCTACAGGCTTCTTGGCATGAGTAAAAGACGTGAGTTTGGCCTCAACTACAAACAGCATTTTCCTGTTTCAGTCCCCCCCCCACCCAATTGGAAAAAGGGCAAAGATTTAAACAGATTTTTGGCTAACTGTTTTGACCACCCACCCCCAGAAATGCAAACCCTTGGATGGTTTGTTGAATTGTATCAATGTATCTAAGACCTCTAGTCATTTTTCATAGGTTTGGTTTCTTTGGTCTTATATACAGTTTTTGCTGCCATAGTAGCAAACATCAATTCTTATAATTTGGATAAACAAAGCTGAAGATAGATAGATGATAGATAGATAGATAGATAGATAGATAGATAGTTGGATAGGTGACATTTCAGGTTATATTGTGTCTCAATGGTGGCTTAATTGTTGCTAGCTAGCATATCAAAGTACAACCCAAATTAGTTTTAATTTCCAAGATAACCATATAAATGCAGATTTAACTCTTAACTGCAATAGCTTAGAAAGGCTTTCCCTCCTCTCTCCTGGTGGAGCTGGCTAATATAGTTTTACTTATTTTCTTAACCGAAAAGGAAACACAATGCTTACATTCCAGGCATTGCTATGGTGACAGCAAGAAACTGCAGCTGTAGACCTGAAGCAAAAACCTGAGGTAATGTTGAGCCCTAGAGACTCAGTAAATATTAACTATGTCGAAGAAAGCTAAGAAGAGTAGCCAAAAACACACTCCCTTAATATTGATGAGTCAGGGGCAAAAAGAAAGAAAAGGGGGAAAAAGCTATCTTGAGATTAGCTGTGACTTTTAAATATATATATTTTTATGCACACTTCAAAATTTGACAAGATGCCATTCTTTTGTGTGTGTGCCAGTGTTTAAATAGTTGGCTTCAGTTCTGGTTTTGCTGAAATCTAATCTTTCAGATTTCTTCAGAGCCAAAAGAGTTGTGGGACACCCTGTTCAGGCATCTTATTGTATACCTCAATCAGTTTCTTCTCCGAAATGAACAACTCTTTAGTAGAATGTGAACTGTTTCCAAGGAGGATCATGGGGAGGACATTCATTCTTGCTGTCAGGGCTTGCCAGCCCAAGATATTTTGCTGCCTAAAGCTAAGAACAAGATGCACCCAGCCACCCATTCCATGGATGGAATCCAACTGGTCTGGCACTTGAATCTTACTTCAACAACATCCTCCACTGCTTAGAGCAGGAAGGATGCGGTATGTGATGGTGCCCTCCAGATGTTTTGGACAACAATTACCATAATCTCCATCCATTAGCCATGTTGGTTGGGGCTGATGGGAGTTGCAGTCCAAAGTATCTGGCTTAGAGAGTGCAGGTTAGGCCAGTTAGTGGGCTTGGGGGGTGGAATGGTGGGTGCTATTGCCTCCCCCAGCACCCATCCCCTGAGGTGGCTGCCTCCTTCAGCCTAATAGTAAGGCTGACCATCCTTAACATTCTCTTCATCTTTTTTTTAATGGAAGTAACTCACTGTTAACGTTCCTCAATTTAAAAGCAGGCAGAATCTACACACTTTTTGTAGGCCCAAATGATAAGCTGTTTAGTACTTATAAGCAAACAGAACTGTTTCCAAGGATAAGCAAGCAGAACTGAATACCAAAATAAAAGTAGAACACCAGAACAGCCTGAGGGTGGAAGTTTTACCTTCAACACAATGAAGATTTAAAACTTAAGCCTATTACTTTCCATCGCGCACTACAGCTCGAAACACTGGAATGCCTGATTGTACCCTGAGACCTGATAGTACCAGTAAGAGAGAGGATCCCATTCTGACTAGTGCATTCTGACCCCTGATCCCTTCTTCTCTTCCTCTGCATATGCTCACAGCCACTCTTATTACACTGGGGCCTTAGCTAGACCTAATGATTATCCCAGGCAAATGGAGGGGTCATCCCTGCCTGCTCCCGGAATCCCCTGTGTGTCATTTGGATGCACAGGGATGATCCCAGGACAATCCCGGGATATAGGCCTGGTCTAGCCATGGCCTGAATCTTATAGAGCTGATCCCTCATGCTGGAAGAAGTTCTGGAATTGTGTCCTAGGAGGCCCTGACTTGAGGCCAGAGTAGACGTAAACCACTTTAGTTGAAAAAGAAATGTTAAAAGCAACACCACACCTTCCACATCCATTATTAGTCAGCAACACAATGCATTGGAAGCTTATTGGCGCTTCTAAGTTATCTGAAGAGATGTGTAGAAACGTCTGATGTAGATATGGTGTCAATTCATGGACTACTGCATCATTTCGGGAAAAGAGTATTGCAGCTTCATTGTACAATTGGTTTTTCAGGACATAGGACATTGCTAGAATAATGATAATAACTTACAATATAAAAGAAAAAGAGGATCCAATGACTGAGAGTAGGTTTATTGAAAAATGGGACGTGTTTGTTGCTTTTTGGAAAGATAAATGTCAGGTTAACATTTGTCCATATTCATTATTTCCATCAGTTTTAATTTATATATTATAATTTCTGTATCTGTAGGATGAGTTTTTATTTATTTATCTTGCATATGATAGTGTTGTCGTGGTTGTAGTAGTAGCAGTGGTAGTAGTACTATATTTCTTATTATTGTTTCAACATTTTAAAAATAAAATAAAATAATTGTAACAAAGAATGAATTATAAAAGGAGGGTATGTTTTCTGGCTGCCACCATAAACTCCCCTCCCCATTGAATAAATCATGAAGATGGTTGTTGTTGTTGTTGTTGCCCAAATGCACATTTTTAAGGTGCCCAGTTTCCTAATCAATGCTTTTTGTGAATGTGATCACAATCTCGGGAATATGCCATCTTCACGCACCCACCACCAGCACCACCAATGTGTTCAGGGGTGCAAATGGGGCAAGTTTTGAAGTTCTGAAATCTTACCAAATTTGGTAAGTTCTTATCAAAAAATTAACCCAATGGAATTCTTACCCCTCTGTAGTAGCCACCTACCTTATATAAGAACAGGGGTGCAGAACACAAGGCTGCATGTAGTCCCAACCAGCCCTGGCACAGCCCCACCTGCCCCAACACCCCTTCAAAATTGTAAAACTTTTTAAAGAAAAAGAATGGCATCCACAGTACTAGAGAGACACCTCCCCCCCCAAAAGTTAAATTTTCACTTGTAAAGAATCTAAATTTGACTTTTTAGGCTCTCCATAGTTTTATGAATGCCATGTGGTTTCCTTCTTTTTCTTCTAATCGTTTTTGGGTTGCTTGGCAGACTGTGAAAATGGCCCTGACCTTCTGAAGTTCCCCACTCCTGCACCAGAAGGTGGAGAGCCTCAACAGCAGGTAGGAATATAGGAAGCAGTCGTATACTGAGTCAGAGCATTGTCTACAGCAGCCTTCTGCAACCTGGTGCCTTTCTAGTGTTTTGGACTTCATCTCCCATCAGCCTTTGCCAGGACGTCCAATGGTCAGGAATGCTGGGAGGATACCAGCTAGTCTGCACTGAAGCAACACTTCAGGGTTTCAAAGAGGAGCCTTTCCTGTTCCATCTTGAAGATGCCAGGGGTTGGAACTGGGGGCTCTCCCATGCAAAGCATGTGCTCTACCACTGAGCTAATGGAGCATTCGTGTAGGTAGAATGTTGGATTAAGGACCAAAAGAGACATTACTTTAAATGTAGCAGGGCTTTTAAATCATAAGAACCCTTCTATGCCTCACACTTGGGTTCTGATCTAGATCAGGAACCCCTGTGCCTACTCTAGAGTAAAAACAAAACCAAGGCGTAGGTGTTAGACACACATTTAAAATTCATGGCTGTTTTGGCCTTAGGGCTAGAGAGACCCTCCCTGCTTCAAACCCCCACTCATCTATGAAGTTCAGAATCCCCATTTCTCAGCCTAACCTACTTGTGAGGGTAAAACAGAGAGGAGAGAAGGATATACATCACCCTGATCTCCTTGAAGGAAAAACCATATATAAATAAACAAAATATTGTTCAGTGTGGTCCTAATGTTTTTGAAGCACTGGAACAGGTTAAATCCCTCCCGATAACTCCTGGATCTCAAGGTTCAGAAGCTGCTCTTTTATTTAAGACACAATGGCCCAGTTCAGACGACACTTTGGATTTTGTGGTTAACGTAACCATAGGCAGCTGTGATTACGCTAACCACATGCAAAACGGGTGCAGATGACACCATTAACCCTTTTGTGGTTAAATTTGAGTCCTCCATTGGGCAGAAATCATAGAGCCTGAAGCATAGAGTGGCCGAAATTGCCATGGCTGCTCTATACTGTGGGCTCTGTGCTTGTCGGAGGTGTGCTGGGGGGAGGGAGAGGTGTTTTTTTTAAAAAAAAATCCCATCGAGGGGGAGTGGATGAGCTGGGAGAAGGTGGGGTTTGTTGGTTTTTTTAAAAAATTGCCCATCCGGGGGGGGGGGCTTGGCTGGGGGGAGGGCAAGGTTTTGTTTTTGTTTTTAAAAAATACTCCTGCAGAGGAGCGCTCCTGCACTGCTGTCTCTCCCAAAACTCCATTCAAAATGGCAGCCCCGACGTGCTCCGCCCTCCAGGCACATTGCGCACCACGTGTAGAATGAGGGGGTGGATCCCACCCCCTCATTCTACATGTGGCATGTGATGTGCCTGGAGGGTGAAGCACGTCTCGGCCGCCATTTTGAATGGGGTTTTGGGCGAAACGGAGCACAGGAGCGCTCCAGCGCAACAGTGAGTACTTTTTTAAACAAACAAGCCCTGACCTCCCCCGAGCCCAGCCACCCCCAATGGGTAATTTAAATTTAAACCCCTCCCCCTCCCCCAGCACACCCCCGATGGGCACAGAGCCCGAAGTATAGAGCAGCTGCAGCAATTTCAGCCACTCTATACTTCGGGCTCTATGATTTTGCCCTGTTAACTAGACAACACTTTTAGCCATGGTTAGTGCTGCTAACCACGTTGCAGAATGTGGTTAGTGAGCCTAACTACAATGTGTTTAACAGACCAAAATCTTAGCCAAAACATGTGTCAGACATCATGCTAAACCATGGCTAAGGATTCCCTTAACCGCTTTGCGGTGAAGCAGCATGGTTTAGTGTGTCCTCTGAACCGGGCCACAGGCAGGACTTTTTTCTTGGAGAAGCTCCCAGGGGCTGAATTCTAGTGGTGCACAGGCCTAAGTGCCAAAGGGGGCAGGGCCAAAACACCAAAGATACCAGCATACGATAGCTTAAAGAGCCAGTGTGGTGTAGTGGTTAGAGTTTTGGACTAGGAGTCGGGAGATCTGGGTTCTAGTCCCCACTCGGCCATGGAAACCCACTGGATGACTTTGGGCCAGTCACAGACTCTCAGACCAACTTATCTCATGGGGTTGTTGTGAGAATGAAATGGAGAGGAGGAGGATTATGTTTACCGTCTTGGGTTCCTTGGAGGAAAAAAAGGCAGGATATAAATGTAATAAATAAATAAATAGATTACTGCCAGTAACAAAGCCTTAAGTGAGGCATTTCAACCTTTAAGAAGGGTGGGGGGAGAAACTGCACAAAGCCAGGAAACCCCCAAATAGTTGGTGGCTTATAGAAAGGGGTAGGGCAAGGAAAGGGGGCAAGGCCCTCTGGGGAACCCTGGAGGGCCAGGTTTGGCCCCTGGGCTTGAGGTTCAACATCCTGCTGTGTAGGCTGTATCAGAGTCATTAGAGGAGTGGCTGGATACCACCAGCCTCTGTTGGCTTCCTAATATGCTGCTCCGGTAACATCTCAACTCAGGAGATAACATGAGAAGATCCACAGATATGATCATTACAGTGTTATATTTTCCAGCGGTTCCTGAGCCAAGTAAGTGAAGGGATCTTGCACTTCATGCTAAACATTTCTATTTGACCTGTACCTCATTGGTTGTTTGGAAACATCCACTCATACACTGGATCCCTACAATGGGCATGCTGTCAGTTGCCATACAAGTTTTCATATCTTCTTTTATAGTATACTTCGTAGCACTTTCAAGTGTAGGTATGAATTGCTTTCCAGGTTGATGATGAATGGATTCCTGAAAAACGGAATGTAACAACCACCTGAAAAAAAGTAAAACTCCACCATAACAATGGAGCGTGGGTGTCTAGAGCAAACGAGAACAGGTGCCAGAACAGTCCTGTTGCCAACATTCAGAATACTAGGTGTAAGAGTCTGTAAATTGTGGGTTTTGTCACTGCAAGAGAGAAGGGGGACTTTTAAAAGTGCTGTGCTGCTCAGGACTGTGGAAGAACCAGCTGGTAGAATTTTGTGATGGAGACCCAAAGGGACTATATTGCATAGTGTTGATTGTGTTTTCATCTGTCAGTACTGATGGGAAGAGGGGGAGGTTTGAATACAATGAACAAGAACCAGCCAGTCCCATTTTTTAAAAAAAAATTAAAATTGATTTATTTCATTTCTGTACCGTGCATTAGCTGAAGCTCTCTTGACAAACCCTGAAACCATAAAATACAGTAACACAGTAAAACATAGTATAAAAACATACGTTGAAACAGAATGAAACCAAAGTATCAACCAAGTTAAAAGCCAGTAGCCGGGCAAAGATCTAAAAATGCAATAACACGATTTTTAAAACTGAAAGACTAAAAGGCCTGGGATTTTTTTTAAAAAAGAGCTTCACTTGTTGCCTAAAAATACCACAATGTAGATGCCAGGTGAGCCTTTCTGGGAAGGTCATTTTACAACCGGAGTGCCGCCATTGAAAAGTAGACACCTGAGTCTCTTCATTTGGTCTGGGCAAGTATATATGGAAGGAGACGATCCTTCAGGTAACCTGGCCCCAAGCCATTTTAGAGCTTTGTAAGTTAATACCAGCACTGAATCTGGCCTAGAAATAAACTGGCAGACAGGGCAGATCATAAATCACTAGAATAGTATGATCATACCAACTGGTCCCCATTAGCGATCTTGTTGCCCCATTTTGGACCAGCTAATGTTTCTGAACAATTTTCAAAGGCAACCCCAAATGTATCTCATTGCAGTAATCCAAACAAGAGGTTGCCAGAGCATTGATAACTGTAGCTAAGCTATCTCTGTCCAGATAGGATCGTAGTTGGTATATCAACCTAAGCTGATAAAAGATGCTCTGAGCCACTGAGTCCACTTCCCATATCAATGATGAATTAATTGCTCCCCCCTCCAAACTATGAACCTGAACCTTTAGGGGAGTAAAACTCCCTCCAGAACTGGTTGAATATCACTCATCCAGGAAGAAGAACCACCCATTTACTGTACCTCAATCTTATCTGGTTTGAGTCTTATTTTATTGGCTCTCATCAGGTCCATTACTACACCCAGGCACTGGTTTAGAACACCAACTGGTTCACCTGGATTTGATGAAAAGGAGAGATAGAGCATGGGGGATAAAATAGAGCCTGATGCATCCAATGCCATCACTGCCAAGGGACAGAGCAATAATCCCCCAGCACTACCTTCTGGAATCATCCATCCATGCAAGAGTGGAACCACTGCAGTGCAGTGCCTCCAACTCCCAGGTCAAAAGCCTATCCAGAATATACCATGGTCAATGCTAACAAAAGCTGCTGAGAGTTCCAAGAGAATCAACAGGAACACTCTCTCCCTTTTCTTCTCTTCACCAAGGTCATCCCACCCCTGACCAAGGTAGTTTCCATTCCAAAACCGGGCCTGAAGCTCAATTGAAATGGATCTAGAAGATCATCAGTTTCATTCAAGAGTGCCTGGAATTGGCCAGCAACCACCCACTCAAGCATCTTGCTCATGAAGGGATGTTAGCCACAGGCTTATTGTTGTTAACATCTTTCGGGCCCATGCTAGGCTTTTTCAGGAGTGACCTAATAACTACCTCCTTTAAAAGCTGCCAGCAGCACTTCCTCTTTCAAGGAGTAGTTGGCAACCCCCTGGACCCAGCCAGAAATCTTCTCCCTATTCACTGTAATAAGTAGGGATGGCTGACTCACCTGCGTCTGGCTCTGTCAGACCGTGGAGCTCTGAGAAAAAGCCCTCTGGCCTGTTCTGTTTTGCCCTGTGGGCTGCTTTGACTGACCTCTCCTTCCCACATTTTGATCTGTGGATGCCTCACCTCTGCTGTGCTCCAGGTGCCCGACTGCCCACCAAATCTGCAAGAGGAAAGGTGCTCACCCAGCACTTCTTAGTTAAAAACTGGAGATCCCCTTGATGCCAAGGGCTGAAACTGCTCAAGGTGCAAGACTCAAAAGAGGAGGTTTGGCAACGTGAGTTTGAAGGATATGGCTCCAGCAGTTTTTTAAAATAATAAATTTTAAAGCTCAAATTTTAAAAATTCCTAAAAATCAATGGATAAATGTATCTGTTTCACATTTGGCATGGCTAAAGCCCTACCTAAGAGATATCACAGTGCCAAGTTTCACCTCTTTATCTTTAAAAATGACAGAGCTGTAAGCATTTACGTTAATTCCCATTAAAGTAGAGCTGCCCTTTGGGTGGGGAGGATAGGAAAAATCCAGATTTTTCTTTAAATTTCATAATTCCCTTCCTTCCCAGATTTATTACAAAAAAGCCTAACAAATCCTGGTTTTTCTTGTCATATGGTCACCCTAGGACTCAGATGCCCGCCAAGCCACTGCTCGCCATGCTTGTATCCCCACGTGAGCTTCTTTCTGGCCCAGTGAGTGCTCAATGAAGCTGTGAGGCCCCCCTCAAAATTGCATATTTCCCGTGTTGCCTAAATGGCATCTTAAAGACCCGCTTTCTCAAGATGAAAGGCTTGAATGGAGTGTTCACATCTTTAATCTTGCGTAAATGAAGTCTTTATGGCCGCCATTAACGTAATGTGGGAAATACGCAATTTCCAGAGCCTCCGTTGTTGCATGGAGGCTCTGGACAAGGTTGGATGGCTGCCAGGCAGTTGCCGAGCCACAAGGTGCTCAAATAACGGGCCTGTGAACGCACCACAGCACAGCAAGCTAGGTCTGGAGCAGACAGATGCAGGGGAGTCCACCGGACTCCCAGACTCAGTCGGGTGCCAGTGACATCCCTAGTAATAAGCCCTGAAGGGCAAGGGTCAAGCATACAGATGGTCGACTGAACTTGGCCACATTTTTTTCAACCGTTCTCATTCAATTTCACAACATAAAATTGCTTTTGAAAATGAATTCAAAGGAGAAGAACATTTCAGAGAAATTATCAGGGGCTGAGTTCATGATTCTTGTGTTTACCAGACATATGAGGTGGTCGAGGAGTGTACAGGAGTATCCTGTTGTTCATTGTCCAATCATCTCTGTAGCCTGCCTTCTTGGCTTCCTACACTTCAATTAATGCCTGGGGGAAGACATCAGGCGGTAATTCTTCCCATAGGGCCTTTTCGGATGAGGACGGAGGCTGCAGAGCAATGGAGAGATGAGTAATAGAAAGAAATCATGCACCCTCAGCCACCTTACAGTGATCACGCAAGCTCAACACACACAACAAATAGGTGTATCGGGCTGAAAGTTTCTGAAGTTGCTCTTTGTATTATAATGGTGCTTTCATTATATATATCACCAATATTTTGTGAGTGACAATTTCATCATCTCACCACAGTATGTGCGCACATACACACATACCGAGGGTGTGAATGTTCTTTGCCATCATTACTTTAAAAGTGGCTTGCTAATAAAGTGCTGCAGAAAATGCTCCAACTCCCCAAAGATTTGGTGTGGCTCTCATTATAGAATTTTACAATTCTGTTGCTATTGCACAGTAACCCCTCTTTCACCTCCCGGTATGTGTGTGTACACACACACACACACACACACCATATACAGAGTATGCAGTTATATTTTCCACTCAGACCCTGTCTTCCCTTTTCATAATGAGGCTGGGAAATACTGTATTACACAGATTTTTATTTTTTTTTACTCCTCATAAAAGTAACTCCTTCTGAGCCGGCCTCTTGTGCGCGCTCTGGACCACCAAGTCTTTTTCTTAATGAATTTCCACACTGTTGTAATGAAACACCAGCATTCAGGGAGAGGGGGCTCTAGTGATGTGCTGACAGGAGCACAGCCTTCCCAAACAGACGACGCCATGCATCCTTGTGGGCTGTTGTGCGTTTTGAGAAAGTCGGAGCAAAGCGCAATATCGCTTGTGTCTTCTTTTCTGGAGCAAAGCCGTGGCAAACTGGTTCACAGGACTCAACTGCAAAACGGATTTTGGTCGGAATTTGCTTCTCTCGCCACTTTCATCCCATCCTTATGTTTGCATCACACCTGTTAGCTTACGAGAAGCCCAAGGTGGCTAACATAACAACAGTAAAATAATATAGTGGGGCCTGCAGCAAAATCTTGCAGTGCAAGGTACTCCTGGGGGCTGTCTAAACGAACAGAAAACTTTGTGGTGGTGCTGCGTCAATTATATGACACAGAAGCCACTGTGCACCCACCCAGAGGTTGTTCCCCCCACCCCAAGAAATTTTATTGTTCTTTACTTCTGGTCACATAAGTCAAATAATAAGTCATCACCCAGAGGCTTTCTGGCAAAGCTGCAGAGGAGAAAAGTTGGGGACTTACTTTGACTTTTTTCTCCGGAGCAAGGACAGTACAGCACATCCACCATCTGTCCTCACTCTGGAGTCATGGCGGAAGCATACGATTGTTTGCCTGATTGTTTGCCGTCCACCCGGGCAGAGGGTAGGGGGTGGACCAGTGCGCCTCATGGCCACTGGAAAGCCTGCGCTGCCTCCCTTCATCTGTGGCCTTTGCTAGACCTAAGGTTTATCCTGGGATCGTCCCGGGGTCATCCCTGTTCATGTAAATGACACACAGGATATCCCGGGAGCAGGCAGGGACGACCCCAGGATAAACCTTAGGCCTCACTAAGGCCTGTATTACTTGCAGCCATCCCGCACCAGCGATACCGCAGGCTTTGGTGGTGGAGCACTGCTAACATGGTGCTGTGAAGACAGCCCCCTGTTCAGGCTTCCAGACAGCATAGTATGCCCTCATCCAGGAGACACCTTCTACCCACTCTCCCTGTTACCTTCCCATAATGTTCTGTGGCAACTGAGCATGCTTGGTCTTCACTGGACTCTTTTACTCCCCCTCCCGGGTTTTTTTTAATGTTCAGCAAGCTTTGGGGTTTCCCCAAGCATGCTGATACTTTCCTTTTGTGTGTGGATGCTTCTGTTTTGGCTACATCACGTTCCTCACTTGGAGAATGAGTGTGCTATTTGTAGATAGGATAACATGTTTAGCCCCACAAGGGTTATATTTAAAATCATACAAATAAAAATAAATTGAGGCATTTATCTAGCAGTTCTGGAAAGTTCACATTTCCTCACAGATATCGTCTCAGTAATCCTTACAACAACCCTGTAAGGTTGGTCAATATTATTATCTCCATATTTTGGGATGGGAATGATGGTTAAGAGACAATGGTTCAGCGAAGGCTGTCACTGCTCTGAATTTGAAATCTAAAACACTAACAGAGGACTAATAGAGCAATCATATGGTCCCCGGGAGAGCATCCCAGGGACCATTGGATATGTCGGAGTCCACCTCATGAAGCCGTAGACACTCTGGAAGACCCTATGATCCAATCCCTCCCTGCTCCTCCTCTCCTCACAGAAGCTGTGGGAAGAATCATGGTCATAGGTGTATGCAAGGGGTGTGCCAGGTGTGCCCAGGCACACCCTAATGTCTCAAACAATAAGTGCTGAATTGAGGGGCGCATTGAGTAGGGATCCAGAGGGGGATCTAGATGCAGCAGGAATGGCCCTCCGGCTGCCTCCTGGTTGCTCCACTGCCGTGCTGAAGAACCACTGCCTCCAAGAGAGCACCATTGCTCCTGGCAGCAGGAACGAAAGGGAATTGCTCTGCTGGGAGCCTCTCTGAGGGGAGCTGTGCTCCCTCAATCATTAGGCCTCTGCTTGAGCAGCTGCAACGGCCCTCCCATGGTTGGGCAAGCCAAATACAGGGACCTGTGTGTAGTGTTTAATAAATAAATGAATAAAAATAATATCCTTTATGATTGAGTATTCAATAAATATTCACCTTTAAAAATAAAAAATCCCCGGCTGCAAACTCTAATGAAATGTGCTGCCCATGCCTATGATCATGGTGCCTATCTTCTGAGGTTGCAAAACCCACTTTGGATGAGAGGTCAAAAGGGGGGCTTTCCAGTGGGTGTGGAGAGGGGGAGAGGGGAGGGGCCAGTTTCCACTTCATCCTGTGGACTCTCTAACCTCTCTCCAGAGAGGCCTGCTTAAAGGGGGGAAATGAAAATGAGGATAGGCTGGCGAAAATAGTCCCTGGATAGATCTACACTAAGCAGGATATAACACATTGAAAGCAGTTTGAAAACGGTATATGGTATGTGTTCTGGGCCCCAACAGTTGTCAGTGTACTTCAATACCATTATAAAGCAGTAGTGTAGATCCTGTCCCTGTTGCTCCTCTAGCTCCTGTCCTGCTGGGGATACCCAGAAGCCTCTGGGATTGGAGGCTTCCATCTAGCGGGCAGCAATGTCATTGAATTGCACACTAGTACTACTGGGAGAGCTGATAGAGCCTTTACTTTGACAGCAGTCCACTGAGGTATTTCAATTCCTCATCTCCATCTTTGCACATTTAGTACCTGTTCTCTGACCTCAAAGTCAGACTTCTTGGAAAATATCTAGAGTAAACAAAGACATGTAGACACCCCCCTCCACCACTCCTCCTCCTCCTCCTCCTCCTGATGCTGGATATATTCAAGTGGTTGTTTTTCTGTTATTGGAAAGGCAGCTCGTAAAGACCTCTTTAATTAGAGAAAAGCTGCTAGTTAACAATAAAGACTGGCATTTGCTTTGGAAGAGGGCATGGGATGAAATGATAGTTTGGCGCAAACTACAAAGCGACATCACTTGCCAGCAGGCTGTGATCTGATCTGAAAGTCAATTGGCCAGTTTGGCTCTCAATAGAAAGCTGCCCTCCTTATGGGAAAAAAAAAACCCAAAATGCCATTTGCACTTGGCACACTGGCACTAGGGTGACCATATGGAAAGGAGGCCAGGGCTCCTGCATGTTTAAGGGAATTTCAGCAAGTGCCATTTGTATGCATGCAGCCCCTGGTGAAATTCCCTCTTCATCATAACAATTAAAGCTGCAGGAGCTATCCTAGAGTGGCCAGATACAAAAGAGGGCAGGGCTCCTGCAGCATTAACTCTTGAGATGAAGAGGGAATTTCACCAGGGGCTGCATGCATACAAATGACACCTGCTGAAATTCCCTTTTTCTACACAACTGTTAAAAGATACACGAGCCCTGTCCTCCTTTTCATATGGTCACCCTACACTCTGCAATTGCTTGTACTATGTCTCTGGTATGAAGAACTGTAGGTGCTTGTTGTCAGAATTTTAACTTCGCTGAATAAAGAGTGATTTGGGGAGCTTGTGTCCCACATATTTCCCAGACTGTCATTTCATAACTTTGTGGAACACCAAAGGTGGGAGGGAAATGAGAGAGAACATTAATTTTCTAAATGTAATCAGAACGAAGTGAGATACCATTAACACTTAAACCAGGTGTCAGAAAGTCTGAAAATTAGGAATGTTCTAGTGAGAAGGTTAAATGTCCACACACACACACATGGCAATCACTAAAATAACTCATTCCTTCTATTTCCAGTGTTCAGGCATGAGTTCCATTGCTTATGTAATGAAAATGGCATCACCCATAGAGAAGAGGGACGTATCAGCAGGCTTGAGTCTTATGTTTCCAAACACTTGTGTGTGGGTTTAATTATGATTATTCTAAGTGTTGTACTTTAAGCTCCGTGATAGCCTTTGAAATTTGGGCTCTGAGACCATGTCTGCATTTGCATTTAAAGCTTTTATTTCCCCAAGCAAGGCAACTCAAATGATTTTCTTCAGTGAACTCCTTACATTTCTGTGAATTGGCCCCGCAGTAGCCTGGTTGCAACCTATAAGGAATTCAATTTCAGTTTAGTCCCACCATGTGTAACCTTGGAAAGGGTGTCAGCCAATGAATCCCTGAGATTGTCAGAACTAAAGTGCGCAGAGATTCTGGAGAAGGCTTCCTCAGGCCAGTGCAGGCTGTGTTATCAAAACAAATTGGCTGCCCATAATTATATGTGTACTGCATAATAATGGACCGGCCATCTTATTTGGGAAGCCGCTGCTGGCTGAAAAATCATTCAGGTGGTCAGCTTCTGAAACTGCAGACGTACAAATGAGAGGTACTTTGTTTTATTTATGAGGCTGAAAATGCATTTTAAGATTCTGTGCTGTAAACTGGCTGCCACAAATGCTACATTTCTTAAAGTACTGCAATGAAGATCTGGCTCTAAAGTATTTTTCACTGCCAAAAAGTATTCCGCAAAACCTATGTGCTTAAATAAGGACTCCGGAATGCCTAGTTTGTGTTAGCTGTGTGTTCATAAACTCCTTGAACTAAGCTGAAGTGGCTTGTGCTTCCTGCCATTACAAGAATTGGTGCTAATAGCAGCCATTTTAGACCATTACAGCAGGGAATCATGGGATTGTTGACTGAGGAAGGTTCACATGTTTCTTGATAACAGAAATATACAATATTGATTTAGGCCTCAAGCACATGAATCCAATATGGCTGACAGTCTGTGGCACATGTCTTAACTGTATCTTACATTCCTCGTTTAAAGGCTGCACATTCTTTGTTGTTTGGAAATTGCCTCAGGTGCTAGCATTTGCACACCCTGAAATTGAAACAACACAATTTAATTCTTCCTAGGTTCTTTGACGCCGTTGGGTTCACTCTTTAAACACAACACATCTTCCACTTATTCATTCATTCATTCATTTCATTTTGCCTTTGAAGTCAAACATATCATTTCATAATGTGCAAAACATGAGTTATGCTACAGTACTATACTCTCTATACTATATTATACTCTCTTCGCACAGCAAGACAAATGTACATGATTATATACCTTGTTCTTGCTCTATGAGGAGTACATTGCCTTGGTTCCTAACTTGGCATTCCTGAATGGATAGAGCCCTTTTATTCACAGACAGGGCCGAGGTCCAGTGCAAGATCCCACTGGAAGAAGGGGAGAAGAACATTTCCATTGATTTGCCTTCCCACTGTTCTAGAGGGTCCTCCAGCCCTCTGGAGCAAATGTTGGTTAACATTTCTTTATTTTTATTTAACATTATTTTAGGCTGTCTTTAAGAGAAGAACCCTTTCAAGGCAGCAGAAGAGGTTGCAGGGAGAAGGGAGAGGTAAATGTTGTCTTATCCTCTTCCACTGGTGGGATCATCCATGAGCAAAACCCCAGTCAGGAGATGCTCTATCCAGTGGGAGGGAAGTCAGCATCTCTGCCAATGTTTTTTTGTGCAAAATTCAGAATATAGTAGCGAACCTCACATATTTTCTCCCATACAGGTTTTCACAGTTGGGATTTCAGGCCAGTTCTGAAGCAAGGCATTTGAATATTAGTGCCTTTGAATCTAATATTTCTAACCCCAAATGTCTTTGGGTATAATTTCTCTTATATTTAACATTTATCTTTATGATTGACTGTCATAGAAATTATGACTCCCATCACAACAATCTACGTTTTTTCTGATTGTGAATGGTCTTACAAAGCTAGCTCCAAGAACATCATGAAATGATAGTAATTTACCTCCAGTCTGTTATCCAGCCTAACTTGGTCTATATCTGCACAGGATAAATTTAATAGAAAGGCACAAGTATGTTTCCAACTTCCTAGATCTTCCAAATCATCCCTGAACCCCCACATTCATGTCTTGGTAATCCATCTGGTGGTGATAATTTCAGGCAGTGTGCTGTGGTGGATGGAATGGTTGCGTTCGTACATAATGCTAAGCCGTGGTTTATGTTAACTAAGGCTTCTAACTTTAGCCATCAATTGCCTTGCAGAGGAACAAACAATTGCAGATTATTTCCCCTGTTTCTGAGTTGTTTCCCCACCCATTTAACCAACCTTCAGAGCATTTTCATTTTCAGGCTGCTGTTGCTGGGCACTTGTGTTTCAGGATAGACAACAGTGCAAACAAGCCAGGGATAAGCCATGGTTATGGGTTCAGACATCATGACAAGCCGTAGTTTAAACAACCCAGATTTCATAAACCACCAACAAACCATGGCTTCTATTTGTGGTATAAAGCTAGTTAACAAACCATAGTTTGTTTTGGGGGATGGGACCAAACAAAACAACCAACCAAATTTCAACAAACAATGTTATGGCTTAGTGTTATGTATGAACCAGGCCAATATTTGACATGGACTGGGAAGACTTGGGTTCCAATATCCACCCATCAAAAAGTTCACTTCTTGATTTTGGGGTAGTCAGACTAAACTTTTCATAGGTTTCATAGATGTTCAGATGTAACGCTAAGCTATTATGGATCACTCAAAAATGCGATTGATGGTGTCTTAGCATGTCATGCAGTGGGAAATTTCCCTCTTCACGATGGACAGAGTACCCATACTCACTACCAACCTGCTGCAAGAGGATTAGCGAGCCACCCATGTAGTGCCTGTGTTGCCTGCAGGAACTCCATGGGTTTGTCTCATCATTTCAGAGGGGAAAAAATGGCAGTAACTATAGAGTCCACCAGCAAGAGTGACTGCCACTTATGGGGACTCTCTTGCTGCCATGAACTTTCTCTATGGTCAGCAGCCATTTTTGCCATTTTTTTTAATGGAGCTGTTGCTGGGTGCTCATTAGGAATGTGGAAGATGACAGAATAGGCAGTTAAACTGCTTGGAGGTAGTGATATAATTACAGAGAGGTGGTTGGGTAGTGGAATCATGGTGCATGGCATGGTTACCGTTCATGTACAGGCCCACTTGTCATGGTTTCATTAACCTTCCCCTCTTCCGTGCGCATCTGAATAGGGCCTGAATGTCTTGACATAAAAATTGAACAATCATTGTGGTGGAATTACAGTTTCAGTGAGAGTGGGATGCATATGCGTGGCACAGGGCTCTGCTTATTTCTATTATTTACTTATTTATTTACAGTATTTATATACCACTACCCATCCAAAAGATTTCAGAGCAGTGAACAACAAATAGAATAAAAGAATTAAAACATCATATTAAAACTTAGTATTTTTTAAAGAACAAAATTTTGATAAAATGAAGTTCTGATGAAACAAAGTTCTGAGGAAACCTTTCTTCCTCTGTCCAGTTTTCTCTATATGAATTAGATGAATGTTCTTTGTCATTCTCCTACCAAACCACCACGCTGCAATTATAAATATGGAAAGGTATTTAAGAAAAAAAATCAAAACAAACCAAAATTGTTAGGTTTGGGGCAAAGTGTGTTTTGAGCCTCAGACTTCCTAGACAAAGTTGGCATAGCTTTTTTTTGCTTTATAAGGCAGAGTGTTTTTGCTGAGCGACATTATTCAGCCAAAGGCTGTTCAGTCACATGGTCCGTCACAATGCTGACACGTGTGATATCTGGCATTTTGGAATGCAACAGCAAAGACTTTCAAACAAAATCCTTTCTGTCAGTGGTTGTCTATAAACATCCTTTACTGGGAGTCACAGCTGGAAAATTGGAATACAGTCAAAAAAGCATATCGAGTAAGCTCATTCCGTGGACTTAAAAAAAGCCTCCAAACACAGCCACAGAAACTCCAGGTTTAGCGAAGACGTGGTGTCTTGTAACAGTCAGCCATAAAATATTATTTCCTAGCTAAACAAAACAAATCACTGCAGATTTATTTTTTTAAGGCTGTGTTACTTATTTGCCATTTTAATAGAATGCTGCCATGGAGTTTACAAAAAACTCCATCCCAAAACATGCATGATGCCCTGGTAGCTGAGCAAAAGTAATTTCAAGCCTAAGTGAGAATAAATGGTAATAAAGGAGAGGAAAACAGCTTGCAGGAAGAGCACCTCGCTATTATTAATTGTGAACCATGTGATCTGGCCGCACTTTGATTTACCAGCACAGTCCACTCCCTTGTAAATCCGACTTGGCTTCCCCATACGTTATTATGTGGATTTCATACAACCACTTCCCTTTCTGATTTTTCCAGAGACAGCGTATAAAGTTTCCCCAAATGCCAATAAAATGCGGAATGCAATCCTACTCCTTAGGTTTGCTTTGTGTAGTCATCTTCTAAAATAAGAACCAGCAAACATTTTAAACATGGCCCTTTTCTATTTTTACATTCATTCAATAGTTACTATTCTTCATAAACATTGCAGTTATTGATTCAACATTTGTAAATGGTCCCCCCCATATATATATATATATATATATATATATATATATATATATATATAAAAAACTGTTGGCTTTAATGCTGAGAAAAACTAGAAGTATTTCCTAGTTTCCCTTTCACATTGTAGCTGATGTTTACCTAAACCAAGTAAGTGTGTTTGTGTCTTCTTAGCAGGTTAAATGCTAGCTAACACAATGATGAAGGTCCTTTGCACAGAACATATTAGATAAGGTCAATACCATCTCTTATTATTAGTATTTACTAGGAAAATACTCTGCATTATTATGCCCTGTGTATATATTTAATATATTTAATATTTGTACTGCATTTTTTCCCATAGAAAAAAATGTAGATTAAACCAACAAAATGAGAACATTAAACATATGATTTTACATATAGGATTGCACAGTTAATTACTAACAAAGTTGAACATTACAAGTAATTAACAGTGCAATCCTAGATATGTCTACTCAAGAGTAGGCCCCATTGAGTTCAAAGGGACTTACTCCCAGGAAAATGCGTATAGGATTACAACCATTCAAGATTTGTACAGAAATTCAAGACCGAGAAACATTGTACTGAAAAGTTATTGCTTATATTGGAAAGCAACACAAATAACTATCAATAAACGTGTTTGATTGTGTTTGTCCATCAGATGCCCATGCTTGTTCAATGTGTCTATCAATGACTCTCTGGAAGACTTTCAAATAGAGGACTGTTCTTTGTCAAAGAGGACTCATGGCCACCCTTCCAGAGGGCAGATCCCAACAGATTTCCCCAAAGAATGTGGCTCTTGGTGATTAAAAACAACAACAACAACTTTATCAACTCCTCTTCTAGTGTGTATAAGTGGGAAGATTTGCTGAGGCAACCTTAACAGAAAAAAAAGCCATTTGCGAATGGAGAAGGAAGCATAGAATAAGGTACAGACACCAGAGTTTGGGATTAAACTAGGGCCTCTTTATTTAACAATAAGGTAGATTCATCCCTCCCTGGATCTACACGTGAAAGTGCAGGAATGAATGTCCTTACCTCAGGCCACTTGCCTGGCATTATGGGCGAGCCACTCGCCAAAGCCAGGAGTCAAGTAAACCTGGCCCCTTTCTTAAGTGACACTTTGTAGGTGTGGGGAGACTGCCCTGCATCACCCCACCCGAAGCCTCACAGCTTGGAGTAGGTGAGGAGGCAGGAGGGTCTCCAAAGGCATACCATATCCTGTCACAGGAGTCACATAGTCCCCTAGGAGCAGGACCTCTGGACATGCCAATCACCAGAGGTGCCAGAGTGCTCACCATCCCTATTCTAATATAGCAAATTCCCACACCCTTGCCTTACATAGAATACGTTTGGCACCACATGAGGTGTCTATTCTGCTCCTCCCCACCCACAATGGACGTTTTCCTACCAAAACTTTCCTGGATTGATCGTGGTTCAATCTATACTGTGTTCTGTAAAAATGCAATTTTTATTGACATTTTATTTTTTTATTCTATTTGTTCACTGCTCCAAAATCTTTGGATAGGGAGCGAGACATACATTATGGTTGGACATGGGAGAGGGCTTTCTATGTTGTCGCACCCCAGTTGTGGAATATCTTCTCCTTGGAGGCCCGACTGGCGCTGACACTGGCTACATTTCAGCGCCAAGTTAAAAGAAACATGGCTTTTCATCAAAGCCTTTGAAGGCTAAATTCTCCATGGTTGCACATGGTTTGGTTGTTTTTCATTGTTTCTATTGCTTTTTAAAAAATTCTACTGGTTTTAATTTGTTAACGATTTAATACGTTTTTAGCTGTATATATTATTTATGTTTACATTGTTCTGATTTCATCTGTATTCCACCCTGAGTTCCCAGTGATATAGGGCAGGTTACAAATGTTGTAATAAAATAAATAAATAGGTAAATATTGTAAATAAATAATTTATATATCAAAAGATATATAGACAAAGAGAATTAGATGCTGGGATGGAGAAAATGACACCAAATGAAACTTTCACCTGCATTGACCTGAATTTAGTTCTTTCCAGGAAACTTTGTCCAGAATGTCTGCTCTGAACAGAGAAAAGAGTTAATGAGTAGTTTTATGAGGGGGGAAAAGAATAGGGAAAGTTTAGTTCAAAAAAGCATTCACTGAAAATTGAGGATGCTTATGTAAATATTAGTAAACTTCTGAAAGAACAAAGCATGCCATGAAATGAGCTTTAAATTAGGGCCACACAGCTTTATACAGCTGGCTTGCTGCTAATTGAAAATTAGGCAGAACTGTGGTTAGTTTAATGACAAGGCAAGTGAATACATCTAGGGTCGATGGCAAAGAGACCTAAATCCAAAGATAGACAAGCTTTGCTTGATTATAGTGATTACATCATGCTCATTAGAATTTAAAGTAACTAACCCAAACACAGACATCATATCTGTATTTGATAGCTGCAGTCTAGTAAATAGTGGGAAAGGATGTTATGTATGGATTAGGCTTGATGAAATAAAACCAGACATTCCTTTTGAACCTGTCTGGCATCTAAAATGAAAACTTCAAAATCAGGCAGTAAAGTTAACTTGTAAAGACAGGGGCCTTTGATTGGGAAGCATCTGCACAGTGTTTTTTAGCCATACTTTGTTTTACAGGAAAACCACCTCAGCAACTGGGTATGAGACATCCACACACATTTCTGTAGTTGCATAAGATGTCTGTGGGAACATAGGGCTATTGACAATGTTCTCCTTTCTGCTCCATGGCAAGAATGAGCTCCTTGCTCTTTGATGATTCATTCTTAACGGATTACTAAATGTGCCCTTAGTGCTGCCTGAACCAACAGTGATAAAACTGAAATCAAGGAATTCAGCAAACCTGAATTCATTTGAATCCACTTTTAACACTCTTGATTTATTTTTATTTGTGTGTTTTAACCCCAATGTTTATAGTAGATGTCCATACGGCTCAGTCAGTGGTAAGGGAAGTATTCTAACAACTTTCTATGGTTTCAAATCTAACCACAGTCATCTAATGTTAATAGTGCAATCCTGTATATTTATACTCAAATGTAAGTCCAATTAAGTTCAGTGGGCTTACTCTCAGGTACATGGGAATAGGATTGCAGCCTAAGACCTACTGAACTCAGTGGGACTTATTTCTGAATAAATATGCATAGGATTACACTGTAAATTACATTTTTGCCCATAATGGCTAGATCTACACTACCACGTCATAGTGGTATGGAAGTGCACTGATAACTACTGGGGCACAACCCACATTCCACATGCCGCTTTTATAGAGTTATATCCTGCTTTTTATTCAACAGTCGTAACGATTTGACACAAACTAGATCTGGCCTA
This sequence comes from Elgaria multicarinata webbii, assembly GCF_023053635.1. Classification (NCBI taxonomy): domain Eukaryota; kingdom Metazoa; phylum Chordata; class Lepidosauria; order Squamata; family Anguidae; genus Elgaria; species Elgaria multicarinata. The sequence continues at coordinate 16,940,529 of NC_086171.1, forward strand.
TGAGTCTAAGCTTCACTGTAAAGAATATCAGCAACTGTTGCCCATGTACAACTTATGGCCCACCATGCCAAAAGCAGCCTGTGTGAGTGTGAATGGCTTGTGTGTCTGGCCAGGCAAACACATTGGACTCAACATCCAGCAATGGGGTGATTCTGAGCATTTTGTGCTGTGACTCTCCCCACTTCTGGCATAAAACCCCTGATGCATTTGTCCAAAGCCAATGCAACATTTGATCCAAAAAAGTCACATATGACCTGTGACTAGAGATGTGAAGTCCCAGGAAAAAAAAACTGGAAAACAGTTTCCCCCCATTTTTTCCAAAGCCTTTTTTTGTTGAAAAAAGAAGAAAATGGATTAAGGAATGTTTTATTTTAGCATGATGAAGTAAATGTTTAAGATAAGGTGTTCATATATTTACTTCTTCAAATGATTTTTAAAAACCATGTACAGTATCAGATTATTACAATTTCTGTGCACCAAGGACAAGCATGTCCTAGGTTGCAAACTGAGACTACAACTCTCAAATGCAAGAGCAAGATGTATTTCTGCCTCTAGGGGGTGCTGCCATTGAAGCAGAGACTGAAACAATAGTGATAGCTATAGCTCAGAAAATGAGTCTGATTAAATTTTATGCATACTCATTGGAAAAAAAAGTCCCCCCTTTTTTTTCTCAGTTCTTTTTATGGGAATGGGTGCTTTATGTCTGCTTGACACTGTGGAGGAACAGTGGAGAAATAAATATTTTTCTTTGTTACTAATGTTTATTTATTTATTTATTTATTGCCTACTCCTCATAAATTGGCAAAACTAAAGAGGTTCCTTTCAGTTCAGGAGCTTGTAGCTCCATTTGTTACCAAAAAAAGTAAAAAATTGAAAAAGTAAATTCAATTTGTAATAATTGCTTGAATACACTGTACTTTTAATATACGAAATGTGATAATTTGTGCCAAACCAACTTGTACATAATTACATGTTATGTTCCTAAAGTAACAAAGTGACTTTCAATCTGTAAGAAGTGCTAATATTGTGTGTGTTTTCAATTTTTCATTTTTTTTAAAAAAAAAATCCCATTATTTTCCAACCCTCCCACCCAAGGGAAAAAACCAGTTTTTTTCCATGGCTTCAAAATGTCCAGAAATTTTACATCTCTACCTGTGACAGCCCCCCATATTCTGATGTAGCTTAATATTGCCTGTCCGCCCCCCACCCCAGCATCTGATAAGTTAGCACCCAGCTGGGCAACTGGAATAGGTTTATCTCTTTCTTTCCTAATACACACTCCTTTTTTTTAGAATAGGCTAACTGGTTCAAATCAGATGGATCTTTTTTGCAGGTTTCTGCTGAGACATATGCCATGCTGAAAAATATACAGGGGGGAAATTTGAATGGAATGGGGAACAATATGCTAAATATTATGTAGTAATATCGATTTTGTAAACTGTGCAATTTTTTTCAAGGAATTAATTGCACATTTCTTCATGTAATGCAGTGGGGGGGGGGGATCAAAGCCAAAACAAACACCAACACCCAATCTATGAAACGCATGTGGGACAGATTTCACAAAATCCAGACATCCCACCACTACCTAAATTTTGTAATGGGAGGAATAGCAAAATAACAACAATATGACGCAATTCAAAGTCATGATACAGAATTTCATAGTACAGGGTAGTGATGCCGTTTTGGTCATGGCTACATTCACATTGTTGTGAAAAAAGAGGGAAAAAGCACCACCAAAAGGCTATAGGAAAAAGAGGCGACTAGCTCTGGTGCTATGAAATGTCAAAAAGGTTTCTTTATTTTTCATATACGAAATATAAAAAATGTTCTAAAAACTTTAAACCAAACTTGTACAATGCTCAATGTTGGACTGCTGACGTAGACAGAATGAATACGACTGCAATCTTTTTTTTAAAAAAAAAATGTCTATAAAGTTTCGAATTTATAATTACTTAGAAAAGTAATTCATTGCGTTGTACAGCTCATGACGAAGGATCCACAAGATCCGAAACGTTGAGCATTGTACAAGTCTGGTTTAAAGTTTTTAGAACTTTTTTAATATTTCGTATAAGAAAAATAAAGATACATTCATGCTGGCCTGTTTAGTGTTGCTCATGTGAGACTTGTATGCCCATTGTGAGCACTGTGGGATTAATAGTTTTTGATGTGCAAATGAACATTTGTTAATGTCCTTCTGATCAGCCTGGATCTTTGACCAAAATTAGAGCTCTCCTGTGCAAGCCACATTGAATGAAACCGAAAACACAGCGATCTTTCTGGTGGATCATTTCCTGAAGCTGCCTCTGCAGCAACTATTGTCTGTGATGACATGTTAAAAAAGCAAAGCCAAATGTGTGGATTTTTAATGGTGTGTGAACATTAGTTTATGTAGCACCACCACAAAGTGGACGTAACATTAGGCAATGACTAAAAATAGTGATTAAAATAAATCCTAATGCATAGGAAGTAGCTTGTGAGGATATGATTCATGATGTGGTAGTGAAGCTCAGTAAAAGAATTAATGATCCCCTATCTGCAGAAGTTCAACGTATTATATCATAAAACATCAAAATAAACTTACATATTATGTTGGCAGAATTAGCAAACCTCTCGTTGAAAAATGTTAATGAACAAGTCATTCATCAGCCTTTCTTTCTTTCTCTCTTTATTGCTCTTTTTATTGTCAGCATAAACACAAGTAGAAGCAAAATGCATCTTTAATTAGCAGTTTCTAATCATGTTGGTTACACCACTTGTGCAGAATGTCAGGCCTGGGAGCCAAATGCAGCCTTCCATGATCACTGAGGTGGCCACATCCTCTTCCTCTGGCCCCACTCTCTTTTCCTGACCACAGATCATTTGGTGGTTTCAAGGCCTGCATGTGTGTGTGCATTAGGGCTGTGCAAATCTGGGCATCGGATACAAATAATCAAATCACAGTGGCCTTTTCCTGACGGATCTGCCATTTCATGATGGATCTGCCATTTTAATTCACAGCCCTAGACCTCTGTAAAGAAGGAATAGCCCACAACTCCCAGCATGCACTGCCTAGGAGGGCTGAACCTACTGGAGGCCAGGGACAATGGGCATTCATGTCCTCTCTGCTGCTGCCATGATCGCTCACTCTCAAGTGTGATTACTTGCTTACCACCCGCCGTCATGATCGCCCACTCCCTGATGTGATCAAGGATACACCAATCTCTGGAGGGGGGCTCGTGTGTTCCACAGGCACCCCACAGCCACCTGCTTCAGCTCTCAGGGGAAGCAGGCAGCTGCAGGGCACTCACAAGGACCCCTCCAGGGACTGGTGTATCCTGGATAACATCAGGGAGTGGGCAATTGTGGTGGTGGGCAGAGAGGATGATTGTGGCAGCAGAGGAGATGACACAAGTGCCCACTGTCCCTGTCCTCCAGTGGGTTCAGCCCTTCCAGGCAGTGCATGCTGGGAGTTGTATGCTGTTCCTTCTTTACAGAGGCCTAGGGCTGTGAATTAAAATGGCATATCCATCATAAAATGCTGGCTCTGTCAGGAAATGGCCATGGTGATTCGATGCACAGCTGGTGTTCATTTGTTTTGTTTTGGTGCACTTTGCATTGTATCACCTGCATATCAGAGATAATACGTTAGAATATCGAGACCTGCCCGTTTTGCCTTTCGTCCTGCCCACCATTGAAATGTGGCCCCCAAGAGCCTCTCCAAAATGGAACTCAGCCCTCAAGCAGAAAGAGGTTCAACACCCCTGATTTAAAACAAGGAAATGAAAGCAACACTTCTACTGAATTCTTGGCTGCAACATGTCTCGCTCTTCCCCACAAAACATGACCTTGCCAAATAAAATACGTGTTATCTTTCAAACTTGTGGAGGATAAATAATGTGACCCTGAATAATGTGACCCTCCAAAAAGAAAAGAAAAGGAATTAGAATAACTTCTGGTATTTAATGGAAGTGAGAAAATACCTACAGCAATCTATTAAATGTGTCCTGAAAAAGAACTGCAAAGCAATCAGAACAAGGTTTTAAAAGAAGATACATCTTAATACTGTGGTTTAGGTAGTAGACAAACATCTCTGTGGGCAGCAGAGCTCAACATTGGGGTGGTCGAAGTCTGAGCCAGCTGTAGAAATCACTATGTAAAAGTGGAATGGTTCTATAATGATCTTTCATGATTTATTATTATAGAATATTTCAATTATTCTCAGCCAGTGCTGGTGCTTTAGATAATGTGTGTGAATTTCTGTTTTCTTTCCAAAACCTATAAAATGCTCTTAATTCAAGATGGCAGGTTGGGAGTATTACTTCTCTGTCCAATGAGGGTATTCTGGGCTTTTAAAAATCTTATCTCGCTTTTAAAAAAATTGAGTAGAATTCTTTTGGATGAAAGTACTTTATTGTTTGCTTACTAATTTAGTTAAATGTTTAATTTAGACTTTCCTGAAGACTCTAGACAGGGAGTAACAAATTTAAAACAACAATAACAACCAATAGCCTAAATAACATTGAAATCACACTGCTAGTTCAGATCTCCTTTGCACCTTTCCCTCAAATATAACAATTTATACTAAACATGGAAAAAGGTTCTGTTTATGAATAGACAAATTTACCTCGAGTGAATTAGTTATTTAGAAAGTAACAAATTTGTCTATGTAAACTCATGAGAGATCTCCTTTATATGAATTTTTGTGCATGTGCAATGTCAAGGTGCGTCATGGGAGGTGTAATTTGGAATCAAGTAGTGTGGCATGGCATCATCACTGTCATGTCACTTGGCCCCTTTCTGATGGGTTGTTTTCACATGCCCGGCCTGTGTCTTGATGTCATACGATTTTTACTTGCCATTGCTAATCACCAGCATGAAGATGGACCCATTGATTCCTCCTGCTCCTCAGAATCAGATCTGTGGATGCAACAAGGTAAGCAGCTAAAGAAGTTGCTTCAAGTAAGGTTTTTTGGGGTGGTCTAAGTGGTAGGATGACTGAAAATTTGTGTACTACTTTACTCTGCATGCTCTGAAGCTTGCAATAATCCTAAGTTTAATAGTGAATTTGTAATAGGCTCGCTACAAAGGTGAGTGTTACGAATGGACATGTTGCAACCCTCAAGCTGACTAATTACAAAACCTGGCAGCATCACTACTTATGGCATGATCCAGCTAATAGCTAAAATTAGGCTGGTGTGTGTAAAGATGCGGGGAGGTTATCCATCCCCCTTAGCTGATCCCAGGCTGAGAAACCAGCAGCGAAGGTCTTTGCAGATGCAATGATTGAACAGCCAACTATCCAAGTGCAGCTACACATGATGTAATATGCATGTGGAGTCTATTCTGTTTTCATTTTTGTGGAATGGAGAGTTCAGATAATTGTACTCTTCAAATAAGGAGCGACAGTGTTTGATGAGGTGCCAGCCTTCTCCCCCAAAAAAGATCTATGTTTGATCAAGATGTTTGAAGCTGATGCCCACTTAGTCCAAGGAGTGCTCATGGAGAGTGTTTGAGGTTTGGGCAATGTACCTGAATATAGTCGACTAACATGGGTACAACGGATGGCCAACCCGGCCCCCTCAGCCCGGCCCCCTGCCAGCCCGGCCCCCTCAGTCCCCGACTTTCCCATTGGGAAGGTCCGCAGTACACTTCTACACATATGGAGGCAGTCACTTTCCTTCTGAACGCCACCCCCCCCAGAGATTTTAATCAGGTCTTCCTCCCTTGTGGCTTTCCAGTGCTGCTGCCTGCTAAGTGCATACAAGCTGAGTGAGGCCTTTTTCTGCTTCTGCTTCTTGAAAGGACTTGTTAAAAGGACTTTTAACAACAAGCAAACTAAACCAAAATATCTCTCTCAGCTTTCATGTACTCAGCAGGCAGTAGCACAGGAAAGCCCTAAGGCAGTAGGTCCTGGCTAAGTCTTCTAGAGGGCTTTTCAGAAGGAGATCCTGCAAGGGCAGAACCAGATAAAACTGGTAAAATAAAGAGCATGCATGAGGCCCCTCACTGTAAAGGATCTCCTCCTAACAGTCATGTAAGCCCTAAAGTCTGGCACACTCAGAAATTTCTTCCAAATTGTCAACATCCCTGTGAAAGCGGAAGAGAAACCATTGCCTCTTTGGCAGGAAAATGAAGGTGTTGTGAAAGGGCAGGTGAGGTTTTGGCACAGCACTAATGTGAAGGTTTGAAGGCTATGATGGAAGGTAATAAAGTCAGGCCTTAGAGGCCTAGGGACTTCTGTTGGGAGGGGGTATCCCTGAGAGGAGCAGTTTCGTTTCTCCAGTTAATATTAATTTCCAGGTGAAGTTTCTTTTCTACAGTAAAGTTTCATTTCTCTAGCTAAGTTTCCATCTCTTCAAAATTCAAACAGTTCTTTCTGCTTTGGGGGAAGAGGGTATACAAAGAGAGGAGAAGGCAGCCAGGAGAGAGCCAGAAAAGACCAGAGCATGTGGAAGGAGCAGTAAGAAGCAGCCTGAAGAAATCTAGGTGAAGCTTAGGGTAAAAGAACTTGAGTGTTTGCAACTTTTATTTCCTTGTAATGCCTTTAGGAATACTCAGCTACGTTGACTAAATACCGTTAATTGTAATTTGCTCATTTTGATATATTAGTAAACAGTTGTGTTGAACATAAAGTGTTTAGTGTCAAACACTTCAAGTTCACAACCTAAACCCCATGTTACTGAGAAAGGGAAAATAAGGAAGAGCTCTTTAAAGAGTTGTTCAAGGACATAGAGGGAACCCTGATAGCTATGTATAACTGAGAGGAAGCTGTATAGCATAGTAAGCTGCCCTCCCAAATCCACTGGTCCATCTACCTCAGTATTGATGACATTGACTGGCAGTGTATCTCCAGGGTTTCAGGCAGGATTCTTTCTTTGCCTTGTCTGGAGATATCAGCAATTGAACCTGGAATCGTCTACATGCAAAGTAGGTGCTCGACCAAAGCTATGGCACCTCCCTGAGGTGGGATCCTAAAAGCTTTGAGTGCAGCTTCTGCACATGCACAAAAGTTTCCATTTATGCTCTGGGGCTTCTGTGGTCCCCACTTCCGATATAGTCACTCAATCTTCTTCACCACAGCAAAACCCCTTGAGAACTGAATATACATTCTATGAAGGTGTTACACTCAGTTTACAGGCTTGCAAAATGCATAAAATGATGATGATGATGATGATGATGATGATGATGATGATGATGATGATGATGATGATGTGTGGGGAAAGGTTATAATCTCTCAGCCAGATTTAGACCAATTTTGCCAGAACGAAAAGCTTTTATGCACTTCAGATGGCCTTGATTTATTGCACATATCAGTCAGTCAGCTGTCAAAAAGCAAGAGTCCACTTAAAAGAGGACTTTCACCTTTAAAAAAATATCTCTGAACCATTCAGGGCAGTACTGATTGAAAAGAGAAAACAGATTAGACTCTCTCTCTCTCTGTCTCTAGATTCTAGGAAGGAAATATTATTATCACAGCTCAAAATCTTTTAACAGAGACTTCTAAATTGGGGAAAACATTAAAGTCAAATCTCAATTCGATTACAGGAAGATTTTCAACTTGTCAAAAATAATTGCATTAATGTCAGCAAAACTAAGCGAATTAAACAAAGTAACCATTGTTTAATGACTCTACTGGGGGTGGGGGGAAGAAACCAGTTGCACGATGTAGCCGAAGTTGAAAAGGGCTCACATTTATTTGTTTTTAAATACTGAGGCCAAAGTCCACAATACTGCACACACACAGAAATCAAACTGTTGCCTCAACAGAGCTCTTACATCATATGTTGAGCAGGAAATACTAATTACAATAAATCATTTAGTTATCCCAAAAGTGAAGCAGGAATTAGAAACTGTGTGGTATAGATTAATACGGATAAAAACCAAGCTTGGGGAGATATGATTTATTTTCTGATCTAAGCTTTCTGTTGTTAATTGATTAGTTTCTTTTCTTTCTGTTTCTTTCTTCCTTTCTTTCTGCACTGAAAAGAAGTGCATTGGTCACTAAACCTTTGAGAGGAACCCTTGGCAATTATCAAGGATAAAAATGGCAGAGTTTGACCTTTTTGCTTCTGATCCAGTTTGGCCTTTATTTAGCTTTTACTCCAAATTCTGCTGGTGTATAGCCATTCCCCATTGCTGAAGAAAATGAGAGGCAGTAGATGCACACGGGATATCTATCTATCTATCTATCTATCTATCTATCTATCTATCTATCTATGTATTGTAAAATATATTAAAAATAGGATATTATTATTTTTGTTGTTAGTGTTGTTGTTGTTATTTTTATTATTATTATTAAATTTCTGTACCATGCAATAGCCAAAGTTCTCTGGTCAGTCTAGTATTCAGAAGGGTTGTGCATTGACCACCAATGCCCACCTGCATCAGAGGATGATTCAGAGTTTCTGAATCACCACAGCCTGCTTCAGCCTGGATCCGACCTGCTCTGGATCCAGGTCTGAAGTGAAATTCACTGTGGGCACAAGCAGGTGGGGCACGAATAGGGGCAGCTGCTCACCCAGGAAAGCCAGGTACCCATCCAGCCAAGACCTGATCTACCATGCTTTGGGTGGGCCTCTTCAGTCTAGATCCAGACCAATTCAGTCCAAATTGCCCCGCTTTGGCTCGGAATTTAGATCCGGAGTCAAAGCAGTGCACAGCCCTAGTATTCAGTCTAGTTACGGTATTTCTAGGGAAATGACTTTATGATATTGTTTAAAGCAGCCTGCTTTCAGTACATTTTGCTGTGTGTGTGTATATATATATGAATGACACTGACACACACATGCTTCCCTTGTGCACCTATTTGCTTTGCTTATGGTTTTCTGCCCATTTGCTTTGGCACTGTAATTTCAGCTTGATATTCTCACTGAGGTTTTGGACTTTTCCCAAATTGGTTGTGAACAGGATTGTACATCTATACTGATTATTCAGCTTGTTCAGCTAATTGTGATCAAGAGGAATTAGGCAAAATCCTTTAAGAAGTGTGGGGATTAATCCCCAAAAGTAGATATGATATGGATTTTTCCTATAAACGGTGTCTGTCTGTATATTCAAGTGAAGAGGGCATCAGAGAAGATTTCTGAGGAGGAAGCTCATTTGGGTCTCTGACAGCTAGTCAGACAAAGCCACACTGGTCGCCATAATTCTAGTGGATGCTTTAATATTGGCACATGTCACAGTAAAGATACTTGATTGCTATTCTTTGGCTTTGCTTGCAGTCTGGGAGCTTGTACCTCTGAGTCTTGGTTCACATACTCACTATCTGGGGATCCCACAGTGGAAGCGGGAGTGGGCATACCTGCTTTCCCACTGCAAGACAAGTTAATGTCCGATGCTGGCAATATGCTATATATCCTATTGTGAAATCCCTTTTATCCATAGCTCAGTGGTAGAGCACATTCATTGCATGCAGATGGTTTCCAGTTAAAAGGATCATGGTGAACACCTCTGTGTGAGAACCTGCAAAGCCACTGTCACTCAGTTGACAATTCAGGGCCGGATGGACAAGTAGTCTGAAAGCTTCCTATGTTCGCAGAGCAGGGGTGGAGAACCTCAGCCCATGAACCAAATGTTGTCCTCCTGGGGACCCAATATGGCCCTCTGGGTTTCTCCATATTGGGTCTTCCATGCCCCTTCTCCAAGCCCCTTCTTCTAGTTCCACCCTTTCCTCACAACCGCAGATCATGGTTTCCTAACTTTTACACAGCTTTTCCTTATTCTAAATAATACGAAGGCATAGGCTAGATCTACACTACTGCTTTGTAGCAGCATTGAAGAGCGCTGATAACAGTTGGGGCACAATCCACACTCCATGTACTGCTTTCATAGTGTTATTTCCTGCTTTTTATTCCAGATTCATAATGATTTGACACAAGGTATAGAATTGGCTTAGTTACTAGCAGTAGGAGCTTTTGGACCCAATTCTATGCATGTTTAGACAGATAAAGAATCCTACAAGAGTCCTGCTGCTGGACAGCCATCTGTCAGGGATGCTTTAAGGTGGATTCCTGCATTGAGCAGGGGGTTGGACTCGATGGCCTTAAAGGCCCCTTCCAGCTCTACTATTCTATGGGGTCCCAGCATATCCCAGCTCCATCCTGGCTGGGGAATGCCTGGAATTGTAAACTTTTTTCTGTCTAAACATGCCTAGGATTGCACCCTTAAACTATAATATTCTGGAGCGGGGGGGAGGGGGTTTGTTGTTATTATTGTTGTTGTTATTGTTGTATTTTTGGCCCAATCGCTTCAGCCTTTGGCCCTGTTCCCTTTGCCTCTGGCCCTAGCCCCTACCAGAATGCAGCCCCAGAGCTTCTCCAGAACTAAATTCAGGCCTCAAGCTGAAAGGTTTCCCACCTTTGTCCTAAAGGGAGAAAGATCACATACCATGGACGTACACTCATATGCATGCATAAACTTCCCATATCACACCTTGTATGAGAGTTCCTTTCTGGAATGCGCATGAACAGACCTCGGTGACCAACGCAAGAAGATGCGCATAGATAGGAGATGTCCGGATAGGCATAGGGATATCTGGATATGGACAGGGACATACAGGAGAGGGATGCCTGGATTTTGCAACCCATCCTGTGCATGTTTCTAGATTGTGCAGCGTCATTCATTCCAACTGGAAAAATACGCAAATAATTTCATAAGAAAGTTTGCAATGATTTACATAAGTTATGTTAGTACGTAACATTTAGCATATTGTCCCCCATTCCATCTGATCCCCCCACCCTATATTTTCCAGTATGGCGTATGCCTCAGCAGACACTTGCACATTTTCCTGCAAATTATTGGCATAAATTTCGGAACAGTAAAAAAACTAAAAACAAACCCAGAAGTCTGCAGACTCTGTGCAGCTTGGGAAGGCCAGTCCACAGCAGATTCTGCAGGTCGGATTCTTAGAAACCCAAACTCATTTTAATCAGTATCGAATTTCTCCAACATCCCTACTACAGGATGGGCATGCAAACTGGAGACAAAATATTATTTTGATTCCAATATAATATAGAACAGCATACTTTTGTTGGTGGACCTCAGTCTTCAGATGTCCATATTGGGCAACTTCATAAGAAAATGACCCCTTTCATTATATGAAAATGATGGGTTTCTTATGGGCTGGATGGTACAAAACAAAACAAAACTATTGAAATTGGAGGTGAGATCTTTGCCTCTTTGGGGATTGAATAGAACCGAAGATAGTAGAATCTATCTTTACATAATATAAATTGGTAGCATTTAAATTCAGTAAATGCTACACAACTAGACAACCCCCAATCTTTAATCAGTCATGGCTTGGATTCATATACATCAAACACTAAGTTACTGTTGTTATTGTTGTGTTGTTGTTGTTTTATATTTCATTTACAATCTTCATTGAAGCTAGAAGGCAGTTATTTCTTAGGCTGTGATAAATATTCTCTGCAAGCAGTTCAGGAGGAGTTTAAATTAATTGTTGTTGTTGCTATTGCTGTTCCTTGTGTGTGTGTGTATGTGTGTGTGTGTTTATTTTTATTTTAAAAAAATAACCTGGATGAGAGACCCAAACCATTTACCTGAACACAAGCACTTTAATCTCTTGACTATATTGCAAAAAGCAATGGTAGCTAAGTTTCTCATAGGAAAAAATCCAAAATTCATATTAGCCAAATACCTTTACTAGGCCAACCCATGTCTCACCCCCAAATGGGCACAATTTTGAGATTTGAGAGCATATGATAATGTTTTAACTGGTCCTGGGATTTGTATTGTTGATGGATTAAAATTGTTTTTGTATGTAAATTGTTTTTTATATTATGTTCTATATTGTATTTTTATGGTTTCTGTTTTTGCAAAGTGCCCAGAGAGCTTTGGCTATTGGGCAATATGGAAACATAATACATCATCATCATCATCATCATCATCATCATCATCATCATCATCATCATCATCTCCAGATCTCTTTATCAAGCAAGATGTTACAAAAAGCAGGTTGGGAGTTAAGAGAACTGGGTGGAATGGGTTGGGGATAGATCTCAAAAGCCTGCACATTTTGGTGACCGTTACATTTTCATTAGAAAAGTATTAGACTAATATGGGTATTGGAAAGGATTTGATTGGTTGCTTAATATTGCAGGACACCAGCAACGTTGTGAGTCCCAAGATCTTGTTCTGCAAAAATGGACGCTGCTATCATGTGTCATTTTTCTGAGAGCTGCGGATGAACCCCCTTGGGGCGAGAGCCTTGTGTCTTCCCACAGTGTAAGAGAGTCCTGCGAGTTCATTACTTGGTTTTCAGAATTATGATAATTGCATAGAGCACAAAATATTTTAAAAGATCCCTCTCTAACAATTTAAAATTTATAGCTGCAGCTTACATAGTAGCTCAGCAGCTCACATATGGCTTATGTCAATGGCAGAAACCATGTTATTTTCTAAATCACATTGATTTGTTATGTGGTACTGAAAGATCTTAAGCAGAATCATTGACTATAAATTACAGGATCTAGTCCTCGACATTCTTATCTGGGCTTCAGATTCGTCAAAAGGAGCCCTAGAGTCAAGGTCTTTCGATGTACACAATGACACCAGTCAAAGAATGAGAACTAAGGCCGTTCAATTTCCACCCTTTTTGGACCACGGCCAGGCTGACATTTTCCTTTCTGTTAGTTTTGGCACGGAGGAAAGAGTGGGGGGAACTTTACTGCTCTGTTACTGATGGTTTTTTTATTTTGTTTTTATTAAAAATGTTGAAACACGGGCTCTATGTCAAAATTATTGTATTACTGAAGACTGGGTGGGGTGAATGAATGAGCTGGCTGCTGTTCAGAAAGCCATTAATGGTCCTGATAATGGTGAATCGTATTCTGCCACTACAGTGTAGCAATGCTTAATTGCAATAAATTTTGCTGTGGCTTGATGACGGATGTGCATAGTTAATGAATCAGTACAGACTCAAAGGTTAATCTTCTGGGAGGTAACGAGTTCTGCCCATCTGATATTGGAACCAAAATATGATATTTGTTAGTTACATGATGATATATTTTGGGCAGGGAACAAAACGAGCCAGTTTTTATTGGCTGCAGATTTGTTAGGCCTTGAAGACCAAAATATTGAAAAAGCAACAACCCTAATAGTGATATTTGAACCGAGTACAAAAACTGAAATATATTAGAGGTGAAATGTGACCCACCGAATAAAATATATTGTTGGACATCAAAGGAGTCGCATGAGAAAGAGAGTGTTCCATGAAGAAAGGCCTGCATGTGTGTCAGAAAGTCCTCATGCCACAAACAACTTTACTCACTGATTGAAAAAAAAAGTCGAAGCATTTTATGAATAAAAAATGGGCAGTGTTTTCCCTAGGGCTGAAGAGGCAACGGGGTTATGGCAACTTAAGCATGAGCAAATGGAGATATCGAGAGTTTTTTCAATAGAGTTCTGGGTTGGTGGGCCCATTGGTTTTTAACATATGAATACTACTATCTGCCTTCTCAAATGTTTCAATCTGAATGCTACATTTGGTGGCAATGGTGTACAGCAAATGGAAATAGCTAGCAAATTTCTGGCAGACCAACTAACCTCTGCTGGTAGCTGGGATTCTTCCAACCACTTAAAACAGATTAGTTTTTATCTGTCTGTCTGTCTGTCTATCTTTCTATCTGTCTATCTATCTATCTATCTATCTATCTATCTATCTGAAGGGTTTTTACCCCCATTCTTCCCCCAAACAAAGGCTCCCGGAGTAACTGACAAAGATTAATAATAATTCCCCTCCTTGGCCTCAGGCTTACAGTCTCTTATACACAGCACAAAAGGAAAAGGCGTTGAGTAGGAGGAGGGGGGAAGCAAACAGAGACACTAGTTACTATTTACAGAATTCTTATGATGACCAGCTTGAAACAGTTCAAGTAGAGGAGAAGCCTGAATGGTTGCAGATCTTTCAACTTAACTGAGGGAGTGACACTGATTCCCTTATCTTTCTCCCTCTGCCACAGTGCAAAGTAATAGCTCCTGGTAGGTGATGGTTGATGGAGGGAGGAAACAGATGGAGGCGGCTTCTCAGCAGAGGTGATGGTGGTCCTGCTTCCCTTCTCTCTGCTACAGCCTGATATAAGAGTTGCTGCCAGGTTGTTAATACAGGCTGAATATGCATTCTTACTTTTTTACATTTAAAGCATGTTTGGGGGATCATGGCAATCCTAATAACGTGACAGTGAGGAGTGGGGAGCAAACCACGTAAGACTTTTCTGGATGCTGGCTGCGCAGCCGACACCCAGAAACGGCTGAGTTGCCTTGGAGAGCCCGAATCTCGCTTCAGCTTTGGCACCGAGGTGAGGCGGACAACCCCCGAAGCACCCCAAGGCAAATTGAGGCTATTTTGCAGGCTCAGACCCTGCCTCCGAGGCAAATCAGGGGTCCGTGCACAGCCCTAGTTTGAATAGCTTTTAATTGATTTTTTCATTGACCATGCTGGTGTTTTCCTGCTGTTCTGTTGCTGTAGCTCTGGAAACATTTTTGTAAAAAATTTTTTTGTCTGTATTATATTTTAATGTATTGCTCTTTTCACTGTTTTATATTTTAAAGTATGACTATATGATCGTATTTTTATTTATGTACTTCTCTCTCTCTCTCTCTCTCTCTCTCTCTCTCTGTGTGTGTGTGTGTGTGTGTGTGTGTTTGCCACCTTTGAGTAGACTTGGTTAGTCCAGAAAGGTAGCTTACCAATATTGAAATAAGTAACCTGAATAAATAAACAAACTATGAGGAATTGCTATTGCATTTATGCTCTGGGCTTCCCACGAGCATCTGTCCAGCCACAGAAGGAAATGGAATGCTGGACTAATTGAACCTTTCATCTGATCCTGAAAAGATTTTGTTGCGTTGTTGCAATCCTATCTATGTTTATTGAGAAGTAACTTCCTCTGATTTTAATTGCATTTACTGCCAAATATTTCTGCATACAATGGCCACCCTAGGGCACATTCCTATGCATGTTCAGACAGAAAAAAGTCCTATAATTCCCAACTTTCCCCAGCCAGCATATTCTGGGAATTGTAAGAGTATTTTTCTTTCCAAACATGCCTAGGATTGCACCCTTGATCATATTCAGCTGCAATATTGCATCTTGATTTATGCCAGCTTTCCCCAAGAGGATGCCTTCCAGATGTGTTGGACTGCAACTCCCATCATCCCCAGCCAGCATGACTGTCTGGGGATGAGGGGAGTTGCTGTAGCCCAACACATCTGGAAGGCACCTGCTTGAGGAGGGCAGATTTACAATATACAGATCTCATCTAGAACATTACTTGTAAGAGGGAGTGATTGCTTCTGTTGTGCCAGTTAAAATTCAGATTTAGAAGATGAACTGCTGAATCTGAAGGAATTTGCAAAGTTAGCCTAGCGATGAAAATGTGCGGGTTGAAATATGTTACAAGAACTGTCGAGGTGGTGATGGAATGGGGAGGAACCGTCCAAGCTGTGTACAAGAATTTAAAAGGCAATGAGGGAGAAAGGAAGTGTGGGCAATACTTAGCATATTCCTTTTCTTTGTTCCCTTTGTCCACTGGAAAGGGAAAACAAAAACACTTTTCTTAATAAGTGCATTCAAATAGGTTACTTGTTCTTTTTCATGCAAAGAGGTTCAGTTAATCCTTGTTAATCACCCACTTTTACCAAAAATATTTCTGATAATGAATATGTATAGGTTACAGCGAACTATCAAAAGTAAGTCAATATGGATAGTTCTCCTACAGTGCTGCCCCTACCCCAGCAACTCATGTAAATGCTAACTATCTCATATATATATATATATATATATATATATATATATATATATATATATATATATATATATATATGGGGTGTGTGGAGCGGGTCTGCTCTGCTCCTAAAATTGGAGCGGTGGTCCAAAGAGGCAATTCTCCACTTTGATTTCCAGAGTGTCTCTGCCCCATCAGATTACCTGTCGGAGAACCATTCTGTTTTCGGATAAACACCTGATTATAGCCTATGGGAAACCAAAATGCTTACAGCTCTGTCATTTTAAAAGTTAAAGAGATGAAACTTGGCACCTTGGTAGCTCTTAAGTAGGGATTTAGCCATGCTAAGTTGGAACAGATCCCTGCATTCCCTGACTGTTTGCTCTATTGGGGTGAAATGGGATGGGTGGGTACTCTCCCTATGAGAAGTCAGACAAAAACGAATATAAATACCTTTAATTTTTGTATATATTTTCAAAGGATATAAACTTGAGCCCTGTCTTCAAAACAGGAGATATACTAGTACTAGCAACAGCAACCTTTCTCTCACTGCCTCTTCTTCGCTTGACTTTAGGCCTGGACAAGTTGCATCCATACTTGTGGTACACAGATCAGCCTTTGGCACAAGAGTTCTTCCTGCAGGCCTATTGAAGAGGGCAAGATCACATGGTCTTCAGTAGGCATTCAGAAAGAACTGCCAGGCTCCTCCAAATGCCAGAGGTTTTTTTTAAAAAAATAAAAATAGAAAGAAGGCCCCCTCGGCAACCGGCTACACTTAAAAATGGTATGTGGAAATGCTGCCCCCCTCTCCAAGGAGAAAATTTTCTATAATTCTCCCCCTTCCTGGGAAAGAGGCAGAAAAAACAATGCTTCTTTCCTCAGGAGGGAAAAGTTTCCCAAAAATAGGGGGCAGGATTCGGCATAGCACTAATATATTCACACACACACACTTTGGGAGATATGCATCTGGATGCTGACAGTCATGAGGGAACAAATATTACCTTCACCGTTGTACCCTTCTTATTTTTACATCTGAAGTTTATTGCAGAGATGGGCAACCTGTGGCCCCCAGATGTTTTGGCCTACAGCTTTCATCATCCTTCACCATTGTAGACCAAAACATCTAAAAGGCCAGAAGTCACCCACCCCCGGTTCACTGTGTTGGGGTGGGGGTAGTTGATATTGACACTGGATCTCTGAGCTTTCGGACATTCTAAAAATGTGAGATTGCCAGCTTTCATATGTGGATGTTTGCCAAACGTTGGACATTTATGATAATGTAATATTTCAGATTACTTTGCATGCATAGGCTTGTGCATTTATGTGAGTGTAACACCTGGATAGGGTGATCATATTCCATGTACATTTGTAGCACCATTAAGAGTTTTGTTAATGAATTGTTAACCAAAGCCACACATGTAGGCGATCACTGCTTTATATAGTTTCAAAAATATACTATATTCCCTCTATGCCAATAATTGTGTATCTCACACTGTTAGTTCCCCCCCCTTACAGCTATTTCACACACATACACACAAACCATGAAATGAATCAGAAGGCTAGCGACCTGGGGGATCACTGATTGTACTAAAAAATGTTGAATAGCAGTCATAGAAGGTTCAGGTAGCACAACTTCTGCCCTGATCCTGTATGTGCCAGTCTACACAAAGGCTCATTGTAAATCCCACCCCTTTACGGCCACCTCAGTGTGGTGTGCTTCCTTCCAGCACTGAGGAATAACAAAGGCATCTCATGCTCTGATGCTGGCAGCAGTACATGTGAAAAAGATCTAAGTGTCTAGCAGCATGATCCTGGGCCTGTTTAGACAGGAAAAAAAAGTCCAACAACTCCCAGAATTTACCACAACTCCCAGCCATACTAGCTGGGGAATTCTGGGCATTGTAGAACTTTTTTTCGGTGGAGGCTGGTGCCTCCAATGCCAGTAAAGCACTATGTCCGCTCCAGGCTTCGGTCAGAACTCCAAAGGAGCTATCCATGGCGCAGAAGCTCTTTTACACTTCTGACTGGTTCTGACTGAAGCCTGGGGCAGATTCATGGCCTCAATGATATCGGAGCCACCAGGCTCCACTGGCTTTTTCCCTATCTAACAAGCATAGTATTGCATCCTTCATGGATCACAACCTGAATATGAGTCAGCATGGTGGTATGGCTGCTCAAAAAGTGAATGCAATCTTAGGTTTTCGTTCAGGAACACAATTATTCTGCATTAGTCAGGTCTCATTTTGAGTACTGTGTTCAGTTCTTGGTACTTTGTTTTAAGAAGGATATCAACAGACTGGAGAATGTCCAGAAGAGGGACACTAGGACTGTGAGAGGTCTGGAAACCATCCTTTGAGGAATGGTTGAAAGTAGGGCTGAATCCCCAACTTGCCTCGGTTCCGAGTCAGTTCTGGGGTGGCCTGAGGCGGACCAAGGCCAAAGCAGATTGGTAGTGAAGCTTCAGGACAACTCAGGCCACTTTGGATGGTGCTGGACTCACCTCCCTGTCCCTGCTCACCTACTGCCACCGCTGCATCGCTGCCGCCACCACTACATTGCTGCAACGACCAGAAAAACACGGCATTCTCCTGAGAGCCAGGCTGTGATTTCAAGATATCATGGGGTCTCTGGGCCGCAAACTATGTAAAGGGAAAATGGCCCTTTGTGACTACCGTGGTTTGCGGCTGTAGATGTACTAAAACAGAGCCCCCATGATACCTTGAAATTGTGGCCTGGCTCTAAGGAGGATGCCACATTTCCTGGTCATGCTGGTGATGGTGCTATGGTGGAAGTGATGTGGCGGCAGCGGTGATGTGTCGGTGATGCAGTGGCAGCAGCGGCATGGTGGTGGCAGGTGAGTGGGTAAGTCCCAGTGGCAGCAGCTCTGAGTTGGGGGGGGCGAGGGGGGCAACAGAGGGAGCACAGAGTCGGGAGTCCAATGGACTCCTACCCAGACTTGCTCCAAGCTTTCCTGGGTGCCGGCTGCATGGCTGGCATCCAGGGACCTGCAAGACCGAGTCGCCTTGGGGGTCCCAAATCTAACTTTGGTGGTGAGGATAAGTGGAAAACCCCTGAAGCACCCCGAGGCAAATCAGGGCCATTTAGGGGGCTCCAAAATGGCCTCTGAGGTGAATCGGGGGGACCATGCACATCCCTAGATGAAAGAGCTAGATATGTCTAGCCTGCAGAAGAGAAAATCAACAAGAGGAATGATAGCAGTCTATGAAGGGCTACTATGCAGAAGATGGGGCAGATTTGCTCTTTGTCACTCCGGATGGCAGGAGTAGAGCCGATGGGTAGAAATTGCAGGAAAGCAGCTTTCAGCTAATATTAGGAGAAACGTCCAACAGTAAGAGCTGTTTAACGGTGGAACAGATGACTGCCCGGAGGAGGAGGAGGGGGAGGGGGAGGGGGAGGGGAGGGCCACTCCACCAGCACAATTTCCTGCACCTCAATCTGGATCCAACCCATTGAATCATGTATATTACCTAGATAAGATAAGATTTACCTATAACTTAAATCTGGAGACCATTGCTAAAAGGGACTAGGCCATTTGTCAATTTTGCAACTGCTTTCCCAGAAATACAGTATATGTTTGGTTATGGGTCTTCTGTTGAGTTAGCAGAAGCTAAAGCGCATGAATTCCATGCTGCATCTTCAGCCAAGAAGGCAGATAGGGACATTTGGTTTTGATCTCAAAATGGTCTAAAAAATGCTGCCTTTTCCACATATCATTGGAGCCATTTAATGTATCTGCCCGTTATTACAGCTAAGGCAAGTACATGGAGCTACAACAATGATACTTTGTATTGTCATTGACTGCAAATGCTAGGGGTGTGCAGAGCGGGTCTGCTCCTGTCTGAAATTCAGGGCGGAGCTCTGATGAGTCGATTCCATGCCCCAGTTTTAAGGGCAACTCTGTCTCCCCACATGGCCAGATTACTCATCAGAAAACCACTCCATTTTCAGA
Source organism: Elgaria multicarinata webbii (assembly GCF_023053635.1). Taxonomy (NCBI): domain Eukaryota; kingdom Metazoa; phylum Chordata; class Lepidosauria; order Squamata; family Anguidae; genus Elgaria; species Elgaria multicarinata. Next base: position 16,960,221 of record NC_086171.1, read on the forward strand.
GAAACCGTGCTTTTATGGTCAATGGGAATTAACAAAAATGCATACATCTCTGTCATTTTTAAAGAGAAAGAGATGAAACTTGGCACCCTGGTAGCTCTTTAGTAGGACTTTAGACATGCCAAGCTTATATCTGTCTATCCCTTGATTTTTAGGAATATATTTTTAAAAATCCCCCCTTTATTTATTTATTAATTACATTTTTATACCGAAGCTATTGGGCGGTTCCCAAAAATTAAAACCATAATAAAACAACCAACAGGTTAAAAGCACAAATACAAAATACAGTATAAAAAGCACAACCAGGATAAAAACCATGCAGCAAAATTGATTTAAAATTAAAATACAGAGTTAAAACAGTAAAATTTAAATTTAAGTTAAAATTAAGTTAAAATTAAGTTAAAATCAACCTCCACCCCCCCCCCCACACACCTACTCAGGACCTTTTATCCTTTACTTTGCTGATGCACAGTTGTGCATCTTTAGTTTATAAAAGTAGAGATCTGCTTCAGTTTATAAAAAAATAGAGATCTGTTCCCTGACCGTTTGCTGTAATGGGGTGAAATAAGTGTGTGTGTGTGTGTGTGTGTGTGTGTGTGTGTGTGTGCGCGCGCACGCTCTCTCTCTCTATGAGAGGTCAGACAAGAACAAACATAAATATAATATCTTAATTTTTTTCAAAGCATATAAACTTGAGTCCTGTCTTCAGAACAAGAGATATACTAGTACTAGCAAACATTTCTCTCGCCCCCTTCTTTTCTTGATTTTATGTCCAGCTGAGTTGCATCTATACTTGCAATACACAGATCATCCTTTGGCACAAGATTCTTTTCAGTATCCTAATATTGGCTTGTGAGACTTTATGGATCTACTCTGCCTGCCAGTCATCATCCCTTCCTGGGACAACTCATTTACATGGAATGGTTTGCATTATTTTCATAATATGAGCCATTTTCCCCTAAATCCTTCCTTTCAGCCAACATCAATTTTTCAAGAAGTGAAGAAAATTGGTTGTATCTTCATTCTAGTTCAGACACAGTTCCCATAATTTAAACATATGGTATATGGTAACAAGTTGACACACATGGGGGACTTCAATTTTTGTAGGAGGTTAGTTTCTGAAAGTTCTACAAGCTCTCTTGAGAGAAAATGAAGTGCATATGGGGAGAGGGAGTCTTTCTCGCTCCATGAGCTAGCAAATGAATGAGTCCCAGGACGAGGAAAGATGGGTTATATATATCGTTTACACTGTGATTGGAGGGGGAGGGACAGGGAGGAGAATGTGTTTTTCGGTTAGCCACAGATGTCAATCTCAAAACTACCCCTCCCTCACCCATCAGTGACCATCTCCCTAATATGGAAGTGTTCAGTTAGTTGTCCATCAACAGGAAACATGCCTTCATGTTGCCTAAAAAACCATTGGGGGTCTGAACGATCTTCTTAACTGCACTGTGGGTTTCCAACAGTTTTAAGACTGCCCCCTAACTGCACAGCAATTTAGGAGGCCCGTTGGACCCCCAGATTTTCGGTGAGGAGCGCACTCCCCTAGCAAATACTGTGTTCTGTTTATCAAGAAACTAACTTCTTGATTTAGTAATTCTAGCAGTAAAGTTAAATCAACTAGACCCCTATCTAATCCATTTTACCAAGTCAATCCATTTTGACACCTGGGGTGTCAAAATACCTCTTTAGGTGGTCATAAGGATAGGGATGGATGAATCTGTCAGTTCTGGTTTCTCTCAGTTTGTCAGTTTTCCAATCTTAGGGCACATCTACACCAGGAGAGAGAAGAGGGAGGATCTCATGACATAATAATTGCAAGATCCTCCCCCTGGGTTCACACACAATGTGTGACATCCAGGGAGGAAGCAGGATGTCACTCCTGCCTTTAAAAAAAGGGGGGGGGGGGAAATGACAGGAGCTGGAATGTACCTGTGCTCCAGCAAAAAAGTAAGTTTGTTTTAAGTGTTCGGGGTAGCTAAATGAGCTACCGAAGGTGCTAAACCTATTTTGGGGATAGGGTTCAGCACCTTGGATAGTTCCTTTGGAGTTCTGGTTGGTTCTGATTGAAACCCAGAATGGAGTCACAGCCCCACCAGAATTGGAGCCACCATCTTCCACTGATTAGTTACTTCTCAATGTAGTAAACTGGCTGTGCTGAATTAAGTGGTGGGGTCTTCCTTATAGGCCCCTTCCAACTCTAATATTCTATTATTTTATTCTGTTAGGGATGCTTTAAGGTGGATTCCTGCATTGAGCAGGGGGTTGGACTCGATGGCCTTACAGGCCCCTTCCAACTCTACTATTCTATGAGTTTATTATTCCTGCTCATTCTGTTAAGTAGGGCCCTGTACGTGTGTTGCCTAATCCTGCCCTGACACCACCTGGTGATATCACAGTGTCATTCCCAACCTTGGAGAGAGATTCCAGGCTACCAAGAGAAACACTCTCATTCATTAATGAACATGATAGCGCTTCTTTAAAAGCCCTGCCCACTCCTGATTGGCCTATTTGCATTCCCAGTAATCGAAATGGCCAGCTCACCAACAACATCAATACCTTTGTTCATCCTTGTTCAGTGGAAAGCTTGAGCAAGAATTTAAATAGTTAAAGTAACACGACCAAATTTGACAATGCATGTTAAGCCCCAGCTAGCTTTCGTGATCTCATTTCATCAGACTTTCCAATGGCAAATATCAAAGCGGGGCAAAGAGTAGAGTGATCAGGAGGCGAGGACTTCTTTGGTATTATCAAATTGCACCTCTGATGTGAAACCTGCTTGTCCAGCACAATAAAGTTCCTACTGTCTACAGAACTTCAGAGAAATTGGTATATCCTTAGCCTGGCCTTTGAAGTCGTCAAGACAGTATTGCCTGTGATAAAAGAGTTTATTTATAACTTGCTTAGCTTATGTCTTTTCCCATTGAATCAGCAGGCTCTCTAAGATTTGGGGATATAATTTCAAGGGCTGTTAAACCTCTGTCAGAGTTTTGCAGCCCCCCTATGGAGATGAACTATCCGACATTCTGTTTGCTGTGACAGAGCTTCATATGAAAGCATTCAGAAAACTGACAGCTTCAAGTGCTAGTTTTTGTAACTCCAAGTGGCATTTAATCTGAAAAATAACATCACCAAAATCAGCATATAATTGGCTTTCTATTTCCTGTCCTTCCTGGTATTGCTGTCCTGTGAAATAAGTTAATACGCAACTGTGTTGTGCCCCAATCTCTTTGAAAGAAAGTTCTTTTACATAACCCAGGGGGAAAAAAGTAACTCAGGTCATTGTTGGAGGAGATCCTGAAAGATATATTAGGACCATAACCATAAACCCTTCCATTGTGTTTTGCATCATTATGCCTACACTGTCTGGGCATTACCCTCACAACCCTGATAGAAACATCAATGTCAATTTTTAAGTTCAGTATTCAGAGCATATAGTACAAGATGTAAAAAGAAAAAAAAGTTTCCTAAGCAATTGTGACATCCATGCTATGCCACAATCCTTCCCTTCAATCTTACATTCTTAAAGAAGTAGCTTCAAATGTATCACATGGAAATGGCCCAGGCTCATAAGCCATGTGACACATTGCTATGTAATAATAAGGTCTAGAAACTTGTTGACACTATTCATTATTAGTTATAAGACATTATCATATATATGTCCAGCAGCTATCAAACTGTGCATTGAATGCCATATTCTTTGCTCCACAATAAGATGATTATGAACTTATAGAATCATAGAATCATAGAATAGCAGGGTTGGAAGGGGCCTACAAGGCCATCGAGTCCAACCCCCTGCTCAATGCAGGAATCCACCCTAAAGCACCCTAAACTTATATTGTTATGGAATAATCTGATATTAATGAATTCCAAAATGCTGACAACAATATATCAATCAATAAACTTTATTACATATTAGCCGCATGGGCCATTCGCAAACAGATGAGACAATAACATATCCGCTGTGAGCTTGCCACTAGCCAGCAAAAGTGCTACAAAAAAGAGAGTTAATAGGATAACAATCATCCGGGTTATAATTACAGTGTTAACCAACATATAATATTGGGTTATTAGAGTTTAATCATTTGAGTCAATCAGTAGTTTCCGGACCTCCATCGCCCAGTGTACAAACTTGGCAGTCCTAAATGATGTTTAATAGTTTGTACCAACCAAAAGTGTTTGAACTACACCTTTAGATGACATGTAGTTAAACCTGGGAATTAAAGGCTCAAGGTAATGTTTCCTCAACTCCGCATACCTTGGGCACTCAAATAGGAGATGAATCATATCCTCAGTTTTAGGGCAGCCTGTTGGGCAATCTACATTGGTGCTAGGGTGGTTTTTGTAGCGCGCCTTTACCTCCATCAGCTGGAGTGAATTTAACCTGCACTGAGTAAATAGCCATCTCAGCTCTTGTGGCATTCCAGAAGTTAAATATAGGGGAGCCTTTCCTGGAACAGTAATGATACTTTTATAGAGCCTATCTGAGCGGCTCACTTCGACCGCTGCCATAGATGTCTGAATATCAAAGTCATACAGCCTTCTAGAAATCTCATCCTTGGCCCCGTCAAACCCCCTTGTAAGGAGGAATGCTTGCGAGAAGCCCAATTTGGAGACAGAGTGTCTCATCCTGTCTGCTTCATTCTTACAATATACGCTTAGTGATCTCAACATCCTACGCATCCCCACTTGCGTATGTGAAAGGAGAACAGCATCATCTGCATACAGTAGCACCGAAATGTTCCTATCCTTTAAGTGGGGTGGATAGAAGTCGCGACTAGTTAGGGTAGGGACAATATCGTTTAAATATAGATTGAATAAAACGGGAGCTGGCAGATATCCCTGACAAACTCCTTTATTGGTAGAGATGGGGTCTGATAGATCACCATCCGCTGAGGTTCTCACACATAAGCTAGAGTTTTGGTGCAGCCCCTGTATTCTCCTGAGTAACCTCTAGTCAATGTTTAAGAGTGATAGCCTCTGCCAAAGGCGGGGATGGGGTATAGAGTCAAAAGCCGCTCTGAAGTCTACAAATGCTGCGAAAAGTGAGTGATGAGGAGGGGCTGTATATTTCCCTACTAGGTGTTTTAGTAAGAAGCAGTGGTCTGTTGTAGATCTGCCACTTTGATATATTCATCCTGATGAGATTGTGATGGGAAATCTATATGTGCCAATAGATTTCAAGGGGGCTCAGAAGGTGGCAACAAGGGAGAGGGCCTTCTTGGTAGCAGCCACCAGATTATGAGGTCTTCCTGATGTCAACATTGTTATTTGGGGTGGGGGTGGGGCAGGTTAAGACCTTCCTTTACTCTCAGGAATTTGGAAGCATATGATAAGGTCTTTAATCAGGTCATGAGATTTCTTCCTGCTGATAGTTAACATTGTGTGTGTGTGTGTGTGTGTGTGTGTACACACACACACACACACACACTGTTTTTATATTACATACTATTACTGTATGTTTAAGTTTTTCAATCTCTGTAAGCTGACCAGAGAGCTTTGGCTGTTGGGCGGAATAGAAATATAATAAATGAATGAATTCACTTCAATGCACTAATAGCCTCCATTGTACGTACAAGTGATTGCTGTGGGGGAAATTGCTTTCATTTGGCATTTCTGGTTGCACTATTGTTGCAGACCCTGATACAGAAAGTGCATCCTTCGTTGCACTCTTAGAGAAGTTAACTTGGATGGCTTAAGTCAGAACCGATCCTCCCTTCCTCCTTCACATTGCTTGGCAGGAAAATGTTGTTGTTGTTGGTGGGGAAATCTCCAGCTTAGGGCTAAATCATTATTTGCATCTCCCTGGGCTTGAAATGGATTTTTTTTTTAAAAAAAAGAAATGTCCTTGCTATGCCTGTATCTGTTTCCAGAGATCATCTATTAATGAAAAGGGTAGCTTTTGAAATGTGGTTGCACCCATGGTAGATTTAGGGGAATGACAGCTCAGGAAGGCAATTTATATTTTAATCAGGAAATGACTCTGTATATTTGAAGTCTTTCTTCAAAAGCCCATTACTTTACAGTTTGTTAAAAATGATATCACGTCTCCAGAATGTAAAGTTAAACAATTACACTGAGGCCAGTGCTTATATCTGGCGCTGTGTGCCATGCATTCACGGGGAAATGGATTTATACCGTAGATATATAATCACCTCCCATGACGATATTTGTCAAAGTTTAGAAATTAGGAATTTGAGTGCTTTGCATATTTTCCAGTTCTGTGACACCTCTGGCAATAATACATGTCAGGTTCCTTTACGTTGCAGCATGTACAATTTGCCCAGAATGTCTTAGAATTAGCAGAGTTACAGCTTTATGAATCTCCTGATATTAAGTATCATTACTATTATTTTAGCTGCAATAGAATGCCTTCAAGCAAAGGTAGCCAGCCAATCTGAATAATTTGTGCAAATGGCCAAATGACAGGGAAATATTTTAACAAAGAAAGGTTAATGTAGTCCCAAACCAATGAGAATGTAATCTTCATAATACAAAACACCATAAAATACATATAATTGTTTAAAAACATATAAAACTAATGCATTATTAAAAGGTATCTTAAAATTCAACTGTAATATAGATTATCCAAATACTAGGGCTACACTTAAAACCCACCTGCCTTTTCCCAACAGCTTCCCTGTAACAGAGGCAGTCTTTTTTCTGTCTCTTTCACAGGAATGTTGAGGATTTCAGAGAAATATCATTTTAGCTTATTTTATATGTACAGAACAAAACTCATCTGATCTGTGCAATGTCTTTGGATCTCCCCACTTCCATGTATTTATTTAATATATTTCTTCCATTATGGAACTCAAGGTGGGATACATGGGATACCCTATCCAAGCATTGACCAGACCTAGCCCTGCTCAGCTCCAGTAAGGTCACTGCACATACTTTCAGATCATGGCTGGGGATCATATAGTATGTTTAGCTATAACTATTGGCAAAAAATATATTGATGGTATGGTCATATATTTGCCCCAGTTCAGAGATCCTTTCATGCAGCTGCTGCATCCAAAGAAGTCTACTGATCAATCATTGAAGGAGGAAAAGGGGAGGACCTTGATTTCAGAGTACTCACTTTAGAACTGACAGCGCCAATCACCTGGGAACTGAGTATAGGATGGCCAACCACAGCAAGGTGAGATCAGCTCCAGAAAGGTGATCTGTATGCTGAGAAATCTATTTCCTTGTAGATATCATCCTTGGTGAATCAGTGTGTTTAAATTCCAACCATATGTTTTTGCTTTAAAGCAACTTGTTTAAACCAAGTTCTAAATCATGATATTCTCCTTGATCCAAGGTTCTGTTGCCACATGTATAAATGAGTGCTCAATGCACAGTTCATGGCGATGGGTTGCCACAGCCAGCTACCTAGTCTGAATGTGCAATTCTGGTCATTGAGATTCTGGACTACACAACCAGTGAAGTCCAGCTGCTACCACAAGATGTAATCATGACCATCAATTTGGATGGCTTTAAAAGGGGGTTAGAAGGAGGAAAAGGATATCAATGGCTACTAGTCATTATGGCTATTGCTATCTCCAGTAGCAGAGACAGTAAGCCTATGGACACCGGTTGCTGGGAAACATGGGTCAGAGGGTGCTATTGCACTTGTGTCCTGCTTGTGAGTTCCTGGTCAAAAGCTGGTTGGCCACTGTGTGAACAGAATGTTGGACTAGATGGACTCTTGGTCTGATCCGGCATGGCTATGCTAATTAGATGGTTGCAATTGTTTGTTTTGACAATGCTGAGAAACTCTCCTGCCCAGCCCCATTGTCAGATTTGATCAGTGCTGCCAAAGGTGACAGTGTCGCTCATCTGACTGTCGAGTAAACATGCGGATGCATTTATAAACAGCAATGAACATGCACCCCATTGGTATGCTTACATTACATATCTCTAGACTGTGGCCAGAATGTTTAAGCTACTGAAAATAATATCTAGCTCAATTTCTTTTAAAAGTCCCAAGGTACCGTATTATTGGTAACAGATTTTGGTATTTTAGCCACTGGTATATATCTAATAAACTTTTCCTAAACATCAAACGAAAACACATTATGCGTGTGTGCGTGCACACACATGCACATATCTTATGGTTACAACCTTATCCACAAACTGGTTGAACTCATTTACATCACTATGTCCATTCCTTGAATTAGAATGTCCTCTGCTTTAACTAGTTTGTGAGTTACAGCGGCAGTATTTTATTCTCTTGATGGAGAATCCTAGCAAGCTGATTCATCCTTCAACAGCCCTTTTATGTATGTGTGTGAGTGGCGGGGGTAGAGGGGTGGGCAACATAAGGAACACATGTAGGAAGAAAATAAAGGGCCTGTCGAATGATGTAATGGCTCACTCGGATGCCTCATCCCAAAAAGAAGAAGAAAAAGAAGGTTCAATACACCCCTCCACCCTGAGTGAACCCCAAAGGATTAGAGGATTGATACTCAAACTCACCTGTTTATCTTTGATTTGAAAGTTGGATTACTCTTCTGAGATCAAGCCTGTCTTGAACATTCCTAGGATCTTCAGTCTTTCAGCACGTTGGGAGTGACCTTCCAAATTGCAGCCTTGCTTATTTCCAGATGCAACTAAGAAGAAAATGCAGTGCTGTGTTAAAATGTTCAAAGCAATGTGGCTATAACAAACTTTGATCGTTGAGGCACAAACTGGGCATATTGCTATTTGACCCAAATGGGTTCCATCAAGATCTCTTGTTTGAATGGAAAGTTTGTAGATCACAGAATGCTGTTTGATGAGATGACAGATTACTTTTGAGAATGGTTCCCTCAAATAATAATAATAATAATAATAATAATAATAATCCCATTTTAAAAAGAAAAAAGAAAGACATATTTCTTCATCTGAACAATTTTTTAGTCTTATCTTTCTTTAGCTGTCAAAATTATTTCACTAACACTTACCTCAATGATTTACTAGGGGAACATAAATTAGAAGCTCTTCATTCAATTACCACCTGTGGATTCAAAATGTTAAATTATTCCCAAATTCTCATCCCCATGGCATCCTTCTGGCCCATTTGTGTTCTTTTAATCCTTTGATGGTCTTGAAACACTACATGGAAATAATTACAAAAATTAACCCCACTGCATTGCTGTCTTTTACCATACAACCATGATATTTTTCACTATCTCAGTACATTTACATTCTTGTACTGAAAAAGAATTTGGTATGGGGGGAAAAAGCCAAAGCTCAGTGGCAGAGCACGTGCTTTGCATGCAGAAGGTCCCAGGTTCAATCCCTAGCATCTTCCTCCATAAAGCAGGAAAACTCCTGACTGAAACCCTGGGGAACCACTTCTAGTCAGTGTCGACAATTCTGATTTAGATGGATCAATGGTCTGACTCAGTATAAGGCAGCTTCCTATGCCCCTAACCCAAAATTAACATGGCTATCAAGTCATTCTTCTTTTTTAGTGATGAAATAATAATAATTTAATCTCATTTGATGGCACTGATAGTTGCATGCATCAATTCAGTGACTCCTGACTTGAGGACCAGCCCTGTAAAGCAGTACAGAGAAGAACAAAGATGGCATCCATGTGGGATTCCCATCCATGTTGAGATTAAGGGGATTGTGGCTATCAAAGATTGTTACCATGGATCCAGGTTTCTGCACTAATGTAAACACTGAAGTAGACTCCCATGGGGAAAGTGTTGTCAGTTAATATTGTTAACAAACAGTTTTGAGCTGTACTGCTATATTTGTCCCCTTGACCCTATCCTACATTAGCAGCTTCTGGTGTGCCTCCATTGCACAGAAAGGTTGCCTTTCTAGTGATCGCATTGCTAATAACTAGCAGCGATCACTAGCTGGTCAAAAAGTATCTACAATAGACAGCTTCCAAATGGTCCAGATTAAAATTTGGGGTTGTGGGAGGTGGGGTGGGGAAATGCTTTAACATCAAAAAAGGAATTCTCCCCTTGCTTCCTGATTCAGCAGTTTTATGTGCAGCCATTACATTCCTACTTGTGTCTGTTTTGTCAGATTATGGCTGGGAAATATTTACAGCAAGACTGTTGGAAGCCGATTCTCGGCTGCGCTCCAGACAGTTTATGCCGCCGGCAGAACAAAGTTGTGAGTTCGATTGGCTGACGTATGTCTTGGAGGGTGTAAAATTGCTACAGTAATACCATGGCCGTGTCATGGTGGTGAGGTTGTGAAAGACGGATGATGAGTACATGACCAAAGAGGCCTGAGTGGGGACAGTTTGATCTAATGGTGCTTAGCAGTCAATAATGTTCACCACATTTTAGATGAACCATCAGGCTGATTTCATTTTCCTTGGAACGATCAGGGTTCATCTCTGCAATAGTGATAGGGGAACCTTGTTTTCATCAAAGCAAAGGCTGTTGTGCCTATAGTTCAAGACAAGAGTCTAGACATAACAGCTGCTTTGTACAGGAATAGTAATGAAAGTCACTCCCATGTACGTACATGTAAGTAACATGGAAGTTGAGTGCCAAGCCATTTTCCCTGTTTCAGAGCTAAATAGTTGCTATCAGCCTGCCTATATTGCAACTTTAGAGACAGGAATGGCTTGAGTGGCATGAAATATATTAAAACCTTTTTCCACTGTAGATGGCAAGGGTGCATGGGATAGATACATAATCCCACAGTCAAGAGAGGCAGAACTGTCAAAAATGTGGATTTGGAGGTTACTCAAATCCACATTAATAGAAGCTCAGCTAGAACATATAGGGCAGGCTAAGAAAGATGGCATAAAGTCTAGGAGGTCAACAGCATGGCTGATGAGCAGTGCCAAGGAAGCTAATAGAGAAAAGAAGGCTTCCTTTGGAAACTGGAAGAGTTGCCCAAATGAGGAGAACGAAAAGGAAAACAAACTTGAACAAAAGACATTCAAACAGACAATAAGGGAAACAAAAATGGATTTTGAAGAGCACGTTACTAATAGCATCAGGACTAATGATAAAATATTATTTAAATCCATCAGAAGGAGGAAACCAGTCATGAAGGTGGATGGACAGTTGGGTGACAATGGAGTTAAAGGAGTACTAAAGGAGGTTAAGGAGATTGCAAAGAAAATGAATGAGTGTGTGCGTGTGTGTGTGTGTGTGTGTGAGAGAGAGAGAGAGAGAGAGAGAGAGAGAGAGAGTGAGAGAGAGTGAGTCTTCACTACATTAGGTGTCAGATTTTTTTTTTTCAGGAAGGGAGACTGGGGAAATGAGGAAAATAGTGGTGACAAGTGATGAAGTTCTAGGCCACATTGACAAATTGAAAACAAATACATCACTGAATCCAGATGGTATCCATGTGAGAGAGTTCTTAAAGAACTCAAATGTGGAATTGTGGCTCTTCCAACAAGAATATGAAACATGGCCCTAAAATTGGCTACCAAAGACTACTTGTCATGATAATTATATATTCCCTCCAGTAGTAGAGGCAGTATGCTTGTGTATGCCAGCTCCTGAGGAGCAGGAGCAAGAGGGTGCTACACTCATGTCTTGCTTCTGGGCTTTCCAGGGGCATTTGCTTGATCACTGTATGAACAGAATGCTGGATCAGATAGGACTTTGATCTAATTCAGCATGGTTTGTTTTATGTTCCTAATCTCATGTCCAAGAGATTCCATGTTCATTTCTACAGGTTCTGGTACAGCAACATTTGGACACTGGTAAACAACAGTATGCAGTGCTTTACAGATTTTTAGTTGGAAAGTACAGCTGATGCTCTGATGCCCTCATTATCTTATTAGCATTCCTCACTTTTTATATAGCATTTTCAATACGTGTGGAGAAAAAAAAAAAGATAGGCTTGTAGTTAAGATCCTTCAGTCTAAGCTTAAGAGCTGTCTCATTTCAAAGGACACTAAGGTCAACATTAATCTAAACCTCAATGGTGGGTGGGTGTTTTTAAATGAAGAGCAGCCAAGCAGAGGGCAATTTGTAGCAGAAGAACAGGGGTGCTCAACTCTTTTCTCACTTTTCATTCATTCATTCTAGATTGCCCTCCCAAGTAGTGCCCCCTGGCACAAAGGGTTAAAAAGCATGTTTGCCCTAGGAATCATGAGACAATAATGAACATAACTATTTGAAATGTGATAGTGACCCTATAACCGTGATCACTACTTGGTTGTCATAATCATGGATTGTGGTTGGGCCCATGATTAATGGCTCCAAAGACATACATTTCAAAAGGGTGTATCAATTATATTGTGCATGTATTTTTGACCAGTTTGCATTTGTACCCTTTATACGGCACTCACAGGGTTACAGAGCCAGGGAAGTATATATTCCATGCACGTCAGCATCAGAAAATGTTGCCGCAATACCCTTTCCAGATGTTAAAATCATGCATTGTCTTCCTGGTTTCTTCACTTCTGTGTACTCAGGATTTCCAGTTGTTCATCCCTTTTATCTCACTGTTTCGGATCTTCTGATGCATACACACCCTATAGGGAAGAATCCTGAAATCTACAGAACTTTGCGGTCTAAAGTCTGCGGTCTAAAGAACTGAAAGCATTAGTCACTGATTTGTCAAGCTTCTAAGGGATGATATATCCTTGACTGAAGTGGGTCTACAGATGAACATTATTTTTTTTAAGAAGCATACATGGTAAATGGTGTAACTGACAGAAACAATGTCCAATTTCAATGTCCAACTAAAGGCATTGGCAGGCAAGCTTTACTTAAGTCTGCAAAAGTTTGCTGAAAGTCGGAAGTAAATTCTGAAAAATGGCAGAATATTTCAAAATGGAAAAGGCAGATCTGCACTCACTGACTTAAAAACACTGTTTAAAACTTTTGAAACCATATGGAACACTGATTGGTTGAAGTTTGCTTTCCTTAAATCATTTTAAATTAATTAATATTTGGGTTACTGCTGCCAAGCAAAATTCCATCAGAAAAGAACTAGATTTCTCATTAATTTGGGTGCTATTAATCTATGTTTCCTTGACAAAGCCTACCATAGCATTCTCAGTACCAGAACTATAACCAACGCTTCAATTTGTCTCCATCTTCAGTAATTGGTTCCATGTGAAACCAATTAAAACTAATTTTTCATTGCACTCAACCATCTTTGGGAGGGCATCTGACGGGAATCAGATCCCAGAAGGCAATGCAGAAATGAGAGTTTTCACAGTATTTTTCTAGTTGAAGGGGAGAAACACGTTTGGTCATTTTTGTCATATAGTATTGTGCATCATCATTTCAGATTGTTTCCTAACAAATCTTGTGAAAATGAACTTGTCATTATGTTAGCATTAACACAGGGATGATGTAATAGTGGGTTTTCTGTATGAGTATTGGTCAAGATGACCATTAAGGTCCCTTCCAAAGCCATGATTCTAAAACAATTTTGCACAAAAGTACTTTTTACAGAATTGCCTTTTATAAAATGACAATAAGCCAAGTGAAATATAATGGGGACAAAATAGCAAAGGAACTGCTAATCAAGGTTTGAAATAGTCTAGAAGAACCATTAGCAAGCACTGAATTTCAGAATAAATCACATTTTATGAAATCATTTAAAAAATATCCACTGGAAAAAGAATTGTGGTCGAACAGTTTGAAAATGCATGACATAATCTACACACCTAGTCCATGAGCAGATGACATCACAAAACCATCCACATACAAAGAGAAGATCAATTTTCACCAAAGCTTCAGTGTAAGAGTTTTTTTGACCTTGTATGTATGAAAAATTCTGGGAGAATGCCCAAGCAGAGCCACAAGGGAGAAACTGCATCCTGACATTCCTCATCACAGCAAGGATGTGAGCAGGTCTGAGGGTCAAATCATGGGCATAATCCCCCAGGATATTCTTTTGTGCAAGCCCCATTGAAATGAATGGGAACTGCCCAAGAACACGTTAGCAGGTTTTAATTATATGGGCTGTTGGTTAAATAGTGGATACTCACCATAGTCTCTCTACTTCCTTCTTGACAGCACTTGTTGCAGTAGGACGAAGCTAAATGATTTTCTTCTTCCGTTTGAGTTGCCAGTGCATATCTGTATGATGCATTTGCTTTTGACAACTACCATGGACTGGATCTGCAGAGAACAATTCTTGAAATTGATATTTATTTTGAAATGGTGATAGTTTCCCAGAAACTCAGATAGTTCCATTTATCACAGAGATAGAAAGTGCACACAATGATCTATCAAGAAATACAGGTGTTTTTTTTGTTTCCCCTTTAAGACTTCAGTTCCAAGAATAATCTAAAATTATGGAGAATCTTTCTCTGATCAAAAGATGATGGTGATTGATGATGATGATTAACAACAGCAACAACAAAAACAACATAATAATCTTCTTCTTGTTGTTGTTAAAAATGTCTTGAGAGAGCTTTAATTTTATTTAGTAAAATGCAAAAGCAAACTACTACATGATCAAACCAATTAGAATAAAACCCAAGCTGCAGAGTTTTGATTAGGGCAGGAATGTCCCATATTTCAGAAAAGGGTCTTGTTTCGTATGTGAAAAGATTTGCCACCCATGAAAAGCCATGATTTCATCATAGTTCTGGGGGTAGGAGAGCAGAAACAGTGTAAAAATATTAGTCATTATGTAAATATGGGTGTCTGATTGGGGGAAGTGAAAATGTATCCTCTTGTTGCTGATATCACTGTGCTATGGGAGTTTTATTGCCTGTCTTCACCATACAGTGCAGCAAAACAGGGAGCGGGGCCTGGCTGCTTTGCCTGTGCAGGGACATATTTTTTCCTCCCTCTGGTAAGGACAACAATATTGCTTTATTTTCCCTCATTGACAATACTACATAGTCAAACCTGATTGATTCATGATTGTTTGGGATAACACAGTGAGAAAGAGAGAGAGAGAGAGAGAGAGAGATTAAAGAGAGCCAACACTGTAGCAATGCAATCACTGTGTCGCCCACTGGGACTCATTTGTGAGCTACAAGAACCTTGCAGATGGACCCTCTGACTGCCAGTAGTAGACAGAAATTACTGAGGGAGAGATAACTTATTGACACATAAGAACTCTGAAGAATGTCAAAGGCCAGCCAAAGGTTGTTAGCATGAACTTGCAATCTGGTATGGACTCGAGTGGGAATGACCTTTGAGATGGAATTTGGAGAACTTCAACAAGGTTGATGCTTGCTGAGTCCAGAAAGAACAGGCGAAGGAAGGCGGAGTGGGGGAGACAATGAAAAAAATAAATCAGAGAGTGTGGGCTGTGATATTTGATACAGGCATCTGAGGCTGTATTTAGGAGTTTGTGCATTCAGGGTCCACACAGGCTCTACAGGCATTGGCTGAAGTTCTCAAGGTGGGAGGGTCCACCTGGCCAAAGATTCCACACTCCAAGTAGACCTCTAATACCTATTAATAGACCTACCCTCCATGGATCTCTCTTATGCCTTTTTCAAGCTATCTAAGGCCTTAGCTAGATGGGGCAAAATCCCAGGGCAATCCCCGGGATTGTCCTTGTGCATCCACATGACACACAGGGGATCCCAGGATCAGGGAGGGATGATCCTTCCCTTGCCCCGTGATCTCACCCTACACTTTAGGCCCGCTTTTTCTGTGGTCTCGGGCTGAGCCTGAGACCGCAGAATGTGTGTCCATGAATCGTGGTTTGTCACAGTTCCTCATGGTTCCTCACGAGGAGTCGGGATCTGCACATGGGGCACAGAGCTCCTCAGGAGCACTGTGGCCGTCGGGGGTGGGGTGGGGGGTGGGGATTTTTAAAAACAAACAAACAAACCCTTACCTTTTGCGCACGAGCACTTGTGCGCATCTTCTTTAAGAAAAAAATGGTGGGCATGACGCCTCTCCCTCTGAGGTTGTCATGCGTTGCATGCCTCCGTCCCACTAGACCTGTAGGTCTAGCTAAGGCCTAAGCTAGTGACCATCACAACATCTTGTGGGTGACTAATTTCATATATTCATTAGCTTTGGTTCACTTCATTTTATCAAAGAAAAGAAGATGAAGATGGATAGGTTGTGCCCTGTAAGGTAAACATGTATGATTGAGAAATATTCTACATGAACTGAATATGCAGATCTAGATACCGATGCCCATGAATCAGATCGGAATATATACAATTCATATAGATATATGGATCATAGTCACTCAGACAAATAAGCTATTGTTAATTCATCTACTCCACTTACTATACCACCAGATAGTCTGACCCCACTACCAACCATAAGTATTGCTTTAGGTTCTCATCTTTTTATTAGACTTCTGAATGGTCTCAGGTAGCCTAGCCATGGAGAAACATCAAAGTAGACAGGAGATTAACAGTGCAGACAGGACACGGGTCTCAAGCAGAACTTCAAACGCTTCGAGTTGGGCTAAAGTTCCCCAAGAAAAACATTGCTTCTTTTATGTAACTTGACCCTTGAAAAATGTTAATATATATATTTAATGCAATCATTTCATTATCTGTTGTCCTATAGCACTTCTAGAGATTTACTCATCATATCTATAAGTACAGTCACTTCCTGTCTTTAGTTCAATGCTTAGAGAAAGCTGCAATATTTGTGGGGATTAATATCTGTGGGGTGAGGAACAGTAACTCTGAGAGAACTTTGCTCATTCATTTCATTAGAAAATATAGCTGATACAGGCTTCAGCTATTAATCTATTATTAGTCTGATATAGGCTTCAGGTATTAGTCATCTTTCGACACAAATATGCCCCCCAAGGTGACTTACAATTTAAACTTAATTCTTTTTAAAAACTACCCTGAATCAAATCCATTTCAAAGTTCTGAATGAACCTCTGGAATTCATTTCAAACATCCATTTCAAAGTCCTGAATAAACCTATAGTTGGATCCAAGATCTGCCCTCAGAAAAAATGAGATCCCTCTGCCTGATTTTTGGGGATCCCCCCTTCCCCATTCAGCAGAGTCTCCTGACCCTTTATGTAGCATTTCCAAGGGACTGGAGCGGCTGTCATGGGAAAGAGGGGGCCTGGAAGTCTATTTCCACCAGAGCAGTTTATAGAACATAAATCTGGATCCAAGCGCTATTCCAGCCTTCCTCAAACTGGCACCCACCCCAGATATGGTGGACTGCAAGTCCCATCATCTTCTGCCCAGCATAACTATTGGCCATGATGGTTGGAAATTATGGGACTTGCAGTTCAACACATTTGAGTGTGCCAGGGTAGGCAAGGCTACCCTAGTCTGTAAGAACACCTGGTAAGCATTTTAAATGGCGCAAGTAATTTCCCCCTAAGAAGCTACAATGATCACCACAAAGCTTCTGATCAACAAAGCTTCCGGTCATGATAGTTTTCCACTTCTGCTGTAAAAGATGACTGTGCCATTGTGAAACAGATTGTACAATAGATTGATCATAAACCCTGGGTAAGGTTTGACACAAGTTAACTCTGGACCAGATTAGCAGGAGGCTAAAGGATGACTCTATGAATGTTCACACGTCTGTGTGTTTGAAGATCATCTATCAGAACGACTGATTAGGGCCATGGAAGCCAATTCAAATTGCACCCTATTGAGTCCTATCCTGATCACTGATCTAACTCTGAAGAACCCTCACATATTTTCACATAGTGCTTTCACATTTTCAGTGGACAGCAAGTTGGAAATGGATCTGGAATGATCTGAGTTCAAGTCTTTTTTCTGCTATTGGCAAGTTGCGGCCACACGGATCTACACTACTGCTTTATAATGGTATTAAAGCAACTGTTGGGGTCCATGACACCTACCATATACCATTTTCAAACTGCTTTCATAGTATTATATCCTGCTTGGTGTAAAACTGGCCTCAGTTTTCTCTCTGTAAAGTGGAAAGAATAGTATCCCTTGGTGTTACAGAGCTGCAGCAACTAACCTCACCTCTTCTCCAAGCAGCTGCCAGATCCTGGACTCAGTTCAGATGAACTACCTCCACTTCTTGAAAAGCTTTCGGAACATCTTTAAACATCACTCGCTTGGCTCTTACTCCAAACACGACCAAGGCAGCCACAGGGTCAGAGGGGGATTAGCACCTCCCTATAATTGGTGGATTTTGATCATTTACTGGAGTGACGTTGCCCCCTTTGCTCTCATCAACCTTGTTTCATAAATCCCAGGTGTGAAATTACCCCCGTGTATTTGGAAGGCTTGTTATGGGGTGCAAGCAACAAAGTCGCCGTGCGCTTTTTCTCTGTGTTTCGTGCTCTGATCCATATGTTTTGTTTTAGTTTCCTCTGGGCTTAAGCCACCTGATTTTCATTTTAAGCTCGGTATGTTTCATGTCCCATTACTTGAGCTTCTTTTGTTTTTTAATGTGTTGCTCTGCTTTCGAAGCTACAGCTCCACTGTGTGTATGGAGGTGCTGGGATTCAGTTTTAAAAGGGGTCACACAGAGTTCAGAAATGTTTGAAAAAGAGGTGGCAAGTGTGTGTGTGTGTGTGTGTTGGTTTCTGAGAAAGAACTTTTCAGAGGGGATGCTGATAGCAGTTCTGAAATTTCCAAAATAGCTGATGTTCAAAGGATCTCTGTCAGGACACTCAGTTGAGCATTTCTAATACTTCCCTTGCGACTAATGAAGATGTTTTTCCATAATACTACATTGCAACTGCAAACTAGTAGTCTCCTATGGTGGCTAGCAAGATCATTCCACCTCAGCAACTGCAATAATCTCATTCCAGTAAATGCAATTAGACCACGGCATCCTAAATTTTAATTCCAAATTTAAATCAAAGCCTTATCATAAAAATAAAAAATAAATCTTTTTTTTTAAAAAAAGCATTGCATACACAACCAAATTTTGCTCTCATCAATGAAAGCCTATGTAAGCAAATATTTCAGGAGCAATGCTATGCAAACCTACCTGGGAATAAGTCCTGTTGAACTCAAGGAGGCTTACTTCTGAGTAGACAAGCATAGGATTGCACAGTCAATGGGTAAAATCCACTATATGTCTTATTTATAGGACACTCACTGAAATGAATAGGACCCAAGTTAGTGATCACTAGCTTAAGCCCCATTCATTTCAATGGTCTACTCTAAGTAGGGTTTTACCCATTATCTGTGGAAAATCTGCAATCCTAGTTCTGAAGAGAAAGGCTTCTAAACCAAGCATATTATCCTAAAAGAAAAAAGATATAAACATCTGTACCAAGAAAAGCTGGGCTCTACAACCTGCATAATTCTGCAAATTAAAAAACTCCATGTATGTATGTGTGTGTGCATGTACATATGTGTGTGCATCTGTGTCTGTAACTATCTATCTATCTATGCTCTTATTTTGCATAGTGCTTCTGGTAGCATTATGCAGGGTACAGAAAGTCCTCCCCTTCCACCACAGGAAATGCTGCTCATTTAAGATTTCATCAGCATCAGGCTTGAGCCTGTACAGCATCAAAGAGAGTGATTTGGGAAAAAGACATCTCTCTATCAAGTTGCTTCACACCATGCATAATTTTGTACACGTCTACCCTATCTGCCTGGGCTCAGCATTTTTTTAAAAAGCTAAACAGTCCCAGACTTTGCAACCTTTCCTCATAGGAGAGTCGCTCCAGCCCCTTTAGTATTTTGGTTGCCCTTTTCTGCACATTTTCTAATTCCACAATATCGTTTTTGAGATCTGGTGACCAGAACTGTACACAGTATTCTAAATGTGGTCCACCCTAGATTTGTCGGAAGTGACTGAATGAATAAACAACAACTATGAGATTGGCAGTTTTATTTCCAGTTCCTTTCCTAATTATGCCCAACATGGACATGGTTTTTTTCACAGCAGCCACACACTGAGTCAACATTTCCATCAAGCTATCCACCACAACCCCAAGATCTCTTTCATTGTAAGTGTCACTTTACATTTGCTTATATTGAACTTCATTTGCCACTTCAATACCCATTCTCCCAGTCTGGAAGATACTTTTGGAGTTCTTCACAATTCCTAATTGTTTTAACCACCCTGAATAATTTGGTCTCATCAGCAGCCTGCTGACTGCTCACTCCAAATTCCAGATCATATATAGGATTGCATTTTAAGGCTGCAATCCTGTCCTCACTGAGAACAAGCTGCATTGAACTCAGCATGGCTTACTTCAGAGTAGACATGTTTCGGATTGCACTTTAAGAAACTCACTGAGTTATTAGTTTTCAACTATGCCCTTCTTCTCCCTGTATGCTGGCAGGTAGTCGAATGATCAGCACTGAGTCATTTCAACGATACAAACTTCAGAAATTATCTAGCGAATATGACATCCCCTCTCTTTTTTCTTTCTCCCCCCCCCCACTCACTCTCTTTCTTTCTTTTTGTAAAGGGAGGAAGTGGCTGAGTTTAAAGCATTTGCACATAACTTCTGGCTTTTGCTCAGGTACGGCTTTTGCCAGGGGGTTTAATAGGTCAGGTCGGCTCAATAGCTTCAGCCTCTTGCCCACCCTACATTAACAAAGCCTCGCCTGTGTTTGTACAGCTGTGCTGGTAGCGGTGGGAGTTCCACCAGTCTCACATGCCTTCAGTTCCTCTGCCTCCCTTCTGCCGACTTACCAGCGCACAAATGTGCACGGATTTGAAACTATAGAAAAAAACAGTCTGACTAGCAGGTTAAAGGACCAAGAATTCCAGTCTTGTTTATTTTCTTTGCTTGATTTCCTGCTGTTACAGTAAGTAAGTGGTATTCTTCACCTTTTTTTTTTTTACTTATTTGCCTGTCACTTGTCTGGATGAGAATGAAAGAAGCCATTGCTTTCCGCATCTTTTACAGGACTTCAAGGAGACTCCACTGTTGATGTGATGCTCCATATTTGCTCTAGTTTTCTGCAGGAAAGGTGAGGAAGGATAGTCCTAGACACATCTACTGTGACTTCACACAGCGGAAGAGAGATATTTGAATTAGTATGAAAGCAAAGAAATCCAATAAATACAAGTTACTCAGTGGCAGAATAGCAGCTTCTATTCCTTTTGAATTGCTGCCATGAATTACAAAACTTTAACATCTGGGGAGGCATTATGTTTGAAATTTTATAGAACGAAGGAATCAAGACACACTGCTTTAAAACACACAAGTCAATTCCAGTCAATCTTTTGTTCATTTTCTCCCTCTTTTAACATGTGTGTTTTAGAAATACAAGTAAAAATGTTTTCAACATGATTAATCTATTATGCTAATGCTGGACATATTGGAATTAAAATTAAATCAGTAAAGTGAGTGATTTTAAAAGAGGCCTTTATATACTTTTCTTATTGTCATTACCAGAGGCGAAAAGCAATTATGCAAAAGGGAAAGGCCCAAATCAGGAACATCTCAATCACAATGGACTAAAGTTAAATGCTATCATAGTTTACGAAGCAAGTATATCATTAATTAATTGTTAGTAGTTATTTCTAATATCTATATCTAATAGCTAGTTGCTTAGGAATTTAACCATGTTCACCCCCTTTCCCCCCCTTTGGATCCCTCCTTCTGTTTTGTATATGGGTGGTGTTTTTTTAAAAAATATCCTCAGAATTATCATAAGATAGAGCCATAATAATCAACATGTATCAGACCTGTTCTTAGCAGTTCAGAAAATGGCAGCACAAACTTCACCAGTGCATTAAAAAGAAAGAAAGTGTTGTGGAAACTAATCTATATAAATAAAAATGTAAATGTTCGTTCGGAACAGACATTATATCTCCGAAAGTTCTTCACCGATTGCTTTGAAATTTTGACACAACGTTGCATTCGAATATGCAAGCGTTGTTATGTAACCATGTTCTATATGGGGTCAAAAGTTTGTCTTAAAATCGAAGAAATAGGCCTCAAAAAAACCAGTCCTGCTGATCATTGTGACATCGCCAACCAGTAGGCCAATCCACTGCCTCTGCCTCCTCTCCTATTAGCATGTTCTCTCCTATTTGCTCTTATAGGTCATTGTGACATCGCCAACCAGTAGGCCAATCCACTACCTCTGCCTTCTCTCCTATTTGCATGTTTTCTCCTATTTGCTCTTATAGGTCATTGTGACATCGCCAACCAGTAGGCCAATCCACTGCCTCTGCCTCCTCTCCTATTTGCATGTTCTCTCACAATTGGCTGAGTAAATATAGATGTCACACCTGTGACAGTTACACGTTCTGAAGAAAGGTAACTGCCAGGAGTTTCCACTAACCTCCTCACCGTAAAAACACCCCTTTTTAAAAACCAAACAGTAGGCCAATCCACTGCTTCTGCCTCCTCTCCTATTTGCATGTTCTCTCCTATTTGCTCTTATAGGTCGTTGTGACATCGCCAACCAGTAGGCCAATCCACTGCCTCTGCCTCCTCTCCTATTTGCATGTTCTCTCCTATTTGCTCTTATAGGTCATTGTGACATCGCCAACCAGTAGGCCAATCCACTGCCTCTGCCTCCTCTCCTATTTGCATGTTCTCTCACAATTGTCTGAGTGAATATAGATGCCACACCTGTGACAGTTACATGTTCTGAAGAAAGGTAACTACCAGGAGTTTCCACTAACCTCCTCACCGTAAAAACATCCTTTTTTAAAAACCAAACAATCTGCTTTACTTCATCCAAATATTGCCTCGCAGAAGATCACACTTAGGTCATCGTACTTGCAGAGCGGAAGCACTGCGACGAGAAATTGCAAATCAGACTGAGGAAGAACGGGCATCAGCAAACGAGAAAAAAAGAAAAAGAATGCCTCAAATATGTGCCAAGGAACCAGCCAAGCAACGTTCAGCCAGACTTGAGGATGCACGGTTGTGAGCACGGCAATCGCGTTCTACAGCTTCAGATCTGCTTTGTTCTCAACAGAATGAACGCGACAGGCTGAGAGTGGCTGAAGGACGTCAACAAGAAACAGCACATCAGCGTCAAACACGACTCCGTGGTAAACAATCACATGATTACAATTGCCTTGCATTCTGGTACAACCCAGCTGATGATTATAGTTTGAGGCGGCATGTTCTCATCGGCACTATGACTGAAGTGTGTCAAAATGCTGACAAAATGCCTGCTGGAGAACATGTGCGAAGATTCAATGCTCCAACTATAGACGAAGTGGCAATTGTTATAGTCGGAGATCAATCTGGACAGGACCTTTCAAAGGTGAAGATGTCCTCATTCCTCGCATTCCTATGATTCCAACAGATATGCCATTTCAATTTAAGAGATTGCAATTCCCAATTCGATTGGCGTTTGCAATCACCATCAACAAAGCTCAGGGCCAATCTTTAGAATTGTGCGGTTTAGATCTAGACACAGATTGCTTCTCACATGGACAATTATATGTTGCGTGTTCTAGAGTCGGCAAACCAGACAATCTCTATATCTACCCAGACAATGGAACAACTAAAAATATTGTATATCCACAAGCATTGTGAAATTAAACATATTAGAAACATCCACTTTGTCTTTTCTTTCTTTTCAATTTAACCAGACTGAGCCACAGCAACGCGTGGCCGGGTACAGCTAGTCCTGATATGATGCATTCAGAAGGAAGTTTGTTTGTTAAGAAGAAGCAGAGATTTCACAAATGTGAGTGGCACATGCCTCTGAAATTGTGCTGCTAAAGTAGCATTCAAAATGGGAGTAAGATCTGGTCCTCCACTGAATTCACCACACCCGACATCTCTTGAGTCCCCACCAGATATAATGTTAAGGATTCAATCCTATAAACACCTACTTGGAAGAAAGCTCCATTGAACTCAGTGGGGCTTACCTTTGAGTAAATATGTATAATTTTGCACTGTCAGTGTGCATGATCAGTTTGTGGCTACTCTGGGCTTCAGTCAGTATTAGAGATGTACGGATTTTCTAAAATCCATTCTGTTTGTGTTTCGCAGATTGTCAGGTGACTTTCTTTCCATCAGATGATCATGAAGTATTCTATTATTCTATGAACCCATGTGGAAAGAATATTTGGGTAGAAAGAGCCTATCGCTGAGATATGGGTTCAGTTTGATGAGCTTTCAGTCTCTCCTAGCCAGGTCAGAAAAGAAAAGGCATCACTTGACTCATTGTTCGCTGACCTATATGCAGTTATTTCTTCTGCTGCTGCTGCTGCTGCTGCTGCTGCTGCTGTTACATTCTTGCCATGCCACAATCTCTCTATACCACCATGATCCTCCACAGCTAATAATATGCATCATCAGCATTTATTTTTTTAAAGGAAAGCTCATCCAGGAGCCCTTGTAGAGAAAAGAGCATACAGGGCTCCTCTAAATGAGTGATTTATTGCACGCTCATGATTGGCCACTCATGAAAGTTTCTGGGTCTTTTAAACAGTGTCATGAATTACCAGGATGTCCCCAATGGCATCCATTGGAAATTCCATCATGAAAAGAACCACTTTTAAAGTGGTAACCTCTGATAAAAAGCAGGATCCTATGCCACTAGATGGCGCTGTCTCAATGGAACTGAATGGAACTGAACAAAGGGGAAATATTCAATTCAAACTAGGGGTGTGCACGGACCCCCTGCTCCGCCCCGTGGCCGATCCGAAAATTTCGGATCGGCCCGCTCCGCTCTGCCCATACTCCGCTCCTCTTCACCGTGGAGCTCCGGCTCCGAATCGGAGCTCCGCAGTGGAGGGGAGTGGTGCCAGGTAAGGCCGGGAGAGGAGGGCGGGGGTTTTACTGGGCCCTGCCGCCGTCGCCGCCCATGCGGCAAAGGCGGCAGAGCCCGGTAAGGGACCAAGGGGGAGGGGGGCCTTACCTGCCTCTGTCCGCGGTCCGTCGGCTTCTTCAATTGAGCCCGCGGTTCAGCCAGGAAGTCTGGGCCGCAAGTGCGGCGTAGACTTCCTGGTTGAACTGCGGGCTCAATTGAAGAAGCCGAGGGACTGCGGACGGAGGCAGGTAAGGGAGAGGAGGGGGGGGTTACTGGGCCCTGCCGCTGTCGCCGCATGGGCGACAGCGACAGCGGCAGGGCCCGGTAAACCCCACTTACCTTTCCGGCAGAGCTCCGGATCGAGGCGAAGGATCCGCCTTCACCTCGATCCTCTTCGCCACGCTCCGCCGGCCCCCCCAATCCTCTTCGCCTCCGCCTTAAGGGGAGGCAAAGCACCCTGCTCCGCTTCTAATTTGCCGGTCCGATTAGAAGCGGAGCACATCCCTAATTCAAACCACATGATCGCCCCTCTCTGTCCATGTAATTAAGCCCTTAACAATCACACCAAAAAGCAGGAAGCACAAACGCCCTGGGTAAGCAACATGATTTCCCCTTAATGTAAAGACGCCCATACTCTTGGTCAAAAATCCAGTAACAATTCATGGATCTCAGTATCTAAGCCAAATTAAGAGAGTATCCTATGTTCCTTGGCTGAGCATCCTAGAGACCATAGGATGGCTTGGGAAACTCCTCCGAGGTCAGAGACAGTGCTCTGACCTCAGAAGGGTTAGTCGGAGATCCAACCCCAGACCTCCCTCCTCACAGCCAGCATGGAAAGAGCCACACCAGCTGCTTCTTCAAAGTCAAATAAATGACCTCAGAGGACAAGGAAAGAGGACATTCCAGTGGGCAGGGTGGGGAGGAGACCCAAGAAACCAGGATGCAAGTTATTCTGAGCCTCCTGCCCTTCCCCGCAAAAGTGCCCTTTTTAGAAAGATCAAAAAGCTCATCTAGCAAAAATACAGATCAGAGGGTGGAGAGGTGAAGATCACCTCTGCTGCTGCTCCTGTCCTGCCAGCTTCAGCACAGCAGGGCATAGGAAACATAGAAGCCTCTGAGTTGGGGGCTTCCAGCTGTGAGGGCGAAGTCCATAGTTGAAGAGTTTGTAAGAGCTATCTGAGAGTGGAACAGTTTACTTTAGGAGATGGAGGTCTCTCCTTCGCTAGAGGCATGTAAGCAGAGGCTAGGCAGCCATCTTGGAATTGTTGTAGATCACAACTGAATATGAGCCAACAGTGTGATGTGGCTGCAAAAAAAAGCAAATGCTATTTTGGGATGCATTAATAGTATAGTTTCCAAATCATGTGAAGTAGTGGTTCCCCTCATCTTGAGTATTTTTGTTAAGCCTCATCTTGAGTATTACGTCCAGTTCTGGGCACCACACTTCAAGAAGGATGCAGACAAGCTGGAACATGTTCAGCGGAGGGCAACAAGGATGATGAGGGGTCTGGAAACAAAGCCCTATGAGGAGACACTCAAAGAACTGGGCATGTTTAGCCTGGAGAAGAGAAGACTAGGGTGGGGTGGGGAGAGAGACATGATAGCACTCTTCAAATCCTTGAAAGGTTGTTACACAGAGGATGGCCAGAATCTCTTCTCGATCCTCCCAGAATGCAGGACACGGACTTATGGGCTCAAGTTACAGGAAGCAAGATTCCAGCTGGACATCAGGAGAAACTTCCTGTCTGTTATAGCAGTATGGCAATGGAAACAATTGCCTAGGGAGGTGGTGGGCTCTCCCGCACTAGAGGCCTTCAAGAGGCAGCTGGAGAGCCATCTGTCAGGTATGATTTAAGGTGGATTCCTGCATTGAGCAAGGAGTTGGACTTGTTGGCCTTATAGGCACCTTCCAACTCTACTAATCTATGATCAGAGATGCTGTGGTTGCAGATCCTGCATTGAATGCTTGGATTAGATGGTTTCCAAGGTCCCTTTCAACTCTATAATTCTATATTTGTTTCTGGAAGCAGCTACAAAACACAAGGGAGTGTGAAGAGAAAAGGGCTAGGTAGCATAAGTAACAAACTTTCCCTACAGATATAATTTTTGAATGGTTGTCCAAGGAGAGTGATGATGATGATGATGATGATGTTGTCCAGGTAATATGAAGCAATCTCAAGCATCAAAACTGAATAGAAGGAGGAGGGTCTAGATTGCTGTTCCCCCCACCTCCAATATTGTGATAAGTTTGGAAGGAGATCTGTAGGCTAACAGAATAGCATCTCTCCCCAACCCAACCCAACCCCACCCCCACCTCCCTTTTCAATTTTCCATGTATTTCATTTTGTTACACTGAAGCCCTGAAATAAGACATGGATATAATACAAATTCCTCTGGTGTGACAGAAGATGCCGCCTTCTATGTTAATCAAAACAATACAGGCACATTGAGTTGCATGAACAGTAGTAATCTCGCTAAAAGGAAAGATTATTACAAAGGCCTAGCTTTGAAGTGGGCACGGAATGGGAGAAAGAGCAAATGCCGGCAGAACTAAACAAACATACGAGGGGGAAGAAGAAGAAAAAACTTTAAAGGGCTCTTTGTTCAAGACACAAGAAGTTAAGTACCCAAGGTTAAAAAAAGAAACCACCCTTTCTCCTTCTCAAAGCTCAGACATAGACCGTTTCTGAGATCTGGTCCTACAGAATTTAGACATTCTTTTATGCAATTCTAATCTTTTTGTGCGACTAACATAGCGCTAAAGGGGAAGGATTTGTTTAACCAAACGGAAAAGGAAAGCAGGGAGCAGTCAAAATAATATATGAAAAGGTAAGACTAATTTAGGGATGTACATTAGTTATGGGGTGGATGGGAAAATGCAGCGATTGGGGCAGTTTTGGATGGCTTTCACCATTTATCATGAGCTGAGTGCCAGGGACAGAACTGATTCTTAATGGAGTAGCTATTCATTTAATACCATTCATCAGAGGCAGTAAGCCTTTGTGCACCAGTTGCTGGGGAATGTGAACAGTAGGGTGCTGTTGCACCTGTGTCTTGCTTGTGGGTTCCTGGTCGATAGTTTGTTGGCCACTGTGTGAACAGAGTGCTGGACTAGATGGACGCTTGGCCTGTTCTAGCAAGACTCTTCTTATGTTCATATGCTTCTTTCTTTTTCTGGGGGAAGGGTCCAATTCCATTAGCTATCTCAGAGTGTGGCATTGCTGGATCTGATCCAGAGATAACACACACAAACACACACACACACACACACACACACAGAGAGAGAGAGAGAGAGAGAGGAGAGAGAGAGAGAGAGAGAGAGAGAGAGAGAGAATGAATGCAGGGCAAATTGCTCTTGTCCATGTGTGGCATCAGGCAGGTGGGTACAAGAGACAGGGACTTCTAGGTAGTGGTTCCACAAATGCTGGAATTATCTCCCAGTGGAGATTCAACATGCTTCCACTGTTTCCTTTTATCAGTAGATGATGAACACTTCTTCTGCAGTGGTCTGATCTCAGGAAGCCCCTACACACAAGCACGTGGGCTGTCCTTTTCAAGCATCCATGCTGAACACGCAGACATCAGCTGAGAGGCGCATGAAGTGCTGGTACATATTGCTTCTACACATAAGCCCTACAACTTTGGTGCCCATGTGACACTCACATTTAAAGAACAAAACAAAGCAACAATACAGAGGATCCAATCTGGAGAAGACCATTTGGGGAGAGAGACTTTCAACACCTCCCCCTCCAGTGTTTCCCCCTCCAGGAGAAAAGATACAGGCACTTAAATCTTTTCTCCTGTAAGTGGGGGAGCAGGTACCCCCTCTCTCTCATTGCTGGCATTTTCAAAGTGCAGGAAATCAAAGAGGAGTTGAGGTAGGGTGGCCAGATGCCCTCTTTTACAGAGGATAGTCCTCTATTTGAAGGTGTCCATTATTTTCAAGGCTGCTTCCAGGTTTCTAGTGCAAAGTGAGTTCTTCAGGGCATTAAAGGCAACTGAAAGCAGTGAGAGGGATTCTTGGGGGAGAAGAGGGGTCCATTTCTTCTCCCCCTGCATGAACAGTGAGACCCTTCTCTTTTCCAAGATATGCCAAGAATGCATTTGGTTGGGGCTTGCTAGGAAGTATCCTGGTTAACCCCTGGTAAACAGGGGAAACAACTCACTCAAAAGGAAGTACTTTAAAAAGAATTTAACAAACTTTACCAGAGGGGAGGGGTCAAGAGCAATTACAAATAAGGCCAGTTAGGCTGTGTGAAGTCCTGGGGTTAACTCAAAGTCTTCACAGAAAACATGGATTCTGAGGAGGGACATGAAAGAAGAAAGGGAGGTAGCACCATGTAGTGTATAAATGAGGATTGGGCAATTGAGTCATTACATCCTCAAAAAGAGTATTTCCTTCTAACTGATAAAACCATGCTGAATGTACTTGCCTTCTTCATCATCATCTTTATCATAATTGCAATTAATCTCATGCTTCCTTCACAGACACATAATTCACTGCAACCTGAATTTGGGCATGTCAGCACATCATATTTTCCATGAAAGTTACATCTGGAGATGTTCAGATGTTAACCACAAAACTGAGGGCAACCCTTAATCATTCCGCAAGTGCTTGAAGGAAGTGGTAATACATCATCACATCTTTTGCTTCTATAGTTCTCTGTCATATTCATTCCAGCGATAGAGTAACATAATGTCACTGTTTAATAGCTGGTTATAATTCTTAGAGTCTGTGGCAGGGAAAGGGAGGAGGCAACCATTTTCTTTAAACAGGACCTCCAAGGAGTTGAACCTGGCCGTACTCTCTTCACTTGAGAGCTAAGGGACTTGAACCCTTAATGCTTAGGCCCCAGCAACTTATCTCCTGCAACACTGGCACTCTATTCCTACCATGATCCAGATAGATGGAGCTCTGACCTTCAAGGATGTGATCCTAAAACATCTATATGAAGCTTCTGGGAAAGTTCATCTCTACAGGCTTGGAATGTGGCACCATGAACATACTGATGACATCCAGCTCTACTATTCTTGCAGTTAATTCCAGAGCAATCATCTCAGAAGGCAAAAGGGTGTGAGGGTGGGGACATGATGAAAAGAGGCCATGGCCCTTTCTACACCTAAGGATTATCCCAGGAAAATGGAGGCATCGTCTCTGCCTGCTCCTGGGATCCCCTGTGTGTCATTTGCATGCACAGGGATGATCCTGGGACTATTCTGGGGGAACAGGCAGGTGTAGAAATGGCCCATGATAACAAAGTATTTAAAATCAAGCATAGGTTATAGCTTATAGCTGCCTATAAGCATTCAGCATCACCCAACAAACTTGCAAATTTTTCAATGATTTTGCCTCCCTTCTGAGTTTTGTGTAACAGCTTGGATACACTCTGATTAAATGCATGGAAATCAACATACCCTTGCAACATTGCTTCAAGTCACCCTCAACTTCATAGATATTTTAAAATGTGCTGGCAAAGTAGTATCCTTTTGTGCTGAAACAGTTCAGGGCAATTAATTGTCTTTTCACAGCCCCCCACTCATCCTCGTAGAATAAACAGTAGGTGAAATATTTCAAGGATGGTTTGTCAGGGGGCTATTTTGGTAGGTGTGCAGTTGGCTCTCATATTGTTCCTTTTCTTCAGATGTGAAAGCATGACTGCCTTTAGCCCAAGCCGTCTGTTTCCAGTCTTCACTTCTTTAATCACGGCAAATGCTAAAAATAACACCAAAAAATGTCCCATCGAGTGATTTGTCTAAAACAAACCTCAGCAATTATTTATTGAGGTTGGCCTGATTACAGCAGAGGCAGTAGATGTGTGCCAATATGCCCATTAAAATTTTCCCTCTCTAAAAGCACTTACGTTAAAAACAGAGTTCATTAAATAAGACTTCTTAAGGAATAAGTATTATTTAGGGAAACAGTATGGGTTGCATATTTAACCTTTGCACTCTGACTGATGGTTTGAATCCAGGTCAGTTTGGTAGTGACCAGAACACTGTAAGCTTCTAAAGTAGACCTCCTGAACTTGGTGTCCTCCAGATGTGCTAGATTCCAACCCCAATCAATAGGGATATAAAAGAATGTATGAGAAATTTGTTTCAGTTCAGATGAGGATTTACCTGGACTAAAGACAAATTCAAATGCAATCTGCAATTGAAGTCCATACATTTCTGGGCTTGCGATGTGATTTTCATGCAATGTGCATGAAAAGAAATCTCTACTTTTGAGAAATGTGCAGAAACATGCTTTAATCAATGGAAGAAGAACACATACATTTCAAAGATGCATGAACTTGATGCTTACATTTTGCAAAAATACATACAAAATATGCATGAATTTTCATGCAAAAAGAAAAGAAAAGATCACAATCTGATATGGACAGGGGAAGGAAGAAGCTTCAAGGTAGAATTGGAGAATTTTGACAAGCTTGAGTTTTGTTTGTTGGCAGATCCTTAAAAGACAAAGGTGCAGTTTTGTGAACCAGGACACTGCCTTGTAATTTCCACTGTGCAGTATGTCAAGGGGTCGGAAGGGAGAAATATGTGGTTTATATATGAGTCGTGGCCCTGGAAGTAGACCCCTGTGTTTGGGGAATGAAGCCATGGTCTCTGAAGAAGTGATGAAATAGGGGAGGGAACCTCTCTTAGCACTGACCTCACTTCTCCAGAAGTCCCGTCTTACTGCCAATTCCCAAGCCGAAAGAGGTTGTGCTGCCATCCTCAGAATCTGAAGACTCCACCCCAGAAATCGCAGTGGATCCAGGGTCTCCCAACACCATTAGGGCCAATGGCTGTGGCACCTTTATCTGCAACAGGCTTCTCCCAGTAGATGGAAGTCACCATCCAGACTGAGCTGCATCCCTATTTAAGTCTTAGTCTAGGGCCAGATCTCCACCAAGCAGGATATGACACTCTGAAAACTGTCTATAGAGTGTGTCCCGTTGTTACTACTATTATAAACCGTTTTAAAGCAGTAGTGTAGACCCTGCCTAGGTCTGTCTGTTGCTGAAGCAACATTTGATTTTACTTGCATGACTCTCCAGCCTGAGTTCTACTTGGAGCTGTCCAGGGTGCTACATAGAACCTTTTATACAGAACCTGAATGCTTGCTTTGAACTGGGACTCCATCTGCAATGCTTGGGCTGGACTGTCTATGACCAGCTCCTGGGACAAAACAATCAGATCTGTCTCTGCATCTCTACAGCCTCCGATAAATACTTGATGAATAACAGGAAACTTTGTGTTGGTCCAGCTTGCCAGTTTCCTGGCCCCCTTAGCTGGCTATTGCCTTCAATGACTGATAATTTTGGAGTTTAGAAAGCACAACACCTGGACTTTAGGTTCCTCTGTTTCCATCATCAAAATCCTTAGCACCTAATCATCTGACTGCGTTGATATATGGTAACATAGCTAAACAAACAAAATTTCAGGTAGCAGTGCTGGTCTCTTGAGAGAGCGAGAGAGCGAGCGAGAGAGCGCTAAGCTTTATTTTCCCCAGTTAGGAAAAAGCATCCTTTATTAAAGCAAACAAACAAACAACAACAACAACAACACAGCTGCCAGAGGATGAGAACTATTAGCAAAAAAGCCTTGGGGAAACCATTCTCCATTCATCTGCAATATGGGCAGAATAACTCTTACATAAGGACAGCCCTGTTGGATTTGACCAAAGGTCCATCTCGTCCACAATTCACACAGAGGCCAACCAAATGCCCATGAGAAGCCCACAGTAGAGCATGAATACTCTAGCACCTTCCAACACGTATTCCCTAGCAACTGGTATTCAGAGGAATACTGCCTCCGATCTGGAGGCACCAGATGGTCATCATGACTAGTAGCCATTGATCGCGTTATCCTCCATGAAGTTGTGTGACCCCTTTTAAAGCCATCAAAGTTGTTGGCCACCACTAGCAGTAACAAATTCCATTGTTTATATAATGTGTGAAGAAGCTCTTCCTTTTGTTTATCCTGAATCTCCCACATTCAGCTTCATTGAATAATCCTGGGTTCTGCTACTATGAGAGATGAGGAAAAGCATTTTACTATCCACTTTCTCTCCAGCATACATAATTTTATACACCTCTTATACACTTTTATACATTTTATTTCTTACCTTTTTTTTTCCTAAGCTAAAAAACCATAATCATTTCCCAAAGGGGAATTGCTCCAACTCCTTGATTGCTTTCGCTGCACCTTGTCCTGCTCTAAAATACCTTTTCTGCAGCAGTTGTACCGATTACAACACAATGTACATGAAGCACTTTGAATACACTAAAAGTAAGTATTTAATTCTTACATCTGCTTTTATTACTACTGGATTCAGATATTTATCACCCATTTATACTTGTGAGTTTTAACAGCAAAATTCTCATTGGACAGTGAAGCACCTTACTAAATATTTATGGACATATTCATTTCTGAACTTTTCCCTCTAGAAACCTGTGTGGGTGTGGTAATGCTGGATCTTAAAGTCTATTTGCATGTCAACTTCTGAAATAGATAATGACAAAATTTTGCTCGAATTTTTCTTTCCTTTTCTGTTTTTTGTTTTGTTTTTTGTTTTGCAGGAAAACACACTTCAGCACCTGAGAAGAGGGCCGAACTGAAATGTGAGCTGTATCCTTCTGTCAGAGCTTTGCCATGCAAAAATAAACAGCAGAATGTATGAATTCGTTACAGATGCATGTCAATGCCCTTCCCTTCTCTTCCTGCACTGTGCTTTAAAAACTAACATTGGTTTGTCAGCAGTGCAGCTAAAGAATCACCTCCACTTGCTAATACAATCAGCCAAGCAAGTAAACCATCATCTGGTAACTACAATGCTTTGACTTCCTTCTACATTTCTTGAAAAATCAAGCAGAAAATGGCTGCACGTCTTGTGTGCCAAACCCTTTTGAGCTGTCCCATCAAAGCCTTGAGTGTGATGTAGGTTCTAAAGCTAACCTCTGGGGCAGTCGAACCTGTCCCAAGGGGCACTCACAGCTGCATGTAGACTGTGTGGGAGGGTGATGATGTGGGAAGAGGGGGTCATTTATCTTATTTTCAAAACTATATTCCCTTCATATATCTTCAGCTACTAAAAAGAAAGAAAGAAAGAAAGAAAGAAAGAAAGTGATAGCATCTCCCAAAATATCCTGCTAAAATATCATTAAATATTCCATTCCTATAAGCTAAATGGAATAATTTCTGTTTTATTTCTAACAACTTCCATACCATTGCTGCTGCTTATTTCTTGCACGCAGTTAAAAACAAAACAAAAACAAAACTTTCAAAGATAAACTTTTAGTGACATCTATTTATGAGCTCAGAGCTAATGGCTTGGTTATGGTCATTTCACACCATTCTGCTGTCATAAAGAAAGCTTAATTCAATCCCCAGCAAATAGCAATAAATCGCCCTGTTGCAGAATAGTCAGTTTCCCCAGCAAAAAAAATCTAAGACAGTGCACTGGCAAATACTAGTTAAACAAGATTTAAAATGATGCCCGTGTCTTGCTTTGGTCTAGAAGGAAACAGTCTGATGATTACTTGAGAAAAGGCAGGCTTTTCCAGGTATACCTTACATCGTGGTAGAAGATGTAGAGTGTGAGATGGAGGATAATAATAATAATAATAATAATAATAATAATAATAATAATAATGGCATATGTAATTATGTATCCTTGTTATTTGAGGTAATAGTCAGAACTTTAAAATACATACAGGAGAACTGTTCAACTTGTTAATGAAAAAGGCAGTGCAGCAAAAATAACTCCGTATTTTAAAAGATTCATTTTGTTTGGAAATTTCACCTGACTTTATTCCTAGTCTCCCTTTGCATCTCTTCCCATTAATTGTGCCAAATTAGTACAATTATGTGGAAGAAAGAAATTGGCATGTTGAGGGATCTATATTTTATAGAGGTTTCACTGTGATGATAGGGATGTTGCAAGCATCCAGTTGGGGTTCAAACTTGGTGGGTTCCCACCAGCTTAGCCCCCTGGACTGCAGTCTGTTGACCCCAGCGCTTGCCAGACTTGGTGCGCACTGAGTCAGGCAAGCGTGGAATACCCTCCCTGCTCTGCCAATACAAATACCGATATAATTGGATCACAAAATTGCAGATGAAAATAGTCTAATTAGACTAATTAGACCATTTATGCCTGTAATTTTGCATACATAGACCTCTTTTGTAATTTTGTATAAATTGACCTCTTTTGTAATTTGCGTAAATTGACCTCTTTATGGCTGCCATTTACACAAAATGGTGATTTACAGAAATGGCCAAGCCGCCATTCTGCGCAAAATGGCGGCTTGACAGAACAAGAGAACACCACACGCCCGCAGCTCATCCAGTGGCTCGAGACACACAGTGATCAGGCTTGGCCAGCCAGTGGGGGTCTGATGAGCGTGTGCAGCATGGGCAGAGGTGAGTTTGCCCATCCCTATGAGGATCACCTGTCAACTGAGAGGCATGTGACATTGGCAGTGGGAAGAAACAGAGGTTGGATCTAGGGATGTTGGAGAAATCTACAATGGAATCAAATGAGTTTGGATTGCTGTGAATCTGACCTGCAGATTCCACAGCAGACCAGCTTTTCCTAAGCCGCACAGATTCCATGGACTTGAAGACTTTTTTTTTTACTTTCTAGAATTTTACATAAATTCAATCATAGAAAAATACTCAAAAGAAAAAGAAAACACAGGACAAAAATGTACATTTCCCCCAGAGGCTACAGCATGAAAATGCACATATGAGGGGGAGGTATTTGCAGTTTAGCAAGTGTGAATTTGTCCAAATGTGAATTCCTACATTTCCGAAAATTGGGGGGGGGGGAATCTGATTCTGTCAATGAGTAGATGATGGAACAAAAAGTACCTGATAATCCATGAAACGCAGATGGACCAGATTTTACAAAATCCATACATCCGTATTTGGATTCATGCTACTGAAATCGATGGCACTTGTTCCCACTGAAATCGATGGCACTTAAGTCATGACTAACTTGTCCCACTAACTTCAATGGTAGCTAACTTCAACTAACATAGTCTGGATCCACCCTAGATACTTTCACTCCATAGACTGTGATGAGAAAGAAACATGTCCATGGACATCAATGTGGGGACAGACCCCTCTCTTGATGCCTACCAGACTCCTTGGTCTCTTGATTCTTACTTTTATCTCAGATTAGTTAAGCTTTTTTAAAAAACTGAGAGGCTGGTCTGCAAAGCAAGATGCTGCCCTCCAGCACCATCTTTCTTTGAGTTCAAAGGAGTGTTTTTGTTGTTGTTAAACTTAGGTTCTAGGGCAAGTACTTTTCTTTTTGTCTCAACAGTTTGCCTTCTCAGAAATGACCAGTGATCCTCACCATGGCAGCTATTTTATGAATGGGCAACCCCTCATGACCGCTGCTTTATGCATGGGAACCCACCCACCCCATGGCAGCCATTTTGGAAGAGCACTCATCATACCCTTTCAAAAGTCCAAATATGCCCACTGACCAAAGAAAAAAGGAGGAAAGGCTATGGGCTTAAGTTCAAGCCCCAAATATCCATCCTTTATCACTGGCTATTGCTAATATTTCTTCTGACTACTGCATCTCAACCATTAATTCACCACCTGAGCATCATAACTTGCTAGATTTTCCTAAGTATGGTTTGAAATGTGCATTACCACACTACAGTCTGTGAATTTTATAAAGGTTTGTATTTTGTTTTGTTTTTAACACCAACTCCATGCAGGTAAAAATATGCAAAACTATGATGTGTGTGCGTGTTTTTTTTTTGTGTGTGTGTGTTTTAAACAAAGTTCTAGTGAGTGGGAAATTTCAGATTTGGAATATATTTGAATGAGTCAGCATGTGCAAATGAGAAATGGAGACATTTTTCTCTCTGAAAGAACTGACATCCCATTCCTTTGCAGGTTTCCATAATGGGCAGTGACCTATTCTGTGATGTTCAGAGAAAGTCCCCTCTGCAAGCCGATCAGAGCGGGACACGATCCTGTTTATGTTTCATAAACTGGAAAGAGAACAATACCTCTGTTCAACACCAGCTGTGTAATTTTAGATAGCGCTCAATATCCAATTGAGCGAGATTAATTCCAGTCTGTCAGTGTTGTGTGCTCTACTCCATAGCAGAAAGTGTTGTTTTTGGAACCACAAGGAGCAGCCATTGCCATTTCGCTGTCTGCTGACAGAAATTAATAGTGAAGGCCTTATAGAGCAATTTATCAACAGTCATTTGAATTCACACTTTCCCAAGTTTCATATCTCCAGACTAGGGAGCGTTTGCCTGCCTATTTATGTCAAAATGTCAGTGGATGGTAGAAATTGACCAGGGAAGACTCCTGGGAGTAACTGATCTTAGTGATGCAGAGTTTGGTTAAACTCCTGGAGGACTAGTTTTGAAAGGAGCTGAAAGGCCCCAGAGCAGGCCTCTGACTGATCACAGAAGATATGTAAACACAGATGCAGCCGGCAAAAGGAGTACCAAAGACATTGTAATTAGCACGTTGTGAGAAAAGTGCCAGGAAAAAGGCTTTGGGAAGTAAACAGTCTTTTTTAAAAACTAAACTATACAATGCAAAGAGAAAAATGGAAAACAGGGAGAAAGTTCACCTTCAACTTTGGCAAATGCATTCCTTCCAACATGGAGAACAACGTGAGCGTTGGCCATCAAACCTGTTTTGCAAGCGCAGTTTTCACTAAAATTAAACCATAACAATAAATAAAAATAAAGTATTGACTTTACATATCTGTCCCGCTTTTCCCAACAGGGGCCCTTGCAGATGTTTTAGGCTACAACTCCCATCAGCCCCAGCCAACATGGGCAATAGTCACGGCTGATGAGAGTTGTAATTTGAAGTACCTGGAGGGGAGCATGTTGGGGAAAGCTGCATTCATCAGTGAGCGACTGCCATGAAATATCAACGAGCTGGTGGGGCTCTTTACATGTTTTTGTGTGGTTGGAGGGATGACACCCACCCAAAACACAAAAGAGGGGGGCGTGTCACTTAGAGGTTGCCTCGACTGATTTCTGATTGTTCTGTTGAGTATAAAAGTTAGAGGAATCAGATGATGCCGTGGGTGTTCAACCCCTTCCAGTCAGAAGGCCATATTCCAGGAAAGCTCTCGGGGGCTGCATCCCAGTGGTGGGTGGTGCCAGAGGCAAAAGGGGCGGTGCTAAAAATACCAGCATATTTTAACTTGAAGTACTTACTGTCAGTCACTAAGCCTTAGGAGAAGCATTTCAGCCTTTTTAGAATGGGGGGGGGCATGCAAAAGTCGAGAGACCACCCATTGGTCTGAGGAAAGAGGATGGAACCAGGGGAAGGGGTATATGGATGTCTGGGGAACCATGGAGGGCCAGGTTGGGATCCCAGTGGGCCAGATTTCACCTGCAGCCCTGATCACCCTCATTTTATGCTTTCTCTCAATGAATATAGATATAGATAGTGTGGTGTAGTGGTTAAAGTATTGGACTAGGACTTGGGAGATCTTGGTTGTAGTGCCCATGTGGGCCATGAAGCCCACTGGGTGACTTTGGGACAGTCACTGACTTTCAGCCTCACCTAACCTGCAGGGTTATTGTGAGGATAAAAATTTTTGCGGGGAAAGGACGAAGACTACATAAGCTACCTTGCAAGAGGAACAAAGATGATATATAAATGCAATAACAACAATGACCCTATTCAGATGACATGCTAAGCCATGGTGGTTAAGCATTTTGAGCTAAACATTATGGTTTAGTGTGTAGTGTGAACTATTCCTAACCATGGTGGCTACATAGCCACGGTTTAAACATGCTCACTAACCATTTGCTGCAAAAGGGTTAGCGGCCTAACCATGGCTTAGCGTGTTGTCTGAACAGGCACAACAACAACAACAATAACCAATGTGTTGTAGTGCTTAGAGTGTTGGACTGGGAGTTGGGAGATCGGGTTCTTGTCCCACTCGGAGATGGAAGCTTACTGGGTGATTTTTGGCCAGTCCCTGATTCTCAGCCAAACCTAACTCGTAGGGTTGTTGCAAAGATAAGAAAATAGAGAGAAGGAGGAGCATATAAGCCACGTTGGGTTCCTTGCAAGTGGGAAAAAGGCAGGATATAAATGCAACAACAACAACAATGACAATGACATTGGTTTGCCCTTAGTTAATTTATTTTTACAATATTGATATTGT
Source organism: Elgaria multicarinata webbii (assembly GCF_023053635.1). Classification (NCBI taxonomy): domain Eukaryota; kingdom Metazoa; phylum Chordata; class Lepidosauria; order Squamata; family Anguidae; genus Elgaria; species Elgaria multicarinata. The sequence goes on from NC_086171.1 coordinate 16,998,892, forward strand.
TACCTTTCTGCCCATTTAACTGCATTTTCTTCAACTATAGCTTATTTGCAGTATACATGTTTGTTTACTCCAACACAACTTTTATTGTGTTCAATGGGGTGCAGTCTGCAATCCTAGACTCACTTACTGGCTAGGAATAAGTGACATTGAACTCAGTGGAGCTTATATCTCTGTGAGGGACTTATTGGTATTTGATAGGAAAAGTCTGCATATGATTCCAGCTGTAATTTGATTCAAATACAGTTGGCCTGCACAGACCCATTCATACTGCTGTGTACCTCCCATTCATATCAATGGGCTTGCAGTGCACCGGAGAACCTGCTACTAATGGATTATGCACCCTGCCCCAAAGGCTAGACCAGTTCCCAGTTTTGAGAAATGGTCAGTTTCGCTTACTGTGGATTTCAAGGAAGAAAAATGTTCTGTAACTCTGGGGAGGCCACTGCGGTTACTGCTCCCCATGCCCACCTGCTAAGGATATGGCATTTACTTTTTTAAAGAAATGTAGATCTTTGACACAAGATGACATTTAAAAAAATCAAAATCAAATGTTTCCCCACCCCCCCAAATAACCAGAGCAGAACAAAGCTCAATTTAAAAACAACAACAACAACTATTTAACAGCACTGGGTTTTGTAGGCACATTACAGGACAGTAAATGCAATAAAAAATAATAACGCACCTAGGCAAAAGTCATAAAGATTTATCTTGAGACAAATTTGCCCATATTGCTCGTTTCATGATCTAGCACGTTTTTTAAAAGAAAAAAGAAAAGAAAAAGGTTTTACAGCCATGTGGAAACTTTTAAAGTACATTTTCCAGTAGCAGGCTTTATTTTCAGACATTTATCTTATGCTACTTCCTTTCTTTGAATGTAACTCATGATGCTGCTTGTGTGAGGGATAACAGAAAACTGACTGAAAGAAACTCAGATAGAAGGGGCAGTGGCGGAGGAGGTTGGAGGGGGGTGGAACCTGCTGCTTTGGTTGACAAAGAAATATAGTCCCAGTTCTTTCATGCAAAAAGTGGATGTTTACAGGGTAAAAATGTATGGGAGCTTCCATTTTCTGGCAATCCTTAGCATAAATAGCGTTTTTGGATTCCTACCATAGCACCAAAAGAGTGAAAAATACAATGTAATGTACAAATGTATACACACACACACACACACACACACACACACAACCAAAAAACCATTGTGTGTGAGGCCAGCACACTGCATTTCAGAGGAAGTTGCCAAAGAAGAAAAATCCTTTTCCCTCCTCCTCTCTAATGCCTAGGACAGCTAAAGCACATTCCAGATGTTTTGGCCTGCAACTTCCTTCATCCATGCCCATTGGCCATGCTAGCTGGGGTGGATGGGCATTGTAGGCCCAAATATCTGGGGGGCATCAAGTTGGAGAAGACTGGTCTAGGACAACACACCTGTGGCCTGACACATGAGCATTGGGTTATTTCCCCAACCTCTGATGCACATCACTGGCTGCTGTTGCTAGCAGTGGAATGCACACCACCATGTTGTCAGAAACAGGAATGTTTGCCAATTGATTTAAAATATTCATATCCTACTGTTCTGCCTGATCACTTGGAACACATCTCACAAATACTAAAAGAACTTCCCTGGCTATTGTCGGTCCATTTCCAAGCCCAATTCAAGATGCTCATGCTGAAGGTTGGATACTCTTAGGGCTTCTTTAAATGAGTGATTTATAGCATGCTTGTGACTGGCCACAAAGAAGTTAGCGGGTCATTTGATGACATCGTGAGTCTCCTGCATGTCTCCCGCTTCTTCCCTCTGCTATTCCGTTTAAAATTAAACCTCGGAAAACTCAATTCTTCTGAAATGTGTCAGGATTTCCTGCCGTGTGCTGTGGAAGTTGCTCTATAGAAGAGAGTGCTGTCCCATTGAACTATATGGGCTGGGAGGTTTTAATTTACAGGCCACATGGTTGCTGCTCTCTTCCTATGTAATTCAGCTTGTTTCAAATGCAAAAGAGAAGCAGGAAGCAGAGTGACAATAAGAAAATGTGATTTCCTTTTCCTTGAGTCCTAAAGGAAAGTCTATCTCCATGGCAACCAACCAAGGGCTGAACTAAGACATTTCGTTTGCTCCTGAGGTAGAGCAGTATATGGTGCCCCCTCACCCATCCAAGTCAATGTGCTTAGTACCCAAAGCCAGCCAAGTTATTTTTGGCACATGAAGCAGAAAATCCTTCAAAATCTTCTCACCATCCCCGGCAGTAAAAATACAAAAATAACCAATTCAATAACTAACCATTTCCTGCCCTTTCATGACACTCCAAATCTATTGCCTGTGGCAGTTCCCTCACTCTGCCTAATCTTAGGCCAGCCCTCAACCTGCGTAGACATTAAGGTCATCTGCTGATGCTTTTCTTCAGGTTCCCCCCACCCCAAACTATTGGAGCAGTGGCTTGTGACTAGAGATGTCAGAGCAATCCATAATGGCTTCAAATGATTTTGGATATCTATGAATCTGACCTCTGGATTCCAAGGTGAGCAAGTTTTTTTCCAAATCACATGGATTCTACAGATTTGCAGACCATGGTTGTTGTTGTTGTTGTTTACTTTTGTTGGGGATTTGCACAAATGCACATTAGTGCAAATGCACATTTGCTGATGAATACAATTCTCAAACAAACAAACAAATCTGATTCCATATATGAGTGGATGATGGAATGAAGGATCCCTGACAATCCGCAAATCACAGATGGAATGGATTTAACAAAACTTGTATATCCCTACTTATGATGGTGACCAGCGTTATGCTGCGGTGCCCCGTTTATGGAATTCCTTCCACAGATATGCTTGCACGCCCAGTTCCTAGTCCATTATACTTTTGGCCCGCCTTATTCTACCAGGCTTTTAATGGGGTTTAGATTTCAGGCTGCTGTTTTCATTAGTATTTGATGATATTTATTTTTCTGTTGAGCTTCTCCAAATGAGTGATTTATTCCATGCTCATGATTGGCCACTCACAGAAGTTTCCAGGTCCATAGCATGACATTATCAACATCCAGGGCATCTCCCATGCTATCCCTAGGGGATCTTGCTCTTCTAAAAAACTGAAATAATGTAGTATTATGTGGGATATTGTGGGATCTCTCTGCCACAGTGGGAAGACTGTGAGAATGAAAGTAGAGCTAAGGCTGCGAGGTCTTTCCTGTGTGTAGAGGAGATCTGTATTTTATGTTTCTATTGAACTTGTTATGCAAACGGACTTGGGGTCTTTTTTGATGAAAGGCAGTAAAAAATTCCTATACATATAAATCCATCCATCTAGAATTATGATTTTGGTAAAGGACTGGGTGTGATCCTAACCATAAAGGGTTCAATCCAGACTTAGTCATGCTTACAGTAGACCTATTGAAATCAATGAGACAAGTAAGTCAAGACAAACTTAAGCCCCATTGATTTCAGTGGATCTAATCTAAGCATGACCAAGTCTGGATCCAACCATAAGCTTCTTTTGAAATTGCAGAAGTTGCCATAGCTAAAACACACACACGCACACACATACACACACACACGTGAGCTCCCAGATTGCATGCTACATCGTTCATATGAGTCCTTTTCTTCCTGGAATGAGGAAAATTGCCAAAAGCAATGCCTGGATTATGTCCTTTACTGACCCTTAAAATCAGTGGGACAATATTCAAGTCCAGGTGTTTAGGACTAAAGTGTAAAAGTGTTAATTTACTAGAAGAACTGTGCAGATTGTGCAGGTGAATGTAGTAATATTTACATAAATCTCTTGGTAGGCCTAAAAAATACACTCGAAGAGGAGGAGGAGGCACTTAAACATGCAAGCACCATTGTTAAGTAAATCCTAGGTAAGAAAATCCTAGCTAAGATTTGACAGCTTGGTGACTTTCTTACAAGCTGCTTTGGTACTGGTAATTTACTATAGAACAAGCAGTGCTAAAGGGGTACGAAACCTGGTGCCCTCTAGATGTTTTGGACTACAAATTCCAGTATCATTGAGCATTGGCCATGCTAGCTAGGATGTATGGAACCTATAGTCCAATCCAAAACATCTGGAAAGCACCATGGTTCAAATTAAAGCCATCCATTATGGCTTAGAGGGCAATGGTAGACAATAGGGGTGTGCACGAACCCCCCGCTCCGCCCCGCAGGCCGATCTGAAAATTTCGGATCAGCCCGCTCCGCGCCGCTCTGCCCATACTCCGCTCCTCTTTGCCGCGGAGCTCCGGCTCCGAATCGGAACTCCGCAGTGGAGGGGAGTGGCGCCAGGTAAGGCCGGGAGAGGATGGCGGGAGGGTTACCGGGCCCTGCCGCCGTCACCGCCCATGCGGCAACAGTGGCAGAGCCTGATAAGGGACCAAGACTTCCTGGTTGAACTGCGGGCTCAATTGAAGAAGCCGACGGACCGCGGACGGAGGCAGGTAAGGGAGAGGAGGACTGGGCGGGTACCGGGCCCTGCTGCCGTGGCCACACGAGCAGCGACGGCGGCATAGCCCGGTAAGGGACCAAGGGGGAGGGGGGCCTTACCTGCCTCCGTCCACGGTTCGTTGGCTTCTTCAATTGAGCCCACGGTTCAACCAGGAAGTCTGGGCCGCAAGTGCGGCCTAGACTTCCTGGTTGAACCGCGGGCTCAATTGAAGAAGCCGACGGACCACGGACGGAGGCAGGTAAGCGAGAGGAGGGGGGGTTTACCGTGCCGTGCCGTGCCACTGTCGCCGCATGGGCGACAGCGACAGCGGCAGGGCCCGGTAAACCCCACTTACCTTTCCGACGGAGCTCTGGATCGAGGCGAAGGATCCGCCTTCACCTCGATCCTCTTCGCCACGCTCCGCTGGCCCCCCAATCCTCTTCGCCTCCGCCTTAAGGGGAGGCGAAGCCCCCCGCTCCGCTTCTAATTCGCCGGTCCGATTAGAAGCGGAGCACATCCCTAGTAGACAACTGAAAAATGATAAGATCCAGACTTACTCATGACTTACTTAAGCCCCATTGAATTCAGTGGGTCTACTCTAAATATGAGTCTGGATCTAAACCAATGTGCTCTTGGTACCTACGTATTTCATCTAAGGATGGAGACAGATGCAAGTAACAGCTAGATTTCCAAAATGAAGGGAAATTATTGCCCATTTCGTGATCTCAGCAGTTCAAGAAACAGCCCTAGGTGCATCTTGAAACTTGCATAGTATCTAGTAGAGGCAAATCTATTTAAATCTTTTATCTCCTCCAGTTGCCTCCAGAGCTTTAACATCCAGCCATCTTCCCCACCCCTCCTAGCCACTTTGTTTTGCTTAACATCCAACCTGATGAAGAGACTTTGGCCTTAGCTAGACTGGGCGGAATCCCGGGGTGAACCCGGGATCATCCCTGTGCGTCCACATTACGCACAGGGGATCCCAGAATCAGGGAGGGATGATCCCTCCCTTGCCCCGGGATCTCGCCCTCCACTTTGGGCCTGCTTTTTCCGCAGTCCTCGGCGGAAACCGAGACCGTGGAACATGTGGCCCATTGCCGTGGCTTGGCCCAGCTCCGTGCGATTCCTCATGCGGAGCCGCACACAGGGCACAGCGCTCCTCAGGAATGCTGCGTCCATCGGGGGTAGGGTGTGGGGAGCAGGGAAGTTAAGTTAAAATTTTAAAAAATCCTTACCTTTGCACACGAACATTCGTGAGCTCCGTCTTCTTTAAAAAATATTAAAATGAGGGTGCGACGCCTCTCCTCCTGAGGTCATTGCACCTTATGTGTAAACGGAGGATGGAGCTCGCATTAATCACAATGTGAGATCTTCCTTCCTCCGTTATGGGATAGAAGGTAGGTCTAGCTAAGGCATTTGAGATTCAAGAGCTTGCTCAATATTGTGTGACATTTCACTTGGTCCTCATAAATGTTTTGCCTGGTCATAGATAGTGGCTTTTTTTCCTGACAGATTTCAACTCCCATCAGCCCCAGCCAACATTTCCACTGGTCAGGAATGCTGAGAGTTGTAGTTCAAAACATCTGGAAGACACCAGGATGGGGAAGACTGTTTACACCATAAGAAATGTTGGCTCTACTGTATTACCTTCAGCTATTTCTTTTAAGAACTGTTGACTGTCTCCAGGCCCAATCTTTGCTCAGCATGGATTCTACTTGTACTGGAGCAAATGATCTAGCTCTATAGGTCAATGCACCTTTGGTATTGGTCACCCAATTTTGCCCAACAGGCAACTCATAAGTAAAAACTAAAATAAGTGCCCAAGAAAGATGGAGACTGTGATCCATCATCAATTTTTCACTTACCACATCCATGTCATAGAGATTTATGAAAACCCTCATCTGTATTAACTGCCACTGAGCTTTAATATCATCAGCCTTCATAGAATCCCAGTTCAATGAGTTCCACACGTTAAAAAAAGTGTTTTCTTTTATTTGTTTTCAGACCTACATTTTATTGTGTACACTATGCAAGAAGCTCATGATGTGCCTTTTTGTTTAATTCTTCTCTGAGCTGAGTTGACTTGAAGCAACACATTAAGGGCTGTGTTTGGTTTATCTCAAGACTATAAAGTGATTTTTTCCTTGAAATTTTTCTTTGGCATAAAATTCTCAGCTCCATGAACTTTTCACCTGAACTAGGAATGAAAATAAATCTTAAAACACGGTACTGCTTTTATAGAAGAGACTTTCCATTTTGCAACCCACCCTATTCAGTATTGATTTGGCATCAGACGGTTGCTACTGGTTTCAAGAAGTAGCAAGAGAATGTTGGGCCCATTAAATCAAACTTTATTAACACACGAGAGTTATCTCCTTCTGGGTGGAGTCCCAAAGAATTGTGTGACAACCCATTATACTGTACTTTACATCCTATGCCTAACTAAGTTGAGTATTATATAACTTCCTTCTGTGTTTTGCATCATTTGACTAAGGAAGCAATAAATAACCCATTTATACTATGTGCAGCTCATCTGAAGCCAACAGGCAAGGCTATTCACACTTAACCAGCAGAATCAAAATAAATCGAAATTCTCTGCCAAGGGAATAAATGTTCCGTACGCAAAATTAATTGCACAAATCCACAGAAATTCTGCACTTCTTTAACACATATGTAAATTTTCATGCTTTGCTTTGAACCTTAGATTCAGAAAAGAGTGGTGTAGTCATACAAGGAGGGAATGGGTTAGATCCAAACTGAGTTAGGTGCACTTTGGTCCCATTTAAATTAATACAAAAAATAAGTCATTAATTGATCTATGTTCCTTTGATTTCAGTGGGAATTTAGTTAGTCTGGATCCAACGTTGTATGATTAAGAGTGCAGACCTATGCATGTCCACTATGAAACAAGCCCCATTTGGTTCAATGGGGCTTACTCTCAGGAAAGTGGATACAGGATTGCAGAGTAAGTGTCTATATTGGTTTAAGGATAAAGAATCTTGATATGATGGGGAACTGAGGATTGTTGTGGTGGGCATGCTGTATTGATGCATACTTGGGCTTTTCACATAGCAAAAAATGTAGTCATTCAAAACTTACATACTGTTCCAAATATCCAGTGGAGGTTGCTTCCGCACCTTGAATAGCTCTTCTAGAGTTCTGACTGAAACCTGGTGCAGATTCAGAGCCACCAACCCCCACTGCAAATACTAGATGTTAAGAATTCTAGAATACCAATGCTGAATAACAGAAGATGAACTGAGCTTCTTCAGATGAGTGTTTTATCGCATGCTTGCAACTGGCCACTCATGATTCTTTGCAGGATATTTTGATGTTGCTTCTCCCACTCCTTTTGCTCTTTTTTCCATCACAAAATAAGACACAGAAAATCCGATACATTTTTTTGCCATTTCCTGCTGGGTGCAAGAGAAGCTGTGCAATAAAAACGCCCACTGAATGGGCCAAATGGTCATTGCTTGCTTCCTCTTTCTTCCTTGTGTGAAGAAAGAGGAAGCTGCTCATCCCTATTACGGGACAGAAGCAAAAGGCAAAGTAACGGTAGCGAAAAGCAACCCCCCCTCCCATCTGATGAAACTCTATACCTATACAAATAGTAGAATCTCTTCCAAAGTGAAAAAAAAATCACTTGGAATATGTTCTAAGAATACTTATATTGCTGCAATAAGAACAATCATCTGCAAGGGCAGTGGAGGGCGACCTCCAGCCTGCAGAGGTCCCCGTCCAGCCTGCAGAACTTTCCAGGATTCTTTCAAGTGGTGTGGCTTGCTGAGGAATCCACACTTTACCTCGGGTCTGTGATAGGAGATAACAGTGGGATTTCTTCTGAGTGGGAGTGCTGCCAGGGGAATCCTCGCTGTTATCTCTGATTACAGTTTGGAGATAACGGGGGGGGGGGGATGTGAGCAGAGGACTCACTGATGAGACACCTCCTGAACTGGGGAAGCAGACAAAGCATGGCTCCTGTGCCAATGACACAGGAGAAACACTCCTCCAGCTGCTGTCTCAGTCCCAGATATTTCACCTTCCCCGTGCCATTCGGGAAGCTACTGCACAGGCAAAGCCGCTCAACTGGGGGAGACTCATCCCACTCAGTGGGGCCTGTTTTTTCAGTGGGTCTCCAGGACCAGCAGTTTCCTTCCCCAGAAATATTGTCTGACTGAGAACCTTTTAACTGAAGATAGTCAAAGATTGAACCTTCTACCCACAATGTATAGAAGACATGAGCTACGGCAGAAACATGTATTGCGTAGAACAAAGAAAGGGTTGGCCCAAGACATTTTGCTGCCTGAGGCAGAGCAGCACCCCTCCTCTCTCTCCACCCCACCCCCACAATTCAAAGTGCATAGTAGTGTAAACTTCTTGATGTCACTCCTGAAATGATGTTTTCACCATGGCAGGCTGCCCAATTCCCTGTTCTACAGACGTTCTGTCCAACGTTGCCTTCTCCTTCTTATCTTCCCAAAATCCCTCCAATGCCTTCCTCCTTTCCTTTTCCTCTTTCTCTCTCCTGCTCTTCTCCTAACTGCTCATTTTTCTCCTCCTTCCATTACCATGACAACCCATGCCACAGTAGCCAAAGCCTGCTGAGACATTTTGGCACCTGAGGCTAGGGATGTGTGAGGATGTGCCTCAACATGCTACGCCATGGTTAGACCACTAAACCTTATGCAGCAAATGCATAGTGAGCATGTATAAACCACGGTTATGTAGCCACCATGGCTAAGAATGGTTCACACAGCACGCTAAGCCAGACTGTTTAGCTGAAACTGCTTAAGTATCGTGGCTTAGGGTGTTGTCTGAACAGCGTCGTCGTTGCTCAGTTTGGTTTTGATACACACCCTTAACAAAATTCACAAATGTCTTCATCAACAAAATGGGAAGAACTTAAGATCTTAAAAAAATAATGTGGAGAAAGCAAAATTGCCCAATTTGTTCATCTAGGTCCAGGGCTTTGAGTGTTCAACTCTTAAAATTCTGTCTCTGAATCACTCTGTAATCAAGCCCATTTGTGCTGCTGCATCTTTCTTTCTGACAAACTCCTCATCTTTAACAGCAACATGGGAGGCAAGTTCAACACGGTCTTCTCTTTGCTGGGTGTAGCTGTAGCTATTGCATTTGAATTTACTGCTCTGGCCGAAATTAGCGCTGAGGAATTAAAGATGGGGAAAGAGAATAATGTCCAGTGTTCCTTTCTTCTCATTAACCCGGTTCAGCTTGTGAGAAATCTTTGGCACTGGGATTTGGATGTGTGTGTGTTTTTCTTCTTCTTCTTTTTCCTTGAAGGATCAAATGAATGAAAGAAATAGGCATGCAGTATCTGCTTCCCAGGTTATTCTGGTTTCAAAACCCCGCTGTCTCCTGCTGCCGTGTCTTTCCTATTGCTTTGGGGGCAACATCAGAGTACAGCGGTGGGTGACCCTGAGCACTTGCTTCAAATGAGTGTAAATAGAAGATGATATTACTTGTCTGAATGAAGTGGACTATCCCATGGAGGAGAATAATAGCTGTCGCCTAGCACCAGGGCTCTTTTCCCCTCTGAAAAAGACGAGGGAGAACTTAAAAGTCAAGGAGACCCAAAGACGAGGGTGAAAGTTGATTACTTTAAGGATTAAACTGTTACCCTGGTGAAGTCAGCAAATACTGTTTCTAAGCAGTGATTTCAGTGTCTCTCGAGCACTATGAATCTCAGCTTGGTGATTAGGAATGCAATGTTTTAAAGATATAAATATCATTTTATGAGACCTTAAAAACGTTATTTGGTGTTTTGACTAAAAAGAAAGAAAAAAAGAGAGAAAGGAAAAAAAGAATTACACTCGACAGCGATGCATGACACAAGGGAATTTCATGGTCATGAGTGTTTGAAAGCTCTATTAATGCAACATAAAATAATCCTTTTGAAATATTGTAAAACTCTCAATTTGCAGTGCAATATGAAGAATGGCAGCACTTTTAATAAATATATTGGCACGATGCACTGATTTCTTCCCACTTCTGGTTAATTGAATTTCCATAAGCAGCAGCGACTGTGTAATATCAAGCACTGCCGCTCTTGTTGGAATTTAGCTGTTTCTCGGCAAAGTTTGGATTGTTATTTCATTAAGAAACGAGGTGGGTATTAAAGCTCAACCAGATGGTTTATATATTATAATAATCTTCTTCATAGAAATTCTCACAAAGAAAATAATTAAGCATAAACAGACTCTGATCCTCAAAAAGCACAGCGTATTTTAACTTGAAATCCCATAATGGCTATGACCTTTAACCCCGTTGTAACCATTTCGATCCAGGCTACTCATGGAAGGACACCAAATAACACAAGTGAATGCAAAGGTTAACAAAGTTAGTGGACCAAACAAACTTGATACTGAGAATGAACTTTCACATGCAGCAAGTAAATAAACAGATCTATCCCAGGCTGATCTACACAGGAGGGCTGAGATACCAAAATATTAAATGTTATTAACGGCGTAATCTCTATTTTACAGATAAGTGTTTACTCAAAGGGTTAGCATCCTTTCAAACTGATAACATGTCATTTCTCTAAAGAGTTCATGCACCAGGGGTGTTCCAAATGATACTGTTTTAGAATCCCTCTTTCCCAAAGGCATTTCCTAATGATGAGCGAAGCTGCTGCATCCGAATACAGGAATATGATTTGTTTTTTAAAAAAAACATGGCAGAGCAGTACAGTTTCATATCAAAACTGTGATATAAACAGTTTTGTTCATATGGGGCATTTATTTTATTATTTTGTTTTTTTCAAAAGCTCTGGACAAAATCCGAGCCCCCCCAACACGCTTGGGAACTTGATTTCTTAAAAGAGAGTTACACTGGGGTGTTTTTTTTTTATGGTTTCCATTTTTTCCAACTCACTTTACTGCTCCACTGATGCTCTTTTAGCAGAATAGGCATTAGGTAATGCTTTGCTAACTGAGTTCAGCAGTGCAAGCCGCTGAAGTTTCTAAGAGCTCTGCTGGTAATTCCTCCAAAATGAAGCCAGCCATGGGTAAAAGCAAAGCAGCTCTCATTCTGCTCTGATCAGAAGATCTGTTTGGGGATGAGTGATAGCTCAGTGGTGGAGCACATGTCTTGAATGCATAATATCACTGGTTCGGCTCTTTCATAGCTCCACTGACTGGGAAAGATCCCTACCAGAAATCTTGAAAAGCCACTGTTTGTCAGGCAATACAGGCCTGGTTGGACCAAAGGTCTGACAGTAAAAGGCAACTTCATATGTGCTGCAAATTCGTCAAGATGTAAGAGTGGAAGAAGAACTATGCTGGATCAGGCCAAAGGTCTATCTTAGGGTGACCATATGAAAAGGAGGACAGGGCTTCTGTATCAGCTTTGTAGAAGAGGGAATTTTAGCAGGTGTCATTTGTATGCCTGCAGCACGTGGTGAAATTCCCTCTTAAAGCTGTAGGAGCCCTGCCCTCTTTTTGTATCTGGTCACTCTACTATAGCTGCTGCGGCTTTAACTGTTGTCATGATGAGAGAATTTCACCAGGTGCTGGAGGCACACCTGCTGAAATTCCTTTTCTATTCAACTGTTAAAGATAAAGGAGCCCTGTCCTCCTTTTCACCGCCTATCTAGTCCAGCATTCTGTCCCCACAATGGTCAACCAGATGCCCATGGAAAGCCCACAATGGTAAATGAGCACAAAAGCACATTCCTACTCCTAACTGGCATACTGCTTCTGATACTGGAGATCATATATAGCCATCACATCTGGTACTCCATGAATCTGCCTCATCCCTTTTTAATGTTGTCCAAATTGGCAGCTATCACCACAACTCATGGTAGTGAACTCCATAGTGTAACTAGGCACTATGTGGAAAACTACACTTGCCTGTCCTGAATCTGCTACTATTCAGCTTTATGGGATGACCTGGGGTTATACTATTATGGAAGAAGAAGAAGAAGAAGAAGAAGAAGAAGAAGAAGAAGAAGAAGAAGAAGAAGAAGAAGAAGAAGAAGAAGAAGAAGAAGAAGAAGAAGAAGAAGAAGAAGAAGAAGAAGAAGAAGAAGAAGAAGAAGAAGAAGAAGAAGAAGAAGAAGAAGAAGAAGAAGAAGAAGAAGAAGAAGAAGAAGAAGAAGAAGAAGAAGAAGAAGAAGAAGAAGAAGAAGAAGAAGAAGAAGAAGAAGAAGAAGAAGAAGAAGAAGAAGAAGAAGAAGAAGAAGAAGAAGAAGAAGAAGAAGAAGAAGAAGAAGACTTTTCCTCTCTCCACCCCATGCATAATTTTATATAACCATATCATGTCCCCCCCCTTACTTGCTATTTTTCTAACCAAAAAAAGCCCCAAATGCTGTAACCTTTCTACAGAGAGAGTTCCGGCACAAAATGCAGAATGGAAGTCATGTGCCAACACTCTTATTGAATTACATTCTAAATTTGAATGTTGGCATAAGATAGACACACTGACTCTACAGATCACAAGGCTATAGGTTTTGAGAGTTTCTGTATTTATAGGGAGAAAAGAGTCCCCCTCCCCTGTATAAAGTAAACTTTGACAGCTGGGGAGGTCATTTCCCTAGCCCACAAGCTATTAAGGCAGACCAAAGAACATTCCCTATTCTACAAGTTCCCCATTTTAACAGCATAAGTTCTCTTTTCTTGAGCTCAGGATTCTTCTTTGAAGATTCAGAAGCTGTTACTCCTATTTGGGAGAAGGTTATTGAATAATTCCTGCCTGTTATGAAACTCAATATTCTCCAGATGGTTCTTTTATATACTATTTTAAAACAGGTTTAAAAATATCCTGTATTGTGATTGACTCAACAAGTCACAGCTGCTGTATACAATTTTCAAATCATTTTCATTTGGTATCCATTGTAAGATTAAAGCAATGAAGTCACAATAAAGACACAACTTTTAAAATTCCAAATCTGTAACAGTGTTCTGTTAGCCATCTGAGAAAAATGGAAGGAAGACAAATAATAATATTTATCACATTGGCTACTGGTTATTCTGGTCACAAATCAAAGTGTAGGTGATCATCTATAAAGTTCTATGCAGCCTGGGCCCAGCATATTTTTGGGTACATATCACTTTACACAAACACTCCACAAAGCCCTTCTCATCTACTCATGAAGTAACATCTGGTAGGGTTACAGTAGCCAATCTAGTGTCCTCCAGATGTTTGGGGCTATTTATTTATTTGCTCACTGAATCCATTTATATCTCACCTTTCCACCAAAAATGGTACTTTTTCCAGCTAATCATAATTTTTTAAAAAGATTAAAACAGAATCTTAACCAAAACATAACATACAAACAAATCTGTTAAAACACAAATCAATTAAGATGCAACAATTAAAGAACTGGATGGCACTCAATCAATTAAAAGACCCTTCAGTTGCAGACCATCTTACATGTGAACTGCCTCCCTGAATAAAAATGTCTGTCCCAGCTGGTTGAAAGACAACAGAGAAAGAGCCAAGGGAGCAGGGGCTTCCAGAGCCTGGGAATGGCCACTGAGAACGTCCTCTCTCATGTCCCATCAATTGAGCCTCTGATGGTGGTGAGACAAGAGAGTAGGACCTTCTGCAAAGATATTAAAACAGACGCAGGGCAGGGTCATATTGGAGAATGCAGTATTTCAGATAGCGTAGTCCTGTCATATAGGGCTTTATAGGTTATAATCAGCACTTTGACTTGCACCCAGAAACCACTGTAGCCAGTGAAGCTGTTACAACATGTGCCCCCTATAAATGGCTTCGGTCAACAGTCTGGCTGCAACATTCTGGACCAACTGAAGTTTCTGAACAGTTTTCAAAGGCAGCCTCCACGTAGAGCATGGCAAAGTAATCCATTACACCTCACATATTTTGCATAGGAATTTGCAAAGATCAAATTCCTCAAGCATCCCTAATGGAGATATGCTTCATCTATAATCACATCACAACTGTAACACTTGTGCTCTATGCAGCAGGTGGAAAATGGTTGAACTCTGTCAAAGGAAGAGGTGAAAGGAAGCATCAACAGCAAGCCACACGAGCCTTGTTTGGCCTGGCTAATGGAAGCCAGGCTTTGATTGGGCATATAAGGAAGCAAATGCCATACCTTGGTGCAAGATTAGCTGGTTTGTTCTGGACTGAGTAGAAATTTTTCATTTCAACCCATATTGGCCTGTTACTGTCATGAATACATTGAGGTTTTGGGGTTGTTGTTTTTTCCAAATAACACCCCCAACATTTTCATGTAACTGTTTTTATTATCTATATTACATTTGAGGGTTGTAGCTAAAGAACCAATTAAAATTGTAGCTCTACTGCGCTTGGAAGAGGAGTGTGGGAAGACCACCTTAATAGATTTTTGAGTTATTGCAGAGGTCACCAAGATACATGATTTATTACTGGATTTTCCTCCAACCAAATAATTCCCTATGTTCCATAGTTTCAATTTAATATTGCTAATAGTCTTCTGAAAAAAAACCTCCAGGATTAACAACATATTTGAACACCTGCAAAGTTCATTTGATGATGGGAATTGCAAATGCTGCAAATTTTAAAAATATATTTAACATATTTTCAGTTTAAATACTAACTTGCAGCTGCTTTAAATGCTGTGGGTTAAGAACCTTGGCATGTACATATTTTATACATCCCAAGGAATAGGTCTGATTGATTGCTTCTTCATGTCAACAGTTTTGATTTTCTGGGAGACATGACCAGAATTATGGCATAGCTGGTTGAATATGAGGATAGCTGCTTAGCCAGTAACCTTTTTTTTGAAGCAAGGAAAAAAGGCCTCTACGTTCGACAGAGTTCTCTGTTTTAATTGAAGTCCCCGGAGAATACAAGAGAGCATAAATTAATTAAGGAAGAGAAAGAAAGGGATAAATGGTCCATTAGTCTATGGGGTTTATCTCTTCCTGCTCAAATGGATTGCCCTGTGGTTGACCTGAAAGGTCAATAAGGCATGGCTCACACACAGCTGTGCACATGTGACATGCAGGTATTTCAGCATCCGCTGCCAAATCTTTCTGTGGATCATTCACAAATCGTGTGGAGGGACAGAAATTGCTCCAGTCGTTGGCATCAATAACATTTTTCCACAGTACTCAGTAGTTGGCCCATGGCCACTACACACACCTCTCAGCAAATTCTATGGATCTCATTCTTCTCTCATACATCCACATTACTCTGGTGGCTTCAGTAACGTTACAACCCTGCAGGTATATCTTTCAAGCCCATGAAATCCAATTTGACTGTGTGGTCTCAATGGGTCCTTCCTACCCACCTTCATCTCAGCCAGGACCCTTGTTAGGTTTCCTCTCTTATTTTCTCTCAACAGTTCCTGTTTCCCAAGTATTTAAGGTGACTCCACATGGCACTCAGAACTCAGATCCCTAGGACTGATTGTTATGTTGTGTCATGCACCTAAGCCACGAGTTAAGTCCAAACAAGGTAACCAAATCATACACAACAGCTGGTACAACAGTAACTCACTCAAGGCCTAGGCTAAATCTCGTTCTCTTACTTCTTGTTTCCTGTGACATTAAACTATACCTTCCAACAAGCAGTGCTTTAACTCTGTTGTATATAGACACTACTCTATCTAATACCACATGTCCAACATTTAAGAAATGCTTACGCTTATAAAAACCCAGCAATTTTTATCTTCTAGAATGTCTTGTTTGCAAACTCTCATAAGTGTCTTTTAAAATGGGGCTTTTGGATCCCAGGCCATCTGTAGGTTCTCCAGATGGTCACATTCCCCTCACCCCTTTTCCCCCCCAACCAACCACTTCTCATTTGGTGGTTTCCTGACTTTTGACCACCCACATTCCAAAATGCCTAAGGCTTTGACCTAAAATATGCTGCTAGTTTTGGTGGTTTGGGTACATTTGGCCCTGCCCTCTTTTGCCTTCAGCCTTATCCACCACTGGAAGGTGGGCTCTGGGCATGTAGCGGGAGGGGGAGGATCGCAGACTTACCTGCTTCCTTGATCCTCCCCCATCATCTACACAGCTGCACGACATCCTGGAAGGGAAGAGGGACATTGTGGCCACTATTTTTTTTTAAAGAGAAGCCAGTCACATGGAAAAAGGTAAACAAAAAACAAAAAAAACCCACGCCCAATTCCCCCTGCCATCCCAGGGATGGCAAAATTGTCCCCGCCCCCTGGAGCCTCCTCATGTAGATCCATGCCTGGTGCTACTACTCATGAGGAAGAAGGGACAACCCGGGAACATTGGCCACACTGCCGACGCTCCTCAGGATTGTCCTGGGACTGCGGAAATATTGGGAAATTACACTTAGAATACTGTGTACAGTTCTGGTCACCACACCTAAAAAAAAAGATATTATAGAGCAGGAAAAAGTACAGAAAAGGGCAACTAAAATGATCAAGGGAATGGAGCATCTCCCCTATGAGGGAAGGTTACAATAGCTGGGATTGTTTAGCTTGGAAAAAGGAGGCTAAGGGGAGACATGATAGAGGTGTACAAAATTATGCACGGTGTGGAGAATGTGGATAGAGAGACATTTTTCTCCCTCTCTCAAAATACTAGAACCTGGGGTCATCCCATGAAGCTGATTGGTGGGAGATCCAGGGCAAATAAAAGGAAGTACTTCTTCACACAGTGCATAGTTAAATTATGGAACTCACTACCACAAGATGTAGTGATGGGCACCAATTTGGATGGGTTTAAAAGGGGGTTGGATAAATTCCTGGAGGAGAAGGCTATTGATGGCTACTAGCCCTGATAGTTATGTGCTACCTCCAATATCTGAGGCAGTAAGCCTGTGTGCACCACTTGCTGGGGAACATGGGTGGCAGGGTGGTGTTGCACCATCTCCTGCTTTGTTGGTCTCTGGCTGACAGCTGGTTAGCCATGGTGTAATCAGAGTGCTGGACTAGATGGACTGTTGGTCTGATCCAGCAGGGCTCTTCTTATGTTCTTATGAATTGTTTTCTAGATTGCTTTATCTGCTGTTACTTCTAAGTTGTATTGTGATTTTATAGTCGGCAGCTGCCATGTGAATTTTTGTGATTAAGGGGTTTAATTTAATTAAATAAACTTTATTTAACCTAATAAAAAAGACACAGTCAAGAACCTAGGGCTCCGTCCTGTACACCATCCTTTCCAAACCTGGCACCCTCCAGATGTTTCAGACCACAAAGCCCTAACCAGTTTGGCCAATGTTCAGGAATGCTGGGAATTGTGAAGCCAAACTTCTGGAGGGCACCAGCTTGGGGTAGGATGCTCTTCACACTAGTAGGGTATCAGCTGTCTCAACTTACAACTGATGCACAAATTATACCAAAACAATAATTTAGGTTATGAATAATCACGTTCTTCCTCCTTTGATTTTCTGAATAGATAATAAGGACAAATGAATGTGCCAGTTTCACATCCTCCCACATTCATTTTTTTTAAATAAAATAAATAAATCTCAAGTTCTTTTCATCACATATATGAGGAAATTTATGGATTTTAGTACTTTGTTAAAAAATCAAAAATGAACCAAAGGGAAATTCTCACCCATCTGCATTGACCAAATTCAATAGGTACACTATTTCTAGCCTAGGAAGGACCATGTTGTATGGTTCCCAACATACAGAGGATCATGGCTGGCATGCAACTGTTAAAGATGAGGAGCCTATCCCAAAAAAAAAGAAAAGAAAAGAGGTGAGAAAGCTATTTCAGCGCCACAAGCAAGGCTGAATACATAGGAATTCAAACCGGGAAATTTTAGAAGTAAGCACTCAAAGCCTTGGGCCTGGAAGGATAAATGTGACAGTGTTCAAATGTTTTAAATTTCACATTATTTCTGTTCTATTCACTAAGAAATTTGAAGTTTTTGGGAATAAATAAATAAATAAATAAATGAAATGCTCACTCATCCCTGATTTCTAACCATTAGCCACTTTGCTTTTCTTCAGACCAAGAGATTTACCTGTAATTTTTGGTGTTTCCATTATAAAGAGAAATATTCAAGCTGCAGGGAAAGATGTGCAGAGGGCATTCATCGCATTTGCCAAGCACTTGGCCCCTAAATATTTATGCACACTGTTACACACTAGCACTGCATGGGATACATACTGTAGGTAAGGAACATAAGGCACTTGCCTGCATGGTAAAGGTGATGGGTGAGTGAAGTTGCAGCCTTCCACCTTTGTTTCGTGCAACGTATATTTGACATCTCAAGGCATGAGGGACAAGTTGTTACACTCCAAGTGCAATTTGTTAAGAGGCTCGGAGAAGATTTAACCCACGCAGTAATAGGACCAAGTCACAATCTCTAGCTCAAAAGCTTCCTAGAGGATAGGTAAGCAAATGCAGCCTGCTGAACGCAAGAGAGTGTTCCTCTCCAGTTTTGCATCTGAATCCCAACAGAACTAATTAAAAGTTGCCGAGACTCTAAGGAGAGGCATTCCAACTGAAAATTGCTCATTCTGTTTTGTTTCATTAGGGACCAAAACCTCACGGAGGGCCTCGCTCATTATGCCGCAAACATTCGTTATTTTTTTAGCCTATCAGGCACGCATCTTCATCCTACTCCAACTTATTTTTTAGCCTCAGTATTTCCATTTTGACATTAGAAAAATATACACCCAAATCTATAAGACTTTGATTAAATGTTGATACAGCTGATTTCGACACTGCCAAAGCTAGTGACCATACATGGAATCTAAACAACAGCGAGTAATTACAATGTCAAAGGCATGTATACACTGTGTGTTATGTTTCATTGTCTGGCATGCAAATATAGCTTTGGTTTCCTTTGCACTATTTCCAAAGTATAAAGAAAGCTAACCAAAGAGTTCTGTTTCATTTACACAAAAGAACAAGGTTCAATCATGTTTGATAAGTTGCAAATTACTGGTAATACCGCAAGTGTTGTTACAGCTGTTCAGAGTGGTCAGGAGGATGTACAAAATACAGCAACGGCATGAATCAAAAGAAAAAAGTCTAAACAATTTTGAATGATAGTATATAGTATGTGCTAACTTTAGCCTGGTATTGGGGGCCTATCTCCACCATCTTAAAGCAGTGAGAGATATGCAGAACAAGTTCCTATACTCATTGGGTTCTTTCTAAAATAACCACTCTGTCTTTCTTTTTTTACAAACAATATTAGCTCTTGTCAGTTAATCAGAGAATCTGGAAGCAAAGACAAGCTTGGAGGAATATCAACCTCTTCGATTTCTTTTACTATACTAAGATATTTGCTGTATCAAGATTTTACCATGGATAAAGAGAACATGAGAGTCAGACATTGGGAACAATCATCATCATCATCATCATCATCATCATCATCATCCATTGTTGAAATAGGTGAAGGAGAGGCAGCACCTCCTAATAATTTCTTTGGTGTAGAAATTATTTTATGAAATGGAACTTATGAAGGGAAAGGACATATGACTTGGGGATATTAGACTTATACAGACTGTAAATTTCCTGAAGAGATTCAGAGCGTGTTAAATCCTTGGGTTAAAATTAGCCAATCACGTGAGCCACTGGTAGCCTGAAATGTTCTTGATAACCAGATGTGCTTGAAATAAACTCATTCCATGATTTATTTTTATTTGTGAGATTTGTATCTCTTCCTTCCTGCAAGGAGCCCATGGTGGGCTCCGTACCCAGGAGACCCCAAATGATCATCCAGAGGGCAGCAGCTGATGGGAGCAGCAGCCAGCAGCAACACCCGGGCAAGCATTGGCCTACCAGGGCCCACTAGAGCTGATGCTGCAGCATCCTTTCTTCATAAGCTGTGTCTACACCAGCCGGATAGTCTGGGATGGTAACGGCCAAGTCCCTGTGCGTCCAAATGACAGGGGGGGATGGGCACAGATTTTCCCAGGGGTAAAGAAACTCTGGGAAAACCCAGTTCTTTCCATGGTCTTGGGACCATCCTGAGACCACAGGAGGTGTGAACGCCCATCCTGCTGGGTGCTGCGATTATTCGCAAATAAGGCCGGCACCGGAAATGGGCACGGAGCCATGCCGCATGGCTCCGTGCCCATCAGGGGATGTGGTGGCAGGGAGGGGGGTTGGGGGCAGGTTTTGGTGTTGTTGTTTCTATAAAAACTACTCACTTTTTCGATGGAGTGGGGCCTTACTCTTGCACGACCCGACCCGCTCATGGAGGGGGGGATGACGGCTGTGATGTGCCTCTTTCCTCCTGGCACATCACGCACCACATGTACACCCTGGGGGAGGATTTCGTGATCAGAATATTGTGAGAGCCTCCCCCCTCCCTCCCTGAAGGCTGGGAGGTGTACAAAGGACTTTAGTCAGAAGGTGGCCAGCTGGGCATGTACATTATATATATTATCAGAAGGATGCTGGCTGGGCATGTACATGGTTATAGACACTGATTTTATTATTTGTACTTTAAAAAATATTATTTTCTACAACCAAATGGTGCTTATTCCCAAGTAAATGTGTTTTAGCCTCAGGCAGCAGAAGTAAACACCATGTTATGCCTGTTGTCATGATGGTGCTATGATTTAATTGGGTTTAAAATGCAAAACTGCACATGCTCAGAATATCTGAGTCAAACCACTGTTCCCCTAATTGTGTAGCGTGTCACTGAGGTTTGGGTTTTGTTTTAGCTTTGTGTAATTGAGTGCAGTCCCAATTCAGATTAGGACCAACATGCTCCCACTATCTGGGAGGGGAGGAGCCAACCTTCCTCACCACCGCCTATATCTCCCCTAAATCCCCATGTGGGGTCTTAAAAAAGAGAGAACAAAGTCTCCATTCACTCTAATGGAGACTCCCCCCCCTTTTAAACACCCTCTGCCTGTAGGGGGGATTGGGGGAGGAAATGGGGGATGTGCACTAGTTCTGATCCAAATCAGGACCAGGCACAGTTAAATTAAGGTCCTGTGTAATGCAATTGTGTCCAACTTTCCTGATTAGGTTGGATGCTATAGAAAGCAGCTTATATGACTATATTTCAGACTTGTAGCTTTACTCTGATGTAACTGTTCTGGCAACATCTAGAAACAAACATTCCAGATTGGTGCTCCACAATTCAAGAAGGACGCAGACAAGCTGGAGCGTGTTCAGAGGAGGGCAACCAGGATGATCAGGAGTCTGGAAACAAAGCCCTATGAAGACAGACTGAAAGAACTGGGCATGTTTAGCCTGAAGAAGAGAAGATTGAGGGGAGACATGATAGCACTCTTCAAATACTTAAAAGGTTGTCACACAGAGGAGGGCCAGGATCTCTTCTCGATCCTCCCAGAGTGCAGGACACGGAATAACGGGCTCAAGTTAAAGGAAGCCAGATTCCAGCTGGACATCAGGAAAAACTTCCTGACTGTTAGAGCAGTACGACAATGGAATCAGTTACCTCTGGAGGTTGTGGGCTCTCCCACACTAGAGGCATTCAAGAGGCAGCTGGACAATGATCTGTCAGGGATGCTTTAGGGTGGATTCCTGCATTGAGCTGGGGGTTGGACTCGATGGCCTTGTAGGCCCCTTCCAACTCTGCTATTCTATGATTCTATGATTCTATGTAGCTCCCTGTCTCTTACCATGGCTTATCTGCACAAACCCTGTGCTAAGTACAATTCTATGAATATCATTGTCTGGTGAGCATGACTGTTCCTGAAGATGGCTTGGGTGGAGATATGCCTTCGCATGATGTCCTGTGTTCATTGATGATGCCGGGTGACCTGTGTGTCTGCTCCGTGTGCCGACCAGGAACTGCTAAGTGTTGAGATGCAAATTCTAGGGCCTGCTTTGCTCTCCCATCCTATGGCTATTTATCTTTAAACTGCATTTGCACTGGATTGTCCTCTGTAGGATAGGACACATGGCCGCTCAAAAGCTAATGCAAGTTATTTCTTATATAGCTTATGAAACTTATTACTCACATTATCAGTTGCATATGCAGATCAGCGTGAATTCACGATGTAAGCTTAAGAGTGGCTCCTTGTATAGTCAAATATAGAATGGCAACTTTTGAATGTCCAATACATCACCCCAAAATATGACAAAATAGTTGTATATACTTTGCATATGCTAACATATGTGTATAGATGCAAATTTAGAAATAATTATGATAATTTAAATAGAAATGTAGTACATCTCACCATAGTGTGTAAGGCTGGGACCAGGTATTGTTCATGAGCATCTGGGCTTGGATTGGACAGCGCTTCAAAGAGAGAACACCTTAAAAACAGTGCCAGTGTGAGGTAATGGCTGGAGTGTTGGATGGGAGTCCGGAGATCCGGATTCTAGTCCCCACTCTGCCATGGAAACTCACTGGGTGGCTTTGGGCCAGTCACAGACTCTCAGCCCAACCTACCTTACAGGGTTCTTGTTGTGAGGATAGAAATGGAAAGGAAGAGGATTATGTACACTGCCTTGAGCTCCTTGGAGGGATATAACTGCAATCAATCAATCAATCAATCAATCAATCAATCAAAAAGAGGACTTCTTCTGGCAGACCTACAAATAGAGAATACATGGCCACATAGTTATATATGCAAACATGGGCTGACTGTCACATTAAGCCACCCATTTTATCATTCTTATTTCAGTTTGCATCTCTTTTAGCTTTGGGACAACCCTGGGAGGCGGACTAAGCCAAGAGGGAGCAAACTGCTCAAGGCCACCCAGTCAGCTTCATGACTGAGAGACATCTGAACCTGTGTCCAGTACCATCTAGACTCTGGCCCTTCTATTCTGATTCATTGGCTTTGAACTTGCCTGTAGCCTGTGCTTTCAGGCTGCAGTCCAACTAGAACAGACTTGCACTGGGGTTAGCCCCTTGGGAAAGGTCTAATTTACAAAAACCCTGTTTAGAAAAATCAGATATATTTAAAGGCATTACGGTATAAACATAAACTCCCTAATGAGCTGTAGTGAAATGGCTCAGGGCTATAACTTGTGAAGTTCAAATGATTTAGCCTTTTTTCTCCTCCCTGCCATGTATTATTTTCATTTAATCTGCATCACCAGGACTGTAAAGAGGCCAGCTGTTCACAGTGACTCTTAACAATCCCAGCCAAGGGCTGAAGCCTTTCTGATGGTCCCCTACTTTACAGTGTTTGACTAAAGGCTTATTAATTGATAGATCAAATAGCTCAAAAGTATAAAATGCAAGGCAGGCATTTGATTTTAATGGAAAGAAATACAGAGGCTTGCAAAAATATATATGGTGGTGGGGAAAACAGGGTGTTTCTATAAAAGGTTTCTATGATGGAATAAAAGCTCCACTACTATTAAAGTGCAATCCTATGCATGTCTACCCAGAAGTAAGTCCCACTATGGTAAGTGGATACAAGATTGTTCTGTTAGGACACAATCCTATGCATGTAAGCCTATGCGGCAGGGTCTTGCTATTTATTGTTTTACTCTGTACAGCACCATGTACATTGATGGTGCTATATAAATAAATAAATAAATATAATAATAATAATAATAATAATAATAATAATAATAATAATAATAATGTTTAGACAGAATAACAGCATGTAATTCCCAGCATAGCCCAACCAGCTACATGGGTTACCTGGTGACTGCCCTCCATACTATGGTGAGATGTAGATGTAATATATTTCTCTTTAAATTATCATAATTATTTCTACATTGTTGGACTATTTTTTTCCTGACAAAATGTGCACCTTTAGTGTCTCTGTACCAACATAATAATACTGAGCATATGACCCTAGACTTGCCTCTACTTTCAAAGGGAGGTCCTTACCATCACAAAAAAGGACAATTTGTCGTATCATAAAATTTGGTTCTCATCTTAACCAAAGACATCTTAGCTGGATCATTTGGACAGCTTGAAAGAAGGATGGGAAAGCTGAAGGATTAGCCCAATCATGGTGGCCACATTTCTCTCTAGTGGGTGCCTTCTTCCAAGCCAGGGCTTGGCTGGGGGGAGGGTTGCCCCTCTAAATTTTCTCTGCTTCCCCTTAAAAGTTTTTACAAATACTTTAAAAACAAAAACAAAAAAACCCAGCCTTTAAAAGGCCTGTAAACCAGGAGAATTGCTCCATACTTTTTGTCACTCTCCGTCCCCAGAATTTTTAGGCTGGCTACAGGCCTGTGCCCTGCTTGTGATGAATGACTTCAACTGGGTGACCAACCTGGACAACCTGCAGCCCTCAGCCTAATTTCACGTGGCCCTCGACCTAATTTTAGAAGCGCTCTGATGCAATCATTTCAGACCTCTGGCAAGAGCAATCTATCTATCCCTTCCCTGGCATCCTGCTGAGTTGGAAGGAAGAGGACAAGAAGAAAAAGTGGGTGCCAGAAAGAGAGATAAAAGAGAGTGGTAGAAAAGAGAAAAGGGGTGACCCACCCACTTTTGGCTCTGCCCCATCTCACTGATGGCTTTGGCCCAGGCCCACACACTGCCAACATGCAGCCCTCAGCAGATTACCCATGAGGGAATGTGGCCTTCAACAGAAAAATGCTTGCCTAGCGTTGGATTTCAGTTACTAGGATCTACAGAGGCCTTTGCTATGTAGATTGGATTGTAGCAAGTAATATCTCTAGGATTGGCTGCCCTAAAGCATAGGCTGAGCTTGGTCTCACATAGCTCCAATAGTATATAGCTACTGAGCCGGCCTTCCCTAACCTAGTGCCCTACAGGTGTTTTAGATTATGAGCATTTTATCGCACGCTCGTGACTGGCTACTCACGGATCTTTGCAGGTCATTTTAATGATCCTTTCCTTTGGCACTTTTCCTACTCTTCTGTTGTTTTTTCGGCTACAAAATACGACCTGGAAAATCTGTTTCTTCTTGGCTCTGACAATAATTGGCACCATTTCCTGCTCTGTGCTTCAAAAAAAGTTGTGCTACAAAAATGCCCTCCAAATGGTCTTCCCTGTGTGAAGAAAGAGGAAGCCGCTCATCCCTATTGCGGGACAGAAGCAGGAGGCAAACTGACTGTAGGAAAACACAACTTCACAATCTGAAAATGCTCTGTAACTCCCAGCATTCCTGACCATTGGCCCTGTTGGCCAAAACATCTGGAGGATACCAAGTTGGTGGAAGTCTGCACTACACCCTATTTGACATTGCTGGAGCAGAAGGCTGATTCCCCCCATCTGAACCCCAGGCTGTGATCCTACAGAGCCTCTGTTTATTTATTTATTTTCTTGGATTTAGAATGTGCAGTTGAGACCCTTCTCAGAAATAAGTAAAATGCCTGCTTTACAAAGGTATGCTGAACTGAACCAAGATTAAAGGCATGCTAATGATATACAGACTCAATAAAATGTGCTGATTGATTCTTGGATTGATGAATAACTTATTACTTGAAACGTGCTTGGGATAACATCTGACAACAAAAATAGACACTGAAACAACTAGGCATCTAGAGTCACCCGGTGAAGAATTACTCTTCAATTTGTGTTAGCATGCAGTTATGTACACATTCATACTTTACTTAAATACACACTGTGAAATAAATGTCAGTCATTGACACTTTTTGTTGCCTTTTCATGTAATTACCCCGGCTATTATTTCCGTTTTCCTGGAGTGAATAGATTGAACTTCACTCTCTTGGGAGGAAAAAGTGTGGACTATTCAGCTTTTCATTACTCAAGTTGCAAAGGGTTGGTGCCTAGAATACAAGTGATTCTACTTTGGAAAGACATCATTTGTTCTAGCTTAGCTATGAGAATTCCAGGCCTGGTTCAGGCAGTCAGCTGCCCCCGTGTGATCATCAGTGGGAGGATAGGGGCCTGCATGGCAGGGTCACAATCCAGTGGCGATCCTGCAAAAGTGCTGATTGTATGAAATTGTATTTCCAATTCCATATGGAGCCCATACGCATGTCTATTGGGATTTGCACAACTGCAAGAGCCCTTGAGTCACCTGGTATCCTCCAGATGTTTTAGGCTACAACTCATCCCTGACTGCCTTGCTGGCTAGGCCTGATGAGAGTTGTAGTCCTAAACATCTGAAGGATGCCAAATTGCCTCGTCCTGCTTTAGAACATAAGAAGAACATAAGGGAGCTCCGTCATACTGACCCCTCTGGAAATGAGCATTTCTCCTAATTTTGGGAGTTGCCCCCAGAAGTGCTAAATCACCATTTGCCACTGGTGGACTGGAATTGGTGGGACTGGCAGAAACAGAATTGATGGTCAGCGCCACTAGCTGATGGGCAGTATTTAATTCTGCCCCTTATCTTTCAAATGGACTTGGACTAAGCAACCTTTAAAACAGAGGACAGTCTTCTGGCAGCCTTTCCAATAGAGGACTGTTCTCTATAAAAGAGGACCACCCTGGAGTCCTTCTATCACCTCAGGATTCTATCAACTCATTCCACTGCACATCTACACCTGAGCTTTGCCTCCAGTCACTGCAATATTTTAAAGGTTCCAGGACAGGAAGCAGGCCATGTTGCCATGGAGAAATCAGTCTGGCTGGGAAGAAATATAAATCGAGGCTGGGCAACAGGGACAGACAACCTGAGCTCTTGCAATACACAGCACAGACATGTCTCTAAAGGAAATGATGACCATTGGAAATCAAGGAGGAGGATGGGTTTTTTTATGTCCTTTGCTTTCTAAGAACACAGAGACTTAACTCACTTCTCCGTAACCTCCAGAGATAGGCTGCTGCTTTATTGAAGAAAAAGCAAACACACACTGTGGAAAAAATGAGAGTACCTAAAATGAACAGTGTTAGGGTGGAGTTAGAAGTTGAAGCTCCTGCGGCATGAGAGGAACAGCAAGCTTGCATTCATTTGCTGGTAGCGGGGGATATCACAGTGCTACCATAAAGGAAAGCACTGCATAAATTCTACATCCTGCCATGCAATTTTCTTCATAACAGTTCAAATGTAAAGTATTATACTGTGTTAAAATATTATATCTTAGTCTTGTTTTCTAAAGATAATGTCCTTCTGAGTATTTCTAAAATTTCCAGTATATATTACTATGCTAAGTCATCTATTCAAATATGCAGTGACAACTTAGACAAATTGATGTTAGAGATTTTATTATCCTGTTTCAAATTTGAAATAGTAGCTTGAGAAATGTTTTCAGTACCAGTAACATCTGGTGGCGGTTGTGGTGGCTGTGTGTGTGTGTGTTGTATTTTGAAATGGAAGTTTGTAGAATTTTAGAAATGTTCTCTAATTGACTGGAAGATGAATTCACATCCAGCCCTGGAGCCTTGAAAAGATTGCAGCAATTAAAAATAGAAACCAAGGTCATATTTCTTGGAGGCCGCACATATTGGCCAGAGTATATCCATACTAGTGCTATGCTGAAAAATTCTCCTATGAAAATGTCAACCATTCTCAGCCAATTTTTAGGGTGACCATATGAAAAAGAGGACAGGGCTCCTGTATCTTTAACAGCTGTATTGAAAAGGAAATTTCAGCAGGTGCGATTTGTATATGTGGAGACCCTGGTGAAATTTCCTCTTCATCACAACACTTAAAGCTGCAGGTGCCCTGCCCTCTTTTAAATCTGGTCACTCTAGTATAGCTCCTGCAGCTTTAACTGTTGTGATGAAGAGGGAATTTCACCAGGTTCTCCATATATACAAATGACATCTGCTGTAATTCTCTTTTCTATGCAACTGTTAAAGATACAGGAGCCCTGTCCTCCTTTTCATATGGTCACCCTAAATTTGATAGAAAAGAAATTGCTTTCGAAATGAAAATCAAAGGAGAAGAAATTTTGGAGAAGTTCTTATGGGTTTGGCTCAGGGTTCTTGTGCTTGCCTTACTTATGACAAGACTGGGGAGTGTGTGTCCGTGTCCTGTCTTTCATCATACCTTCATGTCTCTGACAACCTGTATCCTCCTTGGCTTCCTGCACTTCCTGCCCAGGAAGACATCATGGACTTTTATTCCTCTCATACGGCCTTTTCAGATCAGGAAGTGCAGGCAGCCCGAGAGACTATAGAATAATGGTGAGATGTGTAATAGAAAGAATAATATAGACAGTACCCTCAGTCACCTCACAGGGATTAGTTGAGGTCAGAAACACCACCAACACACATTCAAAATAAATTATAAACTGCCCTGAACTGAGGCAGAAAAATGCAAGCCCATTTCATGGGGAAAGAAAACTTTCAGGATATTCCTGAGATTTTTCTTTTCTTACCTTCTAGAAATAAAAGGCCACTTTTCAGAATTTCCTCCACATTTTCTTCACTGTGTGTGTGTATGTGTGAGAGAGGGAGAGAGAGAGGGAGAGAGAGAGAAAGAGAGAGCTACATTCCCTCCCCTAGATGCTCCAGAGTGATAGATATGTGGGGCATTGTTGAGGACGCAAAATGGGGGCCTGGCTGCCAAGATGGTTGATTCTGTTGCCATTTCCAGTGGCACTGCAAAAAACAACAACCAAAAACCCTTTTGGAAAAGAAAGAAAGAAAGAAAGAAAGAAAGAAAGAAAGAAAGAAAGAAAGAAAGAAAGAAAGAAAGTGTTCCCAATACTAATGCCTACCCGTGAGAAATTCTTGGAGAATTTCTCCTCCCCCTGTAGAAATTGAGTGAAATTGCTCCCCCCCCCAATTTGTCTACCCCCCCCAAAAAATGGAGAATTTTGAAAGGTTGCTTGTGCACAGCTCTAATCCATACTGTAGGGTGACCATATGAAAAGGAGGACAAGGCTCCTGTATCTTTAACAGTTATATTGAAAGGGGAATTTCAGCAGGTGTCATTTGTATATATGAGGAACCTGGTGAAATTTCCTCTTCATCACAACAGTTAAAGCTGCAGGTGCCCTGCCCTCTTTTAAATCTGGTCACTCTAGTATAGCTCCTGCAGCTTTAACTGTTGCGATGAAGAGGAAATTTCACCAGGTTCTCCATATATACAAATGATACCTGCTGAAATTTCCTTTTCTATGCAACTGTTAAAGATACAGGAGCCCTGTCCTCCTTTCCATATGGTCACCCTACCATACTGACCAGGCAGTATACACAATTATGCAAACGTCTGCTCTTTCTCTTATATGTCTTAAAGATTATGCATATTACCTGGATTATGTACAAATCCTCTTTCATTTCACTTCATTTTCATTTCACAACCACCATTTTACTTGGTCAACCCCTTTTCATTTCAATAATGCTTCCACGAACATTGGGAATCCAATGCCACTAAAACAGAGATCTACTTGCATGGCAAGACTTCGTTCCTCTCTCCTCTACCCTGCAGCCTTCCACATGCCCCCCAAATCTGTTCCAGGATCCCTAAACCCTCTGGAGCAGATTTTGAGGGCACATGGTGGGTTGCAGGAAGCAGTTCTGTCAGTATAAGTTAGGGTGACCATATGGAAAGGAGGACAGGGCTCCTGTATCTTTAACAGTTGCATAGAAAAGGAAATTTCAGCAGGTATCATTTGTATATATAGAGAACCTGGTGAAATTCCCTCTTCATCGCAACAGTTAAAGCTGCAGGAGCTATACTAGAGTGACCAGATTTAAAAGAGGGCAGGGCACCTGCAGCTTTAACTGTTGTGATGAAGAGGAAATTACACCAGGTTCCCCATATATACACATGACATGTATTTGTATATATGTCATATATTCAAAATGAGGTAAGCTGCTTCTGGTCATTCTGCTCAGGGCCCCCCAAATGCAGGCTCTATCCTAATGGCACCACTGTGCTTCTCCTGACAGCTTACAAATTCACAGAAACACAGAAAACCAACATGTCAGGGGAAAGACTAGGGCCGTTTCTACACCTGCGTTTCCCCCCAGGATCATCCCTGTGCATCCAAATGACACACAGGGGATCCCGGGAGCAGACAGGGACGATCCCGCCGTTTTCCTGGGATAACCCTTAGGTGGAGAAAGGGCCTAGGATGCCTATCCCTATTGCCTAGTTTTTGTGTTTGTTTTATGTAGAGGGCTTTTGCGGGATATGGAAGAATTTTCCATTACGTGTCTCAGACACAGATACACCTGCAGCCTGAAGTGATACAACCTGGACACAGGTTTCCCACCTCTGTTAGAATGGGACCTCAGATTAGCCTGCATCCTGTGTTTGGGCTTCATTACCTCTGCTGCTTTCAGCAGTGAAGAGAAGTTATCCCACTGTAGGTTTCATTCTTTAATCTATTTTTCCCTCTAATGACTTAACTCAATTGAAAGATGTATGAGGTAAATGAAGATTATGGTTAACCAAGGCAGTATTCATTACAGTACTACTGTATAAATTAGCAATGGTAGAATCAGAAGGGGTTCTGGTCTTGATTAAGCTTTGGTCTTGGCCAAAAGCTTTCTGTGTATATTTCTATTTGAATCCAAGCCAGCACCTGTTAGAAGATAATAGAGCAGAGTAAAACCACATTTTAAAACTCTTTAATCAGGAAACAAACTAGCAAAAAAATAAATAAAGGGGGAACACTTATTCCCCAACCCTGACACTCCTGTTAGAATATTGGCCACTAGAAATACAGAATTGCCTGGAATCTATGCACAGTTGATTTGAGCAACATGAAATCAAAATCTGCCCATTTTTCTCAGTACCATAAAATATAAAATAAGATGTAACACAAATATTTCTATTGTAACATTCTCCAAATACTAGCATTACATTATTATAATATAATATTTTATATATATATATATATATATATATATATATATCCTGAGATACTGCGATTGGTCATTCTGCCATTGCAAAATACAACCCCATCTTAATCCTAATGTAAATAAGTGACTTTCATCTCTCCAATTCATTGGTAAAGAGAGAGGTGACTAACAACACAGGGCAAGGAACCGAATCGGGATTTAATTTAATTTGTCTTTATAAACATTCATTTGGCCACATTCATTCAGTTTTAGTTCAAGCCATTCAGAATAAAGCAATTCATCTACCAATATGAAGTTGTTTAAGCACGATTTTCCACACTCTGCAATTTCTGAAAGAGAAAGTAAAATCTCAAAATGGAGGGCTTGATTTTAATTTCTTTACTTACATGAGTGGCTTGCCTTTTGTCACTTATGAAAGTAAAGAAATTGTGGGGGTGGGTGAGTGACTTTCTAGCCTGGTGATATGACTACATTAGGTTCCCAACCACAATATTTTTAAAAGTTTTCATTGATGTATCCTTGCAGTGAAGTGTTGAAGTAAAGAATTACAAAATTATAATTTCCCAGGAACCAATGCAAACCAACTGCATAATGCAGAATTTCAATAAACAAGATTTTAATTATGAAAAGCAGGGAAAGCAGGGAAAGGAAATTTGAAGAACAGTTTAGGTCCATTCAGTTGAGCTGGGAATTGCATACATTGTAATACAGCATTGTATTCAATAGTCATCAACCATGTTGTTTTGATACGACAATCCAACCATCTATCAATTGCATTTGTATCACACTTCCTCCAAGAAGCTCAGTGCAATGTACATACAGTCCTATCCCATCCACACCGCCCCAGGGATGTTGGAGAAAGCCACAATAGCCTCAAATCAGTTTGGATTTCTTTGAATTTGACCTGTGGGATTCCTCAGCAGACCAGTCTTTTAATGGGGTGGGGATGTGTGCAAATTCATATTGCACTAATGCACACATAAATTCTAATTCACACTTGATGCCCATTAACACAGTTAGAACAAAATTCTCATACAATCCTGAAAAAAATCTGATGTGGTCAATCAGTGGATGATGAAATGAAAGATGCCTAACAATTCATGAAACACAGATGGAAAACAAAATCTGTATATTTCTACCTACCGCGCAACCATATCCTCACTACTAGAGGTGAACAAATCTGTCAGTTTTGGTTTCTCTCCTTTTCTCATTAATCTTAAATTTGCTTCATCCAGAACTTTGAGGATTTTCTTTTGAAGGTTTTCATGAACATTCATCCACAGTTTTGTACACATATTTTCTAATACATGCATTTTTTTTACACAATGTTATCTGATATACACATTTTATCTATACTTCCCCCTAACATAAATATGTTTATAAGCATTTTTTTTTATTGGAAGATTCCATTGCAAAATTGGGAGAAGTGTGAATTTGAAAGGAAAACTAAGATTTGGTTTAATTGGTTTGAAAGAGCAAAATCAGATAAGTTCACATTAAACTACTGACTGAATTTCTCCCCTATCTTCATTTGCAACTATACTGCAAGGTAGGTTACAGACTGCCCCAAGTTCACACTGTGAGCTTCAAATCCCCATGACTAAGCAGCGATTTCCTCCTTGGTCTCAACATACAAAAAACTGTGAGCCACTATACTACTGGTGCAGCATTAATTGATCTGATTATGCCCGTCAGTTGATATTAAAAGCCTGTTGTCATTATAGTAGAATGAAATGGAATGTACAATTATAAAGAGAATAGTGAATGTATACTGTGTGCCCTAAAACAATCGCATTTTTCTATTTTTGAAGTACTGGCAGGTATTCACATACTACAGCAGTTGAGGATACCTAAGATTTGGGCTGCAGCCTAATACACCGTGATTTGGCAATAGGTTATTCAGTGTGACTTCATCCCAAGTAAGCATGCATATAGAATGAGCTATGCACAAGTTGAAAATTTCTCAGAAATTTATGAATCACAATCTTACCTTGTGATCTTCTGCCAGGGATTTCATTCTGAGGTGTTCAGCAGAAGAAACTATTTTGTATAATCCCATACCGGAGTTTGAAGAGCAATTTCCACAAATTCTGCTACTTCCTCCTGACCCCAGACAAAAGCCTTAGCTAGACCTAAGGTTTATCCTGGGGTCGTCCCTGCCTGCTCCCAGGATATCCTGTGCGTCATTTACATGAGCAGGGATGAACCAGGGACAATCCCGGGATAAACCTTAGGTCTAGCTAAATCCAAAGTGGTGGCATTGAGTCCAGGTCTAGATCTACACCAAGCAGGATAAAACACTTTGAAAACATTTTGAAAAGTGTATAGAGAGTGTGTCATGGGCCCCAACTGTTGTCAAAACTGTTTTAAACCATTTTTAAGCAGTAGTGTAGATCCTTCCCCGTTCAGGATGCACAGACTAGGGGCTCATCTACACCAAGCAGGATATTCCACTATGAAAGTGATAGATAAAAGGCAGGAGCCACACTACTGCTTTATATCGGCATTGAAGTGCACTGCAGGATCTACACTACTGCTTTATAGTGGTACTGAAGTACACTGACAACTGTTGGGGCCCATATCACATCTACACCAAGCAGAATATAACACTATGAAAGCAGTATATGCTCTGCGTAATGGGCCCCAACAGTTGTCAGTGCACTTCAATACTGCTATAAAGCAGTATAGTGGAATATCCTGCTTGGTGTAGATGAGCCCTAGGATGCACAGACATTTGTGTCCATCTGCAAATCACCCAGCATAGGGGTGGAGCTTGGAAAGGGCTTTATAACCTTAGCACCCGTCCCTTGGCAGCACACTTTGAATTGTTCTTGGCTCCCTCAAGCCCGCCTTGGAGTAACAGTGCAGGCCAAATCTGGCCCAGCTAGGTTCCCAATCCAGCTCTTCAGGTTTCCCCAGATGGCCATGCCCTCTTCCCCTGGCCCCTTTGTAAAAGGTTGAAATGCCCCTCCTTAGTTACTAGCAGTAACAGCTCAAGCTAAAATATAGTGGTAATTTTGGCTCGGCCCGTTTGGCCCCTGTCCATCCTTGGAATTAGAGCCCTGAAAGATTCTCCAAAATGAATTTTAGCTTCAGGCTAAAAGAGGATCAACCATCCTGAAGTAGTGCATAAGATATCAAGGCTGTGCGGGAAAATAGGAGTTCAAAGTAGGGTCATCATTGGGCACCCAAAGGCACCCAGACAGTGAAGGAGATTTCCTAAACTTCATGTTCAGGGCTTTGGAAACCAAAGCAGGGACCTTTCAGCTTGACTGGATCACACAGTCAAGAGTTTGAAGCTTTTTCAAGACTACAGTCCATGGTATTCTTCTGTAACTCTCTTTTACAATATATTTCAAGGCTGCATCTATTTATATTGGGTGACTTTACAATAGGACTTAGAATAATGTCAATAGAAATATCCCCTAAAATCATATTGGCCAAATACTGCTCCACTGTTCTGATATTTTGGACGTTCTTTCACAATTTCCACATGATTTTCCAATGGCCCTGATATAACCAAAGGGTATCCAAATATCCTGATTGGAACATTTTGAGGAATGGAATACGATGTATATACCATATTTGGAGAACTCCATTTGTTAGTATTTCCAATTACAAGATTAGGGCATGCCAGGAACAAATGGAAAATTAATGTAATGAGATCTTGCACAATTGTACCAGGACCTCCACAAACAGCTTAATGAGATATGAAATTTCCTTAAGTCTGTAAAGTGTTGAGAGCTAAATGGAAAGAGCAGGATCACTCTAGTTCAGGCAGGAACTGATGAAATATGAAATCTTTCGGTAGTGTACTAAACTAATGAGAATACTAATTACCAATGAGCAATTAGAGATGACGGTTTGGGTGGCCACTTATGCACCATCCAAACAGAGGAAACGTGTTACCAAAAAAAGAGGACATAAAACTTGCACATGCTACTTTATAGGTATGCATGCTATAATTGGATATAAAGGCTATAATCAGAGTAGAAATACAATCTCTCACAATAGTAGGGAAGACTGTGATCAGGTGACAGGTGGGTTTGGCCAGTCTGCTGTCTGGGTGCTAAGTGTTGATGGGCAACTTCAATGCTCTGACAATCTCTTCTTATGGTTCTTTAGCTTTAAACTGGACTTGGACTGGACATCCCGTGAAATAGAGAATGCCTTCCAAGTAGGAGACATGGCCACAATAAGAGGGGTTTGAAGGAACGAAACGGAAATCTGAGATACTGAAGGAACGAAATGGAAATCATAGGAACGAAACAGAAATCTGAGGTAAGATTCTAAAAAAAAGAGCAGGTTAGGATTTGGGGGTGGTCTGTGTGTAGGAGGGGGGAAAGGAAGTGGGGTTGGAGGTTGGCATTCTGTATGGGAGAGGATGACAGAGAGACAACAGAGACATTATGGAAGGAGGACATTCTCCCATGATCTATTATTGATTAGGGTATGATGCTGTTAACCAAATGCTTGTCTATATACTCCTAATACTTACTATGATGGTTGAAAAAAGTAGCTTGAACAAATGCCCTATTATATATTTTGATTTATACCTGCTGGTTAGTTTTGAATTTATCCAAGAGCAGGCCTTTACATATTTCTTGAGAATCTTGCTCTACTGAACTCTCATCACCACCGGCAATGCCTCCAAAATCTGAAATGGCACTTCTGAGTAAGAACTCCTTTGCTCCCAATTTATTTGAGAGATCCTTTTTCTTTCTGACTTGACTTTTACTTACCACATTCATAGATTCCCTAGTTTTCCAGCATGGCTATAATGCAAGAAATGGCAAAAAAGCAAGGTTTTTGGCCATACTTACAAAGAGGGGTGTGTGTGTGTGTGTGTGTGTGTGTGTGTGTGTGTGTGTGTGTGTTTAACCACATAAAATGCTCCAAGAAAAAACACCTGTGCATATACTTCTTGTAGTGAAGGAAAATAAAATATTTCAAGTCAGAGACACCACAGAACTTCAGAAGTCATGGCTGCTGTATCTCCCAACCTTATGTTCAGGATATGTTATACTTTTATGGAATCACTACAGTTAGATCTAAATGAAGTATGAAAGGACTAATCCCTGCCTAGAGGATACAAGAAGTTCATGCAATCACAATCTAGCTGTGAAATGTAGTGTAATATTATGCTTTTAAAAACCACCTTCACCCTACTGAGATATTTTTCAAATCTGATCTAATCCACCCCCTTTATTTTTTTTCATCCGGGTTCCAAGGTCAGTCAATGTATATAACAGTCTTCCACAATTTGATGACCTCCAGATGATTTGGACTGCAACTCCCATCATTCCCAGACAGCATGGCCGTTGGTTGGGGATGATGGGTGTTGCAGTCCAACACATCTGGAGGGCAACAGGTTGGGAATGGCTGATATAAAATAAACCCCTCTCATACATATTGAGCAGTATCATACAAGATCTTCAGATCTAGGGGAAATGCTATGGGGACAAGGAAGAATTTAAAGGTCCTAAACCTGAAAGCCACATATAAAATCTTCAAATGGCCAATGGCCACAGCCTAGGCAGTAGGTACCAATGGCAACTTTGAAACGGTGTTCTTGCAGACAAGCTGTAAATCTAAGAATGGCAGGCTGTGCTGTTTCTTCCTGTTCTGCCCATGTCTATACACAGTTGGGAATCCCCTTGATAGATAATTGTAAATGGAATGGCTTCCTCTAGCCCAGGTGTTGGGAATCTATTACCCTCCAGAAGTTGTTGGACTTTGATTCCTATCTGCCCCAGCAAGCATGACCAAGAGTCAGGGATTGTGGGAGTTGTAGTTTGTTTGTTTGTTTGTTTGTTTATTTATTTATGTGATTTGTACCCTGCCTTTCTACTAAGAAAAATGGCACTCAAGCTGGTTCAACAACATCTGGAGGGACACAGGTTCCTACACCCCTGTTCCATCCCTATTTTCTTTTGTCCCTATTTTAACCTGTTCCAGTACTACTGCAAGATTAGGGGGTTGCATTGATATCCCAGATGTTTTCACGGAATACTGAACAAATTCTTAAAACAACACTTTGACAATGAAATAATTGTGAACTGCCACTGATCCAAGAGGTTTCTGTTTAATGTTTCCTTGGAAATTAATTTTTAAAAGACTTTACAAGCCATTGATAATGTTCTCGAGTTTCACACTAGTGGGTTCTTGGGCCTAAACATACAATATATATACCACCATGCACACACTGTCCTAATGGCTTCCATTCTCAGCCTATGGAAAATCCTGTCTGTAGTTCCATGCATGCTGAAAAACTGGCTACAGTTCTCTACATATGGAAGGCAACTGCATAAATGTCCCATGAAATAAGGAATAATAACTAAAAGTGGTTACTGCACAGTGAGCTCAACTAACTTGAGTAATCAAGCCAACCCAGGGGCCAATAGCCCGCTCAAATATTGTTTTTTTATAGACCAAAAGGAGAAATTTCATTTAAGTGTGGGCAACACTGGGAATGATTATGATTTTAGACTTAGCTAAGTAATTGTAGAATTGTTCCTGTTATTCATTTTTTCACAACAACCCCCAAGTTTTTAGTTGATGAATAGGCTGAGACAAAGTGTGAAGATCAAGGGCAACATCAATACATCAGGAAATACCTCCATTGCAGGACACATGGACCCCAGTCCAGAGAATGTTAGCAGTGCTGAAGTCCCATTAAAATGACTGGGGCTTATGGGAAGGTATGATTATGTCCCATTGATCTGAATGAGACTAAGGGCATGTCTACACCATACGGTGTAGAGGGAGGGAGGTGGGATAATCCTGGACTTACCTGCTTCCAGGATCGTCCCAGGGTGTCTACACGTTGCGCGTGATGTCCCGGGAGGAAGAGGACATCGTACCTGTCATTTTAAATTATTATTATTGAAAAAGAGCGCAGGATCGCTCCACTGAAAAAGTGAGTTTTTTTCATCATCATCATCATCATCCCACTCCCCACTTCCACCCCCAATGGGCAAGGAGCTCCTGAAGAGCTCTGTGCCCCATGCCTGGCTCCTCGTGTTTACTCGCGAGGAGCCAGGACAAACTGGGACAGCTGCCCACACGTCCTGCAGTCTCGGGATCATCCAGAAGTGTAGGGCCATATCCCGGGGAAAGGGAGGGATCATCCCTCCCTGCTCCTGGGACCCCCCCCGTGCGTCATGTGGACACACAGGGATGATCACAGGACGATCCCCGGGACATCGCCCCATCTAGCCACGCTGTTAGATGCAACTACCTTAGATGCACTCTAATCCAGTTAGGGGACCCTGCATAATGCTCCCTTAATCATTCGTTTTCATGTGCAACGTGTGCAGATGGCATAATTGAATGCTGATCCAGTAATTCTGGCTGACTGTAGCACCCAGTCCTGGATCCAGGATTCCCCTTGCAGGCCATACATATGTTTAGAAAACTAGTGATATAAAGGCAGCCCAATGCTGATCTATGGCCCAATGGCATCAATCTGCTCGCAGGATAGCCAGAAGGGTTTTTTCTGTTTTCAGGAAAAATGATTGGGAAGATTTAAACCTTCTCTCCCAAAGTACCTGTGCACATTTCCATGAGAGTAGGATCAACTACACCAATGCAATTCATAGAATGTTTAGTTTGGGTGTGTGGCCTACCAAAACCCCACCATTTTTTCTGAAAAGACTTTTTCTGGAAACCCTTTGGTTAAAAAAAACAAGCACCTGTAATCTCTAATACTTACTGCTAAAAACATGCATTCTTAGAGCTCTTTCAGATGGAGGAAGATCACGTTCCCCTACCATGGCTCTGCTTCCAGCATCTCTTCCACTTCTGCAACAAGCTGTAGTTACACAAGGAAGGGAGCAGTAACCACATGGCTTGTACAGCCTCAATGCGATTTAATGGGACAACACCCTCTAGTGGGCCTTTTATAGCATAACTTCTGCTGCACAGGACCGAAAATATTGATAAATACCAATGTTTTCTGGAAGAGTCCATTTTTCTGAGCCTTTTTTTAAATAACTAAAACTGGGAAACGTGTCGTCAAAATGACCTACAAACATCTGAGAGTGGCCAGTCATGAGTGTGCTATAAAACACTCATTTAAAGAAGCTCAGAGTTCCCATATGCTTCTGCTGCCTAGTCCTCCCCTGGTGTCCACAAGACCCTGTGCCATTTCTGATATTTACTTTTCAAACTTTGAAAAGTTAACCTGGCAGCCAGGTTCACTACAAAACAAAGTGGCAGCCTCCACTGGCTCAGAGGCAAGTAGCTGGGGTGTTACTTTTCAGCACACCAGAGCACCCATTAACATTTTAAACCAAAAGGAGATGGATGCAGCTTCTGCCCGATCAATGAGGAGGGGAGAGAAAGCAGGGTGGTGCAGGGGTCAGGCAATGACTGGGGAAGGGGTGATGGAGGCAAGGGAGGGGGGAGGGCAGGTGACTTGGGCCAGATCTGCACCAAGCGGGATATAACACTTTGAAAACAGTTTGAAAATGGTACTTGGAATGTGTCATGAGCCCCAACAGTTGTCATTATTATTATAAACTGTTCCAAAGCAGTAGAGTAGATCCTGACAGAGACAGAGGAAATAGACGCAGAGAAAACATAGACAAGAGAGGAGCCCAGAGAGCTTTTCTACACAAGTATGTTAATTGACTGAATCTATCTTCAGTTTTGTGGCAGAATTGAAATTCAAGCACTAGACTAGGGACATTTCTTTTCTTGCTTTTCTGCTATATAGCCTCTAGGTGGCAGAGTGGTATAGTGCAAATACACATGAGGAAATAGCGCTTTCTTTCACTTTCACAATTAAATGCTGCATTTTCACACTCGAAAAAGAACTTGAAGGAAGTGGTGGTTAGATACAGAAGTGAAACTGGAGGGTCACAATGTTGTCTAAAGCATCCGTAAATAATTGTGAGTTAGAGTAAGATGAGCATATGATAAATGCCTCCTGTAGAAAAATCCACGAAGAGATACAAAGTAAGCAGTCAACCACAAAAACAGACACAGAGAAGGCAGCCCCATCTCTCTCTCTCTCTCTCTCTCCCTCACACACACACACACACACAGAGAGAGAGAGAGAGAGAACGAACCCTCACAGAAACACACATATTGCTTTTCCATGGGGTATGGAAAAGCAAAACGGGGGCTTTTCCAGTCAGATTTAGTAAGATTAAAACAGATCCTCTTTAATTTATGAGTAATGCAGGATAAAAAGAACATTAAATAACACACATATTCATTTTGGCTTGTTCAAAGATACAAGTTTCCAGCAATGAGTTCCAGTTATCGACATTTGGGAGCTTTGCACGATGCTTAACTTTTATAATACCATATCAAAGTGTGGTGGTATATTGTTTATTTATGTGATGCCATCAATGTGCATGACACTTTGCAAAGTATGAGAAGTCAGTCCTGAGATGCTGATGCTGATGCTGCTGATCTGCCTTTCTTGCTAAAAGAACAAAACAAAAATCCAACCCCCCAAAAAGACATCAAGGTGGCACACAGCAATAAAAACTTGAACCAATAAAAAAAAGAACATTAAAACAGTAAATTACATTAAGTAAATGATTTAAAAGGCTAAATTAAAAAGATGTGTCCTCACACCCAAGAAGTTTACAATCTCAAATTTAACAGAGGGGAGACAAAATTAATAGAAGAGATGAAGAGGCAAGAATAAACAGGGTTACGTACAGCAGGACTGTGTTTCCCCAACGTTTTTTGAGGACTGAGCTCTTCAAATAGCTTTGGTGCTATAAAAGAACCATTACAGTAAAAAGTGTACAAAAACATCATAATACCTTCAAGCCTAGCAACTTGCAAAGAGTTAATTTGGTACACTAGATTATGTGTGGAACATCGCGCCCTCTGGATGTTGTTGGACTCCAAATTCCATTGTCCTTGACCATTTGCTATGCTGGCTGAGGATGAAGGGTGTTGGAGTCCAACAACATCTGCAGGGTCATGGGTGACCTCGAGGGAAAAAAATACAAGTGGGGTATGCAAGCCAGCTTCATTTGCCTAATGCAAGGGAATAAAAATGGGCCATGGGAGATGGGTTCGGGAGCAGTAAGCTGCCTTTTTAAAGAGTTAGATGTAATCTTTGTTTTAGAAAACTGTGTTTGGGATGTTTGGAATGCAGCTTAGCTCTCTAGAGAGGATCTGCCTTAGGAAAGCTTAAACTACCTCATCGTAGCTAAATCAATCCTGGGGAGTGAAGGAGAGTCATGCTGAAAGCTTTATGGTGACAGAGAGTTGTTGTTTTTTCTGGTTGCTGGCTGGGATCACGGAGCTACTGAAAGGGAACAGCAGTGGGGATGTCGGCTGCAGTCCTGTATGCACAGTTACCTGGGAGTAAGTCCCATTGAGAACAATGGATATATTTTCAGAGGAGACATGATAAGACTATGCTGTGACAGTGTCTTTTATTGATAGATATGTAAG
Source organism: Elgaria multicarinata webbii (assembly GCF_023053635.1). NCBI lineage: Eukaryota > Metazoa > Chordata > Lepidosauria > Squamata > Anguidae > Elgaria > Elgaria multicarinata. The sequence continues at coordinate 17,040,242 of NC_086171.1, forward strand.
CAGAGCATAAGTGGAGGCAAACAGAAAGCCGTACAAGACAGATGTCCATCCAAAGAGGAAGGTGTGGAGTGTCTTCTCCCCCAGACTGTGCCCCGGGAATCCAGCTTGAAGCTGTTGAGTCTTTGTCACTCTCTCAGTCTTCAAAAACCCCTGACAACTGCTGATTTACACACAGAGAAATGACTGTCCCTTCTCTCATTCTCTGAGGTTTGGTATGTATCTCATAAGAGAAGTTCCCAACAGTTTCTCAAAGATCTAGATGGAGAGGCTCTTCTCTGCAGCCCAAGTATGGCTGAGGCTAGACTGCTTGTGCGGAGAGCCTACATGAGTAGAGGAGTATTCCTACTGTAGACATTCGCCTTGAACATGTGGGAAGCTGGAAGGAGCTGTAGAACCTTCAGGATTAAATAGGAAGCCCTTCAGCCCCTTTATATCCATGAAGTTCCTGTGCTCAAGTAGTGTATGAAGAGGACCTCTTATCTTTATGCAGGGCTGGCATCCAAGGTAGGCATGATCAGGCACCTGCTGAGGGCCCCTACCCCTGGACTTACTCCTCCTCTTCACCATTGCAACCATCTTGTTCACCTGGCTCTTGCTCTGGCCCAGACAATGTTGATGGCGAGAAGGAGGAACAGTTGATGCCACTGCCTACTTGCTCATTGGCTCCTACCAAGCAAGCAAGGGGTAGCAATGATGAAGCAATGGCAGCTGATGAATATGGCAGTGAAGAGACAGACTCATTGAAGAAGGGGGACATCGCGGGTACCATGCTCAACAGCTCTCAAAAACCCAGAAATCTGTATATCTTCTATTTTTAAAACCTCATTGTTCACACCCTGACCATTAAATACTTTCTGGCGTCAGAAGCTTTTCCATTGCATTCTGAAAATATTCAACGTCTAGCTTTTTCAGTGTACTGGAGGAAATGCCTTCCAAAGCGATGGAAGAACCACCTGGAAAGACTCTACAGCTCTCATAACTCAAACTTGCTGCCTTGCATGGAAAGCATCATTAGAACACCTCTCTCAGCTGAGTGTAGAAAGCATGATGGAATCTGTGTCCCCGTGAATGTATTTTAAATTATCTGTAGCATGTCCCATTTTCTCTGATTTATAGACTTTCATGCTGCTGCTCTTGTTCAAACTGTTTGTGTTGTGTTTTTATCATTTTTATACATTCTTATCATGAACCACTTTGGATATTTTACTCAGCAAAGTGGCCTACAAATGTTTGAAATAAGTAAATAGTGAAGCGTTGGCATTCCTTTTCAGCATGATGCATGCCTACATTAAACAAACCAATATTTCAAGGGAAATGGCTGAACTAACCCTGTGAATCTAATAAACCTGCTGAAGCAACATTTAGAGACCAATATGTAATTCAAAAGTTGGGCTAATTACCAACAGCTCTTGTAAAACAGCTCCTTGTTTTACTTTGCAGTAGTATCAACACTTCACCAAATGAAAATTCTACTTTTTGACCCTAGTTGTATTTTTCTTTCTGAACACGTGTTGGGTAGTTGGACAGAGAAAGGGAGTTTGGAGTTCTGAATTTTGGAATATCTTGGAAAAATAGCCACAAACTATGAGTGTCATCAGATGAGTGTTTTATCACACACTCATTACTCCCCACTTACAGATGTTCAGGGGTTCTTTTGATGACGACGTCCACCTCCCGTGTGTTTACCACTCCTTGCCTACTTTCCATCACACAATAGACCCTTTAAATCTGTGCCGCCATTTCTTTCTGTGTGCAGGAAAAGTGGTGCAATAAAAATGGCCACTGAATGGGCCACATGGTCATTGTTTACTTCCTCTTTATTCCCCTGTGTGGGGAAGAAAGAGGAAGCAGGAGGGGGAAGCGACGGTAAGGAAATGTGATTCCACTCCATCTGACGTCACTCTACAGCAGCCTTCATTGAATACTTCAGTGACATATGATAAACGATCTTGTGTATGTATGTGTCTGATTGGAAATTTCCCCCCCTGCATCTTCATCAGTCATTTCAGTGACACATGATAACTAATCGTGTGTGTATGTGTGTGTGTGTGTGGTCTGATTGGAAATTTACCCTGCACATAGTGTGGCTCTAAAATAGTTAACAATGGTCCAAAGAGGTGATCCCAGTTAAATAGACATGACATGGTACAAGAGAACCCCGCCATTGGCATTGCCTCTTGTGTCATGTGAACAGCATAGCACAGCGCAACATGGGGATGGCTGAATGGCTAGAATGGGCCAAATACAACAGACATGTGGCAAATGAAATTGGATTGCTGAATAAAAGGGTATAGATGGCTAATATGTTGCTAACCTGTCTTTATGTCAACAAGTTTATACCTTGCACTCCAAATTTGTTCAAGATCATAGCATAAGGATATTTTGCTAAACATACAAACCACCTATGGGTTTCCCTCCCCATCAAAAACAGTGATATCCTAATAAGAAAGCTTTTGATATTTCCCTGTCTTGCCTAGAAACTTTTCTCTTTTAGAGTCTTTTCTTTTCTCCCAGGCAATATGTAACGAGCCTGGGTCTGGTTTTGGGCTCATTGTTTGTCAAATTGTTATAGTGGTTTTAAATATATTTTTGCATGTTCTTGTGGTTTTTAATTTTTGTATATATTTTTTAAGCGTTTTTATCTTATGTGTACTGCCCAGAGAGCTTCGGCTATGCGGCGGTATTCAAATGCAATAAATAAATAAACATATGCAGGGGGAAAGGGAGGAAGGCACCTTCTGTGACTAAACCCCTTCTGTCCACTGAAGGCAGGTCCTGGATCCAACCCCTTGTGTTTTTCCCTCCCTGAGTACCAGAGAGGATGAGGATGAGGATGAGGATTTCATTTGTATTCAACTTTGAGAGTTAGATCCAGTATAGTATATCATCTCTTTCAATACACTGATATTTCATCAAATATATTTTTCCCACTTTATAAAACATCCTTGCTTATTTTGACAATACATGGAGCCCACTAAACCATATCCCTCTTTTCCACAAAAAGCTAGGGTCAAAACAGATGGGAGTGAGTCACATAACATATCAGTGACCAGATTGCCCAACGTTTTCGTTAATTTTAAAGCAGGGAGTTAACTCTCTCCCCATGCCATTTCCCTGATCTAAATACGCCACCTCACCCCCACCCCCCATGTCAGCAGCTGTTAGCATTCATGGGCAGAAAATACAAGCACCATACGGATATCCTCCCTCTTGTGGCTTATAGCAGTTTTGCAGGGTGATTAAGACCAGGGGAGACCAATATAGGGGGACAGGGTTAGGATGACCATATGAAAAGGAGGACAGGGCTCCTGTATCTTTAACTGTTGTATTGAAAAGAGAATTTCAGCAGGTGTCAATTGTATATATGGAGAACCTGGTGAAATTCCCTCTTCATCACAGCAGTTAAAGTGCAGGAGCTATACTAGAGTGACCAGATTTAAAAGAGGGCAGGGCACCTGCAGCTTTAACTGTTGTGATGAAGAGGAAATTTCACCAGGTTCTTCATATATACAAACGACACCTGCTGAAATTCCCTTTTCAATACAACTCTTAAAGATACAGAAGCCCTGTCCTCCTTTCCATATGGTTACCATAGTTAAGTATATTCAATGATCAGGTTGTAGCATCAACACAGGGAGCCATTGTGAACTTTGTCTAGGGTGACCGTATGAAAAGGAGGACAGGGCTCCTGTGTCTTTAACAGTGGCATAGAAAAGGGAATTTCAACAGGTGTCATTTGTATATATGGAGAACCTGGTTAAATTTCCTCTTCATCACAACAGTTAAAGGTGCAGGTGCCCTGCCCTCTTTTAAATCTGATCACTCTAGTATAGCTCCTGCAGCTTTAACTGTGGTGATGAAGAGGGAATTTCACCAGGTTCTCCCTATATACAAATGACACCTGCTGAAATTCCCTTTTCTATGCAACTGTTAAAGACACAGGAGCCCTGTCCTCCTTTCCATATGGTCACCCTAGGCCAAAGTTCACAATGGCTCCCTGTGTTGATGCTCTATTCAAAACTGAAACTTCCAGCAGTTGCTTTGAAGTTAACAAAAATGTATAACTCATCTTATGTCTTGCATGTCCTTAATCACGACAATATAAACACCATTTTAATTCATTCTCCTATGGATGTGTTTTTCTTTTTCTTTCTGTATCTCTTGTTCCATTCTTTCTTCATTATTTTTCCCTGTGGGTTCTCATGAGCTTGTGGGTTTGTTTGTTTGATTTTAAAAATTACCAAAGGTGGAGCCATGTTAGCAAAACCCAGCAAAGAGTCGTGTGTGACACCTTAAAAAACAACACATTACAAACCTGTTAAGGAGCAATCCATAGGGGGAGAGGGAAAGTCCTACAATTCCCAGCATTCCCAAGCCAGCCATGCTGGAAATTGTAGGGCTCTTTCCCCCCTGTCTAAACAATGCATTGGGCTGCGCCCTTAGTTTTTATGTTGCCCCAAGACTCCTTGTAGCTCTTTTTCATGGTATTCAAGTGCATATTGCTCCCCCCAATGGGGACCCAGTTGCAATGTACCCACTACAACCTCTAGGAGAATAGTTCTGCTTTTTGGGTAAGGATGCTTATGGGATTTGATCATTGAAAATTCCAAGGCAAACTGTGTGGCTCAGAAGGAAATTATCCTTAAGATTATTATTATTATTATTATTATTATTATTATTATTATTATTATTATTATTATTATTTATATAGCACCATCAATGTACATGGTGCTGTACGGAGTAAAACAGTAAATAGCAAGACCCTGCCGCATAGGCTTACATTCTAATAAAACCATAATAAAACAATAAGGAGGGGAAGAGAAAGCAAACAGGCACAGGGTAGGGTAAACAGGCACTGGGTAGGGTAAAACTAACAGTATAAAGTCAGAACAAAATCAAGTTTTAAAAGCTTTAGGAAAAAGAAAAGTTTTTAGCTGAGCTTTAAAAGCTGCGGTTGAACTTGTAGTTCTCAAATGTTCTGGAAGAGCGTTCCAGGCATAAGGGGCAGCAGAAGAAAATGGACGAAGCCGAGCAAGGGAAGTAGAGAGACCCTTGGGCAGGTGAGAAACATGGCATCAGAGGAGCGAAGAGCACGAGCGGGGCAATAGTGTGAGATGAGAGAGGAGAGATAGGAAGGAGCTAGACAGTGAAAAGCTTTGTAGGTCAACAGGAGAAGTTTATATTGGATTCTGAAGTGAACTGGAAGCCAATGAAGAGATTTCAGAAGTGGAATTACATGGTCAGAGCGGCGAGCCAAGAAGATGATCTTAGCGGCAGAGTGGTGAACAGAAACCAACGGACTGATGTGAGAAGAAGGAAGGCCAGTGAGAAGAAGGTTGCAGTAGTCCAACCGAGAAATAACCACTGCATGAACAAGAGTCTTGGCAGAAGAGACAGACAAAAATGATCGAATCCTGGCAATATTATACAGGAAAAAATGACAGGATTTAGCTACTGCCTCAATATGAGGAATAAAGGAGAGCGAGGAATCAAATATAAAGCCAAGACTACGAGCTTCCTTGACTGGAGTAAGTGTAACATCATTGACAGTAAGAGAGAATGAGAGATGAGGAGAAGGTTTAGGAGGAAAAACAAGCAATTCAGTCTTTGCCATATTAAGTTTCAAACGACGATGAAGCAACCAAGCTGAGATATCTGAAAGACATGCCGAGATACGATCGTGAACATCAGGAGAAAGATCCGGAGATGAAAGATATAATTGTGTATCATCGGCATACAGATGATATTGGAGGCCATGAGATTGAATAAGATTACCCAAGGGCAACATGTATAAAGAAAACAACAACGGACCAAGCACCGAGCCTTGCGGAACCCCTACTGAAAGGGGAAAAGAAGAAGACGAGCTGCCATTAGCCAACACGCTGAAAGAGCGACCCGCTAGATAGGAGGCAAACCAGTTATAGACAGAGCCACAAAATCCAAGGTCATGAAGGGAATTTTGTACATCTTTGAAATGTCTGATCAGTTCTTGGCTCCAAAAGTTTATCAGAATGTGTTTTAACACTACATATTTTATGATAAAATACATTTATAGTGCAATCCTACCCATGTCTACAGAGGTAAGTGTGCATAGGATTGCAGCCTTAGGAATGTATACATTTAGGTAAAATACAATTAGACTGCAATCCTATACTCATTTACCTGGGAGTGTGCCCCATTGAACTTCCTGGGACTTACTTCTGAATAGACACACATAGGATTGTACCCCCCACCCCACACACACACACTTTTGCAGAACAGATTTATGAATGAACGCCCACAAAACCAGCAAGGCCTGGAAACAAATCGAGCTACCCTGCTCATCCCTCCATTTTAGGCCTTAGCTAGACCTACCACGACAGAGGAGGGAAGATCTTGTGTTGTGTTTATCACGAGATCCCTCCTCTGTTTACATGTGACGTGCGATGACCTCGGAAGGAAAGGCGTCACGCCCACCATTTTTTAAATTAAAGGTCCAGCGGCACATGAATGCTCATGCACAAAAGGTAAGTAACTGTTTAAATTTAAATTATTTCCCCCGCTCCCCCCACCCTACCCCTGATGGGCACAGCACTCCTGAGGACTTATGCTCCCAGCTCCTCATGAGGAATTGTGCGGAGCTGGGTCAACCAGCGTTCCATGGTCTTGGGCTCAGCCCTTGGAAAAATCAGGGCTAAAGGGGACGGCGAGATCCCGGGGCAAGGGAGGGATCATCCCTCCCTGATCCCAAGATTCCCTGTGTGTCATGTGGATGCACAGGGACGATCCCGGGGATCACCCCGGGATTTCACCCCGTCTAGCTATGGCCTTAGTATCCATATTTGTTTTCCACCTTATTGCTTCATTTCCATTAGTGTTCACCATGCTTATTCATGCTGATAATCACAAAAGCAAAGCGCAAGACTCATAATTTACTTCACCTGGTTCATCATAAGAACTTTTTCAGTCTGGCTTAATATTCTTTTTTTCCTTTTCTTTTTTTCAAGCCAAAGGCTTAACAATATAAACATTTTGTTTAAGGGGGGGGGGAACCTATCAGAGCCGCCAAGGTTGAAATAACTTTCAAGCTACAAAAAGCTGACTTTAAGTAAATTTCACTGAACCACCAACGTGATCAAAGAAAGAACTTTTGTGTTTTTATTTATTTATTTAGAGTAGAGAGTGGGCATTAATTAGCACTTTAACTAAAAATCAGATCTCCCATTTTATCTTTGCCTTTCTTAATTATTTTTTTCCTGTTTCCCCTGCAGCTGTGCTTGCTATCACACTTTGTCACATCATCCGTCAACCAGCTACTGAAGCCAACTCCTCGCAACAAAGAGAGACGCTTGTGAGTTTATATTGCTGCCATAAATTTTTGGACAATAAACTTCTTTGCAAATAACCCCATAACTCCTGGATACACTGCACGAACCAGTTCATCAAATAACCTCCATGCTGGGATTTGTGGAATGTTCCATCTTGAGTCAAAGCTGGAGATCAAAAAGCAAACATTAAAAAAAACTTATAAAATATACTGGAAAGATCATGAATGTCACTGGGTGAACAGGGAAAACTCCACCTGCTGAAGAAGGGGGAAAGCCAGGGTTGTTTGTTTTTTCCAAAATCTTCCAAGTGAAAACCTCCAAGTTCATGAAGCTTATGAGCCAAGGAAAATCTTAATTAGAGGCTGGTGGTTCCAAAGGCAGCAGGGGGAGCAAGCCAGGGCCGCCCTAAGGGGGTGAGGGTGCATGCATCCTACAGGCTGGAGAACCACAGGTTCCCCACTGCTGACATTGCCATAAATCACAGACCATCTGCAACCTCTGGACAATATAAGGTGTGCATGCATTAAATACACCTTATGTCACACACTAGTAGTGCAGAGATGCTTGCTGAGTGACTTTACCAAGAATACCCAATCATTTTCATGCCTGAGCAGGGATATGAACCCAGGTCTTTCCAGTCGGAGTCCAACACTAACCACTGCACCACACTGCCTCAGCAGGACTGCAAATACATGTAGTTGTGCAGACGTTCAGCCAGTGCGCTAGATACCAAAATATTAATTTGGGGGTTCAAATACAGCTTTGGAAAGGGAATAACCATTCACAACAGACAGATATTTGAATCTTGAAAGTGAAATGTTACCTCCAAAGATTGTGTTTTCAATAACTTTCTTTTAAATTATTTACAGACAATGTGCTGCAGAAGAAATCCAAATAAAATTCCTAAAATCATGAGAAAAAATGGGGCTGAAGGGCTGCTCCGGTTAAGAGCATAATCCTATGTGTATTTGGAGAGAAAAATGTCCTCCAACTCCCAGCACGCCTCAGCCTTGGATTTTCCTATCAATACATGCCTAGGATTGTACCCTAAAATATCTAGAAATGGATCAAATTGTCCGGGAAAAAGGAAAGGGGAAAATTGGGATAAAAACAACAGCAACTGGTATTGCCTGTAAAATAAATAAATAAACTTGTTATAAAATATTAATTTTCAAAAGATAGAATTTCAAAAGATAAGCAAGCGATTTATTGCACACTAGTGATTGGCCATTCATAGAAGTTTTCAAATCGATTTCATGATGTCACCAACAACCAGGATGTCTCCCACAGAATCCTCTGGGAATCCCGGGATAAAAAGAAACACTTTTAAAGCGGTAATATCCAGGAAACAGCAGGATCCTCTGCCACTAGATGATGCTGTCTCAATAGAACTCAATGGGACTGAACAGAGCGGAAGTACTCAATTCAAATATCTTATCGCTGCCTCCTCCTGTCTAATGCAGCTTACAACAATCCCGCCAAAGAACCAGGAAGCACAAAAGCCCCAGGTAAACAACACAATTTCCCTTAATGTAGGAAGCTCACTGCATTTCAGCTTGTAATTTACCAAGAAATAAATGTTGAACTTGCTTGGGTGAGGGTTTTTTTTTTTAAAAAAAAACCCAAACTTCATGCTGTCAGTTTCAGTCGAGCTCAGTTAAAATGGGGAGGGGGGTACTGATTTTCTGTGGGATGACTATGCTGTTTACTACTAAAAGTTAACATTTATTGTAACCAATGAGATCCATGCATGGCAGAAAACTCCAGGAACGAGGACAGCATTGTGGAGTTGTAGATACATAACAGAAACCCGTTATAAATATCTGCTATTAAATGCAAGAAAGCATATTTCAAAGCCAAAAAAAAGGAAAGAAAGTGCTCTTTAAAAATATTTTTTATGAGGCAGGGATTAAACTAATCAGTGTTGAGGATACTTCACAGAACCCAGCAACGGAGGCTAAACTCAAGAACAAAGGCCAGCTCCCCTTTCTACAAGTCCAATAATTTTTGTTTCATCAGCACCATTGACAAAATTATATTGTGTCTTAAAAGGTCAATCGATGTCTCAAGTGACCTCACCCAGCAAAGACTTTGGGAAAAGAAGGAGGGAAATTTAGGGCTCGGACCAGCCAACGTGAAACATTTTTACAACCCAGTTTTGTGTATATTAACGGAGGTACGTCCCATTATATTCTTTGGGGCTTATTCTGAAATCCCTGTGCATTGGATTGCCGTTGAAGGTGGTCAGGGGTCTAACTTTGCAGAGGACCGTCCTCTGTTTGAAGGCATCCTTTATTTGAAGGGCTGTCCAATCCAGGTCCAGTTTAAACGCAAAGAACCACAAGAAAGGAGAGCGGCAAGGACCTTGAAGTTGCCAATCAGCACCTGGACTGCAAACTGAGCAGGTACAAAGGCCACTGTCTGACCCACTATGGTGAAATGTGTTGTATTTCTATTTAAGCCATTGGCCCCAGTCAGACAACACTCTAAACCTTGCTGCTGAACCACAAAATGGTTAACAGAATTTTGTGGTTAAGCGGCACGGTTTAGAGTGTTCTCTGAACGTGGCCATTATTTCTAGATCTACGTACATCTGTACATATAAATTAGCATGTGCAATTTATTTATTTATTTATTTTGCAAATTGACAACCTCTTTTGTGATGGTGCATTTCCTCTCTTTTTTTGGCAAGGTCTAAGTGGCCACTCTATTTTGAGGGGGTGCATTGCTGGTTTTACAGGGAAAGATTTTAAACATGCACTTGCACTTAACTTTGACACTGAAATGACTGGGCATTAAAAGTCTGAATTCTTGCTGATTGGGCCCTTGTTTTTCTATACGTTCAAGAAATACAAAGAAGAACATTCTACCCTTATGCTGTGTATACATACACTAGTCTATTGTCAGCTTGATGTTGTCCATTGTTGGAAGGTTACTGTGCATTCCACAATACAACATTATAGTTTTCTTTATTACAACTGGGAATTCAGCTGTGCTGGTAAATTACAGTTTAAGATGCTTGCCATTTAATTTAAAAAGCAGTTAGTCATGCAATAGAAATCTTTGTTAAATGTAGCATATTTGCTAAATAACATATTTTCTCCAGCTCGATGACGGAAAATAGACCCCGGGTGTTTCCTGATTCAGTTCTAACCCCTTAAAATGTATTGGAATTTGTCTTTTTAAGTCGTTTGGCTAAAAGCGAGATCTGTTCACACATATATCATCTGACATTCCCAGTACTTAAATAACATTGGTTGTCTGGTTCAATAACCTGCTTTTTTGTAAAACCAGTATTTGGAGCCAGGTTTAAATGTCCTAAACTTTATGATTCAGCATGACTTAAAATAATGGCTGTTGTAATTTAAAGGAAAATTATTAATTGGCAGGGGTGGGTAAAGAAACACACACAATGGTGAGTGAAGTGACTAATGAAATGGTTTTTTTTTAAAAAAAAATAATGGATACATATAGAAGTTTGGAATTGAAAGTTAGTAAAATTCTACTAGAGGTAAGCCCTTCTATTTAGCAGTGCCAACTGCATCCTGGTACAAGCTGTGTCTTTTTAAATTTCACATGCAATTCTTCTCCTTTGCGTGTGTGTGTGGGGGGGACACAGAGACTGAGCTATATTGCTGTTAGTGTGTGAAATTCACATTTAAAATGTGTATTGTTTTTAAAATTGTGGCCCAGGATAATGGCCATGTTCTGCAAGGCTTGAAATGCTATGGAATTCATAGAAATCAATATTTTCAGAGATTGTCCTGCCTGAAACATCAACCCACTGACTAAGAACTTACATTGGTATTATTATTATTATTATTATTATTATTATTATTATTATTATTATTATTATTATTATTATTATCTTCAGGCCTTACTAAGATACAGCAGCAGAGGCATTGCTAGCTCCGCAAAAGATCAGTTCTTAGCCTCCAAACTGCAAAACATAGGGATCATATTGGCCTACCTTATAGTGCTGTTGTAAAAAAGGATTAAACATAGTATAGCACACTATATTGCCACACATTTTCAGCATATTGACTAAGGGAGCAATGTTATGTATGTTTAGACAAAATAAAGTTTTACAACTTCCAGCATTCCTCAGCAGGCCATGCTGGGTGGGGGATGCTGTGAGCTGTAGGACTTTTGTACATATACATAGGATTGTATGTACTCAGTCCTACTTAAGTACTCAGTCCTACTACAGACCTCAACCCATGTGCCTGGATCTGATGAATGGTGCCTCTGATGAGGCAAGGGTATGGAATTGCAGGCTTGTTCTCACCTGAATAGTGATGGAAAAAACTTTCAGTTTTGCACCCAATTCTGTGCATGTCAGCATCATGGCGAGGTTCATAGCTAAGCACCACAGAGAATAGCATATCGCCAGCCACACTGATTCAAAGCCTGAGTTTTAACTCATTTCTTATCCCCTGATTTTGATTGTTTTGAGTGTTTGATTATTATTTATTCATCAACTGTCTTTCAATTATCATCATCCGCCTTGAGGCTCATTATTGGGGAAAAGGCAGGATATAAATATCATCCATCATCATCAACAAAATCCAGAGGCAGTTACCATAAAAGAAAATGCAAAAACAAATAAAATGTCTGTATTACTAATCAGGATGATCAGAAGAGAAATAAGGATTAAAAAGCAGCGCAATCAGCAAGGCTAAAATTATGCCTAAAAGGCTTGGGGAATTAGTATGGTCTTTGCCTGATGCCTTCTTTGTCTAGGGACAAGACTCCAAAACTTGGGTGCCACCACTGAGAAGATCTTGACCCTAGTAGCCACCTGCTTCACCTCAGAGTGTGTGTGTGTGGGGGGAGATAATCACTTCAGAGAAAGCCTTCTACTGAAGATCTTAAACAATGGGGCAGGCACAGAGACTCCTAGCTGGATGGAACCTTTGGAACTATGGGAAGTCTACACTGTACACTTTGGGAAATTATTTGCATTTGTGGAGGTCCACCTGATCCATGACACAGAATGTCAGGGTGGGCTGAAGGGATGCAGGACTAGCATAGCCTATACTTGGGGTCCCCAACCTTTTTGGATCCATGGGCACATTTGGAATTTGAAAAACTGCTGTGGGCACCACCACAGAATGGCTCCCATGTAATATGACTAGTCACATAATGGCTGCCGTTGGGGACTGACTAGTCAAAAGTGAGCTAAAGAGCTGGTGGGTGGAGAGAAAGAGCAAGGCTAGAGGCTAGAATGGAGAGAAACAGTGAATTATAGAGTGAGGGGAAAATAGCAAGGCAAGGGGGTGGGAGAAAAGAACATGACTTGAGCTAGACAGGGAGAGAAAGAAGACAACCCTGATGTTTTATTCTTTTTTCTTTCTTTCTTTTTTAAGGAGCAGGCAGTAGAGAGCTTTGTGAGTGCTGTTAGAGGTTCCTGTGGGTGACAGGGTACCCACAGAACAGATGCCGCATTTGGAACTCCTGCCTGCTAGATTTGTGGGGTTGGTATGTGAGAGTCTGGGCGATAAACGTCCCTCCCTTTTCCAGCGTTCCTTCTTCAGCATCTAATTACCAGCTGATTCACTGAACTGAGAGCCTGGAGATGTGATTTCCCCTCCCCCACACACTGAAATTGATATTGATTTCAGATACTTAATGACAACAGTAAGAGAGATTAGAATGTAATGTTCTTATGCAAAGAGAATTCCAAGAAAATGTTTTTCATGATCGCTTGTAAAACGGAATACACGGGAGGTCAGGATTTTTTATCTTCTCTTGCAGTGCTCTTGTTCTCAGTGATATTTCTTTCCTCTTTAAAAGAACACAAAAGTTAAGCAAATGAAGGGAAAGTCAAGATGCCAGAAAAGTGCATTGCACTATCAACGTGCACATGTTATAAACACACACACACACACATATATATCGCTTGTTATTTGAGCCTGTGATTGCAATATGAATGAATGCCAGATAGATATATTGATATGCTTCTCCCATCTGCATACATGCATTCTTGGCATGCATTTTTCAGACCCCTTCCCTTAGGCTAACACTAAAAAGAAAAGAAAATCCCTTTCTGGATGAATCAAATAACTCTTTGTGAAAATCACTTTCTGGAAGGCAAATTAAATTCTAGATTTCGCATCATTACTGGGGATAGAGAGTTCTCACATTACAAAGGACAGCTTTTCCTAGCCTTTTCCTACTCAAATGCACATTGCTAGATGGCCAATGGTCAGGAATTCTGGGAGTTGTAGTCCAAAACGTCTTGAAGGTAGACTGATCCATAGTGCTTGGAAAAAAGAAAGAAAAGAAAAATCTTGAAAAAGAGTTACAGTCTTGAAAGGTGGCTAAGAAATCCATTACACAGATCAGCAAAAAAAAAATTGAAGTGTACCTTGCTGTTAATGTTTGAGGATGGGGGTGGGGGGGCGTGCAAGAACACTTCACCTAAAGTGTCCCCATTTCTGCTAACAGTTCTCTGTGAACTTGCTACCAAGAGACCATTTCAACATGAGAGGCTTTAGGATGCATCTGAACATAGAGGAGCATCAAACACATTTTTATTAGGAATCTAATCTTTGTGAACACTAATATGACATGACCTGATCTGCACCTCCTGGACCAATGTGTGGGCTGGAACTTGGTTAACTGTTAGTCTTTGCAGGTCCCAAAGGTTCTGATGCAGTTTGGAGCTCCCAAAAGTATGAACATGAGTTTAAATGTGTATATACCTGAAGGTCCTCTCCAGAAGCCACCAAGTGAAGTGAAGCAGGTGGCTGCTAAGGAAAAGGCCTTCTTGGAGGTGGCATCACTGTTGTGAAATACCCCCCCCCCCAAGAGAGGCTTCTCTATACCTTCTTTATCATCTTTCTAGCACCAGGTGAAAAGCTTTTTATTTACCCAGGTTCAGTGAAGGCTGGTGGCTCCAATATTAGTCCCATAGCACATGTCTTGTATACATACCTCATGCCTTGTAGGTAGAAGGTCCCAGTTCAGTCTTGACTATCTTCAGTTAAAAGGTTCTCAGTCAGGCAATATTTCTGGGGCCCCACCACTGGCTGAAACAGATACTGAGTGGGATGACTCTCCCCCCATTGCAGTGGCTTCCCGAATGGCACAGGGAAGGTGAAACATCTGGGACTGAGCCAGCAGCTGGAGGAGTGTTGCTCCTGCCACTGACACAGTAGTAATACTTTGCCTGCTTCCCCAGTGTGGAAGGTATCTCACTAGTGAGTCACCCCACTCACATCCCACACTGTTATCTCCAATCTGTAATCAGTGATAACAGTGAGGATTCCCATGACAGCACTCTCACTCAGGGGAAATCCCACTGTTAGCTCCTATCACAGATCCTCGCCAAACCACACAGCTTGAAAGAATCCCAGGAAGATCTGCAGGCCAGATAGGGAATTTCTGCTGGTTGGAGGTTGCCCTCCACTTCTCTAGTTGAAGATATTTCTCTTTGTAGTAGAGTCTTAATACATGTTCCAAGTGACTTTTTAACTTTGGAAGTGATTGCCCTGGTATAGTCCAGAGATCACCTTCTATTATTCAGCATCAGCGTTCTAGAATTATTAACATCTAGTATTTGTGGTGGAGGCTGATGGCTCCGACGTCAGTGGGGCGGTGAATCCACTCCAGGTTTCAGTCAGAAAAAGTCAGAACTCCAAAGGAGCTATCCAAGGTTCACCCACCTTGCATTTAAAACAAAATCTGGGCCCTCTGTGTAAGCCGTGTTTGTTCATTTGAGCTAGGAACCCTAGACATGCCTGCTCAGAAGTGTATCCCACTGACTTCAATGGAATTTATACTCAGGAAGTAGATATAGAATTGTAGCCTAACACTGCAATCCTACAACTTCCATTAATCTCAATGGGACTTGCTTCTGAATAGATATGCATAGGATTTTGCTGTAAGTGATTTTATTTTTCTTCATTAGAAAAGAAAAATTTACATTTTAATGTTATTTTTAATGTTATTTTACTCATTATTTTGCATTTTAATATTGTGTTGTGTATTTTTATAAGCTCCCCAGGAACATGTATTGATAGGTAGCTATGTGAAAATAATAATAATAATAATAATAATAATAATAATAATAATAATAATATAGAAATGTTATTTTTTTCATGCAATTTTGAAAAATTGCAGATTAATGTGGGAACTGAACAGAATGGGCTTATGAGCAAAGATATGCAAAATTCATGAATTGGAGATATTTCTCATTTTTACAGTCGTTAATACGTTAAACCATTCTGGTTTTCACGAGAATTAATTCCTTATTCCAATCACATGTGCTCTGGGTAGCTTTGGCAATCCCTCCCCTGCTTTTTTTTAAACATGCAGTTGGAAAGAGCCAGAATATGGTCAGATACAAACTCCTTTGTAGTGTCAAAACAAATGCAAGAATAGTGACATGTGAACCACAGAGATCCGACTGGAAGATATGTGCTGCATATTCACATATGGCCATTCTGGCGTTATAAACTTGCAAGAGTTTGGCCATTTTCTGGCAACTTCCCAGCTGTGAAACATCTAAGAAGAGATCTTCTGTTATCTTCCCTTTTTAAAAAAACACATTTTTTAAAAAAATGTTCTTGGCAAAAGAGATGGACTTGCATCAGTTTCACAAAGGAAGTAGAGCGCCCTCTAGCCACCGTCTTTCAGAAGAGCTTTTATCCTGACATTTTCGTGTTTTACTTTTTACAATGTGGGACTTTCATTTATGTAGCCGTAAAACTGTACTCTAAACATCAATGATAAGTCTGCTTCATCGTTATTGGGCTTCTAATTATCTTGGCTACTCAGAACAGAAGGAAAGCAAATTGTCCAGGATGTCCAGTGCATCTCTCACACACAAACACAAACTCATCAAGTGTGATGAGGTCTCTGCAAACTTTAATTAGTTCATTGGTGCAATAGCCACAGTTTAAGATTTGACCTTTGATTAATTGGTGGAGATGACAGGAACAACTTTGGAATGGAATTCGTAAAGAGCATGTCACACTGGTTCTTTGTTTCCTGTACTAAGTCTTGGGAGTAGTTTTTGTGTGTGTGTCTGTCCCACTGAAGATGCTTTTTATTCCCAGTTTGTATCCAATGCTAGTATTTATTAGGGTCCAGTAAGCATTTGTCTAACTATGTCTGATAGAAAGCAATGATATGGGCCTTGATCACAACTAATGGTTGAAACAGACCTAATGCAAGCTCTGGGTAAAATCCTCACCTGTGTACATTTTCTATGCATGCCCTATCCCATTTAAATACACTACACTAACCATGTGCACCAGCCCATTTATGTATAGAATTAGCATGCCAGAGACTGGTGACCCAGGCAGGTGTACTGCTGTGCATGATGAGCTGCGCATGAAGACCTCTACACATAATTAGTCAGTGCATGTGGTATTTAAAACATTTCTTGGCCACCTTTCAGTGCAGAAGCCCTCTCAAGGACAACAGTAAAAACAACAACATAAAAACGATTAAAATATTAAAAGCAATCAAACCATAGCCATAATAAAACAGCAATTAAAAACAATTATAGCCAACAATAACACCAGCAACAACAATGGCAATAGCAGGAACAACTGTATTCATATCTCAAGAAGGCCACAGTAAAATTATATGTTTTCAAGGCTTTCTTTAAAAGCTGCAAAGACGGTGCTTGGCAGACATCCAATAGCAGTTTGTTCCAAAGGTGTGAGGCCACTGCAGAGAAGGCCCTCTCCTGTGTGATTGCCTGCCTAATTACAGTCATGGGTGGGAAAATGAGAAGGGCCTCATGATAGAGCAAGCATAGACCACTTAAGGGCTAATGCCGGGCTGAGGCTCCCTCAGCAAAATCCTCCTCCTAGGTTGGTGATCTCCCCTCCCAATCAAGGGCTTGCCTACTGGTAGGCAACTAAGAAACTAATGTAACTGTTAATCCAGGTGGGAAGTTCACTTTGAAAATGAGGCAGCAAGTTAACATAAGCAAACTCACATTCCCAGTTAAATCAGAAAAAAAGAAATAAAAAGATTCAGAGATTTATAGCTGTGCCAAACTGATAGGGTTCTTGGGGTTGTGGTGGACAGCTCGGTGAAAATATCAACCCAGTGTGTGGCCACTGTAAAGAAGGCAAACTCCGTGTTAGGCATTATTATAAAAGGAATTGAGAATAAAACCGCCAGTATCTTACTGCCTTTATACAAATCTTTGGTGCAACCACACTTAGAATACTGTGTACTTTTCGTCACCACACCTAAAAAAAAGTTACTAGGCCTGTTCAGAAGACACCTTAAACCCTGCTGGTTAAGGCTTTTGGCTAAGCAGCAGGGTTTAAGGTGTCTTGTGTGATGCGTTTTACTAAACCCTGCTCACTCACTACCCACAGTTGGGCCATCTGCAGCAGGGTTAGCAGCTTTAACCATGGCTTAAATATCATGGCTTATGGTTAGTGCTAATCCCAGAGAACAACAGTTTCACTAACCACAGAGCCTGAAGTGTTGTATGGACAGGCCCATTGTAGAGCTGGAGAAAGAGCAGACAAGGGCAACTAAAATGATCAAGGGGCTGGAGCATCTCCACTATGAAAGAAGGTTACAGCAGCTGGGATTGCTTAGCTTGGAAAAAAGGAGGGTAAGGAAAAATATGATAGAAGTGTACAAAGTTATGTATGGTACGGAGAATGGAGATAGGGAGACATTTTTCTCCCTCTCTCAAAATACTAGAACCCGGGGTCGTCCTATGAAGCTGATTGGTGGGAGATCCAGGACAAATAAAAGGAAGCACTTCTTCACACAGTGCATAGTTAAACCTCAAGATGTAGTGATGGCTACCAATTTGGATGGCTTTAAAAGGGAGTTGGACAAATTCCTGGGCAGGATCTACACTACTGCTTTCAAATGGTTTATAACAGTAGTGACAACTGTTGGGGCCCAAGACACACTCCAGATACAGTTTTCAAACCATTTCCAAAGTGTCATATCCTGCTTGGTGTAGATCAGGCCCTAGAAAAGACTATCAATGGTGACTAGTCCTGATGGTTATGTGCTACCTTCAGTATTAGAGGCAGTAAGATGAGGAATATGGGTGGGAGGGTGCTGTTGCATGTTGTGCTGCTTGTGGGTCCCTGGTTGAGTGCTGGACTAGATGGACCCTCGGTCTGATCCAGCATGGCACTTATGTTTTTACACAATCAATTGATTGGTAGAAATCACTGTAATGGTGGCTTCTCACAAAAAATCCAGCAACTCCCATGAAGCATCACTTTCTTATGAGAACTTTGCCCATCAACCTCTGTCAACACAGGAAAATCAGAATGGAGTAAGAGGGGTTAATTGTGTTATTATGTGTTAGATCCAGTCATTCCTCACTAGCCCACAGAGTCCTGCTCTCCCCTGAATGCTTCCCAAGGGTCAGGGGACCATTCTGAGTGGGTCGGACTGTAGGGCAGGAGATTGAGGGGTAAGAGGGATTTCATGGGAAATTCTGCAGTTTCTGTGAAGAGGTGCAGAAGGTGTCTCTGCTTGATTTCCCATGAACTCCTCCTTCCCTCCCAATCCCTTGGGGGGACTCTGAGGAATGGCGGGAAGAGGTTGTGTGCACGGCCAGTGCTACCATTAGGCCAACTAGGCAGTTGCCTAGGGCACAGACCTCACAGGGGCGCAGCACTGCCCTTTAAAGGTCACAGTTTTATACAAATTAGCTGTTTAAGAAAAAAACATAATAAAAGGAAAATATAATAGTTCAAAAACTCTTACTGAACAGCTGAATCGAAGTTGGCAGTTTTGGGGTGTGTGTGTGCAAGTAGCTTGCCTTACCTAGGGTGCAAAATAGTCTGGCACCGGCCCTGGGTATGTGTGAAAGACCGCTTCTGCCTGCCTTCTTACACAGGTGGATATCTTGATCCGACCCTATGAATTTAAATTTTACAGTTTTAACTCTGTATTTTAATTTTATATCTATTTTGCTGTGTGGTTTTATCCTGGTTGTGCTTTTTATACTGTATTTTGTATTTGTGCTTTTAACCTGTTGGTTGTTTTATTATGGTTTTAATTTTTGTGAACCGCCCAGAGAGCTTCGGCTATTGGGCGGTATAAAAATGTAATAAATAAATAAATAAATAAATATTTTTTTCCAATCCTTCCTCCAAGGTGCTCAGAGCAGTATAAATGGGGTTTCCTCTAATGTTAGGAAGGAGAGACTGCAGAAAGCAGAGTGCTCTGGAGATAATATTGAAGGAATATCATCTCCACAGCAGCCCTATGAGGAGAGACAGAAAGAACTGGGCATGTTTAGTCTGGAGAAGAGAACATCGAGGGGAGACATGATAGCACTCTTCAAGTGTAACGGGCTCAAGTTACAGGAAGCCAAATTCTGGCTGGACATCAGGGAAAACTTCCTGGCTGCTAGAGCGGTACAATGATGGAACCAATCTCCCACCCTAGAGGCATTCAAGAGGCAGTTCAACAGCCATCTGTCAGGTATGCTTTCAGGTAGATTCCTGCATTGAGCAGGGTGTTGGACTCGATGGCCTTATAGGCCCCTTCCAACTCTGCTATTCTATGATTCTAAAGGGTTAGATTGGAAAATGATATGCCAAGGGAAGAAGGTTAAATGCCATCATTGGCATTTTTTAAAAAGTCCATGGCTACAGTCCTATACATGTTTACATTTTGGAGATGGGTTTAGCACCTTGGGTAGATCCTCTAGAGTTCTGGCTGGTTCTGATTGAAACCCAGAATGGCTTCACAATCCCACTGTGTTTGGACCCACCAGCCTCTCCAGGTTATTACCAATAGGCATTTAGCAGCCTTGAAAACATGCTCTGAAGTACTAGATAGTCCTTATCATTTAGCACAAGCATGAGGGTAAAAGTTAATTTCTGTTTCAGATGAGTTAATACCCACTAAGGTAATGTCTGGGTGTTTGATGATTTCTCCAGCAATCAGAGCATATTTTGGGGTGACTGGCACACTGACATGGTGGACCTAGATCAGGGGTGGGAAGGAGGTCGATTTCTGGATGGTTTGGACTTCAGCTTCCAGAAAGCTCTGCCAGTATGACCAATGGCCAGGAATGCTGGGAGCTGAAGTCCAAAACATCTAGACATCTACCTTCTGCTCACCTCTGGTCTAGACAGTGCAAGTTCCTATGTTGAATGCTTTGCCTCTTGTCCAAGGGTACTAGAATAATAAAAATGAAAAACGTGGGTACGAAGGAGAGGGAAAGCAGCCATCATGCTAAAGAAGAACTGGTAGTTGCAAACCTCAGTGATAACAAGCACTTCTACTGCAACTGAAGTACTTCCTGTTTTGCTTCTGGGTTTGTGGCTACCATCACTGGGGATATCCAACATTTGGAAGGGCAATTACAGGGCAGGCTTCTTCGATATGAAACTGGGCTTGGTTACAGCTTCCAGAGGACTCTGGGAGTCTCCATTTAGGAAAATGCTGGCTTTATCATGCTCTGGTCATAGTCAAATATGCTCAGATGAAGCTGAAAATATGCCGGACCTTGTGTCCAATCCAGAGCGTTCATCATAACTGTTCTGCCAACTCTTACCCAGTCTGCCTTGCTCAGCTGCTCTAGCCACACCAAGGCGAGAGCCACCGACATAGTTGAGTGCTGTGGGCTGCTTGATGCGGACACTTTTGCAGGTGGCTTGCTCTTTCCTGGCAGAGAAGCAAAAGGCGCAACGTTTAAATAGCTACCAAGGAAATCTTGGTTCAGGAAGAAACGGCCATGCCTTTGAGCCTTCAAAGTTACAGTGACCTCAGCAGCTTTAAGCTCTGTGCCGATAATAAACATCCTGGATACATTTGTCTTTGCTACAAAAACCCATTTTCTGGCTTTAAATAAGTAGGTGTCAGTGGTTAGTTTTGGAACGACAATTCATTTTATGGAATTTTAGCCCAGACTTTCAAAACTGTCTCTCTGCCCTTGGAAATCTGTCCCCATTACAGATACATCATGCTCTTCCTGGTTTGAATATAATTGTAAATTGATGGAATACAGAAGAGTCGATGCATATATACATTTTAGCCTCATTTTGCGTATAAGAAAGCATGTCATGGTTCCCTCCTAATCAAATCAAAACTAGACAGTGAAAGTTTGTGACTACCATCATTGGCTATTTATTTATTTTTTACATTTCATCTTGCCCTTTTTCCAAGGATTTTTAAAACTTTGCCTCCAAACAGTACAGTATTGTCATAACATTGTGAGGTATGCCTCACAAGCTCAAGGTATGCCTTGCACAAAACTGCACAAAAGCCAGGAAACCTCAGAACAATGTATGGTTGGGGGAATATGTTTTGGGCCTGGTGTTCTCCAAATGTTTTAGATTACAACTCCCATCAGCCTCAATGGGCAAGGATCATGAGACTGGTAGCACAAAACATCTGGAGGGCACCAGGTTGACTTCTCCTGAATTAGAATGTCAGACCAGCACCTAAGAGAACTGAGTTGTAATCTCTACCTATAAAGCGGAAAGTATGTGGGTGTCACATAAGTATGTCCCAAAATGTTTACCCACTTCCACATATGGCACTGCCTTAATGCTGTTCACCCAGACAGGTCTTTGTGTACATGGGTCAGAAAAAAATTAAAACATGAATTTTGGGGGTTTAAGTATTTTTAAAAAATTCAATAAAAACTTAGGTTTACGCCTGCAACTCCCAGCATGCCTTGGGCAGAACTCCCAGCATGCCTTGGGTGGGAGGCCAGATTTTCTGGCCTTTGTTGGCCATTGTGATTCCTAAACTCAGTCAACCCAATTCCACATAAAAGGAAACGACCCACATACATGGGCTGCATCCATTTGTGGTGTCTCCTCCCACCTGCAATGTGTGGTTTTAAAATCATAACTAGATACAACACCGTGTCCTTGAGAGGCCGAACTCTTGACATGCTCAAAGGCATCCCATCCCGATATTGCTGTTTTCTCAAAAACTGAGGGAAGCACACACTGGAGCTGGCTGGAGCAGAAGGGATGGTGGTCACAGCTCTGGACCCATCACTGACGGCAATGGCCAAGCTACCCGTGAGTCAGTCAGCCAGCTTCCTCAGAAAGAGAGAGAGGGATGAGGGAAGAAATGAATTTAATTTCTTTTAAAGTTACCTCACAGGCCTAGGACTGGCCTACCTTGCAGGGTTGATGTGGGGGTGAGAGAGGAAAATAATGAATTTAATTTGTTTAAAGGTTAACTCACAGGCCTAGTACCGGCCTGCTACTTTAATATGATTACATGGCAGACATATATCTTATGGGGGGCCAAGTATAAACTTGAAATTTGGCACACTGATAGGTCTGGCTGTACAAATGTACCACAAAAAATATATATATCTAAAAACAGTAATTATTTGATTTTAAGTATTTTTAAAGAATTTAATAAAAAAAAAAAAACCTGAGGCTTATGCCTACAATCCCAGCATGCCTTGGGTGGAATTCCCATGAGTCTTCTCTTGCCACCAAACTATGACTCATGGTCATGACCAGTACAAATTGCTATTATTCCTTCAGGACATTCCATAAACAACATTTCTTCAGCAGGAGATATTGAAAATTGCTTTATGTTATAAACACAATTCACGGACTTGAGCAACGACGGACATATCAGCTAGTCCCATATAAAGCTCACTGCATGAACTCAGGCAAGAAAAGGATGCTTAGTTGCAGAATCTTAGTATGAACTTACTCAGCAAGTGCAGCAAACAAGAAATCCTAACTTTAAGAAAGATATTATGGGACCATGGTTCTTATTTATTTCCTATGTTGAAGTCCTTCAAACTTTTGATCAAATTCCAACCAAATACAGTTTCTATATTCTTTCTGACTAACATACACACAAAATTAATACACATTCATGTGATATGGTGTGTAAACTGTATTTTTATTCTTTCATTACATATTGAGCTCCTACTTAGGCCATTTTATTGTAGATGTTCCACAAGACTAAGAGGTCCATCAGAGAGGGGGAAATCATGGTTCCCTACCATCACTTCTCCACCCCTGCTCCTGTCCCACAATACTTCCTCTTTCTTCCCAGAAAAGAAAGAGGAAGTAAACAAAGACCACATGCCCCATTCAGGGGCAGTTTTTATTGCACCGCTTTTTCTGCACTTAGCAGAAAATGGCAGCACATTCTGTTTCCCCCCAAAAAGTTGTATTTTGGGGGATCTATTTTGTCATGAGAAGAAGGCAAGAAGGAGCAGGAGGCAGGCAGGAGGTGGCACGTAATCTAAAAGATGCGTAAAAAACCATGAGTGGATAGTAGAGAGCGTGCAATAAAACTTCATCTGATGAACCTCTAAGAATCATAATTAGTGACGTCCTTTGTTACTTTACTGATCTTCTAATATTATTATGTATGTTCTTTTTGTTGCCTTTATTTTGTTAATTTTATTTTGAAATAACATTTTATGAGAGAGAAAAAAGTTAGAACATATGAGCAATTGCAAATTATTTCCAATTGACAGCAAGCCTTCATCGATGACCGGTGGTAGAATATGTAAACCATGTGAACATATGAACATACTTCCATCTGAAGGGACCTCCCTACCATCTTATTATTTGCCAGGTTAAAATCTTCTTTGTTTCCAAGATCTCACACAAGGAGCAAAAGGACTGTAATGAGCCAACAAATATATACCAGACCAAAACTATATATATGAAAAAAGCATCACAAATAAGTCAGTCAAGTTACAGAAACTGGTCTGGGAGTGACTGCTTCTGAATGTTCTTACCATGTTATTGAAACAAAGGACTTTCCTGTGAAGCATCAGTGCTTGAAGCTGAGTTTTAAAACAAAACAAAAAATATGTTTCCGATAAAGGCACCACTTGGACTTAAAAGACTGTGGGGAAAGGAAACCGCAAATGAAAAAGAAGGGGTGGGGGAGGAAAATCAGTGAGAATGAAAATTAAAAAGAACAGAAAGAAATATCCAGTAAGTCCTGGAGAAATCATTCCTTATAGGCATTATTCCTATCACAATAAAGAGCTTGCAGCATCCTAAATTCCCAATAAACAGCTGAATTCTGTGACATGGAAATGCTCTTAGAATTAGGCCTTGTTCCATGTTAGGCCTTTGATATGATTATATCCTAGTGTACAGGCCAAGACAGAAGCAAAGCTTTTGAAGGCAACCATACGAGCTAGCCTCACTGCTGGAATACTTAACTTTTATTACCTTTACCACTAAAATTAGACAAGACTGCCGGCCTCGTTTACAAAAGACAGCTCTAACGTTCATTATTTTATGAAGTGAAATACAAGCAATACTTTCAGATGAGCAGCAAAGCATTGCCTGCTGCAGATTCCAATAAATACCTCTTCCTTTCATGTTCAAGGTTCAAAGGTTTGCAGGTCTGGAAAGCTTGATGGAGGACCAAGGGCGAAGCCAGATTCAATTAATTAAGACACATCTTAGCTCGTGGCTTGTAAAATATGTGCTCAAGCACCCTGAAGATGATGATAACTTCACCATGCAAAGTCTCCAGACAAGGGTTTTATTATGTGCCGAGCCTGCGACGTGGCAGGAAGAGAATGTGGCATTGTCTTTGGCTGGGAAAACCTAGGTGAGAGAGTGAGACAGAGTAGCAAATTCATTCATAATCTTGGATCTCAACCATCAGGGGTTTTAATCAATCGCTGAATTATTGTAGAAAGAAAGTTATCTGCATTATTACTTTGCATACTGGACAGTTGCGCTAGGATCAGTTTGTCTCCTTGTTACTTTCGCATGTATTCTGTCTTACATCTGCTCCATCTATTCCCATATCATTCTGCAAATGGCTTTTTAAAAAGGCATGAAAATTCGCATATATTTTCACATGCAACTTCCCATAACATACACATTTTGCATGCCTTCTTCCTTAATGTGTGTAATTTTCCACATATACATATGCATTATAATGGAAGTTTCCCATTTTTAATCAAATTTTTGAATCAAAAACTAAATCACACAATGCAGGCCAAAAACAAATTCCACAACAATCCTAAATTGCACGCATAAGCCCCCCAAAAGGATGGGCAGGAAGAGAATGAAAGAGAACAATGCTTTTTTCACCTTTAGCTTTACAAAGATGCTCAAATGTAATTAATTAATTCATGATATTCAGTGGAGAACTTCATCCTCTAGTTATATGGATATAGACAAGGGTTCTTGTGTTTCATAAGGAAGTTATATGTGACTATAGGTCCACGAGCAAAGAGAAAGATTTAGAATTTGGGTTTCAATTGTGTAAAAGAATAAGCAGGGAACAACTAGTGTTTAGTTCTCCTCCTCCACATTTTTCACCCACGCACATAATACAGTCCTCCCAATCCTCACTTTATATGTATCCAGGGCAGACAAAGGCATAGCTGCATTATCACACCTAACTTGTGTGTGAAGAAGTAAAAACCAGAAAAGTTACAAATCTGTTTTTTTAAAAAACAAACAAAACAAAACTCCTGTAATACATAACTACCAAGTTGTTCTGAATTTAGTAATGTTTGCCCTTGTTAAAATGCCTACACTGTGTTGAACAAACGGGGGGAGGGCGACATATAATTTTACTCCATGGCATGCGCTGGTATGGCTCTCAACAAACATGGTATTTTTTTGGCTGTTAAAGTGGTTATCCATCTGTTTATACTTTTCACACACACACAAATAGTGACTTTGTATTCCTCCATGTAAGAAACAGCAATACCAGTTCGGAAGAAGAAAGGGGCTCTGGTTTTTGTCCTATGCAGCCTGGCATTTAGGTTAGTTTGCTTGGTAGTTTTGTTTCGCTTCCTTCATTCCCATCATACCTTAATTATGACTAGCAAATGAAACTTTCTGTGACCCCCCATGGAGAACCACTGATGTCAGAGAGGCTCCATGATGCCCATATTCCAGTTGTTGGTTCTAATGCATATATGCCACACATCTAACTTGACCCGTTGAGATAGAGAAATGTCATTGACTGTAAGCTGTACTGAGCCGGAGACTGACAATTAGGACAGCTTTGGACCATCTAAGGCCAAAGCTAGACCTAAGGTTTATCCTGGGATCATCCAGGGTTCGCCCCTGATCACTGGATCCCCTGTGTGTCACCTATATGAACAGGTTTGACCCCTGGATGATCCAGGGATAAACCTTAGGTCTAGCTATGGCCTAAGTCAGCCTTCCCCAACCTGGTGTCCTCCAAATGTTTTGGACTACAACTCCCAGCTTTCCTGACCATTGGCCATGCTGGCTGGGACAACTGGGAGTTGAAGTCCAGAACATCTGGAGGACATCATGTTGGAGGAGGCTGCTTTTCATGTCTATTTAATAGTACAGCCACTGACTTCAACAGGGCTTACTTCCCATGAAAGTGGGTATAACCTTGCTGGGACAACTGGGAGTTGAAGTCCAGAGAGCATCAGGTTGGGAAAGGCTATTCGAAGGGATTATTACCCATATATTACAGGTGAGAATATCGCCTGAGGCTGAGAGATGGAGGTTTGCCCACAGCCACCTAGTGAACTGATGGCTGAGTTGACGTTTGAACCAGGAACTCCCACTTCTTAGTTTATGCTTTTTAAGCTGTTTTCACCTAAAGATTAGCATATTTTAATTGAATGCTTGGCCACCAGCTCCAGGCTTGAGGGGTCATTAGGCATAGAGCAGCCCTGCTGCCGCTCTCTCATCCAACAGTGCCACTGTTCCTCTAATTGATTCTGTAGCGACCACCTTTTTTCACACAGTACCATGGAGCCATGCTATGTCGGGAGCACTGTGATAAATTAAAATGGAGACTGGCTAGCTGTCCATCAGTGAATGTCAGATATTTTTGAAGGGTGGTGGTGAGCAGAACAGGCATTTTGCAGTGGCCAAATGTGGAGACACTGGCCATGCTGCTGGCTCTGCCCCTAATTGCCATCTTTCCTCTCAGAATTACTTCAGTCGGATTCTCATGCATATTCAAATGATGATGGGGATGCTCATCTGAATGCACGTCCCACTGAAAGCAATGCAATGATAGACAAATTCAAGATTTGAATATGCATCTACTAACGTCACAGTTCCTGAAACACATGCCGAAGTGGCTTCTCTGGCTCAGGGCATTTGTATAGGTAACACATACCATGAGCCACTTAATTGTTTTTGCTACCAGTAGTGTCTGGTGCTTAATGGGCCTCCAGCTTGTTCTGTACTTCCTCAAGCAAAGGTAGGGAGCATGTTAACCCCTGATGTGATGGAGCTTGTAGGGAAAGAGGGTGTTTTCCCTTTGTTTTTGTTTTTTAATGAATTGCATATTTTTTTACTTGAGGTTCTCAAATAAACAGGGGATCACTCTTCCTCACATTTCTGGTACAATAACTGACAAGGAATTTGCAGAAGTTGAAATGTGCAACACAGAAAGAGTTTGCATATGAATATTTTTTTAAAAAAACATACTCTTAGAAGGGTTAATAGCATCTGTATGCAAAGGACTGTTGCTGTTTAGGAACAGAGTGTAGAAAGACAATTCAGTTTGAAGAGATTAAGTTTCAGGACATTCTTAAAGAGTCAAGAGCCACTTGACTTGCAACCTGCTCTTTTTTTTTGCAACACATGCTTGTCTGAGCTACAGTCATTTCAACTAAGAGCAATTTAAGGTCGGTGTCGATACAGTGGCTTGCAGAGGAAAAAAATTCAGGTAGATTTTCTCACTGAATTGCATAGGGGCATTTTAGATGCTCTTACTATCTTTTTTATTTTCTTACCATTTCTATCCCACATGAATGGGGGAGGCTTTAAATTCACCCCCATTCCACTGATCATGGGAAATTTCACTGGGGTTGGGTCAGTAAACTTCAGGGTCACTGTGGAGAGGAGGCTTTAGCCATTTTTCCTGTCAAGTGACCCAACCAGTATTGCAGCTTTTGAGCTGCTGTTCGGGCGTGGAAGCAGCAATGCCGATGAGGATGAATTAGGTGGAGGGAAGCATGGGGACAGCACAACATGTGTCCAGGGGATGCTTATGGCCTGCAGGTCATGAGTTGTACACACCTGCTTTTAAATAACTAAGAACGTAAGAAGATAAGAAGACCCATGCTGGATCAGACCAAGGGGCCATCTAGTCCAGCATTCTGTTCACACAGTGGCCAACCAGCTGTCGACCAGGAACCCACAAATGTGACATGGGTGCAACAGCACCCTCCTGTCCATGTTCCCCAGCAAC
Organism: Elgaria multicarinata webbii; assembly: GCF_023053635.1. NCBI lineage: Eukaryota > Metazoa > Chordata > Lepidosauria > Squamata > Anguidae > Elgaria > Elgaria multicarinata. The sequence goes on from NC_086171.1 coordinate 17,068,690, forward strand.
TGGAGTAACAGGCTTACTGCCTCGGATACTGGAGGTAGCACACAGCCATCAGGACCTGTAGCAACTGAGAGCTTTCGCCTCCAGGAATTCATCCAACCCACTTTAAAGCCATCCAAATTGTTGGCTATCACTGTATTTTGTGGTAGTGAATTCCATAGTGTGACTACATGCTGTGTCAAGAAGTACTTCCTTTTATCTGTTCTGAATCTCCCACCAATCAGCTTCATGGGATGACTCCCAGTCTAGTATTTTGAGAGAGGGAGGAAAATGTCTCCCTATCCACATTCTCCACACCATGCATAATTTTGTACACCTCTTTCATGTTTCCCCTTACCCTCCGTTTTTCCAAGCTAAACGATCCCAGCTGATGTATCCTTCCCTGACAATGCAGATGCTCCAGCCTCTTGATCATTTTAGTTGCCCTTTTCTGCACTTTTTCCAGGTCTACAATATTTTCTTTTAGGAATAGTGGCCTAGGTTGGGCCCACCCTGAGTACACTGAACTTTTAAATGATTTTAAAAGATCTGGAAACAGATCTTCATTGCAAAACTTTTTTAAAAATGTGGCACAGTTATATAGATGCCGACTTAGAATAAGCCCTATTGACTTCCACAGGACTTACTCTCAGCTAAACATCTATGGGATTGCAATGAAGGTATCCTTCCAAGTGGTGGGTTTGATCTGCATTTTTCATTATTTATCAATGGCTTGCTCTTGACAGTAGCCACATGTATAAAGCAAGGATTTCTTAACAACAAGCTTCTTTCAGATAGTTATTATTAATTATAGAAGCCAGGCTTGAATCTTCTGGAGCTCTGTCAAGTTGCTCACTGTGAGAAGGCCAGAGAGAAGCCCCACTGTGTGGGTAAACTGATGACTCACTTTTAATATCAGACAGAGGCAGGATCTCTAGCCTTGCCAAGTTAGCTCTACAGGGATCCCCGCTCCAACCCACTCACATTTCCTCCGAACAGCACTCTTTTTCAGCCAATGTTGCTTAAGTGAGGCCCTTGGCTTTGTAAACAGAAGTGCTCTATGAAATATTGTATCTCTCTGTGGATGGCAAGAGGAAATTCTAGGACAATGCGGTCCAAAGGTACCGCGTTATCGAGCATTCAGAATAGGCTGTCCCAATTTGATTGCTTAAATAATAAATATTTTAAAATGTTACCTTTGGCCCAAGATTCCAGGACAGCTTATTCTGCATTTCTCTCTCCTTATAGATAGACTTCAAGGGTGTATTTTATTTTATTTTTTGGTTCTGTTTGCAAAAGCAATGGTTCTACTGAGATTTAATTTGCAGTGCGCGAGCCAAAAAATCATGCAACACGGCCTATGCGGTTCTGTGTTTTGACATTAGGACTTAAGTCATCATGCTAGTTGGAACTTTTTATGGGTTTGTTAGACATATTTATTGGAAATTCCCCCAGTCTCAGCTTGGCAAAATTTAGGATGTGGAGAAGTCTTCCAGGGGCATAGACTCACCTCTTGCAGATTTGTGTCTCGTTCCATTCCAGAGCAAAATGACAACTCATATATTTGTTGCCTTGCAGATCAAAAGATACATGTTTATTGTCCTGACGGCACAGCTGAATATATCGTGCTGCCTAAGTGGTGCATTAGATTTCCTGTGAGAGAAGACAAACGTTTTCTGTTCGGGCCTACAAAATTCTCTTAAGAGAGACCTCTGTTTGATTACTAGAGTCCATTCCTAAATTGTCTCAGGCATTGAACACATCTCTATCAACAGTGTTTTAGATCCCCTTTTGTAACAGTCACAAGCCTATCTCTGGCAGGGAGTCTTCAGCATTTGCAACACTTAAAGATCCTTTTGGAGAAGCACTGGGTGACAGGATATAATGCAGCTATCAGGTACAGTTGTCAATCTGCAGTAGCCAACCTGCTGCTCATATTTTGGCCCCAGTGTGGTTCATATGATACCCCTCTAGTTCAGAGTCACAAGCTTAGGGCTAGAATTAACTGGGCGCCTGTCTTCCCGTGAATCATTTTTACCCACGCTTTGCTGAGAATCAGAAAAGATGGGATGAAGAAATGTACTTCTGCACATGAAGATGGTGCTTCCAGATGAGGCTTTATGATCCCATCACCCTGCCTCATTCACAGGTGTTTACATGTTTTGTATATGGGAAATAGCACACACCACATGACTTCAGACTCAACAGTTATTTACTATAATTTACAAAAACATAGAGCAACCTTCTTTAACTTTTAAGTGGAGCATAAACAATTTAACTGAAAAACTGTCCCTGGCTGTCATAAAGACCCAGTGAAAGCATTCCTTTCTATTCCTCTCACATGGCTGGCTAACATGGCCAGATATACACCAAGCAGGATATGACACTTTGAAAATGGGTTGAAAACTATATGGAGTGTGTTGTAGGCCACAACAGTTGTCACTACTGTTATAAAACATCCTACCACTGAGGCCTTCTGGACTTGCTTCTCTTTGGTGGTGCTAGGAGCCGTCCATCTAGAAACATGTTTCTGAGTGACTGACTCTTTTTTGTTTCTGAGGGAAACTTGTTGCTCCAAGTTGACAAGGAAAGCAAATGTTTACCAGTGAATATTATACTTCTACTTTATCCCTGTGCTGTTCACCTGGTAGTTCAAACATGCCCAATTCAAAATTTCCCAGAATTCCCCACCTTTAGAAAATATCTCCTTCTTAGCAAATAGTAATTCAAAATTTCCTAGACTTTTCCATCTTTGGAAAAGTCTTCTGTCTTAGCAAGTGATAATGTAAAGTCTGTATAGCAATTTGTAACAGAGCCAAAATCAGGTTTTCTGTTTTGCCTATGGTGTACCAGGAAGGTCAAACACACAGCCTGACAAGCAAGTAGCTTACAATCCATTTCCACTTTGGATATTTATATGGGGAGGTGTTATAAATGAAATGCCTGCATCTTTAGCATGATATATGAGTGGTTAACTTACAGCTACGACCTTGCTGATTACATTTTGTTGCTATTAAGCAACCAACCTTAAGAAAGTGGGTCAAAAAATGCAGGGAACATTCCCACACACATGGCTTTAAAAGCTGAAAACAAAGGTTATTTTTAAACTACCTCCTTGTTGATTTTCTCTCTCTCTCTCCCAAGAGTCACAAGTTTCATTTGGAAACCACACAGATGCAAGTGATATACAGTATCTGTAATCATACTTGCTTAGATTTTTTGTTCCATTACCCCCTCCCTGAAGTCAGTGTATTTAGTGAAATAGGAAATGTATTAAGTTTTCTAAACAAATGAAATAAAATGGTCATAACAGATATCCTGAAAAAAGCTTTAGGATTATTTCAGACCATGGGATGCTTTGTATCTTAAATGCCACACAAGTGGTAAATAGTTCAACAGCATGGCTGTAGAAAGTGTAAGTTCAATCAGCAGTGCCCAAGATCTGTCCCAACCTGGTGCTCTCTGAATGTGTTGCACTACAACTTGAACTACAACTCCCCCATATTGGCTGGGGGATAATGGGAGTTGTAGTCTAATGGGTGTTGAAAGAGATGAGGCCAAAAATACCAGCGTATTTAAGCTTAAAAGTCTTCCTACCAGTAACTAAGTCTTAGGAGAGGCATTTCTACACTCTAGAATGTGTGTGTGTGTGTGTGTGGTGGTAGTGGTGGGGAACTGCACAAAAGCTGGGTAACCATGAAACAGTTGGTGGTCAGAGGAACAGACCCTGCCAGTGAGTGTTGACAATACTGGGCTATATAGAGTAATGGTCTGACTCAGTATAAAGCAGTTTCCTATGTTCCTATCCAATTGCCCTTGGGATGCTCTCCCAGGGTCCATAGGATTGCAGGCAAAATCACATTCAAAATCAGTAACAGAAACGACACAAGTTAGAAAGATGTTGTGCAGAGCTTGGCTTCCAAACTACTGTCAAATACCACTGAGATATACCTTTAGGCCCACCCCAAATGGCTCAGCACTATCCTCAGAGAGCTCTACCCAGAGTTCATTCAGGTATCATCATCATCATCATCTCAAAATTTAGAAACCTGACAAGTAAATAAATCTTAACTTTTTTTTTTTTTTGAATGTTGGAAGCCAAGAGACTCTGCAGGAGACTCCAGTATGGAGTTGCAATATCAATAGCATTGTAGGCATGGGACTGAAATATTTAAAGAGGACATGCAAGAGGTTCAAATATTCCTACATCTTTTCTAAATCATCATCATCTTATATAGAGAATTCAAAGTCGGGAGTTAGTTGGTCATGCCTTTTTGAGTGCTGTGACCGATTTGCATGAAACACACTTCATGGGAAAGCTCCCGACACACAGATTCCATGAATAACAACAGTTCAGGAGTTGTTTTTTATGTCCATAAAGCAGCTTCTTCTTCTTCTTCTTGAATTAGGCTACCTTCTATAACAATGTACTATAACGTTTTATTTTTAATATAAAAATGTCAAGTATAATTAAACAAACATAATTCATTGCAAGTTGGAGCAAAATGAAATAGGCACACAAAAAAGTCTCTGTACACCTTTATAAACACAGTTTCAGGCCAAAGTACAATGATGTGCGGCTGCTGTTGTCCTGCCTTGGGGGTTTGCCTAGTCTGCGGAACCTTCCAACTGCCTCCTAGCAGACTCAGGCTCCCAGCACAGAACCATCTCATCCCCAGCTGCAACAACTTTTTGGGACTGGGAGCTTAAGAGGCAGGCTCCTTTGGGGGTGAGTGCGCCACCAGTGGGGTCACCTCCAAAGGGGGTGATACCAAGGCGAGTTCCTATGTTTTAGAATGTATGTTTTAAACTTTATAATACTGCCTTGAGGCCCAGTATTGGGCAAAAGGTGGGATACAAATAAATAATAATAATAATAATAATAATAATAATAATAATAATAATAATAATAATTTGCCAGCAACAAATGGCCTGTAAATAAACCATGAAGGGATTAAGAGACACCTACAGTTAAAAGTAACCCAGCCAAAGTTTAGTTAAACGTTTTGTTAGATTTGATTTTTCTCTGTGAACAGTGCTTGTGGGTATCCAAATAATAATAATAATAATAATAATAATAATAATAATAATAATAATAATAATAATCCAATACACAGGACACACACACTAGCAAGCACCCAGTCTGGACCAAATTCAAAAAAAATATTGGTACAAACAGTTTACATCAACACATGAATACCTTGCTCAACTTGCTTACATATTTTCTATTTTGTGCACGTATTTTCTTTTTCTTCCCACCTTATTTACTCTCAACTATTCTATTTTATGGGCTTGTTACCTTGAGCGAATCCCACTGAAAACTGAGATAAGCCGTTGTTTTTAATGTGTATAAATAATTTTTACCTTGGTGCCCTTGACAGCAAGGAAGTTGAAGGGCTATCTGCTGCTGTCCGTGGAAGGTTTTTGCCTTTTGTTTTTAATATTTTGACTTAATTTTTGGTTTTCTATTTTTAAAACTTTTTAACTTGAACTCTTAATCTTTGATTTTAACCGGCAAGTTTGCTTTCTATTTACTGAGTTGCACTTAATTGCTTTCCATTGAGCCTAAATACTTCACAGTTGCTTTTGATTTCCTTACCTTGCTCAACAGATCAACACTGTCACAGAACACCCACACTTATTCCCTATACTTCTTACTGAAAGCAAAACCTACATTAAACCAAAAACTCCAGACACCCAAAACCCAGCTAACATGCCTTTCAACACTCTACACAACATACCTTACAACACTCTACAAAATTATAACTGCCACACTCACACAGAAAATTGAAGCACATCTCACCCTACATAATATACTCACAGAAGAACAAGAATAATGTGAAAAGAACAGCAAAGAATGCAAAGAACAGTTAATAATAGACAGTCATCATGAAGCAAGCAGGAAAACAGCAAAGAAACCTCCACACCTGCTTTCGACTCCATCCCATAAAGTTGGCTGAATATATATATATATATACATCCCTCAATCCAAAACATTTTGACAACAATCATAGAGACATTGAGAACAACAACCCACCTAACAGCAGACAAGGATCATATACAGACAGAAAAAAATAAATATAACATTTGACATATTTCAAGGTGATGCATTCAGCGCTCTGTGGTTATGCCTGTGTCTCAATACACTATCCAACACCCTTAACAACCACAACAACAACATAAAACACCAGAAACAAGCAAAGCACAGAATCGATCAGCTCCTGTACATGGATGACACCAAAATTTATGCTTCAACATTGACACAGAAGCCTCCTGCAAATCACTGAAGAACTGTTGACAGACATGAAAATTGAATTTGTTTGTTTCAAAGATCCTGGAGCGTGCGGTCTACTCTCGCTGTCTTGACTTTCTTTCTAGTAACTCTGCTTTGGATCCATTTCAATCTGGATTCCGTCCTCTGCATTCCACCGAAACAGCCCTTACTAAGATCACCAATGATCACCAATGATCTCCTTACTGCCAAGTCTAAAGGCCATTATTCCGTTCTTATTCTCCTTGATCTAACTGCAGCCTTTGACACGGTTGATCATGATCTTCTCTTAGATTCCCTTCATGACCTTGGATTTTGTGGCTCTGTCTATAACTGGTTTGCCTCCTATCTAGCGGGTCGCTCTTTCAGCGTGTTGGCTAATGGCAGCTCGTCTTCCTCCTTTCCCCTTTCAGTAGGGGTTCCGCAAGGCTCGGTGCTTGGCCCATTGTTGTTTTCCTTATACATGTTGCCCTTGGGCAAGCTTATTCAATCTCATGGCCTCCAATATCATCTGTACGCCGATGATACACAACTATATCTGTCATCTCCGGAACTTTCTCCTGATGTTCACGATCGTATCTCGGCATGTCTTTCAGATATCTCAGCTTGGCTGCTTCATCGTCGCTTGAAGCTTAACATGGCAAAGACTGAATTGCTTGTTTTTCCTCCTAAACCTTCTCCTCATCTCTCATTCTCTCTTACTGTCAATGATGTTACGCTTACTCCGGTCAAGGAAGCTCGTAGCCTTGGCTTTATCTTCGACTCCTCGCTCTCCTTTATTCCTCATATTGAGGCAGTAGCTAAATCTTGTCGATTTTTCCTGTATAATATTGCCAGGATTCGATCATTTTTGTCTGTCTCTTCTGCCAAGACGCTTGTTCATGCACTGGTTATTTCACGGTTGGACTACTGCAACCTTCTTCTCTCTGGCCTTCCTTCTTCTCACATCAGTCCGTTGGTTTCTGTTCACCACTCTGCCGCAAAGATCATCTTCTTGGCTCGCCGCTCCGACCATGTTACTCCGCTTCTGAAATCTCTTCATTGGCTTCCAATTCACTTCAGAATCCAATATAAACTTCTCCTGTTAACCTTCAAAGCTTTTCATGGTCTAGCTCCTTCCTATCTCTCCTCTCTCATCTCACACTATTGCCCCGCTCGTGCTCTTCGCTCCTCTGATGCCATGTTTCTCGCCTGCCCAAGGGCCTCTACTTCCCTTGCTCGGCTCCGTCCATTTTCTTCTGCTGCCCCTTACGCCTGGAACGCTCTTCCAGAACATTTGAGAACTACAAGTTCAACCACAGCTTTTAAAGCTCAACTAAAAACTTTTCTTTTTCCTAAAGCTTTTAAAACTTGATGTTGTGCAGACTTCTACTGTTACTTTCTACTGTTAGTTTTTCCCTACCCAGTGCCTGCTTACCCTACCCTGTACCTGTTTGCATTCTCTTCCCCTCCTTATTGTTTTACTATGATTTTATTAGATTGTAAGCCTATGCGGCAGGGTCTTGCTATTTACTGTTTTACTCTGTACAGCACCATGTACATTGATGGTGTTATATAAATAAATAAATAAATAATAATAATAATAATAATAATAATAATTCAGGATAGGAAAATGCAAGGTGCTACACATAGAAAGAGGAAAATGGATAGAAGAAGAAACAGCAGAAACACTAAATAACAAAATATTAGGTAACGTGGAAGAAAATGGAATATTTAGGATTCCAACAAAACACGAAAATATCTGCTTCCTGCCCAACCTAACGGTTTGGGCGGGAAGCAGCCGTTGTGATGGGGTGGGGCAGGAGTAAAGAGGCTCACGAGGCTCCAAACGTGAGCCTCATGCAGCAAGGGCGGGGCCACGCCTATAAAAGGCGGGCCCACCCGAAGCTTGGCCTCTTTTGTTTTCGGCACCCACCCTCCCACCTCATTTCTAGTATGGGATTAGCCAGTTGCTCCCTTTGGAGGGAGGGTTAAGTAGGAATTTTTCCCCCTCGGGTTTTTGCCTACTTCATACTGGTGGCATTATTTTGGTTGGGTGTTTAATTAGGTTAATTGGTGGCAGGGAATGTGCGGGAATTGACGGTTTAGATGAGGACGGTGAGCACTCTGGCACTCATTTAGGGGTGATGGGCATATCCAGAGGACCTGCTCCTCGGGGGCTATGCGGCTCACATGTCAGGATATGGTGTGCCTTTGGAGACCGCACTGTCTTCACTTACTCGCTGTCCCTTATGGCAGTGGGAGGGGTGTCGAGGCATGGTCTCCCCACACTTACATAGTGTCACATAAGCAAGGAGCCGGAATTTCAGACTCCTTGCTTTGAGAGTGACTCACCCTTAAAGATGGGCAAGCGGCCTGAGTTAAGGTTGTAATTCCTGCACTTTCATGTGCATATCCAGGGAGGGATAGATACAGCATTATTTAATAAAGAGGCTCTAGTTTACCCAAGCTCTGGCATCTGTGTCTTTATTCTGCACTCCCTCCTACACTCACAACAACCACTCCACAGTAAAAACTCACCTAAGAATGCAATATAAAACCTGCCTATTACAAATGCTAAAATCCAAACTCAACTCTAAAAACATTTTCAAAGCCATCAACACCTACGCAATACCTATCCTCACATACTCATTCGGAATCATACACTGGTCACACACTGAACTCGAAGAAATAAACAGACTCAGTCGCACCAAACTTATGAAAAACTGCATGCTCCATCACAATTCATGCATTGAAAGGATACCAATCAGCAAGAAAGAAGGAGGAGGAGGTCTGCTGGACATTAACACAATTCATGCTAAACAGATAAAATCACTCAGAGAATTCTTCCACACTAAAACACCCCCATTCATAAAGCCGTAGTAAAAACAGACAAAAATTACCTCTGTGCAGATGGGAAGGGCATCCTTGGAGGTCATCTCCATTGTGCATGATGGAGTCTGGCTTTGGAGCAAGAGATCGTCACCCTCCATGGATGAGCAGGAAGATTGGATGCTGTCGGCATCGCTGTGGTCCCAGGCCCTTTTGGTCTGCTTCTGTTTCTCTTGGCTCTGCAAAGACTTGATCCCAGCCTGGGTCTGGATGTGCAGCTTCTTGAAGTGTGGGGGGCGGCAAAAAAACACATTGTCCAGCTGCTCGTCATCAGCCTTGTACTGGATGCTCAGCCACTTTTCATTCTCCACCTTTGCGGCATCCTTCTATTTGAAGAGTGCCATCAGCAAAGGGAGGTTCCTCCCAAGGAAGACTACAATCATGCCATCGATGCCCCACTCGCTGGCCTGAGCAAGCTCCAAGCAAGTGAGGGCTGTTCCTCTTTCACTGCCACCACCTTTCAGCCCAGCCTCGACTAGGAGGTGCAGCACCGCCGATGCTGCCTGGTCCCGTTCTCCTTCAGCACCCCACTCAACCTAGCACTGCAAAAAAAGAAAAAAATGGGCATAAAAAGCGCTACATGGGAAGCACTACAACATAATACAGAAACCATAAATAAACAACAATCGTACAAGTGTCTCAGGAAGGGTGAGCTATTTCCAGAAACAGAAGGATTCCTAATAGCTAGTTATAGCAACCAAGAACTACCAAAAATACATCATAAAAGAGAATAGTGTAACAACAGATTTATATAGGAAATGCCATCAGTTCCAAGAAACAATAGACCATGTAACAGGAGGATGTAAAATTCAGGCTGGAATGGACTATACAGACAGACATACTATAGCTGCAAAATTCAAATTCAACCTCATCAAACAACCTACACCATATTATACATACTCAACCAAAACAATCTTGGAAAATGCAGATCATGAAATATACTAGGACAGAACCATTCATACATACAAGGCAATACCTTGCAACTGACCAGTGTGGTGTAGTGGCTAAAGTGTTGGACTGGGAGTCAGGAGATCTGGGTTCTAGTCCCCACTCAGCCATGGAAACCCACTGGATGACTTTGGGCCAGTCGCAGACTCTCACCCCAACCTATCTCACCGGTTGTTGTGAGGATAAAAAATGGAGAGGAGGATTATGATTGCCGCCTTGGGTTCCTTGGAGGAAAAAAGGCAGGATATAAATACAATAATAAAATAAAACCGACCAGACATAATGGTCATAGTCAAAAAAGAAAAACACATGTATCTCATTGTCATAGCAATAACTAATGAAAAAATGTTGTAGAAAAGGAAGCTGAAAAGAGAGAAAAACATATACCACTGACCTTGGAAGTCAAAGAACTATGGCAACAGGAAAAGGTCACAATTATTCTGTTAGTCATATCAGTTAGTCACATCAATCACATCAAAAAACTATACAGAAAACCTTCAGAAATTGGGCCTACCAACATCCAGAAACCAGTCATAATTAAAACATGCTCAATTGTCAGGAAATTCCTGAATCTGTAAAAGACAGCATGACCTGGCAAAGCCCGTCACGTCCATCTCGAAAAACTGCCACTAGTGAGAGTTACAATAATATAATAATAATAATTTTATTAAGAAATAGTCAGTGCATACCATTTATGACAAAAAGTCACACATACCAAAAATGATTATATACCATTTGTCATAAAATGTGAATCATTTGAATTCATTTTCTCAGCCTTACTATGTCTGTGTTTCCCTCTCCATAGACTTCCACAGGAGGTGCAATAGAACGTTTTCATTTCTTAGCAATCTATATTTTAGTGACACTTAACAAATTCCTAACCTTTTTCTTAATCCTTTTTCCTTATGGCTTTACCTAGACACCCAAAAGTGCTATTAACGGATATGCAGGCAATGGGAACCCAAGCATTCTTTCCATCATCTGGATTATTTGTCTCCAGAATTTAGAAATAAGGCCACAATCCTACCAGCAAACATTTAATCTACTCCTATCATTCCACATTTCCAAACGTAACAGTGAAAGATGCCACCTGTACATTGTTTTAAAATGGTTTTCTTTCCAATTTGTAAAGATAATATATTGATCATTATTATTTTCTCAATCAAACTTGAATTATTGATTTATAACCCGCACTATGTAGAAAATGTTCTTTGCTTGCATTTTCCCCATTAAACCCTCTAACAGTCATCATGATTATAGTGAAAACAATACAAGAATAATAGGGGTAATTTATAAAAGAACAAAACAAAAACATGTCTGGTACTTTCTTGGGTCTTTCCAAAACATTATTATTATTGGATCTTCTACAATTATGTGGAATCCAATGGAACCCTGGGGTGTAGGGTTTCTCCTTTTTCCTGTGTTTTATGCCACAAAAATGGAGTTTCAAAGTGTTCTCTCACCATTCTCTCCCTACAACTGTAATAGCCTCAGCATATTCCTAATCTAATTAACATCCATAACACTTAGACAATAAATTGACTTCAACTGCTCTTGAAGCTCCATGCCACCTTGTTAAGTTGCTTTCCAAGGCAGCTGTAAATCAAAGGCAAAAGGCTAAGGTCACAGCACATGTTTGCTGTATGCTTCAGTAAGAGAAGCTGATGGCTTTACCAACTGCTCATTTATGTTGTTTTTGTAGGCCTGGGGAAAGGAACACTTCATAGTCACAATGCTTATTTCTTAGTCTCAAATCTTCACATTCGTCTCCAGCAAAGCAACAAATTAAAGACGGATGCCCATTTAAGTATAAGAGTTGGAAACAAGATGAAGAAGAAAGGACAAAGATAAATAGACCGACAGCCTATTGTTTAAGATGTTTACTCAGAAGTAAGTAAGAACCCCTGAGTTCACCAGGAGTTATTTCCAAAGTAGGCTACAATCCAAAACTCACAGACTCAGATGTAAATTCCATTGAAATCAATGTACATGTATTCATACATGTATATCATTCTTGGGTTACAATGTAAGTGTACTTAGAAATGCAGCTTTAACGGGTTAGTAGTATGAGTATGAAGCAAAGTGACTCAATAGCTAGAAAACCACACCCCATTTTAGCAGTTTCCCTATTTCAGCTCCATTCTTAAAAAGAAACATATAGGGTTCAAATCTTAGTGGCTGAACCCAACAATTTATTTATTTAATTAATTGATTGATTAAAATATTTTCATTTTTTAGGGCCACCCTTCAATAAAACTCTCAGGGTGGTGTACAAGAAAATAATAACTGCATCAATATAAAATCACAGTAAAACAAACTATATATAGAGCTCCGGCTATTGGGCGGTATAGAAATGTAATAAATAAATAAATAATAAATAAATAAATAGTATTTCAGAGAATTTCTATACTGCTTTTCATTTAAAAAATTCTAAAACAGTTTACAAGATAAAACCATGATCAAATATGGTAAAATCAATCATTTAAAAACAACAGTGATAAAACAATTCAAGCTCATTGACCTGGTTCGCATGTCATGCTAAGCCACAGTGGGTGGTTGCAGGGTGGCTTAGCTTGACATCCGAATGTGAAGGAGTGTTTTCCCCCTCTCAATCCTTTAAAAGAAAAATCAGTTTCATCATCCAACCTAGACAGCATGTCAGAATGCCACCTCCCACAAAGAGTTGCAGTCTAGTTCTTGCCAGGTTGACAGGACTAGGACAGCCTTCCCCTACATGGAGCCCTCCAGAGGTTTTGGACCAACTCCCATCAGCCCCAGGTACACAGCCAATCATCAGGAATGCTAGGAGTTGTTGTGGAAAGCTGGACTAAGAAGATAGGGGGAAGTCTGGGAATAGGAAGGAGACAAAGGTTACCTGTATGTTTCACTGTTGGTGCTGAGATGTTTAGCCCTTTAATCATGGAACCTTTTTTCTATAGCTAAAGACCAAAACAGATGTTACACTAAATCTACAACTGCCCCTGGAAAATAGCAGCCACAGATCTAGCTCCTCCTCCATAATATACCTGTAATATACCTGTGCCTAAGGGCCAAAAGTTTCATTGTTTTGCCATTCCATGACAACAGCAGCCAACGATATGGAGAGATCAAATCTGGGAACACATAGGAAGCTGACTTATATAGAGTCAGATCCTCAAGAACATAAGAAGAGCCATGCTGGATCAGACCAAGGGTCCATCTACTCCAGCCAATCAGCTGTCAGCCAGGAACCCACTAGCAAGACACGAGTGCAACAGCACCCTCCCAGTAATCTTCATAGAATCACATAATCATAGAATAATAGAGTTGGAAGGGGCCTATAAGGCCATCAAGTCCAACCCCCTGCTCAGTGCAGGAATGCCTCTAGTGTGGGAGAGCCCACAACCTCCCTGGGTAATTGGTTCCATTGTCATACTGTTCTAACAGTCAGGAAGTTTTTCCTGATATCCAGCCGGAATTTGACTTCCTGTAACTTGAGCCCATTATTCCATGTCCTGCACTCTGGGAGGATTGAGAAGAGATCCTGGTCCTCCTCTGTGTGACAACCTTTCAAGGATTTGAAGAGTGCTATCATGTCTGCCCTCAGTCTTCTCTTCTCCAGGTGAAACATGGCCAGTTCATTCAGTCTTTCCTCATAGGGCTTTGTTTCCAGATCCCTGATCATCCTCGTTGCCCTCCTCTGAACATGCTCCAGCTTGTCTGCATCCTTCTTGAAGTCTGGTGTCCAGAACTGGACGCAGTACTCTAGATGAGGCCTAACCAGTGCTGAATAGAGGGGAGCCAGTACCTCATGCGATTTGGAAGCTATACTTCTATTAATGCAGCCCAAAATAGCATTTGCTTCTTTTGCAGCTGCATCACACTGGTGGCTCAAATTCAGCTTGTGAACTACAACAATTCCAAGATCCTTTTCGCTTGTAGTATTGCTGAGCCAAGAATCCCCCATCTTGCAACTGTGCATTTGTTTTCTTTTGCCTAGATGTAGCAATTGGTGTACATAGGCTTACTGCCTCTGTTATTGGAGGTAGCACATAGCCATAAGGACTACTAGCCATTGATACCCTTTTCCTCCTCCTAACCCCCTTTTAAAAGCCATCCAAATTGGTATCCATCACTACATCTTGTGATCTTTGGTCCCTCTAGCCTAGTATTGTCAACACTGACTGGCAGCGGCTCTCCAGGATTTCAGGCTTTTCTACCACCGGCAGCTACTCCAGCTGGAGTTACCAAGGACTGGGTGTCACCCTCTCCACCATGCATAATTTATTCATATGTTTTAGACTTGGGGCCTTGCTAGACCCGGCCTGGAGGCGGGGCGACGGCGCACTAACTTTAACGCGCGCCGCCCAGCCTCCTAGACGGCCGACGCGTAGGGACGACGGAAGCCCTGCAGCGTCGGCCATTTTTTTTTGTTTTAAAGGGGCCACGTGTGCCCCGAAGACTGCGGACAAGGTAAGCGTTTTTTTAAAAAATTAAGCCCCCTGCCCCCTCTTTCCCCGCCCTCCCTTCCCCTCCCCCTCGTCGCCTTGTGCCAGCTCTCCCTCTCCCTCGTCGCCTTGTGCAAGCTCTCCCTCCCCCTCGTCGCCTTGTGCCAGCTCTCCCTCTCCCTCTCCCGTGTCGCCCCCCGGGATCCCCCCCCTGGCCCGATGGGAACAGCACTGAGCGCTGTGCCCAGTCCATGGCTTTTTGCGGCTACTCGCGAGCGAGTAGCCGCAAAAAGCCACGGAAGTCTCTAGACGTTCCGCAGCCCCGGCCTCAGGCGACTTCGCTTATGGCGCGTTAGAGGAGGCTTCAGAGTGGCCTGGGGCCGGATTCCCCTGTGCGTCATGTCTAGCAACACCCTTGTTGGAATCAATGGCACTTAAGTTAGACATGACCAACTAAAGTCCCATTGGTTTCAGGGGGTTGGATCCAGACTAAGTTAGGTCCTGCTGAAATCAGTCGGACTTCATTTAGTCATGATTAAATTTTTAGCTTGATTTCAATGGGACCTAAACACAACTAAATCTGGATCCATCCCAATGAGTTGACTTTACTAACTCTGGATCCAACCCACTGTCTAGAAACTTGTGCCACAGTCCCATTACGATCACAGGCCATTCACATATCAGCTGGATGCCATTACAAACTTTAGAGGTATTTTCAGCTTATAGTAACTAGGTTTCTTCTATGTGCTCCCCCCATTTCTCTCTTCCTCATGTATTGATGATGCTTCTGAACATCTAAGAAAAGGGCAAAGTCAGCAAAATATCTGTTACAGGGAAACTCGGTGGAAGGAAGGGGGGATCCTCTTTCTGAATTCCAGAAAATTGCAAACCCATTATTTACTGTCAGAGGGTGAGATCACAAGGCAACAATGTTTGAAGTATGTCATATAAAAATGCTATGCTGTCTTTTGACACTTTTTTTCAGATTCGGATGAAAACTATTTTGGAAGATTAAAGACAGAAATACTGTGGTCTGGAGTGTTCTAGAAGTCTATCTGTGATCTCTGATACTTTTATATAAATCTGTTTTGTTGGTTTATTGTTATAAGTATGACATTTGTACATGGATGGTGAAAAAAATCCATTACATTTGAAATGATGGGATCATATTGTGTTTTACCACAAAAATATTGTTATTGCTACCGCTTTGCAAATAAATATTTTTTTAATAAGGAAAAGCTGAAGCAGTCATGGAAAAATGCATCTCACCATTGGCTCACAAAAGCTGGGTATCTGTACATATGGGCCTAATTTTAAAAGTATATGTGTGCCCTCAGCTTTCACCAGTCAAATATGGGCTACCCAGTTTTGTGTCTGGCACATCATATGCCTATCCTTGATGGAGTACAGAAACACTTAAATTATATCCTTTATTTGTCCAATGTCATGTTGGTGCTGGCATATTCAAAGTGTTGAATTGCACAGAAGTTTTCATCAAGCAGCACAGAACAGAATTTGTACCTGATGACGGCTGCCATCCGAAACACACTTCATAGGAGGTAAATCCCATTGAACACAGTGGGACTTTCTTACAGGTAAGCATGTATAGGATTGCAATGTTTGATTTCCAATTTCTATGCAGAGTGGCCATGTGGCCTACTTTACAGTGGACATGCCTTTATTTTAAGGGCTGCCAGTCCAAGTCCTGTTTAAAGACAAGAACATTCCATAAGAAGGGAGTTCCAGGTCCTTGACCCTGCGCATCAACAGTTAACACCTGGGCAGCAGACTGGGCAGACACATAGGTCAGTGGCCAAAACCCAACGTAGGTCCTACTTAGAGTAAACCCATTGAAATGAATGGGACTTAAGTCATGACTACCTTAAGCACCATTTATTTCAATAGGTCTACTCTAAGTAAGATTTTTGTTGGGTTTTGCCCACTTTCCCCACCCTCCCTATGGTGGGATATATGGGATTTGCATAAAAATCAGGAAACCTGTCAACCAATTCAACCACTTTCTTTAAAAAAAAAAAAAAAATTCCCCAGGTCCTTCTCTTTCTCCTTTTACTCGGGTTCCCTAGAGTAGGTAGAATACAGTATGTTCATGCACTCTCCCTTCCCTCCTTTTTTTTTTCTTTAGTGACTGGGAGAAAGTGATACCCCATAGCAGTAGAGACTGTGCCATATAATGCTGCTACATCCTTAGCAGAAGCAAAAGGGTCTGGCATCAGATCTGAGGCCTTAGCTGGTGTGGGTGGGCAGTTGGAGTAATGGGTACTTAGAGGGGGCTGCCATACTGGTGTACATGCAGCCACAAAAGAACCTTGCTGTGAAGGCCCTTCCCAGGCTAACTCGCCTGTACCAGCCCATGTGAACGGTCTCATGTGCCCCATACCTCAAAGCAGTTTGGGGGATTTGTTGCATGGAGTGAGGGAACATCTTGAAAGGCTAACTCTGAGAAAGCTTCAGGTATGCATGTGCAGAATCATCTTTCCCTAGATATGTCCTTGATTGTATCTGGTGTAGATACAACTTTGGACAATATATCTAAGAACTTTTGCTAATATAGGAAGTTCTTTTATTGCTTCCATGAAGGATGGAAGTTTAGTTATAAATTATGTCCTTAGACATATTGCAAAACTGGCTATAATCAACAAGGTGAAATAAAAGAGAGGGCAAAAAGTCACCTAACCTATCAGGATAACCACAGCACCCTCCCATCTTAAATTCTTGCCTAAGAATAATAGCCTGCAATGCAAACTTCAAAACCAGTTTCTGGAAGTGATGGTTATTTCAGAATAACTGTCCATAAAAGTCAGTGTGTATAAAATATGGGATAAATTGAATGAAGGCATTTCGGTATTAAAAGCTATTAATTTTGTTCAACATAAGTTTGAATTACAATATTATTAAATTTCGTTAAGCTAAAATGATATATTTAGCTCAAACCACAGTGTGCTAATTTCACAGTCCTCTCCAATCTGTTCTTGCAGAGGTGTTAGGGATAATTAACTGCCATTTATTTTTAGTGATTCAGAATCTGCAATTAATCAAATTGTAAAGCCTGGGTGATTGTAGAAAACAGTAACACTTAGTTTATTATGTATCACATTCTCATTCTTCTTGGTTTATGGTGGGATCAGCTAAAATTTTCCCTAACAATTTATTAAGCATACCCTTCAGCCAATTAGTTTTTCTCACTTTATACTAACTTAAAATGTGATGACTTTGTTATATGCCTATTTGTAAGTCTGTTTGTCAGTGACATTGATCAGAAACCTGAAGAACATGTGTTTCAGCAATCAGAGTTTACGAACCCTGTATTGTCCCGGGGGTGGGGGGATTCATTGTTTTCAAAACAATGAGCTTTTTTCCCTCCTCCAAAGTAGAAAATGTATGAAAGTAAAAAACATAAAACCAAAACCAGAACCAGAATTCTTGGGCAAGATCGACGCCTTTCTAAGAAGAATCTATCTCCAAGACCATGGACTCATATAGCTTGGGGCAAGTGAGATGTGACATTATTTGTGTCATTTGCCCTTGCACGACTGTTTATCTATAATAATAAAAGAAGATGTCTATCCATCTGTCTGTCAGCAGCAGAATCCCAAGACTATGAAACCTAGACATTTGAAACTTGGTATGCATACTAAGGGGACCCTACAGGTATGTACCTTGGAATTCGTTTGTTTGTTTTTCAAACACATTAATTAATTTTAATTAATTGAAATGTGTCCATGTGGTTGAAGTCTGCAGTAACATCTTCAGCCACAAGGGACAGACTTCTCTAACCATCACATAGCTTTGTTTGAAGCTACACCACAAGATATAGTGATGGCCACCAATTTGCATGGCTTTAAAAGGGGTTGTATAAATTCCTGGAGGTGAAGGCTATCAATGGCTACTAGCCTTGATGATTGTGTGCTATCTCCAGTATTAGAGGCAGTAAGCCTGTGTAAAACAGTTGCTGGGGAACATGGGTGGGAGGGTGCTATTGCACCATGTCCTGCCTTGTTGGTCCCTGGCCGATGGCTGGTTGGCCACTGTGTGAACAGAGTGCTGGACTAGATGGACCCTTGGTCTGATCCAGCAGGGTACTTCTTAAGTTCTTAAGCGGGAGATTTTTGAGGAAGCTTCTCCCCACCCTCCATGCACACCACAACTTACCCCATTCAGCAGGGTCCCATGTGTAGTATTTTGGGGAGCTGGAGCTTTGGGGTGGAGGGGTGAGGAAGTCTGCTTCCACCAACCTAGTTACACATGCCTAAATCTGGATCCAACCGTAGCATCAATCCCACCAGAACAAGAACTGATGTGATTGAATCAAACTATTTTTTTGCCAACTATTTAAAAACATAGCTGAAAACTGTCAGAAACTGTGAACTTTTGTATATATTGGTGACTCTTAAGATTTTAGGATCCAACATTAAATGTCAGATATTATTTTATTTATTTATTTATTTTAGCACTTTTATCCCGGCCATTAGCCCAAAAGCCTCTCAAGGTGGCTTACAAAAATATTTCTTAAGGCAGTCCCTGCCCACAGGCTTACAATCTAAATTGAGATTTATTCAATAATCTCAAGGACAATCAAGTGCCTTTGGTAAATGACCAATTTTCATTTGCTTGATTTATTAGTAAAGGACAACACTTCAATGTCATGAGTTTAGATTGGATAAATAAGCCTTGTGATCTAATTGCTTCTGACATTCACTAGTACAGCCCAAAAATCATCAAATACCTTCAATGAATGGACCAGTTTCATCCAAGATTCCACTGTTGGCAAAGAAATCCCAACATTTGCTTAGGAAATGTTCAAACCTGTGAATAAATGAATTGCTTTTATGCATTGTGTGTGTTTTAGAAAAATGTAAAAGAGTCTTTGATTGTCTAGATGGGTATTGTACTACAACCATGTTCGGATGCAATGCATTTCTATGACTTTGACCTCTTCTTGTTAGTAGAGTTGGTGGGCTACTGTTGAGACAGAACCTCACCTACTGGTGAAGTATTGGGAGAATTATGTGGTTGCAAGGAGATTTTAGATGTGGAGCAATATTAGCAGGGCCAGCGCAAAAAGTCCAAGAAGGAATGAATGTCTCATCTGCTCTAGACACTTACATTTTGTGAACGGTTGAAGAGGGCTTTTGCTTGAAGGCCCATCAGGAAGAGCTTGTGTTGTAGCCACTATCATTTTATCGTAGCCTTTTTAACTGTCTGCCTCTATAATATATCCCTGCAAAGAAGCAGGGGTATTGTTCAGAAAGCCAGGAATATCAATAAATACGGAAAGCAACATGGGGATAGAATGATGCTTGAACATTCAAATGTGAATTCTCTCAGCAAGGTACTAAGCATGCATATGTGCACATACACACAAACACAGGCAAACCCACCTTGATATCTGTCTATTGTTGTAGCTGCAGATGGTAATGCTACTCAAAGGTTTGATACAATGCAATTCTTAGAGTGTGAGCAGAAACACACACTTAAAATAGGCTTTGAAATGTGACAGCTTTTCAGAGATCCTCATTGGAAGTTTGGTTTAATGGCAGTGCCGGCTGTGGGGAAAACGTTGCACATTTACACACCATGTTCACTGAGGTTAATTCGATGAGTACCACACAGATTATATGATAGAGTTCTCAGGTACATAGGAAGCCCAAATACAGAGGTGTCATGCATGGGAGGGGAGGCACCATGTTCCAATAGATAACTCGTCATGCTAGCTTGATAGGGATTGCAGTCCTGCACATCTGGAAGCCACCAGGTTGGAGAAAGTCAGTCTTGGACAAGGCATTTGGGGAGCTGAAGTCATATCACATCAATGAGTACCACACTTCATGTGGTAAGGATCTCCCACTTCACTTTATGTGATTTGATTTTTCTTTTTAAATCCCTCTGAGGGTAATTCACATGACTATGAGAGCTCCATAACTGGAGCTAACAAGCAAGTATGCAGCAGAACAGGTACATGCATGCCAAGCTCATTCACAATAGCAAGATTCAACGTAGGTCGTCACTGAAGAATATTATAAAATATTGCTATGAATAAGTCATGCCAATCAATTCTGGTTGGTTAACCATACACCTTAAGGACTGAGCTGTAAATGTATTTACTGTAAGTAAATCATTGCCATGAGATAGGATACGATCAATGGGTTATATACAATGTTAGTCCTTCTCATGTGTAACTGAAGTCTTATTCATTTCAATGGGTCTGCTCTAAGTAGAACTTAGGCTAGATACAACCCAATCCTTTAAGGAAATGTTTAGATTAGGCTTTGGATTGGTTCACACAACCAATATGTTATGTTGTGGATGTAGACTGAATAGTTCTGTGCTGTGTTTAGCATGTGATGAAGTGGCAAAAGGGTTACTTCCTAATGTACCTAGCAGGCAACTCAAACCACATTGAGCTCGACCTAATACTTTCATCAGCTTTGAATTGGCAGGTAAATATGTGCTGAGCTGCTGCATGGAATACACACTGAAACAATCACAAGGCTATTTCAACATACAAAAATGTATTCGGTTTGGTCATGTGGATTGGCTCGGATACATTTGCTTGTGATCGCATTACTAGTATTTCTACAGGGAAACTTGTGGCCCTCCAGATGTGTTAGCTTACAACTCCCATCATGCTTCACTATTGGCTATGCTGGCTAGGGCTGATGGGACTTGTAGACCCAAACATCTGGAGGACCACAAACTGCTCACCCCTGATCTACAAATCCAATTGTAGTAGTCGTTATGAAGTCTCATAGAAGTTGATTGCATGCATATTCACTAGGAAGTAAGTACCTTTGAGTTACTTACAAACTTACAAACCAATCTTACAAACCAATTCCATGTATATTTATTCAGGTAAGACCCATTCAGATCAATTCTGCACACTCACTCCCAAGTAAGTGTACAGTATTTAAGCCTTAGGCTGCAAGCTCATAGCCCACTTACTTGGGAGTTAACCCCAATGAACTCAAAGAGAATTACTTCTGAGTTGACAGGTGTAAGGTCACAATGTTTGTCTCTTTCTTCAAAAAGACAAGGCTGCATATAATTTCTCAGTTGTTGACATACACTAAACATTCCAGCAACTTTCTTTAGGAACACTTAAATAAGCCTAAGAATTCTTAGGGCATTTTTTTAACTTTGTTTGCTTAATTATAAGTCTTGTTTACTGCTACTTGAGTGCTTTGCTGCTTACGAGGTTAACTTACAAGCCAATAAACCTTATTCATATCCTCTGCATGGAGAGGGGCTCTTTGAGACTCGTTGGATTGTTGGGTTTGAGGTTTTGTTTTGTTTTAATTTTTATTTGCTACAGTCTGTTCAGTGTCATTTTGTTCGAACAGCAACATGGCTCCAACAGTCAAGCCTGGGACGCTGTACATCAGGCACACTTTAGCAGATTTATGTCATCAACCCCCGCACAGTATCAATCATTCTTCAAGGTCATTCTTAGCTACCAAAGCAAGTGCTGCATTGAAATCGGCAGGACGGGCTTCAAACTAAGCCAGTTGCAAGTTTTCAGGCACTGTGGAGGGAGAGTTGCCCTGGGGTGGGGGTGGGGTAGTCATGTTAAAGAATTCTTGGCAACATGTCCCAAAGGATTTGTGATGGGGGTGGAGGAGGGAGGGAGAGAGAGAGATGTTGTTGTTGTTGCCATCAATGTAAATGCAAGATGACTGTGTTAAAGAAACCAGGGCCCGTTTTGAGACAAATAAACAGAGATTTATCAGTCTGGCTGCAGTTTTACGAAGTGCAACGCTGAAAGGTTTCTTCTGTCTCTTTCAGATAAATGAGACACATCCAGAGCTGGATATGCCACTTCTGTCAGGCATTCGATCTGTATAAAGGGCCCCAGATCATTTCAAATCAATACCACTCGCTTGAAGCGCTTCTGTTTTGTTTTCAACTGTTTATCGTTCTCCAAGGCCAAAACCTGATTAGCACAGAATTCATGCATATATATTACTGAACCAATTTCTAAAGATTACAAATATGGGGTGGGTAGAGGTGGGAATGGGGTGAAATCAGGTTATTATGATTTGTTGGTGGTGTTGGCGCTGCTGCTGCTGGTGCTGCTCAGAAAGAGCCAGAATATTCCATTTTATAATTGCCTGGAAGGTCAGATGGTTAGTGGCTTTGCTTCCTAGGGCGACCTCATTAAACACATTTCCCCCTTTTGATCCTGAAAGAAATGCAACAGGGTAGCTTCAGGAGGACATGCAAATAAGGTGAGGAAGCAGTTCAGAGGCTTTGCTGCTCCATACGCTTCGAAATTCTTGATTCCAAACATTCTAGGTGACAGGCAGGGTATAAGGAAAGGAACTGCTATAATACAACTGACTGGGTCAAAAAAAGAGAGATGCATGCAATGAAACTCCTAAAATACATTTGTTTAGGCAAGAGAGGGAGGGAGAGAGAAGTGCATGCAAATCTCCAGTTGACCGGTTGTCCTCTTCCCATAAATCTATTGCCTGTGTTCTAAAGATTGTGGTAGGGAAAGCCATGAAGCAGACTAGTCCATTTAGCATGGTTAAACCTTAGGCCACAGGCCTTCTATGTACATGGATATCTGACAAGCTAAATAGAAAAGCTCTTGTGCTCCTGTAACCTCACCACAAGCCATTTAAAATCAATTAGCATTTTTAAATAAAATTGTTTAGTGAGCCTTCTCATCAATGCTAGCTCAAGGGTTGAAAGGAGCCTCAGCAAAGTGCACTGTAGTTGTCTCCCTCCTTTCTAAGAGGAACTCAGAATCAGCACTGGGCGCCAGGTAACACCGTTGTAATTTCTCACAATGCACCCAATCAGGGGCATTATAGAAAATCACAGTGGTGTAACGTAGATATGATTGGAGCTGGCTTGTAATACACACACACACACACACACACACACACACACACACACAGGGCCTGTTCAGTCAACACGCTAAGCCATGCTTAGGCCAGTAACCCTTTTGCAGGAAATAGTTAGTGAGAATGTTTAAACCATGGTTATGTAGCCACCACAATTAGGAAAGGTTCCCATGACATGCTAAGCCATAAAGTTAAGCTCAAAATGCTTAACCATCGTGGGTTGACATGTTGTTTGAACAGGGTCACATATTAGAAAGGGGACCCAGCACAGTCATTGGCACTGGACTCTGCTAGGGTGCTAGGTCCCAGCATCTGCCCATGGGTGTTGTGTCTGACAATGGGACAGCTTGTAGTCATTTCAGTATCTTATTTACCTGCAGTATATTGTATTCTTGCACCTTAGCATCAAGAGGGGGAAAAAGAAGGAAAGCAACTCCAAAAATACAGTTGGTTTAGCCAACGAAGAGAAAAATAATAATGGCAAACTGTTAGGCTGACCACTCATGTATCACCAAAAAGAGGACAAATGAGGACACAGATTTGCATTAAAATTGCATAGGTTGATTTTATGTGTAGATGCATATGTAGAAATAATTACTATAATTTAAACAGAAATGCAAGACATTGCACCCTGGTGACCTGCATGCCTGCTCAGTGTGATGTCCAGGGACTAACTGTTGGTGGGCAACTTCAGGGCTCTTACTCTCCTTAAATTGGACTTGGATTGGATAGCCTTTCAAGTAGAGGTCTGTTTGCTGTAAAAGAGAACACACAGCCACCCTACAAACTGGTAAGGATAGAGGTGGGTTACGCCAACAACAACAACAACAAAAGAGTTATTTTAAATAAACATTCTTCTGCCGAGAACTTTGCAATGAGACAATTTGAATTTTATCATACTTGAAAATCTAAATCTAAAATCTAAATCTGGAAAATCTAAATTTAAATCTGGGAAATCTAACACAAAATGGAAAAGAGGGAATAACAGAATACTGTGCTAAAACACACACATACACAACATACTGGGCTAGAATACACACAACACAACGTACTGTACTCTCTCTCTCTCTCTCTCTCTCTCTCTCTCTCTCACCCTTTCTACACCTAAGGGTTATTCCAAGAAAATGGAGGGATTGTCCCTGCCTGTTCCTGGGATCCCCTGTGTGGCATTTGGATGCCCAGGAACGAACCCAGGACAATCCTGTTAACAAGCCAGGAACAACTGGTTTCATGACATGAAAACCTGGAAACTCTGGGTTGTTTATGGGTTAAACAACCCAGAGTTAACCCAACAAAAAACCATGGCCAATTGTTGGGTTAACTCTAACTCATAAGCAATCCAGAGTTTCTGGTTTTACATGTCACAGCAAACCACCCCGCTATAAGGCCTGCCAAGAAAACGTCAGTGAAAGCTGGCATCCCTCCAAGAGTCAGTAATGACTCAGTGCTTGCATGAGAGGTTCCTTTCCAGGTTAATTAAAAGTGGAAATTTTGAGTGTGTGGCTCTCATACTCCACTTGTCCCCACAATTCTTGGGTTAAACAACCCAGAGATTGCTGCCATGATATGTGAACTAGGTCTTAGTCATACTTAGGGTAGAACTATTGAAATCAAATGGCAAGTTAGTCAAGACTAATTTGTTCCATTGATTTCAATGGGTCTACTCTAAGTATGAGTAAGTCTGGATCCAATATATTATATTTTAAATTGTATTTTTAATATTTTTATTATATTGATGACCTCAATGAATGTGATCCAGAGCTTCTTAGAGAAAGGTAGGATAAAAACACATAATAATAATCAGGCTGCCGGATGTGCTGTGAAGATAGATCCAAAAAGCAACGCTTAACAGCCCAATTTTATATGTGGTTGTTTGGCTCTTTTTCTACCTGAACTTGCAAATCTCCTGCAAAGTGAGATCCAGTCCTGACTAGCTGTACTTACAACAGGAAATTTTCACTGCTTCAACAGTTTATGCACCCACAGAGAAACCGGGACTAATTAATTAGTGAGGGTTCTGCAGGTTCTCCAGGATCAGGGCTGCAAATTGTTGAAATGTCCCCTGCCCTGTTTTGTTATGTGTCATTTTGAAAAAACATCATCATCATCATCATCATCATCATCATTATCATTAACAACAATCCTTCAGAGCAATGGTTATGAATTATTTTCTCTTCTTCTTCTTCTTCTTCTTCTTCTTCAAAAAATCTTAATGTTTGCTTAAATGTTTGGGGAAGTCATTAATCAAGACTAGCTGCCATCAATCTCAAAACTTGTAAAAGTCAACTGAAGGAGGCAGGAATAGTTTAAAAAATGTGTTAAGCTAAGGGAATCATATGGAACTTTTTAAAGGAATGTATCAAGGGAATTTGAAAAACTATAACCCCATACAACTGCAGGAAAGGCTACTGAAAGTGTGAATTAATTTAACACAGAATTTGTCCTTAGTCGTTCATAAGAAATAGCAGACGCTGGGGAAGTGTAGAGAACAGAGTGGCATGGAAAATTATAAATCTGAGCGAGAGGGAATGGAAGGCACACTTGAAAAGCCAGGCATTATTTTTAAAATATGCTCGACATGATGATTGATTTTCCATAGGGGGTTCTAAAAGATGTGCAAGTCGGGGAAGGGGGGAGGAAAGGAAGAGCCTATCATTTTCAAAAGGTCATGAGAAGAACCAGAGCAGAAAAGAGCATTTGATCAAAGAAAAACTGTCAAATCTGTGTGCTGAGATACAAGCAGCTAAGTAAAAAATTGCTTAAGGTCTTGAGCATCCACAGCTGCAGTGCAAAGAAGGCAAGCGGGGGGCGTTAAGTGTTACTGAAAATTGGATCTGTCCAATATTTGGTTCATATTTAGCTTTGGTTCCTCTTGATCACACAATAGGTCTACACAGCATCCCATTTTTCCTGTGCACTTCCCCTTTAGACAAACCCTTAAACTGCTTTTAAAGTTTTGGATAGTTCGTAAATAGGCTTGCCATTCAGGAGGTGCATGTATATTTGTACCCTACTTTTCACAGAAAGGAAGTCTGATGCAGCAGTTAGAGCAAGGGTGCAGAACCTGAGGCCCAGGGTTTCTAATCCAGACCCCTGGGTTCCTCAGATGACCCTCCCCCTTTTCTCCAACCACTGGTATTTAGTGGTTCCCCAATCTTTGTGCAGTTTTTCATAATTCTGAAACGTTGAAAGGCCTCTTCTATAAGCGTCATTCCTGGCAGTAAGAGCTTTAAGCTAAAATATGCTGATGTTTTTGTCCCACCCTTTTGGCCTTCAGGCCCACCCACCATTGGAATCTGGCCCTGAGAACTAGGTTGGACTAGGAAGACCTCAGTTCTTGTCCCCACTTGGCAATGAAGATGCCTGGGTGAGTTTGGGCCAGTCACTGACTCTCTTCACAGGGTTTTGTGAGGCTACAATGGAGAGATCATAAGAAAAGCCATGTTGGATTAGACCAAGGACATGTCTGCACCATGCTTATATCCTGGGGTAGTCCTTGGATCATCCCTTTACGTCCACATGACATACAGGGGATCCTGGGGGCAGCTCGGGACTAGTAAGGACTTACCCCGGGACATCAGGAACCACAGAAAACCTGACATTTCCGTGGGTCAAGACGGATTGTCCTGACCTCCCCATGAGTAGCAGGGACCGTAAAATGGGCACAGAGCTGCACGGTGGCAGTACATGCCCATCGGGGGAAAGAGGGGGGAGTAGGGTCGGGGGGGTTCCCCCTTACCTTTGGCACTGGAGCACAAATGCACTCCTCTTGTTGTTCTTTTTTTTAAAAAAAATATATGGTGGCCGCAATGTCGTTCTGGGATGTCTTGCGGCTGTCTAGATACCCAGGGAGGATCACGGAAGCCATTAAGTCCGCGATCCTCCCCCTACATCCTTGTGGCATAGACATGCCCCAAGGCTCCATCTAGTTCAGCACTCCACTCACACAGTGGCCAACCAGCTGTCACCCAGGGACCCCCAATGGTACAACAGCACCCTCCCACCAATGTTTCTCAGCAACCTGTGTACATTGGTTTACTGTCTCTGATTCTGGATGTAGAACATAGCCATCAGGAACAGTAGCCTTGTCCTCCAGGAAAGGAGTAGGAGGGTTATGTATGTTGCCTTGGGCTCCTTGGAGGAAAAGGCAGAATATAAATGTAACAAATAAACATGTTTCACCAAGCTTGGATCTCAAAGTAATGTACAATTTCAGTCCATCAGAAAATACAATATAACTAAGCCCCAATCTGTTGCCCTCCAGATGTGTTGGACTACAACTCCCAGCATCCCCAGCCAACACAACTAGAGGGCACCAGGTCGAGGAGGCTGATTTAAGTAAGTAGTGTGAGTAGGTACAGTGAAAGGAGAAGGAGGAATCCGTGTTAGCCCAAGCCATTTTGCTGCCTGAAGCAAGGCCCAAACGTCACCCACCTCACTATGGCTAACAGTTTTTTAAAAGTCTTGTTGCACCATTTGGACACCAATTCTTGCCTTCATCAATGCCCATTCTCTTCTGGATGCCACCTGAAGCAGGTTGCTTCACCCTCTTGCATAGCGGGGCCAGCCCTGGAGATGGTGGTGTTTGTATCTTAATGTCCCAGTGTTATGTTATCCTTTTGTGCTTTTTGAGTTGCTCATGCCCTAGCCTGCTTCACTATTCCTACCTTGCATGATTAACTAAAGCCTGTTGTTGAATCAAAAAGAGGAAGAAGAAGCTACAATTAGTATTCTGAGGATTGCAGAGACATATAGCACTGTTATTACTACGTAATGAAAGACAGTTCCCCAAATTTTATATGTTAGGATATGGGGTAATAGTGAGAAGACTCTCAGTATTTAAGAAGGTGGAAGGCTCTCATTTAAGAACATAAGAAGAGCCCTGCTGGATCAGACCAAGGGTCCATCTAGTCCAGCATTCAGTTCACACAGTGGCCAACCTCCCACACATGATAGAAATGGTGATAAATAATGTTAGCCCACAAGTCTTACCTGAGACTTTCTGGCTACTGCTGTGGCCCACTGGTTCCCCTCCACAACAATAAGGACTTCTCTCGCAGAAGTGCATCGCAACAAAAACCAAACCAGGAAACTCAGGAGAGTTCAAGTCCTTCTACAAACTCAATCACTGCTTTTAAAACTCAGCTAAAAACTTTTCTTTTCCCTATAGCCTTCAAATATTGAGTTTGTTCTGACTCTATACTGTTAGCTTCACCCTACCCGGTGCCTGTTTACACTTCCCTGTGCCTGTTTGCATTCTCCTTCCCTCTTTATTGTTTACTACAACTTATTAGATTGTAAGCCTATGCGGCAGGGTCTTGCTATTTACTGTGTTATCTGTACAGCACCATGCACATTGATGGTGCTATATAAATAAATAATAATAATAATAATAATAATAATAATAATAATAATAATAATAATAACATTGTAAGTCCCATTGAATTCAGTGGAACCAACTTCTGAGCAGACATAGGATTTCACTCTTACATAAAAGCTAATGGAAAGAAAGAATGTTATACATGAGTAATGGCAGAATATCAACCTGATCAGATTAATAAAGTATTTCTTAATTAGCAGTATTTGTAAATTGTGTTTTCAAAATAGTTTCAGAATAATAAAATATAACAATACAAATCCAATTAATACAAAGTCAGCAAGTGTAAAACTAATGAAGTCCACATTAAAACAAGAGAACAATATTTCCACAGCATTAGGAATTATGAACCATTACAATACTAAAGTATAATAAGATATTATATTATGGAGGTGCAGACTTTTTCTCAGTGGGGAAAATATCCTGGGTGATTTAAAAACCATATTATTCATCATCAATGCTTGCAAAGAATGTGATAGTTTTCAATAATTGCAGAATAAATCCCAAAATTATCAAAACCTGGGGGGAAAGTGTGTGTGGGGGAGCCCTTTTTCTTCTGTAATTGCGCAGACAAAACTCATTGATTTCAATGGGACTTGGAAAGGAGAAATTCCCAGTGGCTGGTGCCCCAATTCTTTGAGTATAGAATCTATGATCTATATATAAAGCAATACTCCACCATGTGGCATTATGTGAAAACAAAACAGTCTTTCAGAAACCTTCCACAATAGGAGAAGATACACATTAAGCTACCTAGACTTTCCCCACTGAAGTGAGTGGGGCTTACGTCTGCAGTCTTAAACACGATTACCTGGGAATAAATCCCACTGAAGTCAATGGGGCTTAGTTCTGACTGGGCACGTACAGGACTGTCCTGCAAACTAATATCATTAAAGCTCATGTGTCCCAATAAAAGAAACAAATATATTTTAATAATAAGACATGAATTTTCCCTGTTTGTTTGTACTAGTTACAGAAAAGGCACATAGCCTTTGTGTTCCCAGCAGTAATCTTAACAATTCAGCTGTGTAGCAAAGGGTTACTTAGGATACAATTTTCAAATATATTACTATCAATGATAACTTTGCCATTGACTTTAATGGCTGCGGGTTGCACCTTTAACGGCTTTTTTGAAGAGAGGCCAGACCGATTTAAGCAATGGAACAGACACCACTTCCATTTGGAAAACTATCATTCCCATAGATCTCAGATTTCCTTCTATTCCTTTTAGTCATTATTTGGACATGCATTTAACTTCTTTTTTAAAGTCTCTAATCGTGTTTTATTCATTTCCTGAAGAATGCTAACATCTTTTGGCTTCCTTCTCTGCTAAAAGCTAGTTTCATCTCGCAATGTTCAGTCCATTCAGAGTCATAAGTATTACTGCTCATTCTAGGTTTCGAAGGTCTTTCAAAAATAATTTTTGGTGTTGTTGAAAGGACCTCTAGGCTGCAGTCCAGAGAGATCCTTCAGGCACGCTAGTGGAACTTTTTTTTAATAGCAGATGCCATATTATGCCCTACTGCAAGCTACGTTTTAAACACTCAATTTTCAAAAGCAGTCTATTATGGGGGGCACTTACACACTGTCAAAAAAGAGGACATGGATTTGCATTAACATATTATTTATTTAGTTATTATTACATTTATATCCCACCTTTTTTCCTCCAAGGAACCCAAGGCAGTGTACATAATCTTCTTCCTCTCCATTTTATCCTCACAACAACAACGCTGTGAGGTAGGTTGGGCTGAGAGTCTGGCCCAAAGTCACCCAGTGAGCTTCCATGGCTGGGTGGAGACTAGAACCTGGATCTCCCGACTCCCAGTCTGACAGTCTAGCCACTACACCATACTGGCTACATATATATGTGCTAAAGTTGACTGCAAATTTAGAAAGAACTGCTATGATTTAGATAGAAATAGAATACATCTCACCAGTAAACAGGTGACCTGTGACTCAGTCTGCTGTCCAGGGCTAACATTGACAGGTAACACCACAACCCCTGCTGCTCTCCCTTCTAATGGTTTGTTTGTTTGTTTTAATCTTTAAATCAGACTTGAACTGGGCAGCTATGCAAATAGAGGACTGTCCTCTAGGAGCAGTCCTCTGAAAAGCTTGTTCTGCACCTGAGGTTTGCTGTTCAAAGAAACAAAGTAAAAAACAAAACAAAACAACTTTGCTCATAGCATTCATGGGGCCCACGCATACTGGGAGTTTATTTTTCTTTACACAGAACACATTCTTGGATAAAATCATTCGGAAAACAAAGTCACATTAATGACACCTCAGTCGTCCTGCCACATTTTGGTCTGCAATATTACTTACCTTGCAACTGAGAAGTCACACTTCCATTTTTCTCAAAATGGACCATAAATACATAGTGAAGCATAATGGAATTAATGATTCAAAGACTGCTAAATTTCATGCAAGCATTTCCATGGACTCCACAGGGCTTTACTTAAGATCTCAAACACCTGCATGGAATTCCATTATACTCTTATCCTTTAAATCCACAATGAAAACACAATAGTTTAAGCTTTGGGGTCCTTCTAGACATCACCTAACTGTGTTCCTTTGGCAGGGAAATGTTTAAAATGCAGCTTTAATATTTTAATATATAAGTCACAAATCATGATGGAGAGTGAGCTTTAGACATTTAGGCCGATGGAAAGCACTGAAGTAACTAGGAAACTCTGAAGCTGCATTTTGCACACATTATAAATCTTTATTAAAGTGATTCATAAGCAAAATACTGGCAGCACGAGTATATAAATATCGCTATATTTTATTCATTGGGCACATAATAGACATAGCTTAGAATCACAGACTTAGAAGGAACCTCAAAGGTCATCTAGTCCTACCCTCTGACAGGAAATCTGCTGCTACAGCACCTGATAGGTGGTCATCCATCCTTGGCTTAAAACCCTGCAATGAAGGGGAGGCCACCACTTCTGAGGCAGTCTGTTCTACTGTCCAACAGCTCATACTGTCAGGACCGTCTTCCTAATTTTTATTTGAAATCACCTCTTGTAATTTGAATCCACTGATTTGAGTTCTACCCTTTGGAACAACAGAAAACTAATTTGCTCCACCATCTATGACTCAGTCCTTCAAACATTTGAAGATGGCTACCACGTTGCCTCTTAATCGTCTCTTCTCTGGGCTAAACTTACCCACTCCTTCAATGTTTCCTCACAGGAATTGGGGTAAGAACCAAACAAAGTTAGTTGAAAGTTCCTATTGAAATCATTGCAACTTCAATTAAGTAATGAGTAACTCATTCAACTGATTATAATGGGACCTAAATGTAACACTCTTACATTGCAATCCTATGCAGAATTCAACGGGACAAAGGCCCTTTCTACACCTAAGAATTATCCCAGGCAAATGGAGGGATCGTCCCTGCCTGCTCCCGGGATCCCGTGTGTCATTTAGATGCACAGGGATGATCCCGGGATACAGGCATGGTGTAGACATGCCCTTACTCTCAGGTATGCGTGTATAAGATTGCAAGCTTAATCTGGTCCCATCCCTTGGTCTCCAGGCCTTTCACCCTCTTTGCCGCTGTATTCTGAACGCTTCCCAGTTTGACCTCCTCAAGCTGTGGTGCACAGAACGTACTACTTCCAGTGAGGTTTGACCAAACCAGAATTGAGTGGAGTACCATTTCATATCAGAATCTATACTTCTATTGAAGCAGTGTATTTTGGTCAATCAAATTTGCAAGAAAGAAGAAAGGATTGTTTGAATTACTACTTTATTTTAACCAAACCTAAATGTGATTAAACTCCTGTCTAGGACTTCAACATTCCTCTGGTCTATTAGTATGAAAATGGAATGAAACAAAATTGAAAAGCTTGTGATATATAACACTCAAATTCAGAGACTATGTTATGGAATACCGTTTGCTGGGAAGCTGTCACCTTCACATCCTGGTGATGGGCATCCCAGTAGCCACTGTGGAAAACAGGTTGCTGGACTAGATGAGCTTTTGGTTTGATTCAGCAAGGCTCTCCTTATGTTCTTGCAGAAGTCCTCAGCATTTTGCATAGAACCTAGTAACAGCCTTCCCCAAACCTGAAGTTGTAGTCTACAACATCTGGAGGGCACCAGGATTTTGAAAGCTGACCAAATACAATCACCCCAAAATTTTTGCAAGACTATTTTAGGCCACTTACCAGGAGACATGTGGCCATACATAGGATCACACTAAGATATACACACTAAGACATACATAAGATCACAAGATCTTACTTGACATCTAAGGCCATGGCTAGACCAGGCCTATCCAGGGATCATCCCTGTACATCCAAATGACACACAGGAGATACTAGGAGCCTGGGATAATCCTTAAGTCTAGCTAAGGCCTAAGATAAAACTGACAAGGGCTAGCTGTTTCCCTTTTGCTATCCTATGTAGAGGAAAACCACTAAAATGACTGATGCTGGTGTGAATTTATATATCCTGATTTGGACTACCACTCTGACCTTTTATATGTTAAAATATAAAACTTTATATGTTATATGACAGCCAGTGTGGTGTAGTGGCTGAAATGTTGGACTGGGAGTCAGGAGATCCGGGTTCTTGTCCCCACTCTGCCATGGAAACCCACTGGCTGACTCTGAGCCAGTCAAAGACTTTCAGTCCAACTACCCCATAGGGTTGTTGTTGTGAGGATAAAATGGACAGAAGGATTATGTATGTTGCCTTGGGTTCCTTGGAGAAAAAAAGGTGGGATATAAATGCTAAAATAAAATAAATAAATAACATATTGATCACGAATTATCTTTCAACTAAAGGAATTGAAATTGGAATAGGAATGTCATATTTAAACAAATGGATCAAGATTATTTTCTTCCTCATTATTCTGAGTGTTCCAGACCAGAATTTCTAAAACCTCTTGATAGGCATAAACACAGTATAACAAATACTTAGTTCCCCTTTAGCAACATGTTGATACAAAGGAAGCCTTGGAAGAGAATTTGCTGGTAACAGTGCCATCTACAGCAATCAGAAGTTTGGGAATGGTGGGGAGGGAATTTTTGCTCAGAAGTGTGGGAAAATGAGACTTGCTCTAGGGGGGCAGCCATCACTAATACCAGGAGAGGGAGCAGCACAAAAAGGGGGCTATTTATGTTCTCTCATTTGTAGATTTTGGGATGCACTCGTTCGATTTAAGCCTTGCCAGTTCCTTTCAGGTGGATAATAGTACAACCAGCATTGCAGAAACCTTTGCACACCAAAGGTTCCAGGTTCAGTACCCAGCATCTATAGGTAGAGGAAATTCTGGAGCCACTGCCAATGCAATACTGAGCTAAATGCACAAATGGACTGACTAACATGGGAAGCAAGTTAGACTATGCATTAATCAAGTCCACTACTGGCTACTCTAGCTTTCCCCAACCTGGTGCCCTCCAGACTACAGATCTCAGAATTCCTGACCATTGGCCATGTTGGCTGGGGCCAATGGGAGTTCAAATCCAGAACATCTGGAGAGCATTGGAGAAGACTGCTTTACATGTCTATTCAATAGTACAGCCACTGAGTTCAACGGGGCTTACTTCCATGGAAGTGGGTATAGCCTTGTTTACTTAACAGTGAGGAAATGCAACACTCCTGGATCTAGGGCTGGTATCTAAGTCGTTCAAAAAAACACACAAAAGAGCACATTTATTACACCAAACAAATAATCACGTAGTTAAAGCACTAATTATTTGTGCATCAGTATTTGGAGGCAGTAGCGCAGGGAATGGGGAGACAATGCTGTAAAATTTCTACTTCCTTGGCTTTAGATGTTACTGTTCCAACCAGTGCTGTCTAAAGATTCTATGATGACTATCTGCCTAGCAATCAGGCCAGGTAACATCCACGTTTTGCTTCATAGGGGACAGGGCATTTCAGCAATCTGCAGCTCCTCTCTCTTCCTGGTGGCAGGAATGACAGGTGAAGCCTCTGAGGAAATTATGGAAGCATCCACTCTCCTAGTCTTCCTATTTGCTGCCTCTCACTCCCCAACCATTAAATATTTGTTGAATTGTTTGGGTGATGAGTTGTTTGTTTTAAATCCCCAGATCAAGTTGGGGGTCAACCCCTGGATCATCATTCAACACAGTATCTCACCATTTAAGCCATCTCTGGTGGAAGCACTGCACTGTTAGAATCCAGTTGTCCTACGTACTTTTCACTTTTGATGGAGAACAGTTTGTATAGAACTGTACTTCAGAAAGATCACTTTACAGCACTTTAATTAATGGTTGCTTACACCTTAAAATGAGACAGATTATTATCGTTGGGAAGGACTGCATTTGGGGATTGAACTTTTTTAGAATGGATTTCCTAACACTATTAGTAGCATTCGGTGGCTAAAAACTGTATTTTTTAAAACAACAACAACATGATTCTCTTTTCTTAGATTGTTTATTTTCTGCTTTTACACATCTTCTCAATGTGCATATATACAGCATTTACAACGGAACTCCCTCAGTGGCATTAAAATGAAGCATAATTAATTCAAATACATTGGACGGAAAAGCTCCATATTCAGCAAAGGCACTTTCGGCATTATTCAGACTCTTTCTCATTCTTTTCTCTTCTTTTTAGCTTTGGGTTTTGACAACTCCAGGAGTCCATTTTCTTCTTCAGAAAGTTTTTTCCTTTTCTTAGATTTGCCATGGCCACTGTGGTAGCCACTTGAGTCACTGGCATGCATTCCCAAGTCGGCTCTGTCTTGCCCACTCTCTCTCTCTGGCATGTCATATATCCCGTAATCAATGTGATTGTTCTGCTTCTCTCCATCTTCAATCCCAGACATCGTTACATCAATCTCCATCTCCTCTGTATCATCTTGTACATCACAGTGCTTTTCATGTTCTTTCCTGCAGTTTTCCTGTGGGGTGTCTTTGCCAGTGCTAGATTGCAAAAATAAAGCAGAGAATGAGCTTTCGAAGAATATTGTATTGAAACAGTATCACAAGAACAATAATTAGATCTAAAATTTCAAGCTACTTAGGGTGCATGTTTAAACAAACAAACAAACAAAAAAGTCCTATAACTCCAAGCACACCCCAGCCAGCCATGTTTTTTTCTGTCTAAACATGCATAGGATTGTGCCTTTATTCATTCAGCCATATTCCTATTCTATATTATCTATTCATTTTCCTATTTCTACTTCTTGGCAAAGATCTTTCCCCCCACTTTTTTACAAGCTTACTAAATTGAGTGCAGGCTTGCCATTAACTGAAAACTTGACAGTTAAGCTCAAAATCACTGTATGCTTTACTACTATCACCTTAAGCATTACCCTCATTTGCCAGTCTAAAGTAACTTTCACATCTGATGATAACTGAAACTTCACAAGCCATTTGTCCCACCATTACATTGTTGTCTGTGGTAACCCTCCCCCTCATTTTCAAGTATCTTTCAAATTCTCAAAGATCCTACACACCTGTTCCCCAGTCCTTAAGATTCAGCATCTGGTTAACCTGAGATGTATATCAGAGACGTCCAAGCTCCTTTTACATTCTACACAACAAAAACAACTTTGCTCTTTATCCTACATGCTTAAACTCTTTCTATTGAAGTACTGTGTAAAAGCCACGTTATTATGTACCTGTGTCGAGACAATTTTCCTCGCATGCAGAACACTCCAACGCCATCTGAATCAAAATGCAATACTTTAAATACCAGTCTAGAGCCTATTTGAAAGCCAAGGTTCATCCATTCGTCAGCTGATAAGTGATCAGGCTTTGCAATAGAAGCATTGAAACATCCATGTACTAGACAGCCTATGTGGCTAGGTGCCACTTTATTGATTATACCCTGGGAAAACACAAGACATGTTAGGAGTATGCCATACCACATTTGTGTGGTGAAATCACACCATAACTCACAGTTGATTTACCATGTCCTTACACCAGTGGAGGGGAACCTCTGGTTCTGCGGGACTAATCTGGCCTACGGATGTTCCCCAGTAAACCCAGCAATGGCAAAGCAGCCCTGACACATAACCCCAGCTGGAGCTCCAATGAACACTTCGTGCTGCAGCAACAATAATATATCTGGTGTAACATTCTCTGACCTGTGGAGAGCTTGGGGGGGGGGGAGGAGGAGAGAATTTGGCCCCTCTCCCCAACTCAGTTCCCCTCTCCCACCTTACTAGATTCAGTATGGAAAATATAAGATGCAGTTTAGAAGTTATCACTAAACAGAGTTCAGCTTCACAAATACTTGAAGTCTGTAGGCAGATTTTTTTTAAAAAAAAAAAAGTGTAATGCTCACTACAGAATATGGCCCCATCTTTAGCAGCACACTGAAGAAAATCTGGTTGCTTTTGGAGCTGCATAAAATGAGTATGGAACTAAGGTGAACGCATGGAAGTGAAATACACATATTTAAGTCATCAACTTCAATTACTTTTAGGAACCAACTGGCTGAGAATTCTTTAACATTTGAGATTCGTAAACCTTGATCTGCATCTATTTAGACAATTAATATTGCAGATATCCTAAATACGGTTATTAAAAAAGATGAACCAGTCACAGTGCAGGTATTTTGACTTTAAAATACAATATTCAAAGTTTGTTCTATGACAGTTGTGAAGCTATTTGACGATGTGATTTTTGTGAAATGCTTCACCAGCAATTGTGATTTCTTGTCCACACAGAATGATTTAAAAAGGACACCATTTACCTACAGTTTTCGGTAGCATTCCACAACTGTTATTGCAAGGAATAATTAAACAGCGCTTCCCTCAAATACAGGCAACAACAGTATTTTGGCTAGGTATTGACTTCAATGGATTTAAGCATGCCAAATATTACATAAGAAGATAAATGCCTTGAAGAAAGAAGCCCTAAATATCACACCCTATAGTAATACAAGTCAAGTGGTTAGATTTACCACAGGGTACTTTTATCACCTATCAGAAAGGCTCCATTTTAAGCATTGTAAGAAATTGTCAATCATGCATGAATTACATACCACAAGTTTTTTCCCTGGTTTAGGCTGAAATACGACAAAATTTGCTTCAATGTCCAGATGGATAGCTCCTATGTCATCAATTATATCTCCCAGTTCTTTTGTTATTTTAATATCATCATAAGCCACAGGAACACCTTGAAAACTGCAAAATAGAAGAAACCACTTATCAACTAAAAAAGACTGTCAACAGGTACATTTAAGGGCCATAAACCATTTTAAGAGCAAATGGAGCCAATAACTGTAAAAGGTACAACCTGTTGGTCATTTTATGGCTGTCATGGACAAGCAAGGGGAAGAGGTATTTTCTTCTGCAGATAAAGTTTATAGCGAAGATTGCAATCATGACTCTTAGAGCAAGGCACAGTCAGAAATAATTTAAATGCATGGAAGAACAGCAACATGGATGCAGAACTTATAATACTAAGAAAAATGCTACAGTAAAGGGATCATGGTATAGTAGTGGATCATGGTCTAGCTCTGGATCACTAGCCAATTTTCTTGTGGACTATTTAGAGGTCCATGTCGGTGGGAGGCTTGCAAAGAGTGCTGGACTATATGGATCTTTGAACCAGTATAATATATTTTCTAATACTACTCAGAATCACTTAGCAAAGGTCCAGCTCCAGAAGGTGGTGGGGTTTTGTACATTTCCAAGCCTAGCAAAGAACTCATTGCAATAGCAGCACTCTTCCCCCTCAAAGAAAGTCAGAGGCAATGAGAAAAAAATTGCAGTTTCCCACTTCTTCCCAGTAGAGTGGGCCCACTGTGAGTATGGACCTGCTGGTTCTACCAAAATCCTGAAGCCACCACTGCTTATGACTTAAATTTTTAAAACAAGAATGTAAATATAACACACACAGGTGTATCACAGCAATTTTAGTAAAACAATTAAGTAGATCACAGGGCACAGATGTTAGTTGTCGACCAAGATATCACAAGCAGGACTTGAGTGCAACAGCACCCTCCCACTCATGTTCCCCAGCATAAGCTTACTTGCAAGTGTTCAGGAAAGCACTGAAGACCCCCTTGTTTTCACTGGTCTTCCCATAGTGTCCTGGCCTGCTGGTGTTATTGGTAATTCTCATTTGTATATATTTTTTATTAAACACATACTTATTTTTTTATTATTTGTATGGTTTTTTTAAAAAAATCTTGTTCACCACCTTGAGAAAATTTCACTCCTGAAGGCGGCAAAAAGGCAGATAAGACGCTTCCTGAGTGGTTCTTCTTGGAGGACGGAGGAGAGCTGCTTCTTCTCTGCCCGCACAAGAGGGCATTTTAGGCCGCCGGGTACGTTTCACGCGCGCGCGCGCACACACGCACACCTCGTACCTGTTCGAGTAGTGGCGCAGCTCCGTATCCAGTTGCGCGCAGATCCCCGTCCGCTTGCGATGCAAGAAGCGCGGCGGCAGCGCGATGTGCCTCCTGTGCGGCGTCACCACCAGGCAGGAGTAGCGGTTCTCCACCAGCCCCCGCGCAGCCTCGAAGGAAGGCAGCTCGACGACAGGGGGAGCTGCCTCGACCGCCTCTTCCGCCATGGCGCTCTTAAACGACAACCGACCAGCCCGTTACGTCCGCCTGTCCCTGCGCCTTAACCCCGAAGCACGAGGCAGCCTCTCGTTCCTCGCGTCGTCGCGCAAAGATGACGTTCTCGTGACGAGGCGACGAATCGCACAGCTGGAAAACGCTCCTTCCTCCCTTTCCGGTGGACGCTCGGCGGCCATCTTGCGTGTGGCTTACCACCCTTCGCTCCGCCCAGCGAGGGAAATGGAACTTTCCTCTCCGGCTCCTTGCGAAGAGAGTTGATTTCTTTTCCTCCCCACGCCCGCCCGCCCCACCAGGCAAGAGGCGGCAGAGCATGCGCCCTTACGCGCTCAGCATCACTGGCCCTGGAAACTCCTCCCAGATATGCCTGATTGACCAATTCTCCCGCTCCGTTTGTATCTGCTTAAGCGTGGTTATGGGTGGTGTTTGGTATCATGTGCGCTGTTTGCATAATCGCTTCCTGCATTTTTTTATGAATAAGTTATCATGCTTTGATTGTCTATTTTTCCTTTAAGTGTTAATTAATAGCTGTATTGACTGCACAGAAAATGTGCTTATTTTTTATGCCTGCCTTTACTGAGGGATGTCCAATTTCTTTTTTTCTTTTTTTTTAATAATTTTTATTCATTTTAAACACTATATAAACATAGATAAACATTTCCAAAATATAACTGAAACAAACACAATAAGAAAAAAAATACATCAAATGTCTGCTGCATACATATTGAATAATTGTTGAGTACAAATATCAAAAACTATTACATATGCCTTATCACACTACAACATCTTCATTCTTAACATAAAAGTGCACCCCCCACCTCGGGATCATTCTTGAGTCCAAAATCTAATCATTTCTTCTGCTGGTGGTTTCCCACTTCCCTTAGTAAACACGAACACTAGGAACTGTTTCCAGATTCCTTCGAACTCATT
Source organism: Elgaria multicarinata webbii (assembly GCF_023053635.1). Lineage (NCBI taxonomy): Eukaryota > Metazoa > Chordata > Lepidosauria > Squamata > Anguidae > Elgaria > Elgaria multicarinata. The sequence continues at coordinate 17,108,881 of NC_086171.1, forward strand.
TATTTTAGTTACGCCTTTTCTCCACTTAATATTGCATGTCAATTTATCATTAATGGCTATGTCCCATACTACTTTATACCATTCCTCAATAGAATATTCCCCTTGGATCTTCCAGTTCCTAGCTATCATCAATCGTGCTGCAACCAACAAACTCGATATCAGCTCTATAGTTCCTTTTCCACACTTTATATCTTCAAATAGTGACAGCAATGCTATTTTTGGTGTTTGTTCTATTTTCATTCCCACTATTTCTTCAATTTCTGAGAACACCATCTTCCATAATCTTTGTACATATTTGCATTGCCACCACATATGTAAATACGTTCCTTTTTCCCCACATCCTCTCCAACAATTTGCTGAATGTTGATCACTTATCTTATTCAATCTAACCGGGGTTAGGTACCACCTCCATAAAATTTTAAAATAATTCTCCTTTATTCTTACTGATAAACTTCTCAACACTCTTTGTTTCCATAGTCCCTCCCAGCTCTGTCGCCCTATTTGTATCTTCAAATCTGATTCCCAAATCATTTTCTCTGTATTCTCTCTAAACTCCTTCTCTAACAATATTTTATATATTTCACTCATTAATCCTTTTGAAACTATACTACCTCCTTTTCCTTTCTCCTTACTTACTACTAATTCTTCAAACCTCGTCATCTTTCTGCACATTCTATTATCTTTAATCCACTTTTTATTCCATTGTTCTAATTGACCATATTCTAGCCAAGATAGCTTCTTCTCCTTTAACAAATTTTCCATATCTTCTCTTGTTTTAATATCTCTTACCCAATCCTTTAATTTTATTTTATTTTTCTCTTTTAATATTTTACATAATCTGCCCTTTAGATCCTCTGGGAAATTCTTTAACTTTATTATCGGTGCTAAGGGAGAGTTGCTCGGAAGCAGCTTCCCTTTAAATTTACTCCAAATTTCCCATTGAGTCCTCAGGAGTGGATTATCTATACTTCCAACCCACTTTCTTCCTCCATCTTAAAAAAAAACATTCTCCAGATTCATCTCTACCTTACTTATGATTTTTTCTTCCATCCAATATAAATCTCCTACTCCCATAATTGCTTCTACAACATGTCTACAACATCTATTTGCTACGTAGTATAATTTTATGTTTGGGAGACCCATTCCCCCCTTTTTTTGGCTTAGGTACCAATTATTTTTATTCACTCTTGCTCTCTTTTCTCCATTACAATATTTATTAATAATATTTTGCCAACTTTTTATCTCGGTTTCTGATATTTTTATAGGTAGCATCCTAAATACAAAATTAATTTTAGCTAATATCTTCATTTTTATCAAAGCTATTCTCCCAAACCAAGATAAATTTAATCTTTTATATTTCTCCAATTTCTCTAGTACCTCCTTCTTTAACCTCGTTAAATTTTCCCTTTCTAAATTCTCTAGATTTTTTGTAATTTTAATTCCCAAATATTTAATCTCGTTCTTAACTTTCAATTCCATTCCCTTAAATTCCCAATCCTTTTCTTCCTTCTTAGTATAGTTAAACAACATCATCTCTGATTTAGACCAATTTATTTTTAACCCTGTAATTTCCTCAAATTCCCTCAACTGATATTTAATTCTTTCTAATTTTCTTAATGGATTCTTAATGGTCAATAAAGTATCATCCGCAAACATGTTTAGCTTTATTTCCCTTACCTCTCCAGTTCCTTCTAATTCTTTATCCTCCCTTAGTGCCTTCGCCAAAACTTCCATAACCATTACAAAAAGGACCGGCGAGAGCGGACATCCTTGTCTTGTTCCTCTGGCTAGTCGTATCTTTTCAGTAAGTCCGTCATTTACCACCACTACCGCCGTATTTTGGGAATATAGCTGTTCTATTACATTTTTAAATTTATTTCCAAATCCCAATTTATCTATAATACTCTTTAGTGCCTGCCAGCTCACACAATCAAAAGCTTTAAAAATATCTAATGCCATAATACCTGCCTTAATATTTGCTTTTTTTATTACATTTATTACATTTAAAACTCTACCCACTAAATTATGCATATGTCTTCCTACCACAAACCCACATTGATCTGCTCCTATATATTCTGCCAAAAATTTATTTAGTCGTTTGGCCATAATAGATGTAAAAATTTTAGCATCCTGATTTATTAAAGAAATAGGTCTATAAGAATCGGGATTAGTCAAATCTTTATCTGGTTTTGGGATCAGAATTATCACTGAATGTTCCCATGATTCAGGTATCTTCTCTCCTGATAATATCCTATTATAAAGTTCCATTAATTTTGGAACTAAACAATCTTTGAAGACCTTATAATATTCTGGACCCAAACCATCTGCTCCTGGTGATTTACCCACTTTTAACTTATCAATAACTTCTTCAACTTCTCTTTGAGTTATTACTGACTCCATTAACTCCTTATATTCTGATTTTATTTCCTTCTTTATAAACCTTCCAATATACTCCTCCACCTTTTCTTGTTGAATTTCTTTACCCTTGTACAATTCCTGATAAAATTCCTGAAAATTTTTTATTTTAGCTTTCATTGCATGACAATAATTCCCTCGGCTATCTTTCAACGTTTCTATCCCATTCCTCCCTTTTTCTTTTTGTGTGAGCTTGGCAAGCAACCTCGAGTTCTTATCACTGTTTTCAAAATATTCCCTTTTCATATACATTAAATTCTTTTGAATCTCTTCTATATTTAAGTTTTCTAATTGTTTCTTCTTAGCTTGTATTTCCACTAATTTATATTTATCTTTACTTCGCCAATATCTTTCCTCCAAGTTTTTAATTTCTATCTCTAACTTTTCCTGTTCTGCACGTTGTTGTCTTTTTAAACTACATGTTTCTCTAATACAGATTCCTCTTGCTACAGCCTTCATGGTGTCCCAAATGACTGACCCAGCTGTTCCTCCTTTTTCATTAATTTCCCATGACTCCGACAGTTCCTTCCGAATTTTATCTACTATTTTATTGTATTTCAATATCTTTGTGTTCAACTTCCATCTATATGCCTCTTTATAATCTTTCTTAACTGTAAATTCTAAACTTAACAAGGCATGATCAGTTACTTTTATTACCCCCATTTCCATTTTACAAATCCTCGTTGCAAAGTCTTTTGAAACAAATATATAATCTATCCTGGAGTATGTATGATGAACTGGGGAAAAGTATGAAAATCCAGGCCTATTCCCGTTAAGTAAGCGCCACGAATCTAAATAATCATTTTCTTTTACTAATTTATTCAATATAGTCATATTGTTCCTCTTTTCAGCATTAGTGGGATTTGACCTGTCCCTTTTATTATCCATAACCATATTAAAATCCCCAGCTAATATAGCATACCCCTCCTTAAATTCTTCTATTTCTTTAAACAGCTTTATAAAAAACTCTCTATGCCTCTCATTTGGGGCATAAACATTAATCAAAGTATAGACCTTTCCCTCAATTTTACCTTTTAACATAAGATATCTACCCTTATCATCCTTTTTTACCTCTTCTAATATAAACCCACTTTTTTTTGAAATCAAAGTGGCCACTCCATTTTTTTTTGATGTCCCTAATGACTTTTCATAATAGGCTAACCACTTTAATTTTATCATATTCGAATTCTCGGAGCCTTGGTGTGTCTCTTGGATCATTATAATATCTGATCCCTCTTTATTAAGCATTTGTTCTATTCTCTTCCTTTTCACGACTGCCCCTAAACCTTTAACATTGAGTGTTGATACCTTTATCTTTTTATCCATAATCACCCTTTTGAAATCTCTTCCGATCCCTTGTGCTCAGCAATTCAAACTTGCTTACATAAAAACACAAACTCCATACATAAAACCCCCACCCTCCTACCCCAATCCCTCCTCCCCTACCTTCCCCCCCTCCCCACCCCCCCACTCTAATCCCCCCCCCATATCCCCGTGAGTCTAGTACTCCAGCCATCTACTTTAAAGGGGGAGGGGGGAGGCAGTGCTGTGCCTGGCCGGCAGGTTTCTATATTAGCATTTTTATTTGCAATTATCTCCAAACATAATTAACAATTCTCTTACTCTCCAGATGTCCCAGCCTCATTCCCTCCCCCACCCACTCCAGCCCCATCTGCTTCCCCATCCAGACCCAGCCTCTTCAGCAAATCTTTACCTTGATCCAATGAGGTTACTCTGTGTTCCCTCCTCCCATATGTAAATCTTAAAAAAACCGGGTAACCCCATGCATAAGGAATTTTATTCTTCATTAATGTTTCCGTTATTGGTTTAAGACTACGTCTCCAATTTAATGTGCGTTGAGAAAGATCATTGTAAATTTGCATTGGTTTGCCTTTACACTGTATCTGAACCTTAGATCTCAATTCTTTCATAATTTGCTCTTTTTTGTAATAGTTACCAAATAGTTACCAAATTTCACCAATATGTCTCTAGTCCCTTTGTAGTTTTGCCCCCCCACACGGTGGACTCGGTCCAGATCCGATCCATCTATTGGTATGTCAGGCATCAGCTCCTTGAACCAGTTCACGATAATTTCTCTAAGATCTTCTCCTTGCATCTCCTTCAGCTGCTTTATTCGAAGCGAAGATCTACGAGATTGACCTTCCAAGGCAATCAAACGCAATTCCCATTCTTTAAATTGTATATTAATTGATTTTTCGAAAGCCTCTTGTTTCTTCTGGTCCAGATCCGCTTTAGCCTCTATCTCTTTGATCTTATCCGAGTTTTCCATCGCTTTATCCGCAATAGTACGCATTTGTTTTCTGAATTCACTCATATGCTGATCCATTTTTTAAAAAATAATAATGTTATTTTCTGCTATAATAGCCTTGATTTCCATTAAAGAGGGAGGGTTACTACCACTTTCTTTTCCCCCTTCAGCCATGTTTTCTTCTTTATTTGGTATTGTATCCAAAGAGACTGGGTCTATATCTTCCTCTTCCTGTTCAACTCCAGGGGCTGTACTTTCCAGGAAGGAGAGGTAAGCCAAATTATGATTTGAAGGTTTCTTTTTTTGTATATTAAGCTTTTCCCAACTTTTGATCTTTTTTTTTAACGTTGGGCATGGGTCCCTTCTGGGTAGGGCATAAATCTTAGAGTCCAACTCTCTTCCTTAGCAACTTATGCTGGCTTCTCTATTATATAGCACTCACAGCTCCTTCTTCACGAGGAGGGGGGAAATATCCAGTTCACAACAGCATTCACTAGAGGGGATCAGATTTAATCATTCACAGTCTCTCAGCATCCCACATCTCCCTCACCGAATGCCAAATGCAGCTTTTTTCGCCCCTTCACCCCCCCTTCTCGCCACGCCAATACCTTAGAAAGCCAGCATTTGTTCAATCGTTCCCATGTGAGATAAAGATGAGAGGTTATAACACAAATCAATGTCCAGCAAGCGTAAATTCCTTCTTTTTAAACTGCGTCAGAGTCAGCGTTTACTTTACTTTCACTTTTGATAGAGTTGCCGTTTAGACAGACATTGCATTAATCATAGATCATCTCACCTCCCTTCTTCAAATCTCTCCACTTTCCCGGCTCCTGTTGGTTTTATAATCATTTTCTGTCAGTTGCTCAAAGATTTATGCCCATTAGAAGAGAGATAATTGCCTTTTCCGGCAAGCGCCGTTCAGAGCCTCAGAAGAAACCCGCCATCGCTCAGGCTGCCAAGCTCCGCCCCCGGATGTCCAATTTCTTGTTCATCTAATTCATCCTTTTCTCCCTACCTTGCAATTATTATAACTTAGGTAATAATTGAATAATAATTAAATATCTAAAGTACTGTGACATGCATATATGAAATGCACCATGTTGGGTCACTGATTTGTATGCTTTGGTTTTCCTAACTTATAAACATTGCAGAAAATTATTTCTCTGAAATAACGGATCTCAAATAGGAAACATCTGTTTTAATAGGCTTCATGTGGATAATATGAATAGTTTGAAACTCTAGACATGGTGGAAAGAATGAAATCTAGCTATAATTTTAGTGTTACCAAAATTGGTTTGTTTGCATAATCACTTGGCTGAACAAAATGGTGCATTCAAAGGACATCATGAAAGGAAGCTGCAAATAGACCAGAAACTGTAGGGTGGTGGCTACTTAAGTTTGGTAAATAGTGTATATGGTTCATCTGGATGTTTCTCTCCGATGCTAAATGACAACACTATTTACATTTAAGAAAAAAAATTGGAACAATTCAAAATTAAACTAAGAGGAGGAGATTCTACTGCAAGTGGAATTATATTCCTTTCCCTTGAATCGTTTCTTGTGAAAGTTGTGTCCATATCATTCCCTCCTATTCTTATTTTCTTTCAAGTGACAGCATGATGTTCATTCTATGGATCCTTGAAAGGAAAACCCTCCAGGCATTTCTTCTTACTGATGCAAAAGTAAGAAAAAAACCTGGGCATTAAGGTGTGCACCAAAGGTGTGCTCACTGATGGAGCAACTTACTTCAGATCTATAACAATTACCACAGCATTCCTTAGCCTCTTGCTATGCTGAGTAGGGGACCCTGGGAGTTGTAGTCCAACTCACTTGGCAACATCAGGTTGGGAAAGATGGACTCACATTGCAGCTAAAGACTAGATTCATTGGCTCAATAATACCAGAGACAGTTTCTGGTTGCTACCCCTGATAAATCACTGTCCCTACATTTTGGCTTCTTGGGATGCTTTGAAGTTTTATTAGCATGAGCTGCTGTAATGATCACTTCAGAGTTCTGCTTTTTTCCCCAGGGCCACTAAAAATTAAATATCTTGCAGGTCCCCTGAAAAGTGGGCTTGGGTGATGATCCTTACTGTGAAACATGGGTGTTACAAGCCCTGTTATGTTTATCTGTGAAAGGCTGGAGGGTACATAGATTTAGAACATTTCTGGAAATGCTGACTAAAGAGACAGCTGTAAGAATGCTGAGACGGTCTACGTGTAGCACTACTCATCTTTCCTTCAGAAGAGAAATTAATGGAGGACTATGGCACTTGGGGGTAATATTTGGTTTATTATAAATATATCAGTAAAACCTAAGTGGAGACAAGCAGCATTTGCACTCCAGGACTGGCCCAAGGTGTTTTACTGCCTGAAACAGAACAGAAAATCATGATGCTTAGTACAAGATTGACAGAGTTACTTTGGCACCCACAAGCACCTCTCTCTGGCAGTTTAAGTAGAACAATAATAATTAAAATAACTAACTACATCAGACCAGTGGAAACTGGTTGCTCCAATTTTGGTGCTCCAGGTTTCAGGCAGAACCAGTGAGAACTGTAAAGGAGCTATCCAAGATGCTGAACCCTATCCCAAGGTTCAGCACCTTGGATATCCCTTTAGAGTTCTGGTTGGTTCTGACTGAAACCCAGAATGGATTCGCAGCCCCACCGAAATTGGAGCCACCAGTATGGTGGGAGGTGGAAAGGTGATGCCCTTTCCCAAACTCTTCCTTTCAAACACTCAAGAGAAATCTCTGGCTCTTTCCTAATCATTCATTACCATCCTGGGCCACTCACCAATAATTTGCTTAACAAAAAGAATGGCAGCCATAGCAAAATATTAGACTTAAACATAGATCAGGGCAGAATAATATATATTAAAATTAAAGGGCTCACAAGACCAAGAGAGAATGACAATAAATAAAAATAATTTTAGGGTTAGGGTTTGAACGGGTACTATAGGCGTGACTGGCGAGTGGATAAATAAATGGATATTTGGTCTGCTTTTCTTGAAATCTATGCATAACTCCCCCCACTTTTTTTTTTAATGAATAGCATATCTGATGAAAATGAAGATATTCCTATATATTATTATTTATTGCATTTATATCCCACCTTTTTCCTCCAAGGAACCCAAGGCGGCATACATAATCCTCCTCCTCTCCATTTTATCCTCACAACAACAACCCTGTGAGGTAGCTTGGGCTGAGAGTCTGTGACTGGCCCAAAGTCACCCAGTGGGTTTCCATGGCCGAGTGGGGACTAGAATCTCCCGACTCCCAGTCCAACACTTTAGCCACTACAGCACACTGGCTAAAGTGTTATGTAATGTTCCTCTGTTTTTCTTTTTTCATGATGTGTTTTTTCTGTTTTGTTAATATTCACAATAAAAAAGGATTTTTTTTTAAAAAAAAGGTAACTATTTTGTTTTAGAATTGTATATTTATTGTTCTATTTTATATGTATGTTTTTATCTGTACGCTGCCATGAGATCCTTGTGATATAGGGTGGGATATGAATGTTTAAATAAATAAATAAATACATTTAAGGGGGCAATATTTACAAACACTGCTTAAAGCACAAGAGCAGTCAAGCAATGCAATCCTACTGTATACCTGTCTGCTCAGACCAAAGCCCCATTGAGTTCATGGAACTTCCTCCCCGATGAGTGCATATAGGATTGCAGCTGAGATAAACATAAGCATCATCACACAGGCTCAAAGAGGTAGACTGTTATTTGC